>NC_083359.1:3610000-4210000 GCF_030254825.1 Meriones unguiculatus
TTCCAGGGGATCTGCTGCCCCTTCTGAGTGTACATGCTGTGTGCGCATGTGCGCGCGCACACACACACACACACACACACACACACACACACACACCGCACCACACACCTAAGATAAATACATCTTAAAAAGACGATATTCCAGAAACTGAGCAGAGCAACAGCAACTGAACCATTCTGCAACTTTTTTTTTTTTTTTCAAATCTAACATTATTTCAGATTGAGCCGAGGGCCATCGGGTCTGTGTCAGCTTCGCTGGGGTGTGAAGTGGTGTGCCAGCATTCCCCAGCCATCCATGAACTCAGGAAGACTGTCTGCCTCAGTTCCCACTTTCCCTTCTCCTCTTCCTCTTCCTTCTCTTCTTCTAGAATGAATCTTCTCTTTGGTGCTGGTTCAGCCTGGCAAAGAGCCCTCCTAACATCCTGGCCTGGTATCTGAGAAAAGGTGCATCCTGGGAGAGGTGGGCTTTTGCCTGGGGTTGATGATGCAGTGGCCCTGGCGAGGGCAGAGCACACTGTGGGGGCCTCGGGAAAGTGGCCTGGCCCAGAAGCTTTCTCACAGGCTGTGCTTGGCAGGCCGCTCAACGTCACACCGGCTTTCAGACAAAAAGTGGTTTTAGATACAAAGGAAGGAGGCTCAACCTGGCCACTGCCAGGCCTGGCTTGGCATTTGAGTCCAGAAATTCAACTTGTCAGAGCTCGCAGACAGTCCAGGCCATCCTGGGAGCTCTCCTGCCCCCACTCAGGATTGCCAGAAACCTGCTCCTCTGCTGACCTGGGTCCCTTTTATCAGAGGTAGATTGGAGCCAGCGCCTGGGGCGCAGATTTGCTGACTGCAGAGCCTGGGCTGCCGGCCCTCGCACCTGGCCTTAGATGCAGCCTCACCCTGCTTTGCGGAATGGGGGTGTTGGCGCTGGAGTGGTTCCCTTAATGGATTGCTCTTTGCTGAAGTGTACCAATCACATATGTTTCCATATACAATAAGGTGTCTTGACAAACATACACATTTTGTCCTCTGAACATAGGTTTTCTGGCTTTTTTTTTAAATTTTTTTTTAAGCCCTTGTGCCAGCCCAGATGCTCACTCGGTACATCCACATTGGGCAAACACATCATGGAAAAGCCCCTGGGCAGCCTGGAGAATGCTCACCAGAAAGGAAGGAAAGCTATTAACCAGCGAAATAACCAGATGTGTGAAGAGCCAGCGACTGGGTAGCCTCGTGTCGGCTTGGCAGGGATCCCAGTGGCTGCCTGGCACACGCTGTTGACGCTGTACGCAACATGTTAGGTTACCGTGAAAAGGAGAACAGCGCAGTACTTTGGGAATGAAGGGTAGGCCGCGACTGGAACTGCCTCTTCCAGAAAGAGAACTTAGCAACAGCCTTTCCAGAGGGGCTTCTCTGTCTGGCTGTAGGCAGATGTGGGAGACGATTGTCAGGCCAAAGCACAGGCAGAGTAGATTCCTGGTGAGCTTCACCAAGATCTAACTAACAAACAAACTGTATATATTTAAGATATACAAATTGTTATTTTGATAGGTAAGTGTATTTTGATAGGTAAGTGTATTTTGATAGGTAAGTGTTACCATCTTTCAGGGCATCACTTAGGCCTTTCTGGAGCATGAGAGCCTATGCCGTGACTAGCAGCCCTGCCTAGTTTGCCCATCCTGTTTCATTGGGATCACGGCTGCTGATTGCTCTTTGAATACAGATAAAGAGGGGGAAGGGACGTGAAGCGGGATTCATTTCCCTGTTTGTTCTGTAGTGGGAATATTCATCTTGTCTCATCGAGGGGCGGGAGCTTTCCTTTGGGATGAAAGCATTTTCAAATAAGGCAAAATAGAAAAGCGTTTTCAGCTTTTGAACGTAGGCCTTCCTGGCTCACTTTAACGGGTCGGGCAACATTTATCAACAGGTGCCTATCTGAGGTAGTGGCGGGGTTTACGAGAACAAGAGCTGGAGAAAGCACACACGCTGAGTGTCTGCAGTAAGGGGGCAGTTTGGCCAGCTAGGAGGGCCACCATGCCAAGTGGGGGGGGCACGAAGGAGATGGGCTCAGCTCCTGTGTCTCTGCAGAGCCCTGCCGTCCATCAGGGTCACAAGCCTCCAGCAGGGCAGCACAACCAGGGCTTTGGCATGCAAATGGACCCTTAGGGATGCTAAATGGAGCATTTCTGTCGACACAAAGCAGAGAAATGAAGGGCAGAAAGGAATTTTGGTTCTGAAGTTCCCTTGGGGGGGAGGGGGAAGGCCAGACAATGGTGGTTTAAACGGGCAGAGTAAAGTTTTATCTGTTGTGATAAAGGGAAGTTGGGCACACACGCTGCCTTGGCAGCTTCCTGGTGGGGTTAAATGGCTACCAGGGTGGATCAGCCAGCTGGGGTTCAGGCCCTGTGGTTAAGGGCAGACCCCTGCTGGTGCCCGTGTAATAGGAGACACTCTGCTCCCCTTGTTGCATTCATTCACTCATACACTCGCTGACTCGTTCATTCATCTACAACCACCTTCAATCATTGTGTCCTGGAGAGTTCCAGAAGGTACATACACAACAGTGGACAAACGTAGTCTCCATTCTCATGGAGTTTCTGCTCCATGTAGAGAACAGGCATGAAGGAAGGAAGGAAGGAAGGTTCAGTTAGGGATCAGAGAGGATGCTTAGACAAGGTAGAGGTGGCCTTGCCCACGAGGCCATCTCTGCAGAAACTGGAGACAGGTCAAGAGAGCAAGTGGGGTGGGAGTCTGGAGGTAGGAAGGCGCTTGCTGTCACTGAGACATGGGGAGGAAGGGGGAAGACAAGGAGGCAGGAGGGTTGCCATCTTGTGGGTATCAGGAGGAGCTAAGGTTTGCTTCTGAGGACTGCAGAGAATGGAGGTTTCCAGGTCAGGTGGGGGCTGGGAGATAACGGAACCGAGGAAAAGGAGGGAGGGGCCCCCGGGTTAAATGATCTGAGATTCTGCCTTCAGGCCTGGCCCAATGCCGCTGGCCTTACCTGGAGGCGGTCCAAGCCAACATGCAACTCCTACCTCATAGGGGGTGAAAGGTCATTTATTCTAGAGCCAGATATGTGCCACCATAGTCTCGGAACCCAGATTCAAGTTTCCCCAAATTCCATGTTACAACACTGTAATATTTTGCCACGTTTTACACTAACGGAACAGAGGAAGACATTGATCAAGACACTTTTCAATACCCTGGTGGGCACACCAGCGAGGCGCGCTATAATAGTGAAGCAGAGAAATCTGTGCTATAGGCCCTCAGATGCTGTCTGATGCCCTAGCCTGTTTGGTAGAATCTCAGGGTCTGTCAAGTTAATAGACGACTCTAAAAGGTTTCACCTAAGGTTAGGTCAGGCACAGGTATGGGCAAGGAACTGCTAATAAGAAGGCCAAGCAACCAGGCTGTGGACCCGCAACATTCGTACTCACTGCAGTCATTGCAATTCCAACTAGCTAACCAGCCTTCCAGGAACTCTTGCTCACACTGGCCGCCACAGAGGAGTGTGCTACTGGCAGAGCAGGTCGAGGCTGAGGTGGGAGCTGCTGTGGTGTGGACCACTGTCCAGGGTGAACATGCCATTCATTCAGCTCACTGGGAGCATGTTTGGGGTCCTGGGGTGATGTGTGAGCATTCGGCTCTGCCTGTCTACATTCTACCCTTTGAGAGGTGTGGAGGACAGAGGGCCCAGAGCCATAGGGAAGAGTTGGCAGTGATGATGGAGAGCTGGTGGTGTTTTTTTTTTTTTTTTTAAGCTATTTTATTTGTGTTCTTAAACTCAGAACCCATCTCAGTCCCTTCCAACCTTCAATACTAGGTAGGTGAGAGAGAAGTTGGAGGGGACAGGGGATGCAGATCTGTTTAGACTACTTCCTGCTGACCAGGGTCATCGGGTTCCCAGGGGCAAGTCCAGTCTTCTTCAGAATATCTGGCAATCCAGCCAATCAGCAATCCAGCCACGGCAAACACAGCAGCGAAAACTAACAGCAGGGACCAGCGGCTGCCCACCGCTGCAGGCGCTCAGAGCCCCGTTTATACCCTTTCCACAGTTCCCAGAATTAAACTGTCCGCAGCTGGCCAAAAAAATATGCCCCTAGTAGTGCATGAGGCAAATCATAATTACCTGCTGTGAAGCAGCCTCGTAGCCCACGGCTGGGATTAGAACGTAAACATCCACATAACATGACTTTTGAAGAAACCAAAATTCTCACTACAAGGGAGCCTTTTGCTGAAAGTGATAGGAAGGGTATTTCCCCAACTCCAGCTGTGGCTCTATCCCCTCTGGGTGTGTTTAAACTCCAGTTGCTCATTCATTCATTCGACATTCATCATTCCCCTACCCTAGAGAACACCTCCTATGCAGCTCAGGAGCCACAGGTGAAGTCTCAGTTTGTGACCTGAGCACGTCACCTTGCGTTTAACCAGGTACAGCAGGGGACCAGGTGAAGCACAACAGTGATGTCACTGAGGTGGGGACACCCAGCAGCACCCCTCCTCTCTGGGAGCCCAGAGGCTTGCTAGGGCTTGGGTATGGCTTAGAGGGGTCCTTGACCCCAAAGTCTGTTTGCTAGCGATCCCAGGTGCTTGCTGCTCCTGCTGGTGACCTGCTCAGCAGGGGTGGCGGTGTGACTCTTGGCCACCCTCCGGCTGTCAGGTAAGCGTGCCCACAGGCCCTGTTGTTAGCACAGTGTTCTAAGGAGTTTTCCATTCTGCACTGACTGGCTCGTGGCTCCCTCCTTGTTTTGATAACGCCTCTGTGTATTCATGTTTATCAAGCATCTCCGTTAAACCTGCAGGGGGAAGGCCGAATGCTTGACCCCCATTGAAGCCTCGTGGGTGGATTTGAACGTCCATGTAAGGGAATACGTTTTCCAGAGTTTCACCCGACTCCCTGGAGTATAGCTTTTTATTTGGTAGCTGCGCTAAAGGCAGAACTCATGCATGTTGGCCATGTTCCTACCACTGGGCCACCCTACCTGCCCCTTAAGGGCAGCATTGGATAGTGGCTTTACTGAAAACGGCACTCTTTACCTATCTGCTTTTTAATACAGCATGACTGAACACACTCCAGCCCTTTCTCAGTCCTGATGTAAACACCCACCATTGAGGCAAGATCTCGCTTTGCAGCCCTGGCTGCCATGGAATTTGCTCTGTCCATCAGACTGGCCTCTAACTCACAACCACCCTGTCCTACCCATTGTATTGTCTTGAATGTGGTGGTGCAAGGGAGGGCGCAACCAGGGAGCTGAGTTTTGGAGTTAGTGTTGTTCTATTTTTTTCATCCATAAGAAGAGGTAGTCAGATATGCCTTGTAGAATTTTTGTAAGCATTGGGGCCTGCATAAGATATTTGGTTAATTGAGATTTTTTTTTAAGGCCCCCAAAGGTACCCTTAAGGAAAAACTTGGACATAATGACAGCAGGTTGGAGGAGGGTGAACAGTTTCCATCAAGAATTCTTTCTCTGGGTCTGAGCATTTTGACTTGGGAGAGGGCACAGGTATTACTAAGCTTCTGTCTTAGCATCGGTCTTTGAGGTGCGAGGGAAATAGTTGTGAGCTTGACACACGGCCTTTGAAGAGCCCATGTCTCGGAGCCAGAGCACCTGAGTTCACACATGTGCACTGCTGGCTTGTTAAGACGCTATCTGAGGTGCAGTTCTGACCACAGATGACCCTGGAAAAAACAGAACAGGTATGAATTGAGCTTAGTCCTGTCGTCAAAAACCCACACAGTCAAAGTTTATTATATGCATGTATAAAAGTGTCGTGATGAATGGGTGTCCGTTTGTATACATAGAGGTGTTAAAGAAATGCCTGGGATATGGCTCAGTTGATGAAGTGCTTGCCTAGCACACTCTGGGTTATCTCAACACTCAAGAAGTGGAGGAGGGAGGTCAGAAGTTAAAGGGTAGCCTCAGCTACACGATACTTCGCCTCAAACAACAGCGGGAACAAACCCTCCCATTTTAAACTTAGAATTGTCATGTGATCCAGCAGTTCCACTCCTAGGTTTACACCCCAAAGACTTGAGAGCTGATATGCAAAACAAGTCACTTGCTCAAGAATGTCAGAGTGCCACACTATTCACAGTAGCTTAACACGGAAACAACGCAAGTGCCTCCCAACAAATGAAAACATACACACACACACACACACACACACACACACGCGCGCCTGCGCATGCAGCCAAACGTCATCCGTTAAGATGTCATCCAGCTACAGCATGGGTGAACCACAAAAACATTACACTAAGGGATGAGACCAGCACCAAAGCTCACATAGGTGAACATATTTCTGCGAAGAGTCCGGAACAGGCAAAGATGAGAGGTAGCCTGGGATTGGAGGAAGAGGAAGATGGGTACAAGTTCTTCTCTGGGAGCGATGAAGACGTTTTTGGACAGGAGTGGTAGTTGTGGGAGATTGTGAATGTTCCAAGTGCCACTGAATCTGTGTCTTGAATGGTAATCTTCACATTAGACAAATTTTACGTTGTCTTAAAGGGAACTCATGTAGATGGGGAGACCTGAGAGGGTGTCGTAGGTTTCAAAATTTTTATTTTACTTTTTAATATTAATTACAGTTTATTCATTTTGTACCCCAGCTGTAGTCCCCTCCTTAGTCCTCCCCCCACCCCCAATCCCACCCGTGTCGTAGGTTTCTATTGCTGGGATAAAACACCATGACCAGAAGCAGCTTCAGGGCGGGGCAGGGGATGGGACAATGATTCGTTTATTTCACCTACAGCTCACAGGCTACACTGCATCTCTGAGGGAAGTCAGGGTAGATCAAGGAAGGAAGCTAGAGGCAGGACCTGCCGTGGAGGCGCCACTGAGCAGCGCTGTTTTCCCGACTGGCTCTTCATGGCGCATGCTCAGCCTGCCTGGGGCTGGCACCACCCTCAGTGGGCTGGGCCCTCCCATGTGGGTCGCCCAATAAGAAGATACCTTACAGGCTTGCCCACAAGCGAGGCTTAGGGAGGCAGTCTCTCAGTTGTGGGCCTCTCTTCTCAGCTTACTCCAGCTTGTTGTCAAGCTGACCGACTCCCCAGGACCACTGACCCCTTGTCAACTGGACACACCAGTAGGCGACACGATCAAACAGCAACCTCTCGTTTCTTGTTGTCCCCAAGGTCTCCTATTAATGTTGTTGTCTCTTTTGAGAATGCAGAGCACAAGTCTGACGACCAAGCTTCGTGTGGTGAGAGCATTTCTGTGATGAAGAGGGGAGTGTCAGGGCAGCCGGGACAGCGCCCGCCGGAGGAAGCCGGGCAGGCTGCGCGATGTATATGAGCGTGCATATTGACAGAAAGCATCCACTTTTTATCCGTGTGGGTTGTTTGGGGGTTAAAGGACATAACAGAAGAAAGCCAGTTGCCCGGAGTGGCCACGTTAGCCACCCCATGACTGTACCAATCATGGGCCTCAGCACAAGAGCAGTGGACAGCCAGGAAGTTAGAAAACTTGTAGCAGCATGCCAGACTGTTTATCTGTGTTGTAAGTAGCCATCCTGGGTTTAGGAAAGATAACAAGGAGTATCCAACAAAGGCTTGGGAGGGGGTGAGCGATTTAAGAAGGATAAAATGGAGAAAAAGGACCTTGCCTTGCCTAGTCTCAGTTGAATGTTATTGGCTTTGTTCTGCGGCGTTCTGGAATGTTAAAGCCCTCCCACTCCGCTCGCTCCAGCCCTGCGTGCCCACCGGCTCCTCTGTGGTACTGCTGGAAGTGAGGCATGGGAGGGGTTGTTCCAAGGACTCTTTCCCAAAGTAGAGGACTGGAGTGGCAGGGAAAAACAGTGTGAAGCAGGGGCCTGACCCTAGGCGTATTCACAGGCTGAGCCATGATGACCACCCAAAGGAAAGGGTGAAGCTGGCCTTTCTAGGGAGCATTCATCCGGGAGGCGGTTTGGCTAGAAGCTGGGAGATAGAGCAGGAGTGTCATGACAGACGGCAGGCAGGTGGGCCACGTCCACTGTGTCTGGCCGAGTGATTGGCCCATTTTGGCTTTACTGGAGGCACAGAGTGCTGAGCCCCTCTCTGGAGATCCATGGTCTGGAGCAGGGTTCCCTGGTGGCCCCTGAAGGTCTGGACCCCACTGCTTATCCATAGGGACCCAGAACCAGCTTTTGGTCTGGGCAAGAAGGGGTGCACAGTGGTCGTGGCCATGAGAGCTTAAGTCTGGTTCCTTGATCGATCTTGTAGCTCAGTCAAGTGTCAGGCCCTGATACTGACTGCTAATAACGAATCATTAAAGTTGTCTTCGTGGTTTAATAACCCCAGTCTTTTCTTGGAATGGTGTTGTCCGAACTCCAAATGAGAGGTCATGGCCCAACAAAAGACTTCTTCCTGGCAGGAGTGACGTGATTGGGGTCTCTCGGATGCTGGTATGAGTTTAGGAACTCTGGGCTAATCGTTTGAACCTAGATCCTTCCTGGAAACCTTAGGCAGCACTGTTGTCCAGCCAGACTGTTTCTCAGGCTCTTGGAGCATTGTTGGAGACCCCTGTCCCACATTCCGCTGAGCTACGGCTTCCCCAGGTGCGCACTTAACACTTGCTTCTTTGCAGCCCAGGGAACCTTCAGCTAAGCGAATGAGCCCCCCTACCCTCATTTGAAAAGGTTTTGAAATGCTAATTCTCAGCCTTGAAGTATTCTGACAGCCAGGAATGTTATTCAGGGCAATCAGGCACCTTGATGACTACCCAGTGTGAAAGGTAAATTGCTGCTACCCAAGAAGTCACCTGCTTTTCAAGAGAAAGCTCGGGGAAAATAGCACATAAAATTGCACTCCAGGATTACCACGTTTCACGTACGGTGAGATGGGCGCTCTGACACTCACTGCATCTGTGGGTGTGACAGCGTCGGCCTGTAGTAGAAATTTAACAGCATTCACTAGCTTGTCCTTAAGTTAAAAAAAAAAAAAAAAAAAGGAAAAGAAAGAGCGGGATTACAGTGAAGGTTTCCAGGATTTGTTATAAGCCTACTTAGAATCTGAAAGCATGTCTTGGCTGCTTACTTTCTGCTGAGAAATCCTGTCCCAGAGGTGAAACTGTCCGTATCATGGCTTCCCCCACGCTCCATAGCTTCCCCCACACTCCATGCTGGGGTGGGAGCGGGGCTGTGGGTGCTACTGAGCTACCCCCTCGCCTTCCATTCATGTCTCAAAATAATTGCTTGTAAAGCGTTGTGGTTTTGCCACAACAAGAAGCACAAAATGGCATTTCTTCTTTTTCTTTTTTGGCTCCAAGTGAAGGCAGGATTTAGTCCCTGTTCCAAAAGTGGACACTCAGCTAGGGAGGCTGGTGAGCCCCTGACGCCAGCCGCGTGCATGAGTTTCCACGCTGGGCTTTGCCGGGTCTCCCTTGCTTCTTCAGGCGTAGTCACTAGGCCTTCACTTGTTTCTTGGCTGCTCATGGTCAACGTACTTGGTTTTTCACCTTAGCGCTGTGGGAAAGAGGATTATGTTACACTTCAGGTATGTGGGAACTAGTTGACCGCATGGACCATATGAGTCTACGGAGGATATAGTCCTATTTGAGGATTGTGGTAGTTGGTTAGGGCTGTTTGCGTATAAATCCTCTGTGCTTGTGTGTGTGTGTCCATTTCTCTGTCCACTCACCCACCCATCTGTCCATCTCCCCATCCATTCAGCCACTCTCCATCCATCCATCCATCCATCCATCCATCCATCCACCTGCTTACCAGTCTATCTCTCCATTCATCCATCTCCCAGTCTCTCCATCTACCCTCTTACCCACCCATTCACCTAGCAGACATTCACTGATCTGCCCTCCTCACAGCCTTCTCTCTGGCCTGGTCCTCCTGTACCTGACCTCTACCTGGTAGAACTCCCCCGAAGGGTCTCCTGACTCCTTCACTCTGCAGCCGTCTCATCTGCCGTCTCCTCTTCACATGAAACCATTTCAAAGCTTCACACGTTTACTTTTGGACCTTGCCTCTCCTCGCCCCCTCCCCGTGCCGACTTCTCACCTCCTGAATGTCTGTCTAACGGCCATCTCAAGCCGCCTAGACCAGTGCTAGGAGAGCCAGTCCAGCCCCACTCCCACCTCCCATCAGCCCATTCCGGAGTCTCGTACTCAGTGTGTTTCATGTCTCTCAAACTGCCGCCATCACTGTCTACCTGGACCACTGTGGGGGACCGTTCCCTGGATTCCTGTGTCTACTAGAACCCTGGTTTGGTCTATTTCCAGAAGACAGTGATACACTGTGGTGGGAAAAAAAAAAAAAGCATCTGTACCTGCCCCTGCTCCCATCATGCCACGCTGCAGCCACACCTCCCTCCTGCAACCATAACTGCTCTTCTCTCCATTCCCCAAGCTTCTGCCTGCGCCTCTCCTCCTTTTCTGTGGCCAGTTCTTTCTTGTTCCTTAGGTTTTGATTGAAATGCCGCACTTAGGCTGGCCGGCCTCAGACTCCGAGAAAGCCTGCGGTTAAGGTTGTGCGCTACATGCCTTTCCTGTAGTTTTTTGAGACAGGGTCTATCACTGATTCTGCTGCTCAACTGATTCTCGGAAAGATAAGCTAGCCAAAGGGTTCCGGGGTTCCTCCTGTCTCTGATACTTGTACAAGTGTGCAAATATAAGGTCAGTGGACTGGGGGAGGGGCATTACTTTTGTTGTCAGTTCAGAGAAAAGCAGGAAAGCTTTATTTATTTATTGGAGACAGGGCTTTAGGAAAACATAACTTACAGAAATTTATAATGATCGGAACTGACTGCAGAGGCAGAACTCTTTCTTCATCCTTTTGCTAATCCCAGAGTCTCTGCTAGAATGCACCTTCAGCTGCGTGTATATGGGAGTGTTCACAGGAAGGTCTAAACTCGGCAAACCGCGTGGGAGAATGCCGAAGAAGGGACGCCCCAGTGTGGGCTACTGATAAGACATGAAAAACAGATAAAATGTAGCGGTGTATGTCATCTGGCTAAGAAAACCAGTACTAGTGGCATCGGAGACGTGGTGAGCTTGCACGGGCTGCTTTCTTGCGCTGGTGAGACAGGGCTCTCCACGACAGATGTTGAGAATGGAGGAATTGAACCCGTGGATGGCAGAAGCGCTGTTGAAATGGCATGGCGAGGGGGAGGATGTGCTCTGACTGTTACCGTGAAGAATCGAGGAAGTAACCGGATTGAGTTTCAGGGAGATGTAGAAGGATGCCGAGTATTTTGCAACTTCGTTTCTTTGAGCCTGTGCTACGGTGAGATAACAGGCTTAAGCCCAGGTTCTTTGGCATGGAAGCTAAAATCTTCTTCATCTGCCTCCAGCTGCCCATTTTCCTGCCCTCATCAGCCCCCCCTTAAGTTTGTGCTGCCCAAATATCTCTTGGACTGGGTCTAGAGTTCCTCAAGGCACTTGTGTCTGTCTGGTCCCTCACCAATAAGCTAGGGGTTGAGACTCCAGACTTGATGCCAAGAGCTGAGCCATCACTTACTGTTTGGGTATTGAAGCCACTCAGCTGCTCCTGCCTCCCTGGAGCTTGGGCCATGTTACAATGATGCTTCAGTGCCTCCCGGGTCTTCCGGCTCACTGGGGACACCTCATAAATGTTTTCTAACTGTATGAGTGAGTAAGAAACAAGTTGAAAAGGGTTTGTACTTCTTTGGTGCAAATAGAAGGTCAGGTTATGTTCTGTTGGCTTTTTCGCTTGTTTGTTTATGTTTGTAGGCTTTGTTTCATTTGAGGCCTTTGGGAAGGAGCTGTGCGCCAACTGACTGATTCCCAGAGCAGGACCAGAGGCTCAGGGAGAGCGCGGCTGGCCTCTAAGCTGTGTGGCAGGTGGACCACTTGCCACCTCCCTGGCCAGTGCCTTACACTCTGGACACTTTCCCAGCCCTCTGTGCTTACAGGAATAAATTCTTCTGCGCCCCTAAGTCCTCACATACAGCTTCTGGGTTTCCAGCGGTTTTCTCCAGCCTCTGTGGATACTCTGTCCCTGGGGTGTGGATGGGTTTCACAATCCCAAGGGATGGGGGCCTGCCAAAGCACTTTACGAAGCTGTTGGCTTGGAACCTCTCAGGCACCAAGACCTCACTTCCCCTCCCAGGGATTTTCCTATTGAAACACTGGAAAGATCTCTTCTACTAGTTTATAGTTATGGGAATTTAAAAAAAAAAAGTGAATGGAAATTAAGTTTTAAGGACATTTCTTTTTGGTCTTCTGTAATGATGAGTTTAATTCCCACTTTACTGGCTTTCTGTTATTCTAAAGCAGGAGGAGGAACACTTTTTTTCCTTCCGATTTCGTAATTAGGAAACCTCCACAGTCTCTGTGCACAAGCTATTTTGGTGACTGTGGATTAATCACTTTCACTGTGTTATAAACAAAACATGGAGCCAGCGAGGTCATTTCCTTTCCGAGGCGTTTGAATTCTGAATATCCTACTCTCCTTCCCATATTTTTCACCTTGGAGGTCTGGCCCTGTCTACATTCCATAGATCTGATGCCTCTGGTTCCCAACTGGGATTGGAGGACAGAATCTAGCCAAAAAGCAGGAGTGACTTGAAATAAGAACATGAAGACTGAGTCTCTTGGGGGAAAGTGTGAGCGTGCGCACACACACATACACACACATACATACACACACAGAATATGAAAACCAGGAAAAGACTTGCTAGGACTCCCAGTTGTTTCCAAGAGAAGGGCTGGAAAGAAGGGCCTCCATTTAGCTAAGTGGTAGAACTTTTAATGTCCTTCTCACAGCCTGCTATGTCCTGCCTTCATCTCTCTGGGAGATTGTAGTCAGGCCCAGTGTCATGCTGTAGACTAGAGGAACCATCTGTAAATCAGATTAAACCATCTCCCAGGAAACTTGAGGGGGTGAGTCAGGGCCACTAGGCCCCCTTCCTCTCAGGAGGCTCTATAGTCTGTGGGGTCAAAGCTTGGCTCTGTATCCTAGTACTCCTTCACCTTAATTTAACTCTGTGACTCAATTTCCCCTAGCTACTTGGAATGATTTAGCAGCATCATATGCAGTCCTGTGATTGCTGGTCATTGACTTAACATTCAAGTGCTTAGAGCAGCAGGGCCTGAGTCCATGTGGTAAATGTTAGCTATGAGCCCTGTGGGGGTAGTTTTCATGTAAAATGTGATGGAAAGAGGGAGTTAGAACTCATCTCCCGCCTCCTCGTCCCAATGTTGCCATAGAGCTGAGCAGCCACTGAGTTGGAGTTCAGTTTAATATCCATCCATGTGTGTGTGTGTGTGTGTGTGTGTGTGGTGTTTTTGCAGATGGAATCCAGGGCCTCTAGTTGGCACGGCCAATGCTCCATCCTGAGGCACATCTCCAGCCCCTGGGTCTCTCCATTTAAAGGGGGTGTTCTTCGAGCTATAAAACTATCATTTTTTTGAGTCTGGCCTCTGGTCCCTAATTTGATCCTACCAAGAATTTTGGAGTAGCCGCTTTGCCTTATTCTTTCCCTGCCCACCATAACCTCCTGCTGGGTTGCTTCCCATCAGGCCTTTTTTGTGACCCTGACCCCCCTCACTTAATTCTCTCTCACTCTGAGAACCTTCCTGGTTGAGAGGACAGTCTCGGAAGGCTGAAGTACGGCAGGCTTGGCTCGCTCTCACCTCCTTCAGTCATTTGAGGGTACCTGCTTGAGATTGCCGGGGACATATTCCTTCTGGTTGTGCCACAGTGGACTGACTGATACCCTGGGACACAGTGAGTTTCTTTAGAATTTCTCAGGCACCCAAAGGCAGTCCCTGGAACCACCATGTTAAGCTCCTGACACGGTCCAAGGCTTGCTGTAAGCCTGTTTTGATCACTTTCCTAATCTAATGATATTTCTTCACATTGGCAGTAATTAGACTCTGTAATCCCTTCATTCGACACTGTTTGACCTTTATCTTAAATTAAATTTTTTTAATATGACTTTGAAAGAATCCCACAAGACGTGTTTGCAGAGAAAAAGAGTGCATTAAAAGGAATTACAGTTTCTCCGTCTCAGGCTGGCTCAGAACTGCCTTGAGTAGGAGGTATAGCTTCAGGTGACTGATGCGCCCACCTGCCTGCCCAGAGCAGTGCAGAAACCCCAGCCAAAGCCTTGAATGCAGTTGGGAGTAAGAGGAGAATAATGCCTTACGCACAATGTTTTCCTTGTGCTTCAGAAGTGGGTTAAAGTCACACCCAGGGTCTGTTTTTCTCCGGGATTCCCAAGACAGCCCTGAGGCCCTGCTTGAAATCTGAATGGATGCTGGGGTTTGCCCAGGGACGAGGGCAGGAGAAGTGGCCGTACACAGCACCATGGTACCTGTGAGTCTGCTGCAGGCCCCTTTCATGGTGCAGGCTCCGCTCCCTGCCAGGGCAGGAGAAGCTGCAGACTTCAGGAGGTCTGAGCAAACAGGCAGGGCTATGAGGAGGGGAGGAGCCTGGGCTGGGCACCATCGTTGCCCATCATGCGGCTGGGACTGGCAAGATACTTCGAACGCCAGAACTTCGTGGGTGCACCTTCCCCCTGTAAGCTGTCATTTTGGGGTCCCCATGAAGTCCCTTACCCCAGCTTTCTAGCTTTATGCCAACACCCGCCCTGGTGGCCGTGGAGCCTGAGTTATTTGCTGTTTTTTCAAGTGTACACCACACCCTTGAACTGTCTGCCAAGAAGGACCATTGTTCGTGAGAATTCCTCCCTGGCTCCAGCTAACCCTTAGAGCACTATTCTGGGCTTGTGGTCCTGAATTACTTTCTTTTCTTTTCTTTTCTTTTCTTTTCTTTTCTTTTCTTTTCTTTTCTTTTCTTTTCTTTTCATCTTCCTAACACTCCCCTCACTCATTCTTGCCTTTCCTTCACCCAGTCTTCTCACCAAGTTTCATCTCATTGTCTAAAAGGCTTTGAGAAGTGGGCGGGGCTGCGGAAACTGAGCTATAATCAAAGAGGCTCCTTGACCGGGTCTCTACAGCAGCTCATCATCCGGGCCTTGGAGAGGAGGCAGGGAGGCCCCTGAGCTATGACTGAGGAGGGTACCCCGGTGGGTGGGTGTTTATGTGTGCAGCTGATGGGGAGCCAGTGGGAGGTGGAATAGCGGGGAAGAGGGCAGAGAAGGAAGGCTGAAGAATGAAAACCAGTATTTCCCTCAGAACAGAGCAGATTAACCTGCAGAACAGAGGTCCTGCCAAACCCAACTTCCTTGTTCCCAGAAACCTTGGCACAGGGGCCCCCCTCTCTGGCAGAGGCCCATCCTCGTCAGAGGAACCAGCGAAGCAGCTGCTGTGATTTTCTTTCGCCTGTCTTTTCTGGCAATCCCAAATGGGCCTGCTTACTTTTTCCTTCCCTCTTCCTTCCCCACCCTCCTGTAGCAGGGAGTTGGTTCTGGTTAATGTTGAAGATCATAACATGATTACCCTAAAGTCTCATGAAATTAAATCACTTTTCTTCAAAGAGAAAGGGGCTGGGGAGGGGACCGTCTGGCTGGTAGGCCAGTGAGGGGCGAGCGGATATTGAAAGCAGGCTGGCAGCTGCCTGGAGCTCTGCACAGCAGAGGCCAACAGACCCTGGGCAGCCACACACGGGCACCGGGTTTGCCAGCAGTGGCTCTGAGGCCTTGGGTCGCCCACCTGTGCCCTAGACACCTGTCGCCTGAGTGTAGGGTCTTGGGGGGTGGGAGATGAGAATCAGCTGGGGGTGACAGCAGGGGCAAAAGATTCAGGGAGATGAACCTGAAGGATGAGTGGCAGGAAACAATTAACAAGCAATAACTGAACTCTGAATAAATACTGTACAGAGTTCTTCACCAGCAACTGTCCTGGGAATTCATGGGGTCACAGTACGGGTTTAAGGACAGCATTCCTGAGAGAAGGGCCCGAGACTGGATCAGGTGTGCAGTGGTATGTTAAGGGTTAAGAGGACCCTGTAGACCATCCACATCAGACTTCTCACAGAGCACATTAAAGCCTTTCTCGGTATGAGTTCTCTCTCAACATGTAAATCTTGGGAAGGCTGTGCGAATTGTCCGGGTTAATCCAGGTCCTACCTCCTAGAGATGTAGAAAACAGCGTCCGGCATGGGCCGGTGAGTGGTTTGGAAAGTGCTGGCTGTGGAGGAAGCTTTGTCTCTGACATATGGGCATCCTGTGGAGGTTCTCACAATGGGTACGGTGGGCCCGGCATCTCTTTGAGCATTTCCCACTCCTTACCCCCTTTGTTGGCCAGTTTTTCAAGGAGAATGTGAGAGAGTGAAGTTACTGAGAAACAAGACCCAAAGGATACTCAATTCTTGTTGCTGCTGAGTCAGCACCCAGGACTCTTGGGGCACAGTGGGCATCCCAGGAGGCCGGGACCATGGACCTGCTGCCGGTAACAAGAGCTCACAGCACGGGCAGTGAGGTGGACGTCCGAGAGGGCTGTTGAGTTGGGTCACTCGTGTTAAAAACGTAATGGGCACAGGAGGGAGCCTTGACCTTGGCAGTGTGGCTACCTAGGAGCGGCCCAGGGAGTGCGTGTTTCTGAGGGTTTAGAGATGGGACGTGGCCAGCTCCATTCGGAGCTCGGTGCTGTGACTCATTCTCTTCAAGGGTCACTGAGCGTCTTTCTGCCGCTGGCCTCGGGCTGAACCCCTCACCTGGCCAGCCTTCTCGAAAATGTGTGTCATTCCTTGCAAGGCAGAGCTGTGGGGGCGGGTGAGGGAGAGTGCACATCAGTGGAAACTCAAACAACTCCCGAGTTCCTGAGCTGTTGCCTTCAGAGGTGTGACTGTGAAGGATGGAGCCCACTTTTTTTGTTGTTGTTGTTTGTTTTTCACAAGACAGACCCGGAAGGATAGGTCCAGATGAGCATCCTGTCCATGTTAGCAGCCGCCTTGGGAGCCGAAACACTTCTTCCACTGGCCCAGAGAACTGTTTTATCAGCTCCCCGGGGAAAGCTGGTCCTGTTCCTTTATAGCCACAGTTCATTTTTATCCAAAAACAACATCACTGAAGCCCGGTCCCAGAGTCTGCTTACCAGATTTGACACCCAAGGGCTGAAGCTGGGTGTTAAAGTCCTGTCCAGGTCCAGGGCCCCAGAACAGCCACCATTTGCATCATTCAGAAGTCCCCGAGGGCAGCTCCCCAAAACAGGTCTCAGAAATGCTCAGGGCAGCAGTGGCTCCGCTGGGATGGGCAAGCAGTCCTCGTCCTGCCTTCCCAACACTGAAAGGGTCGTTCCTAAAGCCTTGTCTAGGGGTGGTTGTGGGTGATTGGGCTGGTCTGTGTGTCCATCCCCATTTTGCTGTGGTTGGGCCTGCGTACCCCGCGCGCGCCTGCAGGGCCACACAACACCCTCTGCTCTTACTGGTGATGATCTGATTTTGACAATCACCTCCTGCCACCATCTGGGACTGGTGGGGTATCCCTGAGAACCCAAGGATCCCATGTTGGGGTCCACGCTGTTGGAAGCGTGCTCTTCCCGGTGGCTGCCCTTGTAGACTGTCCTCACCTCCCTGAACCTGGATGTCTGTCTGGAGTGTCTTGGCTCCCAGTTTACAGTCACCAGTCTTGTGCCACCCACAGCAGGCAGCAGCTGGAGGGGAGGACTGTGCTCTTAGGATGAAGCTTCGGCCACACAGCTCTGTCCACTGCTCTCTTCTTGAGAAGGTGTGGTTGAGCTGTTGGGTGAACCTTGGCCTGGCTGTACTCCCCAGTTCTTTCCTGTGTGAGCCAGCCTGGAATTAACAAAGAAGAGAAAAGGAAAGGCTTGACTACAGCTAGAGATACAGTGTATCCAACACTCAGCCAGCCAGCCCCCGACTCCCATTGGAAATGGAAAGATTCAAAAGACAGCAAAGAAATAGAAGCAACTATGTAGATTTTGGCCAGAAAGAGGGACAAGGTTGGGGCTGCGTGTTTTCTGAGGAGCCAGCCCAGAGGAACAGGAGTTCAGATAAATGGGAGGTGAGAGGGAGGGCTGCCAGAAGCAACAGGATAGCGGAGGTGGGGCAGTGGGCAGAGAGTCAGACTTGGTTTCCATTCAGACCATACCATCGACTCACGTCAGCACTCGAGCAAATCCTGCCAGCCTTGGGAGCCTTCTCGTCCCCGCCTGGGAAATGGAAATAATCATCCCCAGCTCCCAAGACGGTTGTGAAAACAAGATGACACTCTGCTCACTGGCCAACATCCTTGACCCTGGCCATTGTGCTGTGCTGCCTCTTAAGGAGACCCCACGGAGCACTTGCTAGGTCTGACCTCAGTCAGCCTATGAAGAGCTGGCTTTTTAACGGGCCAGAATGTCCCACAGCCATGCCTTCCTCGGAGTAAAAACCCTCAGGCACCGGGACTGCAGCGTGGTGCTACTCCATGTCACAAAGAGGTCACCATGGTCTGGGGGAAATTCAGGAGATCAGGACTCATGTTTATTAGGACACAACATAGCTGGGGGAGGGAGCCGCCGAGGACCCTCGGTCAGAGATATCCTGTGTATAGCCATATAGAGGAGCAAGCACTGAGTTGGGGTGTGTATTTGGCGATCCATCCATTCTGTATCAGCATCTTCCCTGCCCTGGTCCCCAAAACTGGTCCCAAGCAGTCACTTGGGGAGTGAGTGCTCCCTGCTCTGCCCGGAGACTAAGCCTGAGCACACACAGCGCAGGCTGGAGTGTCTGAGCTAAAGTCATCCTTGGGCTGGTGGGAACCTCAGGGACCGCGAGCCAGACCCCACCTTCTGCAGATGGAGAAGCTGCTTTAGAGAATTGCACAAATACGCGAATCAGACGAGTAGACAAAAGCCGCTTGGCTTGTTTTGGCGGTATTGGTAGGCCTAGTTTCCGGCAGTGTCTTATTATCAGCCTTTCTTTGGGGTCCACAGGAGCTGATTCAGGGGATTGGTGACATTCGGTGGGAAGGAATGGGGCACAGAAGATTTCCTCTGGCTGCTTCTCTCTCTAGTGTTTCGACTCTATGCCGGAAAGCAGGGTCTGAAGCTTGTTCGGCTCAGGGCTGAGGTCATGGTGGAAAAGCTTCCTGTGCTGTGGGAACAGAACCTTGCTGGAGAACCTCTAGAGGATGGTGGAACAACAGGTGTGCCAGTGAGCCACAGTGACGGTGCTGTAACTTCTCAACACTTTGCCCTGGCTGCATTGTAAATTTTCTTCCTCAATTTTTGGGTTCCCCTCATTTCTTTTCAGATGTCTTTGTACAGTGAGATGGAGTTGATGGAGCTCCCCACCTTTCAGATGATCTCTGTAAGCACTGTTTCTTTGGTCGTCATCATCTTCCTCCTCCTCCTGAGACAGAATTCCACGTGTAATCCAGATTGTCTCGGAACCCTTGACCCTCCTGCCTGATACTCCACGCCTGCCTCAAGTGTCACCCCACCCCCACTCCTTGAAAACGTTTTTTTCCTCTAGAACCTTCTGGCTCATATGGTTTCTAAAAGGAGACAACATGGCTGTCTGGCTCCAGTCCACTTATCCTCGGTCTCCCCACAGCTCACCAGTGAAACTGAGATGTCCAGTGGCCTTCACAGCTAACCCATGGCCCCGCTGCCTCTCCTCTGGGGCTTTAGGAACGTGCCCTTTTTCCACGTCTCCAACACCCATCAGTGTTCCGGACTTACTGGGGACATTAGATTTGTTCTCTTTCACTTAGAACCCTTGAAACTCATTAAGCAAATACACTACATGTGAAGTCTTCTCTCCTTATATCCATGAGAGTAAGCAAGGAGTCCCCTCTTGGTCTGATCTGACATCTCAGTATGTTGCCGAGCGCTCCCGATTACCCTTTTGTGATAGCTCGTTTATGTCTTTCCGTTTAACTTGCCGGTGCCCAAGTGCTGCTCGGGTAGGTCTTGTCCTGCCGCTCGCTCTGCCCCCACCCACAGACCCACTGCTGTCATAGGTGACAGTGTAACATGTTTGCTGTTGCTGTGAAGAAAATGCCCAAGGCTGGGCAGTTTATTAAAGAACAGGCGCTTCCTCCACTTGCTGGGCAAGTGGGCCACCGCCCCGCTGAACCCCCAGCCCCAGGGGAGGCCTTTCTTCAGCTCATGATTAGGAGCTTGGAAAGCGTGATGCCTGCACCTGCTCGGGCTTCTGGTGAGGTCTGGCTTACTGCGTTCAGCCGGCTTTTGGCGAGACCCAGCGAGCAAGCCTTTGCTTCTCCTCTAAAGCCACGCATGCCTCTTCTCATGACCTCATAGACTCCTAACCGTCCTCCCAGTGTCCCCCATCACTACCATTAGCACGTGAATTTGGGGATTGTTTCTAATGTAAGAACTGGGTGGGGCCCGCATTTAAATCGGGGCACAGTGAAGAAGCAAGCCTGCGGGGCACAGAGCTCTGGCCCGCCTTTCCTTTCTCCGCACACTTCCTCATTTGGGTGGACCACTGATGGCAGAAGGGAGACTTTCGAATGACAGGAGGCTGGAGCATGCAGGGATAGCTGCCTACAGGGGGACCTCTTTTATGCACCCCACCCCCCCAGGTGAAAGCAGTAGCTGACTAGAGAATCGAATAAGTCAGGTAAACATCTGAGTATTCAGTTTTAACTTCATGCCTGCTAATGTATACCCGTTTGCCAGGCTTCTGGTTCAAAGCCATCCTTTTTCTTTACCTTTGGGTCTGGTGACCAGGCTCTATGTTATCTTTCCTGTCTCCAGTTTACTTCCTTAAAGTGAAGTGGTTCCTCAGAAAGAACGCAAGAGCTTCCTGAGTCTAGAATCCTCTACCTATTTGTCTGTGTAACCCTGCAGTCTTCTCCTGATACCGCCTTGCTACCTCACCTGACATCAACTCTTCTGCTGAGTTTTCGCAGGAGCCGTGGCACTTTTTGTTTTGCTTGTTTGTTTGATGCAGGGTCCCACCATGTAGACCAGGCTGGCCTGGAACTCACGGAGATCCGCCTGTCTCTGCCCCCCAAATGCTGGGAGTCAACATGTGTACCACCGTATCCAGCTCACAATGTTTTTGTCTGTGTACTTGATTGTACTGTGTGTGTGTGTGTGTGTGTGTGTGTGTGTGTTTAGTTCTGGGGATGGAACTCATAGTATGCAAACATTCTGCCACTGAGCTAAGTTCCCATCTCTTGCTGCTGCTGCTGCTTCTTCTTCTTCTTTTCTTTCTTTCTTTCTTTCTTTCTTTCTTTCTTTCTTTCTTTCTTTCCTTCCTTCCTTCCTTCCTTCCTTCCTTCTTTCTTTCTTCCTTCCTTTCTCTCTCTCTCTCTCTCTTTCTTTCTTTCTTTCTTTCTTTCTTTCTTTCTTCTCCTCCTCCTTCTCCTTCTTCTTATCATTATTGACAGAGTCTGACTAGGTAGCCCAGGCTGGCCTTAAATTCATGATATTCAAGCTGGACATTGTGGCACACTTCTTTAATCATAGCACTTGGAAAGCAGAGGCAGATGGGTCTCTGTGAGTTCAAGGCCAACCTGGTCTATATATCTAAAGTTCCAGGATAGCCAGGGCTATATACCAAGGCCCTGTCTTGAAGAAGAGAACCGCAACAACAAAACAAATACACCTCCTCACAAAAAAAAAAAAAAAAAATACTCATGATTCCCCTGCCTTCACCTCCCAAATGCTGGGATTTTGGTTTCCGTGGCATGTGCTATCACACATGCCTCCAGAAACTGATGTGGATTGAATGGGGCCCAGTTTGGCATGACCAACATGAGAGGCTGCAGGCTTTGGTAAAACAGCTCTTCCAGGCTTGGGAGGCCTCTGGCAGCCAGCTCCCTGTCCTGCTCTTTCACGGTCTAGAGTCTGACACTGCTGTGATCCCTTTGTTCACGAGGGACACCCGCCGAGGGTGACACTCCAGTGCAGAGGCCAGAGGAAGACAGGGAAGCTAGGACAGATCTGCCTGGGGTGATGTCACGCGCTTCTGGCCTGTCTTTCGGAAGGCCATCGAGGCACTGCTGGCTGGCCCGTAAAGACCCTCCACGTGGGAGACCTTGGGAGCCGGACTTCGAAGCGCCTGGGATCGGGAGGATGCGCCCCTCACTCCTTTCAGCGGCAAGCTCACGGGGCACACCTCTGAAAGGGTACACGTAGAGGTGGATAACTGTCCACTCTTAGGAACAGGTGTGTCACGTGGGAAAAACAGAAGCGCAGCCTCCACAGACGTTTGGGATAGGGAGAGAATGTTTTCGCTAAGGCATAGGAGGGTTTGAAAGGAAACAGCAACGATAAAAAATAAACAAAAATAAAATAAACAAAAAACAAAACAGACTTAAACAAACAGCAACAATAACAACAGCAAAACTCCAGTGGTGGCCGAAGGTCAGCCAGTGAACAGGCGGTCTTAGAGTGCTTCCTGTGTGGAAAGGGTTCGCAGAGCCTGGGCAGGAGACAGGCCAGCCGAAGCTCCGCCCTGGGGGTTCGTCCTAAAGGGCACACGGGCTCCACGGCCCCTCCCCAAGCACCTTCTCTTCCCTGGTCGTCTCTGACTCAAACCCAGGTCCTCCCCATTCATTACTCGTCAAAAAAGCACTTGTTTGTAGCCAGGCGCGCACGCATGTGATCCCAGCACTCAGGGAGGCAGAGGCAGGCGGATCTCTGTGAGTTCGAGGCCACCCATGTCTACAGAAGTGAGTCTAAGACAGTCAGAGCTACACAGAGAAACCCTGTCTCGAAACAGGGTTTGTTCTTTTCATTTTTTTTCCCCTAATGACATCAAGTGAAAGTAGGCGGAGACAGGCAAGCTCTCATGCTATAAATAAAAACTAATGAACAGGGCCTGGAGAGATGGCTCAGTGGTTAGGACCACTTGCAGCTCTTGCAGAAGACCTGGCCTCACTCCCTATCGCCCATGTGGTGGCTCGCAGTCCTTCATAACTCCAGTTCCAGAGGGTCCGGTACCTTCCTCTGGGCTCTGCCGGCACGGGGCACACACACGGGGCACACGCATGGGGCACACACACAAGGTTAAATGAATAGAACATGAAAAAGATCTCTAACAAACACTGAAATCACTTAGCTAGTCGACAGTGCGTTGGTCAGTGACGGACCATGTGTGTCACGATGGTGTGGGGGTCGCGTTGTCTGGTGATGATCCAAGCACCTCAGTGCGCCGAGGTGCCCCCCCCATGTCTGTCCAACGATGACATGAAGTGCTTTTCCTCCTGCATGCTCTGTGGCTGAGCAACGTGTGACCAGCTGTTAGTGGCCGGGCTACGTTACAGAAATATAATGGGAATGCCTGCAGTCCTCAAAGGAGTCTCTCGTAGGGGGAAGGCGATAACCCCCCCATGTGCCAGTGATGACAGTGGGGGCACAGGTGCCCCAGGAGGGACTGAAGTCTGGGAAGAGAAACCAGACTCAGTCATGGAATCAAGACAGACTTCCTGGAGGAAGCGGCATTATCATCAACACGGCCACCTTGTCTTTTTCCCATGCACCTCTGCCAGCGCTGTTGACAGTTGTCATTACCACTGTTTATCAGAGCCACCACCGTGACCCTAGTGTCTCAGGGTGGCAGAGACTGCTCCTTGCGAATCCTGCCTCCAGGGAGTTCTCCTGACACTCTCGACCCAGTCTCGGCTCTACCGGTAGACCGAGTGAAGCCGTCTTGTCCCAGGCTCTCCCGGAGGGCAAGGCCCATGATAGTATGCAGTGAGTAGGCCAGAGCTGCAGCTCCCCCAAGCTGCTAGTTGGGAGCAGACCTGTAGGTCTGTAGGTCAGTGCGGGAGGCGGAGGGGAATAATGGCTCAGGGGGCCTGTGGGTGCGTGAGGGGGCATCTGTCCTTAGTCAGCCTCCAGGGTTTTCCGGGCACTTCTGAGACTTAGCCTCTTTCTCTTGACAACTTTGAGGGCCTCCTGATGAACTGGGACCCAGGACTGTAGGCCCAGGGCCTGGCAGGGGCACCAGCTCACCCGGCAGCACCGGGCCAGCTCTCCCCTTGGTGGTTCGTATTCCCCGAGGCACCCAGCACGCCAGCGGCACACCCTGCATGGGGCCCAGGCAGAGGCGTGCACGGCCCCGGCACACTCCTGGGTAGGTGGCGCAGTTGAGGATGGAGACCTTGGAGCAGACCCGGAATCTGGAACAAGTTCAGATGTCACAGATGGGGGACTTTTCTGCATGAATTATCCTCCTCACGGGTTGTGGGCTTTCAGACATGGCTGGCAGCCTTGGCTGAGCCACAGTCACTCTTTCCAAGCTGGCTGGAGACACGGAGCGGAGGACCTCCGGGTGGAAACAACAACATCAACAAAATCTGTCCTCCTTCCAGTTTCAAGAGTGGCTCCAAGCACAGAGAAATGGCCTCGCTCCTGGTTCCTTACGGAGAGGCACCACGAAGCCCTCGCACCTGATCGCTGCGCCAGGCGCCATGTGTCCGGACTGTTTAGATGGTGGCCTTTCCTGGTTAATGCCTCCCGGCCGCCACGCTGGCCCGTCCGTGTGGCGCTGACAGTCTCTGTGGCAGTGAGAGCCGGCCCAGTGTGCGCTACCTTTATTATTAATTTAGCAGCATGCGCTCTGGCTGCTCTCCAATTCCCGCCTCTTTCTACCGTTACGCAGCCATCAGGGCGAGCTCCCTAGTGGCTGGTTCCTTGTTAATGAGGCACAGCAGGCTTTTGCCCGAAGATGCTCCCAGGAGCCCCCACCCCCTTCTTAGTCCTTAGTGGGTGGACAGAACACGGGCCCGTCACCCCTTCTGAGGACTATCCTGGGCCCCCACTTCATGGTCTTGGCTTCTCTAGAGTCTTCTGCTGCACGTCAGCCTGAACCTCGCAGCGCTGGAGACAGGCCTCGTGCTCCGGCTGCAGCCTTGCACTCTGATCCTCCTTGTCCAAGCAAATGTCTCCAGGCCCTGGACCGGCCACCAGCCTCCTGTAGTTACAAGGAGGCAAGCAGACTTTTTCAGGAGCATTGTCAGCAACGTTGCCACAGCAGTGGGATGACCGACACAGATTACTGTCTTCTGTGCCCTCGAAGCATCCTCTCCATATGGACATTTGAGGGCGAGGCGGGAGGCCGAGGTCCCGGAGGCAGGCCTGGACTGTGCTGGCGGAGATGGTGTCAGTGGCACTTACCCACCTTTCGGTAGGAACCAGGCCACCAAACTTAGTTTGTCCCCCTTGGCAAAGTAGGTGAGGGCTCACTGAGTGAGCAAGGAAAGTCATTTAATGCCTCTGGTAATTTGTAAGTGAAAGGATGGGACTTCTCCTTTTCATCGCTCCCACAGGAGCTTTCTGGGGACCTTGGTGTGGCTGGCTTCCTGTGGCCTGCCTCTGCTGGCCCTCTCTCCGCCTCGGTACAGAAACCAGGCCAAGTGCCTGGGGAACATTTCACTTTTTGTTGCGAGGAGGGAAGAATTAGAAAGTCAAATTCTGCTCTCATCCTGGAGCCAGGAGAAGGGAGCAAGGAGCTGGCTGCCTGGGGAGGCTCAGCTGTACGTTGGGGGCTTGCGTTCATCCTGAGCTGCTGTGGGCCTGGAAAAGGGTGGCTGGGAGCCGGGAGGCCTCTCTGCCCCTTCCTGCTTCTCCTGCAGGACAGGACCCTCTGTCTCCATCTGTCACGAGCCTGGGTGTGTAAGGCCGACCAGAGGGAGATGGGATGGAAAGAGCCAGCCTGAGAAGGGCTCCAGATGCTGAGTGGAGATGGCTGTGCCAGGTGAACGGGCCCTGGAGTGGAGGTCTCATCTCTTTTTCTACAGTAGCGCCTCGTCGGAGCTGCTCCTCACGTGTGGCCTGAGCTGGAGCTCCTGGGATGTGGAGAGTGGAGCTGCCTCTGTGTGCGTGCATGCGTTCGTCTGCAGAAATCAGAAGAGAGTATTGGAACCGGAGTTACAGGTAGCTGTGAGCTGCTGGAAGTGGGTGCTGGGAACTGAACTCTGGTCCTGTGGGCTGAGCCATCTCTCTAGCCTGTTATGGTTTGGTTTGAGACAGATCTTACTATGTAGCCCAGGCTGTCCTGAAACTCACTATGTAGACCAGGCTGGCCTCGAACTCATAGAGATCTGCCTGACCCCGGCTCCTGAGTGCTGGGATCAAAGGCGTGCACCGCTATGCCCAGCTTGTGTTCTTTTTGATTGTGGTAACACGCGCACGTGGGCATACACACACACACAAACACACACACATACACACACACACACAATTTTTCATCTTGTCAGTACTTGCGTACTGTTGTGGAACCACCATTGCCAACCCTCCCCCCTCCAGCCTTCCGTCTTCACAAAGTTGGGCCCTGTCCTCCACAGCTGCTCGCTCCCTACTCTCTGGGCCCTAGAAGCGTCCATCTGCTCCCCCTGTGTGTTTATTCTCGCCACCTCCTTGAAGGAGAGCGAGAGCGCAGTGTTTGCCCTTCGGAGCCTGGCTTCTTTCCCTGGGCACAGTGTCTTCATGGCTCATCTGTGTCACACGTGGTATGTATCAGAATTCCCCCTTTAAAGCCCAATAACGCAGGATTGTACGGATAACTCATATTCTGTTTATTTATTCATCCGTCTGTGGACACTGACTACCGGGAGCCGCTATGAATATAGATGTACCCAGACTTTCTTTTAAAAATAACTTTTGAGAAATATTTTCTTGTTTCAGAACTGCACTCATTTGAAACATTTAGAAATGCGGGCAAGTTAAAAGCAAGAAAAAAAATTACACCTTATTCCATTACTTGGAGGCACATAATATATATTTCTTTGACATTTTGGTAAACAGATTGAACATTCCAAAAATCTGAAATCTGACGTGCTCGCCGGGCTGCAGGTGTTTGCATGCTGACATGCTTCCCCAGGAAAATTCCACACCTGACTTCACTCTGCAGGTCGAAGTCCAGGTGCGGGTGTGCTGGCATGCTGGCACGGTGGTAGGCATGGTGGCAGGCACAGTGGGTCCACAGTTTCAGCACTTGGAGAGGCAGGAGGCAGGAGCATCAGGGGTTCAAGCCCATCCTCAGCCACTTCGTGAACTAGAAGCCAGCCTGGCTACGTGAGACCCTAATTGGAAAAAAATAAAAAGGTCAAACCGAGGGGCTGGGTCTGCAGTTAAGAATGCTTGCTGTTCTTGCATGGGATCCAAGTTCAGTTCCCAGCACACACTTTTAAGTGACTTGCACTGCCTGCAGCTCCAGCACCTTCCTCCAGCCTCATCTGCATGGAAGTAAAAACAAGCCTTCCAAAAAAAAAAAAAAAAAAAAATCACAGCAAAACGAGACAAAACACAGGCGCACCAAGTAAGCTGTATGAGATTGTGTTTAGTGCTTGCTAAGACAATGCACATGAGAAAGAAGAATCCATTTCATAGTTAGCCTTGAATCACAGCCTCAGACAGTTCATTCTGTGTTTGCCAGCATTCTAAAATCAGAATCACCTCCAGCCCCGAGCGTTCTATTTTTGGGGGGTGGGGAGGAGAGGGGGTGGTCATGGGTCCTCTGTGTAAGAGCCCTGGCAGTCCTGGAACTCACTCTGAAGTCCAGGCTGACCTTGAACTCCTGCCCCTGCCTCCTGTGTGCTAGGATCAAAGGTGTTCGTTATCACATCAGCTTCATTTCATTTTTTTTAATGCCCACATGTAATTTGAACATATATTATTAAGTAACTTACTTTTTTTTTTTTTAAATTAAGTTCTCTGGCCTTGAACTCACAGTCCCCCTGCCTCCACTCCTACATGCTGGGATTATAACCTTAAAAACAAAAAATAAAAACAAAAAAACCTTGCCACTAACTTCTTCTCTTACCTTGTCTTATTTCTTTCTGATTTTCTGGCATTAGAGTGCTTACAGGAATTGCACATTTTCACTTGTACCGAGTCTAAGGGTTGTTGCTGGTTTACTCATTACTGACAGTTCAGGGAGGCGTCTCTTCAGAGCCATATTCCACGTTTATAGCTCTTTCCTAGGGATAGAGTCCTAGAACCATGGTTGGTGACTCTCTCTATCTCTGTCTTCTTCTTTTTGTTTTTTTTTTTTTTTTTTTTTTTTTTCAAAGAGAAAGAGCCTCCTTCCATACCCTGTGTTGGTTTGAAACTTGCCGAGTAGCCCAAGTTGGTCTGGAATTCTCAGCAATTTTCCTGCCTCGGCCTTTCAGGTTCTGAGAATACAGTTCTGAGCTACACCAGGCAACATCTTGAGAGTTTTATACATGCTAGCGAATTGCTGGGTGGGTCTGTTTCACATCTTTGGCAGCAACACCAGAGCATAGCAGTTCCCTGCTAACCTCTAGCTGATATTATGTATTATCGTTTTTAAAATGTCAATTGGTATGGTAAGGAATGGTGCCATGGTGTGCATTTCTTAGAATTTAAACAACTACAGCAAACCTCAAGATAACTATTAATAAGCTGGGCATAGTGGCACATGCCTCTAGTTCCAGCATTGGGTAGTCAGAGGCAGGATCTCTGTGAGTTTTGAGGTCAGCCTGGTCTACATAGTGAGTTCCAGGACAGCCAGAACTACGTAGTGAGGCCTTGTCTCAGTTTACAGCCCTCATGTTTTGTTTTGTTTTGTTTTAATTATTTTCATGGAGGGGTTAATCTTTTGTTGTTCATCTGTGTGAATGACTGGACTTTTGAGGCTATAAATGACTTCCCAGTTTATCCTTTGCCCCCGCTTCTTGTTCTTGTTGATATAAAAATACATTTGATCAGTCAGGTGTGTTGGCTCATACGTAGACTGAGAGACTGAGGCAGGAGGATGAAGTATTCAAGGCCCTCCTCAGCTACATAGCAAGTCTGAGGCCAGTGTGGATTACAAGAGATTATATCTCAAAAACAAACACACCAGAAAAACAAGCGGGTTTAAAATTTTTTTTCAGTCTTTTCTAAGTTTTCCTTTTAAACTTCTATCTTTAGTGTCATCCTTAACATACTTTTCAATTTCTGCATTTTAGTTTATTCTAGCCATTGTACTTCATTTTTCATACTTACATCTTAAACCCATTCCTAAAATGACCTAACACCTATTATGGGCGGGATTCCAACCTGCTCTTTTCCTATCCTTATCTGTTCTTCCCTTCTGTGTGTGCTTGGGTCTGTTTCTGCCGTTCTTTCTGTCTAATGGTAGAAATCTTTGTTCTTTTGCCAGTACCACACTGTTTTAATATTTTAATTAGTTATGAATAATCATGGCACAAATTCCATGATTACAACATTTCTTGGCTTAGTCTCTTGCATTTTATTTCCAAATGAAGTTTAAAATAATTTGGTTAACAAAAAAAAAAAAAAAACCAACAAAACAACCTCTTCCGTGATTCTGATTGAAATTGCATTGTTTACATAAGAATGTTGGGGAATTGGAATATTTACAATTCTCAGTTTTCTCTGGAGAGTCAGTGTGCACATGGTTTTCTGAGGTTGGTTTCTGTGCGCTTTGATACACTCTGGTTTGAGGAATGGTAGTTTCCAGACGTAAACATAGGAAAGGAGAAATTGTTACAGAATTTAGTTAGTAACTGACCTGCTGGACTTAGGGGCTGTGTCGGGTTTCATATTTAGCAGTGATAATTCTGTTTCTTCCTTCCCAACATTTCTGTCAAGCATCCTCTTTTCTTGTCTTATTGCATTGGCTACACCATCTAGAACACCCTTCCGTGCTGGGATGATACCAGCCTTGTCTCAATTTGGATTTTAACTGTACCACCTTCGTTGTTTCCGTTTTTTTCTATGTAAAGAATCTTTTTCTCGGCCACATGCAGATATTTCAGAGGCGTTATTAATCCGTCATCTAATGCTGCCTTACAGTCATGCAGTCGGGAACCAGTGGATTTTCCACATGTATTTGATTTGTGGGCCCCAAACCCCTCTTTTCCTTTCATCCTCTTTAGTTTCATTTGCATCGTTGACTGACACATCCTTGTGTCTCTTCTCTCACTCCCAAGCTGTCTGCTATCAATTACTTCTACCTCCAAGGGTTATCCTTCCCCCTTTTTCTTTTCTAAACTATTGTGTTAATTGAAGCCATAATTCACAGACGTGGAAAACATTTCAAACACTACAGAAGTGAAAACGCAGAAGCCCAAACTTCAAATGCTGCTGTACAGTGTAAGGCCTCATGTGCCATGTGTTTTCCACCCTGGAAAAAGCAACCTTTTGCTTTCTGTCAGCTGTGTTTTGTGTGCATACAGGACAGAAAGGAATTGCGTATCTTCGAAGGTTTTTACTATTTGCAGAATAAGCACCTCTTTCTTCCCACTTAGTGCTTCAGTACTGTGCTGTTGGCTACATTTAATGTATTTAAACAGTCCCCATATGTACCTTGGTTTTTCTAGGACTTTGTTAGACTAACTCCAAGGGAATATCCTTTTAAATACAAGTTTTTATTCTTTTTCTGGTTTTCTGACCTGCTTAATCTACTCGCTCTGATCTCCTTCAGACAGGAAACTAGATGAGCTTTCCAAGATTGAGTGTGAACCGAGAATAAATGGGTTTCGCAGCTCCTTCCACTGCAGTTCCGGAGATGACGTGGACACTGCCTGTCTGGCCTGCGTCCATGGCAATTACTTAGTCCTCTCGTGTAGTCTCATCAGCATCTGTGGAGGTGGGTGGAGCCACGGGACCCTTGGCGACGTTGTCCCAGGTAGCCTGAGATACACCCGTACAGACAGGCAGGCAGGCAGGCTGTAGGGAACGAGAGAGGGGACAGGTGACTGGGTCCAGCTTGAATGAGGGGTGGGGAGGGCGCGCCGTGTGTGCTGCCCAGGGCAAGAGGTGGGGCCAGAAGCTGCCAGAGCTGCACTTTCATGCCGGAACCGTATTCTCCAGGCCCCACGGCACAAGGCTCAGGGGGCCACTATCTCCACAGGACCTGGCTGCCTTTTGGGGACTTTGTGGGAGGAGGCTGAGCCTTCTCAGACCCTCCAACCCAACCTCCACACAGGGAGAAAGCCAGCACCCGTAGAGACCGGGATGGGACAGGCCAGTGAGCTGGTGCTAAAGACCATCAGATAAGCACGGTCTCTCTTTCCCCCCAGGCACCGCAGTGTTTGCTTTTAACCTTTGGCTTTCCTTTCTTTCTGCCTCTAAAAGCAACGTGTTGATTTGGGGGAATTTAAGAAAATACAGAAAGAAAATGTAATAAATCCGAAATCTTCCTTCCCAGAGAAAATGTTGCGCTACATTCTTTTAGTACTTTTTTCCTTTTTTTTTGTGTGTGTGTATGTGTGTGTGTGTGTGTGTGTGTGTGTGTGTGCATGAGTTCTTAGATGGAATTAAACACATTATTTTGTGTTTATCCTCACTAGCCTGGGGGAGAGGGGAATCCAAATTCAAAATGCAAAGTGTATATCATTTCCCCTCCACCACAAAGCTGAAATTTTCATAATTCCATTCATTTTAAGTGGGGTACTGTGTGTAATTTTTTTTTAAACCAATGTGGTATTTGCCCTTTTAATTGTATTTGTGGGCATTGGTGTTTTTGGTTTTGTTTCTTTGTTTGAAGGCAGGACTTCATGTAACCCAGGCCGACCTCTGACTCCCCGAAAGTAACCACAGCTGACTCTTCTAGCAGCGGGGATCAGGCACACCCTCACAGGCTTTTATTTATTTGCAGCTCAGAGGCGGGGTCTCCTGCGGCTGAGGTGTTCCTTCCTTACAAGCTTCGTTACTGCTCGATGGTGTGAGGACACATCATGAGCAAAACTACTTATAGAAGAAAACCGGGGGCTGGTTTCCAGGGCCAGAGGGTTGGGTTAGTGTGTTTCTGTTGTGGTGGAGGTGGTGGGGGGGCATGGCGGGGGCAGGGGACAGGTGAACGTGGCACTGCAGAGCTCACACCTGTCCTGCAAGTTGTAGGCAGAGAGAGAGGTCTGGCATGGCCATTTGAAACCCCAAACCCGTCCACAGTGACACGCCTCCTCCAATGGCCACGCCTCCTAATGCTTCCCTAACAGTTCCAGGAACTGGGGACCAAGCTTTCAGACACACGAGCTGATGGGGTCCGTTCTTACTGAGATCACCACTACAAGCCTGCGTCAAACTGCGTGTGTACCTAGGGGGACCTGCAGCTCCCCGAAGCTGCCTTCCTCTACCTCCAGAGTGCTGGGATTACAAGCACAGGCACCACACCTCGTAGTAACGTTCTGTTTTGTTTTGCTCTAATGAGTGTTCTTGTTTTTAAGCCCAGAGGTGGATTTTCTTTTTCTCTGTCCTCCTGTGAGTTAGCATCTCTCTTCACAGGCTTTTCTTTCTTTGTTCTGGTGGGAGGCTGCGACTTTTCCAGACAGCCCGTGTCGGTTCATCTGTCTTTGTGGAGGCCTCCCTGCCAGCGCTTGGTTGGAGCCCACATCAAGGTTCTCACTGTCCACGAGGCTTCCTGGAGCCTCTACATTTTCTCTCCATCAAGTATGCTGTGGACTGCCTGAGTTGTGGTCAGACCTTTCAGAAGGTGTTTGTAGCATTCCCGCGTGTTCATAGCCCGTGCGAGCTGCCGAAGGTCTAGAACTGACTTCCATGGCTGAGAGCATTTATCTCAGTACTTGACACATGGGAGGACCTCAGGAGGTATTGCTAGATGGAGTTTGAGTGGACTAAAGGATTGGGGCTCTGTTTAGGAGCGGGTCAAGGAGCCTCAGAGCAAGACCAGACACGGTGACTGTTCTTTCACTGACAGCGGAATTCTCTGAATTGTCTGTGGTGTGTGTCCCAAAGAGGAATTTGTTGCTCTAAAGAATTGCACATTTGTATTTATGGCATTGTTGGCTTTCTACATCAGCCATTGCCAACCCAATGACATCCGACACTCTTGGCAAAAGGCCTCGTCCCTGGGACACTGTTCTACGCAAACACAAGTAAGGGAAGAGCAGGCCAGCTGCATCTGACCCACTCCAGGGACCCCGACAGCAACCTGGCCAGGTGGGTGGAGAATCGGCCTCATCTTATGTCACAGCTAAGCCCTGCGCCCCAGCTGGGCTGTTGAAGGTGTTGAAACTCCTGCTCTTTTTCATCTTGTTGGGATTTTGTCCTGTCCCTAAATCATAGTAAGGAGTAACAACAAATCTGACCAAGTGCACAGGCTCATTAGTCACATGGAAAACTCAAGCTCAAGGCACTATCAGAGTGTCAGAATGAAAAAAGACTGGAGTTCGTCAAGTGCCAGTGAAATGTGTCACACGGAGTGTAAACTGGCCAGGCTGTTCTGAGAAGACAGCTTGGGGCTGTCTACTGATGACCCGCTCCTGGACGTGTCTGTGTCAGGAATGTGGGTTCATGCTTTCCAGAGATGTGTACTGCAGAGCTTGTGACAGCACGATGTGTGACGCCGGGCATAAATGCCCTTCAACAGCACAGCAACAGGCAGACAAGTGGTAGCATGTCTGATAGGGATGTCACACAGAATGAGCGAGTGTGTATAATCCGCAAGGACATGAGCTATTTGATTAGCCTCGCCGTGTGGAGTAAGAAGCCAGACACAGTCTGTGTGTTTCCGGTATGTGAAGTGTGAAGACAGGCAAAGCTCGTGGCTGCTGGAGGAGGCAGGCTTTGGTTACGCTGGTCGGATGGTGGATAGTGTTAGAACCTCCACTCGGGGCCTCACACATACAGGTGAGTGCTGTGTCACCCAGCTACACTTCTCTCCCAGTCTGGGGTCTGTTTCTTATCCGGGTGCTAATTCCTGTGGTGTGTTCCATTTGTGAGAAGTCCCTGAGCGGAACACTGTAGGAGTGATTTTCTGACAAGCTTCCTACATCAATGAAAAGTTGAGAGGTAGAGGCTGGAAAGACAGCTCATTGGTTAAGAGCATGTGCTGATCGTGCAGAGGATCCGAGGTCAGCCTGGGCATCCTCATCAGACAGCTCACGACTGCCTGGAGCTCCGGCTCCAGGGGCTCTGATCCCTACCTATTCTGGCTTCCATGGGTGTCTGCCCTCTCTCGCTCTCCCCATCTGTCTCTCTTTGTCTGTCTCTGTGCTCTGAAAAACAGAACACGGTTCTTCTCCGTCTCTCTCTTTGTCTGTCTCTCTGTCTCTGTCTCTCTCACACACATACACACACATAAGAAGACATAAGTATGTCAGAAGCTACATACTTATGTGCACATATGCCCATAGCATCCCATTCACAATGCGGAAGTAGAAGCAACCCCAGCGCCCATAGACAGTGGATGAATTATCAGAATGTGATGTCAACACGCGGAGTAAAGACTGGAAGGAAAGAGGTTCTGTAGTAGGAATGAACCACAAAGCGTTCTGCTCAGTGAAAGAAGCTGGTCACAAGAGAATGGCAGCCTTGGGAGTCCGCTTCCGTGAGGTCTTCCAGAGACAGGGAGTAGACATCCTGGGTGGGTGGGACTGCTGGTGGGTTGGGGAAACGGGGAGTTAGCGTGTTATGGGGCAGGGGTCTAGGTGTGAATGGCACAGGTGACTGTATCAGAGTGTCAGTGTGTGAAACGCCGCTCAACTGGACACATAGACGTGCTTAAGATGGTAAATGTTCTCGCAGGAGTCAGAGTCAGGACAGCACGGACCAGAGAGAAACTCCAACAACAGCCCCTGGGGAGCCCAGGGCAGAAGCTCTGAAGAGGAGGGCCCAGGCCAGTGGACTGGCATGCAGAGCACGGTGCTTTGGCATGGGATGCCATACAGAATGAGTGTGTATAACCCACAGTGACTTTGGAGTTGATGGAGCCCGGCCTTTCTGGCTGGCTGGCGGCTTCACCAGGACATTTACCTCTGCCCGTGTTCTGAACTCACACAGCACCGCTGCCAGCTGCCGGAGCTAGCGAGGTGGCTTGGCCAGTGGAAGGGGCAGGGCATCCCCCCTGGGCTTTGTCCTGCTCGGCGAGAGGCTGGGACCACAGCCCTGAGCTGGCAGCCAGGGCTTGCTGCCCGCTGGACATCGCAGAGTTGAATTCCTGTACACTGAGGGCATTCTTGTGCCAGGTCTCCAAGTGGGGAGGGTGGGGGTGTGACTGTGAGAGCAGGAGTCTGACTTGGTGGGGGTGAACCAGAGACCATATTGGAAGAGAGAAGGCTGACAGTTTGCTCTCTGGTCTCCAGGGACAGGCCCAGAGAGCTGCCCTGAGTACCCGGCCTTTAGGGAGAGCCTAGAGGACAGCATTGCACCTAGACCCGGGCTTCCGGGGCCAGCCATCAGCTCAGCCCTGGCCACTCTGGCTGCCCTGTTCTAGGAAGTCTGGCTTTTTCCCCTTACTACTCTGGCCGTCTACAGTTTCTTCCTTAAGGCGGCCAGTTACCCCTGTGTGCCCGTTCTCTTTCACTCTCCCCCTCCTCATCCCTCCTCTCTCTCCAGGGTTTCGTGTAGCCCAAGCAGAACTCAGAGTTGCTGTACGTCTGAGGGTGACCTTGAACTTCTGATCCTTCTGCCTCACCTCTTCAGTGCTGGGACTGCAGGTGTGACATCACACTTCTGTATGTGGTGGGGATTGAAGCCAGGGCCTCGTGCGTGCTTGCACATCCTTTGCCCACGGAGGTGCGCTCCCAGCCCCTCTCCCCACCCCCCATCTCTTTTTAAGCTATTTGGAACTGGTGTGTGTGAATGATGGCCCGGAAACTGAGAACATTTAGGAACCGAGGAAAAATAAAAGCCCCCAGATAGATACGGCAGGAGGCGTTAACCCCGAATAAGCCTTTCTGTTGAGATGGTTTTGTTAGACTCCTAGTGAGAGGTGGGAGTGCTCCAGTGTTTATGACGTCATGGCTGGTTTCTGTGGGGAGTAACAGACGTGGGCTGATGAGGCCATGCCGAGATGTGGACTTGCTCAAAAAAAAAAAAAAAAAAAGGCTTGGTTTCTGGAAACTGCTGTCTTCTGTCGCTCTTTCTTGCACTGCCTTTCTTTGCTGTTGGTAGATAGGCGCCAGTTTGTCTCTGGAACTGGGAGTCCTGTCCCCTAACTTGCAGGTGGGATAGAAAAGGAGACAGCCCAAAGATGGAGAAGGGGCTGAGTGAGAAGGAAGACACAGACAAATGCCCTGTTTTGATGAAAGCAGGCTCTTGGGGAGTGAGGAGGGGTGAGGTAGCAAACAGATCGTATCCACCCGTAGTGTGGTCTTCTGGAGCATCGAGGACAGTCACCTGGAAGGTAGAGACGGTGGATTCCTGGGTCCACCCAGCCCGTGCCGGAATCTGCATCTCAGCCGGCTCCTCCCCCGATTTCTGCGTGCACTGAAGTTGGTGGAGGCCTGAGGGTGCCACCTTCCTGCCCCAGAGCTGGCAAGTAACTCGTCTGTGGCCATGGAGGGGGTGGCAGGCTCTCGACCAGCCTATGGATTTATGCCTCGGTGAATTTTATTTGCATTTTGTATCTGTGGAAAATATCTTAGGGTTTTGGTTGCTGAGACAAAAACACTGTGAACCCGAAGCAACCTGGGGACAAAAGGGTTTGTTTCTTTCTGACAGCCTGTAGTCAGTCCTGGGAAGTCAGGGCAGGAACCCCAGTGAGGCAGGAAGCTGGAGGCAGGAGCTGATGCAGAGCCCGCAAAAGAGACATGCTCACTGGCTTGCTCCCTATGGCTTGCTCAGCCTGCTTTCTTACGGCCCTCAGGACCACCAGCCCAGGGGTGGCTCGGCTCACAGTGAGCTGGGCCCTCCCACGTTAATCATCAGTAAACACGATGGCCCCTGGACTTGCCCACAGGCGAGGCCTGTGGAGGCAGGATGCCCTTCATTCGGCCAAGTGACAAACATGCCAGTAAGCAAAGGGCATTTTCGTAGTCAGAACTGTGAAGCAGTTCACGAGCAGTCACGGTGAGCTCAGTAGCGCACGGCAGTGGCTCTCAACCTTCCTAACGCTGGGGCCCTTTAGTCCAGTTCCCCATGTTGTGGTGACCCCCAAACCATAAAATGACATCATAACTAATAACTGCTACTTCCTAACTAATTTTGCTGCTGTTATGAACCATGATGTAAATATCTGATATGCAGGGAATCTGATGTGAGACCCCCGTGAAAGGGTCATCCGATGTCAACGCTGTCATGGCCCACAGGCTGGGAAACGCTCACATGGAGCTTTGGGCTTGGACCGATGGCAGAGCAGCTCTCTGGTCCCTCTCACTTCTAAACGGTGTTGTTTCGTTGTCTCCGCCACAGTGCTTCTCCTTGAAGGAGACCGTGCCCCGTGAACACTCCTGTCACTTTTCTTACCACCGTATACTGGTCCCTTAAAGCTGAGGAAATGGGGACAGAAAGACCAAGTGCTGGTCACTTACCGAATGACAGAAAGGATGGCATTTGGGAGGATGGCCCTATGATGCTGCCTTCTCACACATTTGTGCTTAGGATGCTGGGTAAAATGCTACATAATTTATCTTTGTGACACTCCAGATTCTGTGATTCTGGGGCAGAAGTTATCTTTTAAGTGCCAAATTTGTTTAGCTATTATTACCACATGTCAAAAGCGTTTCAAGACACACTTTATAACACAGACACTAGAATCTGTGTCCATTTAAGTTTCCATATGCATTTTAATTGTATTTTAATTAAAGACTGAAATGGAAATTCTTTGTGTCTCCGCCAGTTGAGGGAAAAGAATTTTAGATGCGCAGATAAAAATGTGATTTCTGCTGTTGCAAAATACGTGTGGGTGCTCACCCCCCAGTTAGGACCAAGTGCACAGCTGCATGGGAAAATGGGCCACTGTGTTAGAACCCTAGCACTTTCAGCCTGGAACTGGGCACAGATGCCCAGAATGTAACTGATTTCTTTGAAGGTCTTCATCAGTGGAGGTCTTTTGGTGGTTTGTTTATTATGCTTTCAGTCTAGGGTGGGCAGAGGGCGGCAAACCCTGGTTTCTGAGCAAAATCAAGCTGATCACGTGGTTTTTGTTAATGGTGCACAGCCATGCCCAGTTCACACTACTATGCAGTGTTAAGACATTGGGACAAAACTCATGTGCCCACAAAGCAAAAAACATATATCTGGTCCTTGAGGAGAAAACCCTTGACAAACTGGTCTAATATGTCTTTGGTTAATGCTCTCTCTATATTTTTTTACATGTTGTAAATGGTTGGAACTTATTAATTCACTGGTGCACTCACTCACCAATTACGGTTTCATGGTTTCATCATTGTGTCAAGAAATCTTAGCTCAGGAGCTATGGACTCATGTGAAAAAAGAAAAGTGTAATGGAAGATTGTGAGCTTGGTACAAAACTTCAAGGAACTAATACAGGTCAGGGGTCTTGGGTGTGAATAGAATCTGCTAATTCAAGTAGAAAGGCTGTGCTTAAGGGGTTAGGTAATTCTGAGAATTGTTTGAAAGACTGGAGCAGAGACACTGGGCTGATCCTTCAGAAACAAGCCTTCCAAACTACTATAGAACAAGCCACCAATGACTGCAAAGCCAGGCCACAGACAATGGGGCTGTGGTTTACAACTCCAGAGCCTGGCTCCTAATGCATCACCTTCTCCATGAAAGGATAATTCACACTTTGCTCTCTCCCCCTTGAGCTACCATCAAAACTTAATTAGAACCTAAAGCATATAGATCCTAGCTGCAAGGGAGTCAGGGAAAGCATATAGATCTCAGCTGCAAGGGAGTCGGGAAAAGCTTTTCCCTTTTCTAACTCATGGATGTTAAATAATCCACAGCTGCTCCCCATGTTGTTTTGTCTTGAAAGATAGATTTAAAATGTTCAACTCATCAATTTTACATTAACTTTTGGGTACTTTAAAACAGCACTTTGTAAGCATAATCAAGAGTTTGATTAAAATGCCGGAGGAAGTAGTGGCATGGAGGACACTCCCAGACTCGTCTTTAATATCTGTTCATCATCCCCAAGGTCACAAAGTTACCTCCTCTGGTGGGATTGGTGTTCACCTGTCGCCGGTGTGTGGTGTTTGTTATTGGGGTTCTTTGCATATACTGTTTAAAAATCCCATTAAGTGTGACGCCAATGGTTTCTCCCAGCCTGCCTCAGTCCTTTCACTGCAGTTAGTCACCTCCTCCAATGTGTTCTTTGCTCATGTGAATGCTTAAGGGAGGCAGAGAAATGCTCCACATCTGGAACAACCCAACTCAGACCCTTAGGTCAGGCTAGTGAAACTCCTGTCTGCATTGCAGGGCGCAAAGGGCAGAGCTTCCTTCTTCTTTCCTTACCCAGATGTATTTGCTTTCTTGGGCTATTGACAGCAGATTACCACAGACTGGGTGTTGTGTTTTAAAAATATGGCAGCAGTTTAGTCTCTAACAGTTCAGGAGGCTTGTGGTCATAACTTGATGTGTTAGGCTCCAAGGAAGCATCTTCGCTCCCAGCAGCCAGCAGCATTGGTGTGACGACAGGCCACTAGGGCCTCTGTCTCCTGCTCTGAATATCATGCCACCTCCATGCCTGCCATTGGTTTAAGGGACACCCAGAATCTAAGATTATCTTCAACCAAGAGCCAGAAATTTATCTGTAAAGATGTTATTTCTAAAGAAAGTCCTATTTACAGGAACTGGGGGTTAGGTCATGGGACCACTTTTCAGGGAGAGTGAAGGGCCATATTCTTATAGCAAACCCTACAAGTCTCAGGGGCAGCTAAGTTAGAAGCCTGGTGTGTATCCTGGGAAAGGTAAGATATTCTGAGGCACAGGTCCCCAGAAAAGAGAGATTGTATACGTAGGACATTACTACTTTTCACAGTTTTTAAATCAAGTCCGCACCTGGAAGGAAAGGACCTCAGAATCTTAAGACAGTTGTCTCCTTATGGCCACCGGCCTGTCGCCTGTGGTTCAGCTGTGCATGTGACTGCCCCTGAGAGAAGGTAACCTCAGCAGTTCAAGGGCTGGTTGCTGGTCACCAGTTTGTAAGGTCCATAGAAAGCAGCAGAACAGAGGGCAGGACGAAGGCTGCTGCCCCTCACCATCTGTGAGTCCCACGTTGGCACATTCGTCTACTTGCTAAAATTTGTTTATAACCTCCCCCCCCAATAAATATGCCCTCTCATGCTTATTTACAATGTGTGCCAAGAGGTGAAAGATTTGAGTCATGGCATGTTCGCATTCCCAGGCGAGGTCAAACGAGGAGATGCTCTTGTCTCCAGCTCAGACTGGAAACAAGTTTGAGCTCTCAGACTGTAAACAAGTGTTCTCTTCACAGTCTCTTTGCTGCTGTGTTTCACATTTTGCTGCCTTTTTCCTCTTGGTGGTTTTGTTGTTTTAGATGGCACTCGAGCATGGCGCTGACATGCTGTCTAGTGTCCTGAAGTGTGTCTTTCAGGCAAAATGTAAGTGTTGGATCCAGTTTGTTTGTGGTATAACGTGCCTGCTAAGAGCCATGAATTCAATGCTTAGGAATCGGCTATGTGTACTAAGTAGGTGCCTTTTAACACAAGCTCAGTGGAGGAGATTGTGTATCAGTCTGCAAGAATGTTGCAACCAGAGGCTTGCAGGAACCTAACCCGGTGTTTCCCTTAGGAGCGATGGGTGGGTATTCTGTAAGTCAGCGTTCACGGCAACTTTATGGACTGTCACTACAGCGAATAATGAGAGCCAGCTGTATCTGAAAGAACCCACTTCTGAAAGTGATTATAGAGGAGGATTGGGGAGAAAATGTCCTGAGATTGGCAGCCTCACGTTGCATGAAGAAACTTTGTGCAATAGAAGCACAAGTTGCTCTGTAGAGGCCCAAGTCTAAGGACAGCGGGGCCAGACAGACGTGGAGATGAACTAACAGCAAATCTGAGATGGCAAAAGCCCAGTCAAACCCTGTAGAGCATACAGCACGGGGCAGATGGCGTCCACTGGGCTGGGCAGTTCAGTAATCGACTGCTTGCCTCGTATGCGTGAGACTGCATGTTCCATCCCCAGCAACATAAAAAAAAAAAAAAAAAAAAAAAAAAAAAGAAGACTCTTCATTGAGGCATGGTTTATGTAACAGCAAAAGTGTCCAGCAGTGGGGACGCAGTTAAGTCGACTCCAATGCAGCCATAAAATGAAATATGTGTGATTCAGCTATTCAGATGTTGTGAATTATTTTTTGACTTAAAAGGAGTAAGACAGGAAAGGCAGGATTTAAAATGGTGTGTTTTTTTTTTTATTTCGTATAAAAATGCATATGTATTTATTTAGAAGAGAGCTGTGTGACTTTGCTAATGCAGTTACAGATGGAGTGAAAGTCACTTTAAGGGGTAGGGCTGTGGCTCACCGGGAGAGTGCTTGCTGAGCGTGTGTGAGGCCCCGGGTTCAACCCCTAGCCGCGACGGTGGAAGAAGGAGCAGCCATCACGTCACAGCACTTCAGGGAGCAGCTTGAGGCTGATGCTGCAAGTCCAAGGCTGTTCACAAACTCTTTTGGGTTTGAGTTGAGCCGCTTGGAAAAGGAGGCCGTCTAAACGTGTTCTCCGAGCCTCATAGCTTGTGGGGCACACCCCCCGGGGGCTCCCCGGATATGCAGGCGTCGCATGAGCCAGTTTCTGCTTTCCATCTCAGAGCTTCCTGTCTGGAGTGCTTGCTGCCCCTGTCCGCATGAGGCCCCAGGAGCCAGAGAACCTGGCACAGGCGAGGTATGGGGTCAGTCGCCATGGGTGCCATCACCCCGTGTACCGTGCTGCCGCTGATTTGAAAGCCAGCCTCAGGCACGCTTCTACGGCCTCAGAAGGAAAACAGCAAAACGGGCAGGAGCCAAGAGCAGGGCCCTGACTCACTCTTCCACCCGGGGGCTGGTGACACAAGGCTCTGATATTTCCTGCGGCCACAGCCCCCAGAGACAGCCAACAGGCCTGGGCTGAGGTCTAGCTGCCCTGCATGGAGCTTACTGCTCCCTACCTGCCCCAAGGTACTCAGGGAGCCTGCAAGGGCGTCCGAGCCCCGGATTCATATCTTCCGAGCTTGGGAGGACGGGCTGTGTGGCCCTTTCTTTGTGAATAGTGGGAGAATTTTCCTCTCATAAACAAAGCGAACATGAGCTGGAGGGGTGGTGTCCCCGGGGCCAGGCTGGGTGGCCCTTTCCTTCAACCTCTCCGTTTGTTTCTCCACGGGGCAGATTGTGGACACTTCAGAGAGGCCGGAAAGCCTCCTGGGAGCCTCGTCACCCTGTCTGGTGAACTGAGCACGTCGCCTCTTGCTGTTGGCCAGGGCTGCAGAAGGACGGAAAGCTGTTTAAACCCACATCCAGGAGGCAGGTGGCCTGCAGAACACCCCAGTGGGACATGCCCCCTCCTTGGTAGGCAGGTGGGGTGAGCAGAGCCCTCACTGCCGTAGGGAGGGCAGTGTGGGCCCATGCCCTGCCGGCCAGGCTTCCGGAGGCTCTCCTGAGCTGTTCACAGGCTGCTGAGATAGCTGTGGTGGCGGCAGTTCCTTGCCAGGCCCCACCCTGTCCTGTCCCAGTCTCTTCCATCTTGACCATTGCTCCCTGTCTTGTTCACAAAGCTTGCTGGAGAGCCTGGGGCTGCTAGTGCACAGTCCACTAGGAAACCAGCACGTGCTCCCATCCACCCCACTCTCATTGTCACTGTGGATGGCCCCAGGAGGTCACCTCCCAGTGGCCTCTCAGCACTGTCTGGATTGTGCTGTCTGGGGCCTGACTGCCCTTTCCCAGAGTTGAAGGACCGCCTCTCCACGCCATAGGCTGAGAAAGGTGTTCTAAAGGCGGCGGGAGCCATCTTGCTATTCAGGCACACTGGATGGGATTTAAATATTTTTAGTAATGAGTACATCCTGTTTACCTGATGTGAATGTCTTGTCTGCTGTGAGGGAAGATCCGTGGCTGAGGAACTGGGATGTTGCTATGAAAATGTGCACCGTGGCCCCCTGTGGATGGCAGGCTGGGAGGGTGTGAGATGGCCCCCGGGGGCTGGCTGGAGGAGGGAAGCCCTCAGAGTGAAGGAGTGCTTTTAGGACCTCCTGGATCAGACATGATGTTATAGGAAAATATGCTGCGCCTGAGGAAGCAGCACGTGAATGGAGAGAAAGCCAGGGGACTGGGCAGGGAGGCCGAGTGTCATCAGGGGATGGCTGAGATACTGCCTGGGGCCTCCCAGGGTGCGAAGGAAGCTGATGAAGGATGCGCTGCATCTTGGGGCACAGGGCAGTGGTAGTCAGGTGGCCGCAGATGCCGTGAACCTCGAGAGCACAGGGCAGTCCTCGGGGCACTGAGCCACTGGCCCCTGGCCTTCGGCCGACTAAGTGAATTGTTTCCTGGAGGCCCCAGCTAGGAGGGGCTCCACCAAAAGTTCATAGTAGGGAAGAGGGAGCTGTCTTGTCTATTCCTCCCCATGGAAAGGGATGAGAGGGCTGAAGTCTGCCCCTTTGTGTGTCTTGCATGGTGGAAGCCAAGAGGACCATAGCCTGGGTTTGACACCAGAGACATTAGTGACCACACTACCTGGCCGCTATACTCTCCAGGTATGTATGCGATTTGGGCCAGTTACTGAGACCCTCTGTGCCTCAGTTTCCATACCTATAAAAGGGGAAAGAGCTGCAAGTTCAGTGGTGTGTCAGATATTCAGAGTCCTATAACCAGTGTCCATCACCCTCAGACAAGCCTCGTATGTATTAGCAGCCATTCCCCATCACCCCCTAGCTGTCTTACGCTAGCCCTGTCCTAGCTCTTGGCAACCATTGATCTCCTGTCTTTATGGATTATGACATTTCATACCAGTCACAGGTGACTTTTAACATCGTGTTTTCAAGGTTTATCCACATTTAACATAGCACTGCATTATTCTTGTTGACGGCAGAGTAATAGTCCATTGTAGGGATATACCACATTTTGGTTTTAATCCATTTATCATAGCATTTGGGTTGTTTGTATTGGGGCTTTGATGAATGAGGCTGCCCCGAGCACTTATGGGTATGCCTTTGTGTGGACACAGGTTTTCAGTTTTCCCGAGGATTCATCCGGGATCACTTGGTATTTAACCTTCCGGGGAACCGACAGACTGTTTTCCTAAGTGGCTTAAGTGCTTCCTATTCCGCTGGTAACGCACGAGGGCTCCAGGCGCTCCACACCGTTCGATCAGCAGCATGGCTGCCTTATTTTCCTCTTACCGTTCGGCAAGGTGTGAAATGTGTCTCCGTCATCCTGACTTACATCTCCCTGTTGGCAAAGAGGCCTAAACTGATAGCTACGTCATTCCTCCCTCCCTTTCCTCCCTCCAAGTCCTCCTGTGTTCCCTCCTTCTTGTTCTCCGTCAAATTAACAGCCCCTTTTCCTTGAGTTGTTGTTGTACATCTGTGTATGTGTCCACACAGATTCCCAAACACGTAAGCATAATCTGCTCTGTCTGTATGATGTTACCTGTTTGTATGTTTTCAGCACCGACCGTTTGATGGTAGATTGCTGACTGATGTTCTCTTCTCCGGGGCAGCCTGTCTCTCCCCTGTTCAGATTGCTTAGTTGCCTGGAGCTCTTTGTCTAAAATTGAGGCCTCCTGAACTCCCCCTTCCCACCCACCTTGGCACGTTTGTCAGTGCTGTTCTAATTCCGCTTATGTTCAGTCAGCCATGTTTTTGAGACTTCGTGGCTGGAGCCTCTGCCATTTCTAGGAGACACTATCATGGCATACTTCCTGAACCTGGGGCGTGGGAGTTGTGTTGTAAATGTGTCAGTTGGGACTGGGCTCTGCAGCTCTGTGTTTTGGTCGGTTGTGGTATTTGGTAATGGTCTTCACCTTTTGCAGAGGTTAAATGCCTTGTCTTACCCTTGGTGGCCATCTGCGGGTTCTCTCTCGGGGATGTCTGAGCAGAGCCTTGCCCATTTTCAGTGGTGCAGGTAGGTCTTAGAAGTGCTTGAAAGCTGACCTCACACGTGGTCTGCAAGCTGCTCTTAGACTCCCTGGGCCTGGCAGGCAGCCTCTCTTCTGAGTGAAGGGTCTGGACGACCTTTGAAAGTGGCCAAACGTTGGGGAGCGTGGTGGTGGCTCCAGTTTCCTTCAGCTTTCTTCAGATAGTCCTGTCTGGGGTGAAGATGCCATCCTAACTATTTGCCGACCCTTGGAAGCGCCTTTCTGCTTTCTCGGAGTGGGGCTCACTGCAGCGCTTGCCTGGCAGCCCAGGGCCACTGTGGTGTTGCTCAGAATAGCCAGGGATGGATTAGTGACCCGGACAGCTGACAAGTACAGGGTAAGGCCATTTCTCTTGCCGTGATGACTCTGTAGAGGGTACTTGCCCACACCTTGGTAGTGTAGGTCAACACCACACAGCCGAGAGACGATAGCAGGTGTTGGGGCTCCTGCCTGTGCAACTCAGCACAGCACTTTACAGTAAACTACTTGGTTGGTTTGTTTGTTTTAAGACTTACTCATTTATTATGTATACAGTGTTCTGCCTGCATAAACACCTGCTCACCAGAAGAGGGCACCAGATCTCATTATAGATGGTTGTGACCCACCATGAGGTTGCTGGGAATTGAACTCAGGACCTTTAGAAGAACAGTCAGTGCTCTTAACCTCGAAGCCATCTCTCCAGACCTAAACTGCTTGTTTTTAATGAGTGGGAGGAGCTACTCAAAAAAGCGGTAAAAGGCGTGGCCAACCAGATCCACATCCCCGTAAACAGCTATTTCTGACTTATGTCATTAACTACCGTATTGTATTGTGCACGGGAGGATGTGTTCTTCTTCGTACAGCTACGGGGGATGTGTGGGCTGGCACCAGTGTCCTCACACATAGGAACTGCCACCGTACATGTGTTGTGCGGTTGACTTTTACATTATTTTGTACACAGACTGGATTTGTAGTCTGGTCGTGTGCAGGTACTCCCAAGAGGCTGCGCCAGAGAGTGCTGGCTGAGGCATTCGTTTCTTGGGGACATTTAGACTGTGCAGGGGCTACCTAACTCTCATCCTTCTAGCACTACCCCCATAGTGTCACAGTGATGTCTTTAGTTCCAGCCACTTCCTGCTTTCCTGCTTGGGCTGGGCAGGAGCTTAGTTTTTCACTTGCCTTTTTCTTTCTTTCTTTCTTTCTTTCTTTCTTTCTTTCTTTCTTTCTTTCTTTCTTTCTTTCTGACTGTCTCTGTCTATCTATCTATCTATCTATCTATCTATCTATCTATCTATCTATCATGTACCTACCTACCTACCTACCTATGATTTGTCGAGACAGGGCTTCTCTGTATAGCCTTGACTGTCCTGGAGTCCTGGATTTGCTTGGTAGACCAGGCTGGCCTCGAACTCACAGAGATCTGCCTGCCTCTGCCTCCCCGAGTGTTGAGATTACAGGCATGTGCCACTGCACCAGCTCACTTGACTTTTTGTAACCAAACCAAATCCCTTAGTATTTCCAAAGGTGGCCTCCGTCTTTGGTGAAGAATGCCCGTAGGTCCAGCTTGATCCTTAGGTTTCATGTGAGCCTTTGCTGTCCCTTGAAGCCCTCCTTAAATCCTGAAGAAAGGTATAGGATTTGAAGGGTCATGTCAAGGTAGCTATCCCACGTTTGCGAGCAGAAGGAGCAGACCTTCCTGACAATGTGGTTACAAGGAAAAGTAAGCAAATGGCCCAGTGGCTATGTCAGTGGAGAACTGGATGTCTGTTAAAATTCCCACAAGGGCCGGGCTGGTTGTAGAGTGAGCCTGAGCCCACAGCCAGTTGTCACTGAAACCCTCCTGGTGGTGGCTGCACTCTCCCGTTTCATTTCTTCTTGCGGACAGTCCTTTCCTTAGCCCATCTTACTCAAGTCCTAGTGCCTGCAGTTCTGGTGACTTTCCCTTTTTCAGACACCCTGCCACGTCACTCCCTCTCCTCACAGGCAGGGGAAGTTCCTGTTTCCTTCAGCAGAATGTCTGGCAGTTCTGAGGTCCTCTCCCAGCCTCGCTGTTGATCGGTGCAGTTTCCCGGCTTGCTTCCTCTGCGACTTCCCCTGCCCAGCCTGATGCTCCGGCTTCTCCCTGGGGCCTCCCTGCTGCGCCGTGCATACCTGGGTTATTATTATTCTGGCTCTGTGATAATTTGTGCTCGCTCACGATCACACACTCCGCTGAGGCCCCTCTACTTCCTTCCACCCCTTTCTGAGCCTGTAAGCCATCTAGCCACCTTCCATTCCACCCCATTCCATAGGAATGTGGTCGGCAGAACGCTCCAGCTGGCCAGATGGTCAGCCACACCAAGGCCCCAGCCCAGGGCTGGCGGCTCTGCTCATCTACTCATTTTTCCCTCGGCAGAGCTGACTCCCTGGGTGCCCTTTAACCCAGCAGCCCCAGACATCCTTTCTTCCCTCGGCGATCTCACACCTACTCCCTCAGGTCAAGCCTTCTCTGACCCCTTTGTTGCGGTCATCTCCCTCGCCATCCTCCAGTTTGTCAGCGTTCCTCTGCATGTGCTAGAGCTGGACTATGACCAGTTGGTGGCAGGGGGATTGTGTCCCGCGCCTCCAAACTCAGGCATGCACTCTGGGTTTCATCTTGCTGAACTGTCTGCTCTGCAGAGTGCTGGTGCTCTGTGGCGTTCTGTTTCATGGATGTACCCTTGTACCGGTTACCTCACTTTCCCCGCAGTGGAACGATTTCAGATTTTTTTTTTCTGCTGCAGGCTTTGCTGTGTCTTTGTGTTACTCTCAGAGTTCCCTTAGAATAGACCCCTAGATTGGAGTCAGGGGCCAAACAGAATGGCCGATTAAAAAAATATTTTTATTGTATGAAAGTTTACCCACATGCATGTATGTGTGCCATGTGTGTGCCTGGTACCCTTAGAGATGGGAAGAGGGCATCCAGTCTCCTGGAACTAGAGTTCGGGATGGTTGTGAGCTGGGAATTGAACCCAGGTCCTGGGGAAGAACAGCCAGTGCTCTTAACAGAGGCGCCATCTCTCCAGCCTTCCATGTCCATGTAGTTCATGTTTTTCTGTGGTGGTATCATCCTATACATTTGTTCCCAAGATGATATGAACCTTTACTTGTATCTTTACCAGTAGGTTTTTGCAGTTTTTAAACTTGCATTTCAGTACATGTAAATATAAGATGCGTAGGCAGATGGTGACTCCTCTCACCAGTTACAGCTGCCTCGTCTCCTGTACAGCCTGCTGTATCTCGTCTCCTATACAGCCTGCTGTATCTCATCTTTTATACAGCCTGCTTCCTTTCTCTCAGGTTGTTTCATTTCGGACTTAATATTTGACATCAGGGTTTCTCTGTCTTTGTCACACTGGCTCTCCATTTTTGTCATCTCCTGATACTTTTTTATTTTTATTATTATTATTTTTTTAAGACAGGTTCTCACTGCGAAAACCTGACTGACTTGGAACTCTGCAGACCAGGCTGGTCTTGAACTCAGAGATCCACTTGCCTCTGCCTCCCAAGTGCTGGTATCAGAGGTGTGCGCCACCACACCGGCCTCAGGATTCAGTGCAGGATTTTGGAGCTGGGTGTGTAATTGCCATCTGTGATCCTGACACGTGGGAGACAGAAAACAGGTAGATCAGTGAGTCTGAGGCCAGACTGAGCTGCGCGGGTGAGATTCTATTTCAGAAACCAGCTCTGCATACAGCTTGGTGTGAGAGCATTTCCCCGGAATGTTCAAGGCCGGAGGTTCCATCCAGCTTTGGGTGAGGCAGGGGACAGCTTCTGAAGCTTTCTGGATGTCACACCATCAGCAGCAAGGCAAAGGGCTGCTCTCCCTGTCACACTAAACCTTTGGGAGACATTCAGCATCCCTGACCTCTGCAATGAGCTGTCTTACACAGCGACTCCATCTTTGCATGGAAGAACACTCAGGTCCACTTGGCAACCTGTGACTTGTCTCCGGAACCCAAGCTTTTTCCCCAGGGGAGGCCCTGTCTGTGGCAGCTTTGTCCATTGGTTCCAGGACCCAGGCATTCACATCCATCTTAAAAATCAAACAACAAACAAACAGCCAGACAAAACCCCAGCAGCTCTGCTCTGCTAGCTGCCTTCCTCTTCTCCTGGATGCTTTTCTTCCATCCCTGGGTGTGCCAGGCCCAGTCCTCAGCCCCTCCTTCCTGAGGTGAGGACTGCAAGGTGGAAGCCGATCAGATCGGGTTGCCATTTCTTCAGCACATCCCTGAGCTGTTGCCATGGCAGCGGGTGGATAGACATGTCCTGCTTGGCCCCCTTCCTCCAGCTTCTCTCTGGATTCCACTTCCTGCCTCCCGAATGAGCATGTGGGCGGGAAACCTGCTGGGTGGTCTGCCCAGATTTCCGAGAGATGTGTGGCCACACCTTGTATACTGCCCAGGACGGGCCCAGGCCAGGCTCAGACCACACTCAGCTGTGCTTTCTTTTCCAATGATGCTGACGATGATGGTGGTGACGAGGGAGGAAGGAGGATGAGTGGTTCCTGTCGTGACCAGGCAGCAGCCGGATGATGAGCTGGAAATCCTACAGAGGCCTCCTCCCACGCCTGAGTGCCAACCTACTTCCTGCCCTAAAAGACAGCTCTGTGTGTGTGTGTGTGTGTGTGTGTGTGTGCGTGTGCGCGCACCTGTGTTGCTCTTTTTGTCCTGTTGGCCCTGATCATAGAGCCAAGTGGCTGAACTTCTATACCCCAAGACCTGACTGCCTGGCTTTGAACACCATATCCCTATTAGGATATTTGGACAAATTATCGAACTTTTTCTATGCCTTAGTTTCCTCTTAAATGGGGATAATACTTAAGAGAGTCAACATAAGGAGCGGATAAATGATCATGTAATTATGTGCATGCACTTTACAGTGCCCGGCACACACTGTTCATAGTTACCGTTCGCTGTGTTTGTCATGTATGTGTGTCTTTTTTTTTTTTAATTTTAAAATCAGAATCAGGGTTCTACGAAGTTGTTTGACCTTGAATATGCAGTCCTCCTGCCTAAGCTTCCCAAGTTTGCTCCACTGTGCAGCCTTTTTTTTTTTTTTTTTAATAGCTTTTCGTGTATCTCAGGCTGGCCTTGAACTTGCAGAAGATGACCTTGAAATACTTCCTGCCTGTACCCCCTGTGTGCAGGGATTAGAGACAAGCCATTACACCCTGGTTTTGCAGTGCATGGGATGAACCCAGAGTTTTAAGTATGCTACTCAAGTACTCCCTGCCTTTTTTTTTTTTTTTTAAGACAGGGTCTCAATATATAGCCCAGCTTGAGCTTTCAATCCTCCTGCTTTAGCTGCCTGGGTTCACAGGTGTCTACCACCACGCCTGGCTGATGAGTGTGTCTGTTTTCTTCTTGTGGCATGCCAGGAGCTCATGAGAGGCTGTTTGTTCTGTACTCGTCGTCACACGGCCTTCCTCAGAATGGAGTTTTGGTGTGCCCCTTGCATTCTGTTCTGTAACGGAACATTTGGTTTCTTTGTAAACTCCGTTACCTTATGTAGATACATTTTTGTCTTAATCCCAAGGGTGGGCCCATCAGTCAGTCCACAGCTGATAACTGTCTTGTGCGGAGCCTGGTCTTTGCCGCTGGTAACGGCCTGCTTCCTGCGGCATGGAGAGGGCGTGGTCTAGGACTTGGGGGGTGTAAATGTGAGAGCCCAGGAAGAGAAGGTGCGGCTCGTGGTGCTGGCGAGGAGCGGTTTGGAGAGAGAGAGATGGACGGCTTGGACAGATGGAGAGAGATGCTCCACCGTATTGGCACGGAGGAGACTGTGCGCTGCGCTTGCTCTAACAGGCGGGACAAGTAAAGGGGTCTGCACCCCTCTCCCCACTAAGCTGCTCTTTCCTACCTACGGTTGGGGGTTAAAAGGGAGAGGCTTTAAGGAACCCCAAATAGAGTAGAGTTTACAAAAGAGCGCTGCATTATTCCAGACTTTTTACCACGTTATTGAGTGTAACCCACACAAAGTCTTTAAATGAAGCTGTTAGGTCCATTTTACAGGTGGTGCTTTGGGTATCTAAGGTACTGACGGCATTGGGTGGCTGACAGGTGACAGGGTCACCCCACACAGGCTGCCTGCAAAACAGAGTAGAGACGAATGGGTGAGCGAGAAGAGAGCGAGCCTTTTGAGAGAGTTGGGACAATGCAGCATCCCACAAACTGAATAGGGTCCATGGTGTGGGTGACAGAGCTGGTTCACTGACATCTCATTTGTAAGGGAAATAAAAGGACAGCGTCGGGGTATGTAGAAGTGCTTTGCCCGAGGAAGAGGGTTAAATAACCCAGGTGGACTCTCTCCTCCTCCCCAACCTCCTCGTTAGTGCTCTGGTCCAGCCCCTGCTACCCTGGCTCAGTATGGCTGGGAGCTGCTAGCGATGGTCCCTGGAGACAGAGGGCTTGGAGTTCAGCTCTGATGGTTGGTAGCACTGGGCAGAGAGGTCATGTGGGAACCACAGAGGCAGGCACAGACTGGAGGCGCTGCGAACTTGAGCCTTCGGAGAAACAGTATGGAATGTCACCTGTCAGGGTGTGGGGGGTGAGAGATCATGGGTCTTGTGTCCTTCCTGGAGAGGATCCTAGAGACCAGGAGAAAGGCCCAGTGGGCAGGGGCTAGACCAGGCGAGGTGAGGGAGCAGTATGTCTGTATGAAAGGAAGCTAGGGTGTCTATTGAATTGTGGGGTGATATGACTGGGGCTGTATTTCTGTAAGATCGCCCAAGTTGCTTTGTGGGAGGCAGAGGCTATGGGAGGTTCTAGGTGGGGGTGGAGGAGGCTTGGGTGGACGGTGGTGACCACTGGGCATACTGGGTGTCTTTAGGATGTGCTGTCACCAGGGCTTGGCGAGTTGTTGGTGAGAAGAAAGGGAAGGGAAGCATGACACTCGAGTCCCGCTCCAGTATTGGTATGAACCTGGGGTTTGATGTCACAGGTTCAAGGACACACTATGAGGGAGAGTGCTGTTTTGTCCCCTCTCAGTGACACTAGGGAGCATGGTATAGTTAGTGTGGCAGAGGTGGAATAGACTAGGCTCTGTGGCTGGGGTCCTTGGAGACGCTCAGTTCCCCTAGACATTCTTGGTCTTGGAACCCTTGGAGACAGGGGAAGCAGAGGAGGCCAGGGCCGGGCACCTCAGACCTCCCGCAGCCTGCTTTGGGATCTGGAAAGTCATCTGAGAAAACGTAGGCCATTGCTGGTGACCTTCTCAGCGAGTAGCTGGGCGGAGTGACTTCCAGCCTAGCACCCTGGAGGAGAGTTCAGCTTTATCCTTCCCTCTGGTGAGCTTCTGCTGTTCCTGTGGCTCATCCCGGAAGTGTGGAGGGTGTGGGAAGCAAGCAGCTGAAAGGACAGGGTGTTAGGTGACAACAGTGGTGTTCTGACATACAGCTGACAAGATGCAAGGCGTGATGGCCCTAGCTGGCAGCCATCTTTAGCCTATGAACTGCGTGTAGCCCAGAGCAAGAAGACCACCCCATCACTTTTCACATCCACCCTTCACCTCAGGCTATTTGAGCTGACTTTCTCCATCTGAGCTTACAGCAAGCATCTAGATATGTTCTGTTGATTCAGCAGGGGGAGGAAGTGTCCTGCATTCTTGCCATACCTGGTCTTTCAGGGTCCACCAGGAAGACCTTAGTCATTTTCTGGGGCTTTGTAGAGTCTTCTCTCCCAGGCCTGTTCACAGAGCCATCTGAGTGGCATTCACTTAACCCAGTTACGGAGTGACAAGAATCAGGATTACTTGGGAGCTTCAGGGATTAATGGGACAGAATGGAAGCTAGTTAGGCAAATTGCCCAGTGACTGTTCATTCATCCACCGTGCTGCCGGAGGGAGGAAAGCAGGTGAAAGACTGAAGCAAGGAGCTTGCAGCAACGTTGCCAGCGTGGAGCACTGGGTAATGCAGTCCCCTCTCTGCTTGTGGGATAAGGGGTACTTCATGATCCCCCCCCAAGTCTTTCCCTGCAGTAACGCTGCCAGACGTGAGACTGATAAAAATATGCAGAAATGAACACCTTTGTTTCATTGTTGCAGAATTTCGACCTGGCAGTGTGAAGAACACCAAGCCAGAGTGTGGGTAGGGCTTTGGGGAGGGGGTGTCACCGTTCAGGGGATCATGATTCCTAAGACCCCATTCTTACCATCCAGGGGTTCAGTACTTAAAAGGTTCCACTCTGGCAAGTGGTCAGGGAACTCAAGCTTCATGAAATTCAGACATTTCATCCAAGGGCTTCAGAGAGCCAGGTCCAGGTGGGGGAGCAGGCTGAGGAAGGGGTCCCTGAGCTGGATGCGGAGGCGTGTGCTGCGGAGGGTCTCGCCACTCTCGAGCGTTCATTGGCTAGGTTGCTTCCCTTTGGGAGGAAAGTCTATTCAGCATGACAAGGGATGTATTGCATTTCATCCCATCTTAAGGGTCTACTGGGACTCAGGCTGATTGCACGTGTCAAGAGAAAAATATAAATGAAGCCAAGGCCCCCCAAAGTACATCATATCCAATGTCTTTGACCCAAAATCTCTGTTTGACACAGTTAGCAGCGCTGTGGCCTTCCCTGCCCTGCCACTTCCTGTACATTATGGAGTGTGTTTTCTCTGGACCTTTGGCTGCCATCTCCCGTTATACAGATGGGACATCCTGCTGACGTGACATGGGAAGGCGTGCTCCTCAACACTGATGAGATATGGAAAATCTGGCTCCGATGAGGGAGTTGGAGAGCTGTGACCTCACAGGGTGAGTGAGTGTCCAGACCGTCCCTGCTGGCCTCCTGCCTGGACGCGGAATTTGGTAGAAGGATGCGTAGGCAGGCACCTGAGGTGTTGGTCCTCGTGGTCCCTGAGTGTCTGAAAGCCATCCAGAGCTTGCTCAAGTACCCGAGGTCTTAGACTGGTGACTCCTGGGTTACCCGAGGCTGGCTGCCTTCCCACCTTTATCTGCTAAGGGTTGCCTGCAGTCTTGGGTTCTCGGCAGTCCGTGTTCTGGGCCTCCCTGCTCTCCCTTGGTCAGTCAGCCATGAGCTTTTGAGAGCACTGTGCGTTCCCGCCTCAGGATCTTTGCTCTTGCTGTTCCCACTGCCAGGAATGCCCTTGCCTCTGACCTCTTGTGCACCCTTCACCTGCTTTGAACCATTCTTCTCAAAGCATGTACTAAATGTGCAGCCCTCAAGGAGGGGCCTCCTCCCTCTGTCATGCCTACCTCTTTAGTTAGGACATGAGGCCCTAGAGTACAGTTCCACACTGCTTTTCTCTGAGCCTTTCCCTCGGACCTGCTTACCACCATGTCTGACACCAGGATGAGTAAAACAGCAAGACCTAGAAGAACGGGCCCATGCTGATAATGTGTATCTTCGTCTGCTGGAGGGTCAAATGAGTGTGGCCCAGCCTGACCCCCCTTTTTGAGAAAGAGTTAAGTACATCCGGCTTGCCCGGAACTCATTGTGTGGCACAGACTGGTGCTGAATGCACAATCGTCCTGCCCCAGCCTCCAGTGTTGAGATTACAGATATGTGCAGCCAAACCCAGCTTCCCTGGTGTGTGCTAAATGCCTTTGGTCAAGAGTTCTGGATGTGTGTGCCAGTCACACACTTGCACATCACGGGTCCCCAAGCCCTGTGCCAACTTCTCCCAAACCCTGGACAACTGTTTAATCTCCTCTTCCACATACATGCCCAGCGGGAAAATCAGCTGCTCACGTGACAAGCCCAGGGGCTGAATGTAGCCCGTTGCTGGGCCTGCTCACTCAGGGAGGCCTCAAGAAAGGCAGCTCCTCGGCTCTCCTGGAGCCTTCTAGAGAGGTTTTTAGGCTGTTGTTCTTTCACCGGACCAGCCGAGTCAGGCCAGGTCCCTCTCTGAAGGCTTACAGTACAAAGTTTTGGGTCATCGTCAGAGCCACCTCTCCTCGCTCTTCAGGTGGCTTCCTGCTGGTGAGTCCAGGCCTCAGGTTTTCTCAGTGGTCAAGAGATCCTCCTGCTCTTCCAGAGCACCTGAGTTCAGCTCTCAGGGCCCATATCAGGTGCTCACAACCACCTGCCTGTTTCGAGGCTTCAGCCCATGGTCGGTCCCATTGGGCCCGTGGAAAGTCCATCCTCCTGGCAGGGAGAGTGTGTGAGACTAGGGCTCCGCAGTCCCCTCAGCAGCGTTCCCGTGATGCTCCCTGGGTTTCCGCCATCTCCCTCCCCGTCATGCTAAGCTGGGACCAAGATGCTTAATGCATGGACCTGTGGGAGACTTCAAAGCTGAACTAGTTGACTAGATGAAGGGGCAGGCCAGTGCTTTTATGTTAAACTCTCCTGCGGCATCAAAAACGGTGTACATGTCTGTCCATGTGTGTGCGTGAGCACAGGGGTGTGCATTCCGTACACACCTAGAACGGGGACAACCTCAGGCGTCAGCTCTTGTCACCTGCCTGGTTGGAGACAACGTCTTTTCGTTGTTCTCTGCAGCATGTTGCAACTGGCTTGGCCCCAAAGCTTCCGAGGCTTCTCCTGCCTCCGCGTCCCGCCTTGCTGTAGGAACACTGCAGTTACACGTACACACTGCCGCGTCTGGCTTTGTGTGGGTTCTGGGGACTCAAGCTGAGGTCCTCAAGCCTTCGTGGTAAGCAAGTTACCCACTGAATCATCTTCTCTTGGAATGTTTCGGAAGTGCTTGTGGCACAGGGCTGGAGAGTTGGCTCAGCAGTTAAGAGCACTGACTACTGCCGGGCGTGGTGCACGCCTTTAATCCCAGCACTTGAGAGGCAGAGGCAGGTGGATCTATGTCCATGAGTTTGAGGCCAACCTGGTCGACGACAGAGTGTGTTCCAGGATGGCCAGGGAACAGAGAAACCCTATCTCAACAAAACAAAACCATCCAGTCACCAACCAACCAACCAACCAACCAACCAACCAACAAACAAAAGAGTGCTGATTGCTCTCCCAGAAGATCTGGGTTCTATGCCCAGCACCCACATGGCCTCTGATGACCATTTCTATCTCCATTTTCAGGGAATCAGATGTTCATTCCTGACCCCTGAAGGTGCCACGTGTGATACATATCTATAAACATGGTCAAAACGCTCATACACATAAAATAAACTATAAATATTAAAAACAATAAAACTACCTGTATCATATCTTTCCAGACTAACTAATCTAAGCCTCAGGGGCTCTCCAGGAGCACACTGCAGCGTGGAAGGGAACCATCAGGACAGACAGCTGCTCTGCTCCGAAAAGCTGAGCTGAAGTGAGCCCAGTGTGGTCCTTTCCTTCCTGCACCTGCTTTGGTGTGCTGGGTTAGGAGATGGGGGAGAAGGCTTGTTCTCGGGATTGACACTTCAAATTAAGAAACCCCCTTCAGCCTCCCAGACTTGTACCCCCATTGCATACCTCCATACTGAGCATCACTCCCATGCTCCCCCCAGATTCAGAACCAGACCCTGGGAGTTGCCTTAATGGACAGTGAGGACTCATAGGCCCGATGCCCTTCAACTCCTGACAGTCTTGTTCCTCCTGTCTTCTTCAGTCCCATCCCTTCACCTCACCTCACCTCAAGGCCCTCACTCACTTTATTTTTATTTTTATTTTTTGGCCAGGGTTTTGCTCTTCCACCCTCATTAATCTCTATGGGAGGCTACTGTTCCATTGTGAAGGGTTTGCTGCCTGGGTCTGAGTGGGGCCCCCACCCAGCCCCCTTTGCTCGCTCCTTGCCTACGTCCAGATGCTGCCCCAGGCAGCCTTCCAGCCAGCAAGACTGCACCCGTGCTCTTGTGGGTCACTCCTGCAGGTCTCTGAGTCTTTTACACCCCCCCCCCCATTCTTGGAGGGCTTGGACCCAGCGGCAGTTCCCCGGCCACTGTCATGGGTGACCTACTTAGGCCCTCTCCACACTCAGGCTCTGCAGCCCTGGTTGAGTGTAGTACCCTCCAAGCCCCACAACTTCTTTGCAAGCTGGTGGCCCAACGTGGCTAAGTTAGTCTGCATGAAGCCTGTCCTGCAGCATTGACAGGGCACTACAGGGGACCAGAGGTCCAGGCTGGGCCCACCGTTTGCCCTCTGGTCACTGAGTCACACTGTGTCCTGAGCTCAGGCCCTGCTCTGAGGGCAACAAAACCGTTCCCGGGCCCTGCAGACCCCTAGACTGGCATGCTTGTATCTGCTCGCCACACTGCCGCCCTCACCCATGCACCAGCCTGCCCCTCTCACCCGCGGTACCTGTCCTCAGTTCCTCCAGGGTGTTGTAGTCTTCCTCCCCTCCCCGTGGTGCCTACTTTCTCCTGTTTTCTGGAATCCCTCTCCCATTTTTTGAGACCAGTCTCACCCTCTCGCCTAAGCCAGCCTCCACTGCTGAGGTTACAGCTGCCAGGTTCGATTTGTTTGTTTGTTTCCAAATAGGATGTAGTGAAGCTGATAGAGTGCTTGCCTAACACGCACGAGGTCCCAGAGTCAATCCCACATGGCATAGCAGTGTGTGACCATACTTGCTGTAATTTCAGCACCTGAAGAGGTGGAGGGAGGAGAACCAGAAGTCCAAGGTTATCCTTGACCGCATGGTGACTTCGCTTTCCAGGCCAATCTGGGCGTGAGCCTCCATGTTAGTAAAAAGAAAAGAGAAAGGAAGTAAATGGATCTGGATGCTCCTTCTTTCTTTCCCAGTCTTGAAAACTGAGACAAGGGCAAAATCAGGGGAGTCAAGGCTATGCTCTTCCTGGAACTTAAGACTCACTCTGTAACTCCTCTGTCACCCCCACTGTGGCAGAGGGAGGGAGGCAAGGAATGCATGAGGATGTAGGAAAAACATCCAGTGACTCCCACCAAGCTCGCTCCCTCTTTGAGGTCTGGAGAGTGGCCCATGGCCCGCAGTTCCCCCAACAGCTGTGTTTCTCCTGTGCCATTTTCTCCACCTGGAATCTCTGGTCCATTGCCATTCAGCGTCCAGCTACTGGCCAGGGCCTCGGTCAGATGTTACCTTCTGCAGGAGAGCCCCTCAGATGCCCATAGAGATGGCCCGTTTCGCCCGCATTGTTGAGGGCTGAGGTTTGGCATTTATTCAACCGCTGCCCGTCTCCCACCAGTCGCCCTGCCTCTGGAAGCCTGCAGGGCTGTTGCTGTTTGCTTTTGCAGCTTAGCCTCCCTCTTAGAGAGGACAGTTTCTGGTGTCCCTAGTGTCTACATGGAACTGGCATGTGGCAGGCACGAGGAAGGTCTTTCAAGGGAACAATGAATGAATGAATGAATGAATGAATGAACGAATGAACGAGCAAATGCACAGAGTATACTTTCCCTGGGGTCGCTGTGTTTCTACTGTTAAGAGTTGGTCAGCATTTCGAGCTTCGTCAGTTTGGGGACTGAGATAGATGACTCTGGACCCCCCTGCAGTGAGTCAGGCAGGCTCTACTGAGCTCACTCACCGCCCTCATGGGACTCAACCAGATTTCTTCATGTTTCCTCTCCTGCCCTGCCTCACCTTTCCCCACTAAGCGTCCAGCATGAACTGTTTGTGTGTGTATGTGTGTGTGTGTGTGTGTGTTCCAGCCAGGGACTTTAAGCTGTCTTTAAATGATTGCTCAACTTGAAAACCCCTTCAGGCTGGTGTCTGGGGCGGTTTGGATCACTGTTCAGCATTTCATTCCTTTCCCCAAATTGCTCATTATTTCATTTGCATAAATTTTAGTGGTGAGGTACTGCTTCAGGCCTAGGAAGCTCAAATAGACCTCTTAATGGGGCAGCGGAGACCAGTGGCGGGGCTGGAGTCTGGCCCCTGCACACGCGCCTGCAATTTTCTTAGACTGCCCTCTCCCAGAGTCTGACAACTGTGAGCTCCGGAGGAGACCAGAATGCTCTGCCTCCGGGAGGCCAGCACGGGGCTCCACAGCTGCCTCTCCCTGACCCCAGCCCACCCCCTCTCTCTGCACCTTGTCACCAAGAGTCCCCTGTGTAAGGAGACAGGGGCCTGATGGACCCTTGCTCCCACCTGGATCTGGCATCTCCTGCTGTCACTCAATCTCTCTGCACCTCCTCATTGGGCGAGGGCCTGGCGCACCATCAGGTCATGTGTAGGTGCCGGGGTGGAGCAGGGGTGGAGCAGCGTGAGCTGCCAGAGGCTAGAGGATGTAAGACGAGGCAGCTGTGTGGGTGTAGGCAAGGGGGCTGGCTGGTAGAGCTTGAGTGTGGGCTGTGGGGGTGCTCAGGGCCTGTGGCTGAGGACAGGGGTCTGTGGAGGCTTATGAAGGCTGCTCTCGACCCCTCCTCTAGAACTGGGTTTTGTACAAGGTGTGCTCTGGAGGTTGCTACCTTCCCTTGGTGGTGCCCCAGTGGTTCAAACGTTCCTATTTCTTGACATGGGAGTGGCAGAGCAGGCTGGGAAGGCTGAACTGGGACACCTCTGTGGGTTCCTTGGAGGAGGGGCTTAGCCAAAGAGACCCGAGTGATTTAGTATTCAAGGGAAACACTTTTAGGCTGTGTCCTAATGCATCATGAGTTTGTCTATTTGTTCATCTATCCATCCATCCATCCATCCATCCATCCATCCATCCATCCATCCAGAATGAGTTTACTGCATTCTTATTATATATAGTCCATTTTGACCCCTCCCATTTACTTCTGTTTTTTAAATATTGTGTATGATTTACTAACCTGATCCAACAACCTGCTAATAGATTTTGACCTGCAAATAGGTGATAGTCCCACAGAAAGTTAGCTGCTGGCTCAGGGGTATTTCTGAAAGACTGTCAGGGGATGTGGGCTTCGTGTTCCCTGGGTCACCAGGCAAGGGCCAGATCCTTGCATGAACAACGGTCACGGAAGGAGCTTGAGAGTGGTGTTGCCTCCCAGTCAGTCACTGGGCCCGGCTCTGGCTGTGTGGCCGAATGAAAGCCATAACTTTGGGAACGATGGAAACCAACTACACAGGAATTCTGGTCTTTACATGCGAGGTTGGAACTGGAAATGCAACATTGTGCAGGCTGGGTTTCCCAAATCAAAGCCCAGCCTCAGCCAGGCTTGCACATGAAGACATCAGTCAAGGCCCACACCTTGAGTTTGGGGTTACCAGCTCTTTGGGACCGTGAGGACGGGAGATAAAGGCAAGACTCCTTCAAGTAGGCATTCCAGCAGGCACAGCGAGACGAGGGAGCATCCCTGTCTTTTTTGACTCTTGGCCAGTAGCCTAAATTTATGGCAATATACCAGTAAGGGCTACTGGTGACTTGGCCTAGAGAATGAGGTGGGGTTCAGGAGAGATTACAGAACAGTGGGTGAACAGGATTACAGGTGGAGTTAGATAATTGGGTCCTGGGTTGGGGGCGGAGGTGGCAAAGGTGACCTCCAGGTTTCCAGTTCAAATGTGTGGGTAGATAAAGGACAATGGTGGAAGGCCCCTGGATTTGGGGGGGGGATGTAATGACTTTGACCTTGGGTCCATGAAAAGTTGGAAGTACCTTTGAGCGATTTGAGATATAGCGAAGGCATTTGCAGAAACATGCCAGAAGCTCAAAGGACTGGACACATAAACTTTGGAATCATCACTCCCCAAGAAGATAATAATTGAGCGAGATTACCAAGGAAGATAGTGGAATGAGAGGCAAGGAGGCCTGTTTATCCTACAAGCAGCTCAGCAGTAGCCAGCAGGTTGAGCCTGAAAGGGAGGAGCGACAGTGGGGATAAAAAGGCCTGAGTGCAAAGGAAAAGCAACGGTCATCCCTGGGTATCTGAGGGATACCCAGCACCACTGTGGGAACAAAATCTCTAGAGCCCTTAAATAAAATGGCACCAGGTTTGCATATAGATCTGCACATCCTCTTACATGTTTTACATCATCCCCAGATGACTTGAGCTCTTGATACACTTACATGAGCAGCTGTCTGTGTATGCAATTTTTTTTTCCCCTCGACAATTTCAGTCTGGCAATGTTGTTGTATTGGAATGCAGAACAACAGAGTACCAGGAGCTGAGCTGACCGTGTGGCTGAAGAGATGAGCAACCGCTGTCTAAACTGCCAGTGGTGTAGTCGGTGGCACGGAGTTGTCTGGTGGATGCTGGTGGCCTGAGCTGGGAGCAAGGAAAGCAGAGTGGGGCTGGGGTGAGACAGGGTAGGCCGAGCTGATTAGTGAAGAAAGATGCGTTGTAGGGAAGGGACATCCTGAGCATAGCGTGAGAGTTGGGATGAGGGGGAAAGAGACTGGTTCAAGGCGCAGCCGATGAACTGGCTGTAAGGACGAAGGGAGGTGTTAGCTTTACTGGGTGTAACCTTGGGGTTGACTGGCCATTTACGAGGGCTTCCTTTCATCCTGAAAACAAAAGGTGAGGGTACAGATTCACAGGAGGGATTCGATAGGAAGAGACAGTTGACGTGTCTCCAGGGCAGATCCTTTCATTTAGTCACTGGCTCACGAGTGTCACTGCGTACCTGCTGGGTTCCAGGCTGTGTTCCACACCCCACCCCACCCCACCACACCCCGCGCAGACATCAGTGAATAAAACAGAACAGATAAGAAAACCCTGGAGCTTCGTGCTAGGCCAGGAAGCGGAGTAAGTGAGTGTGTGTAAAGTGTAGTCGGAAGTGGAGTAAGTGAGTGTGTGTAAATGTAGTCGGAAGCGGAGTAAGTGTGTGTAAATGTAGTCGGAAGCGGAGTAAGTGAGTGTGTGTAAAGTGTAGTCGGAAGCGGAGTAAGTGAGTGTGTGTAAATGTAGTCGGAAGCGGAGTAAGTGAGTGTGTGTAAAGTGTAGTTGGGCCTTTTATGTTGAGGCCTCTGCACACATAGATGTGTCCAACCACAGACCAAAACCAGTGCTGAAGAGAAGCGCAGGCTGGGGCAGTATGGAGGTCACTGGTAGGGATGTCCTTATCATGAGCAAAGTTGCGGGCTAAATCCCTACCTCCGTGCCAACAAAATTATATATATAACCTTTCTTTCTTTCTCTCTTTCTTTCTTTCTTTCTCTCTCTCTCTCTCTCTCTCTCTCTCTCTCTCTCTCTTTCTTTCTTTCTTTCTTTCTTTCTTTCTTTCTTTCTTTCTCTCTCTCTCTTTCATCTGTGGGCAAGACATAGTGGCACATGCCATTAATTCCAGCACTGGGGAGGCAAAGGCAGTGGAACTCTGTGATTTTCAAGGCCAGCCTGGTCTACACGATGAGTTCCTGGTCAGCTAGAGCCACATAGTGAGACCCTGTCTCGAAGCAGGAAAATTGCATCTGTAGTCAACAGGCACAGACAAAGTGTCCCTTCTGTGGTCCCCAGACAGTAGGGGATAGCAGATGCTTCACAAGGCTGCGTGTGCATTCTGTGCCAACCTATGACTTCTTAGGAGACTGTGCCTTGAACTCCCTCAGGTTTTGTCTCCAGGGTCTTGGTACTTATCCCCCACAGATACAGAGGGATGATTGCACACGCCAGCAGGTAGCAACCAGTAAAGTTGTTATGCAAAGCATACGGGCGCGCTGAAAGCTAGTAAGAAGTTTGTGCACGGCTGCTAGATGAGACATAAGCACACGTCTCTCTAACGTTAGGCAGGCTTTGGAGAAAGAGTGCCAGCAGGGACTGAGAGGACTGGGGTGGTGGGCTCAGGGTTTTAAGCCCAAAGGTTGGGCCAGGGTGGTGAAGAGGAGTTAAGACTTAGAGAGGAAAGGGAGAACGCTGTCTGTGGAAACAGGAGATCACGGACTGATGGATGTGCCCATCCTCCAGGGGGCTTTGTGCAGGACTGGCAAGGCTTGAGACAGATAAGAGAGGGGGTCATGGAGAACTATTCACAGACTAGGAGCCCAGAACTATGATCTCTTTCCTTAAGTAGGAATGACTCAGGATGGTGGCAAGGCGTGGAGAGAGACAGAGGTACGGTCAAGGGGCTGGGAGGCGCTGGTGGACTGGATCTCATGAAGACACTTGCCTCTGAATGCATTCTCCTCCACTGGGGCTCGTGGGGCGCACAGCATCCTGCCTCAGTGGGACTCTCTCAGCCCCACTGCTCGGATGCCTGTCAGTTCACATGTCTGCAGCGGGAGCACCGAGGTGTGTGTTGGTGGCATGCCCCCCTCCTGTACCTCATACCGTCATGTTCCTTTCCATCCTTGGTTTAGCTGCTCTGTCTTCCTCCTTGCTGTTCGGTCCTGGCTCTCCCCTCTTGAAAGGCATTAGATCGCCATGTGAACGCCCGGCAGGCTACCAGGGAAGTTCCTTTGTGTGCTCTCGAGAGATGGCTCGTCTTCAGTGTTGCTCTACCTTGTGTTCTCACTGCGACAGACACTTAAACCCATGGGTATGGACACAGACCACATCAAGCCAGCACAAGGACCATCATACTTTAAACCAGGAACTGCTTGGAGACATGCTGGTCTCACCTGGGCATTCTGAGATCTTGTGGCTGACACCCCTCCCCCCAGGAGGCCTGTTTGTGACTTCCCCTTGGTGTGGTGTCCTGAGCAGACTGCCATTTGCTTGTATCCATCCTCCAGTGATGAACTCTGGCACATGGACCACCTCTGAGCCCGGCATCTCTGGCGTCTCTGTTAGGTATGCTAGGGATGGCTGGAACAAATCTTGTCCATCAGGTCACAGTAATGTCCGCCGCTGTTGGCAGGTGGGTATCATCGCTGTCCTCATTCCTAGATAAGGAGGCTAATGAATGGGAGGTTAACAGACAGCCAAGTTCAAGTATCTTGTGCTGCCCTACAGATAGGATCTGAACCTGCCTGTCTGGCCCCAGACTCACCCACTTCCTTGCCTCCCAAGGATGAAGTTGAGGCTCAGGGCCTCTGCTCATCTGATAAGGGGGCTGTAACTACTCCTCTTTTCTGGCCCAGCAAGGAGGAGCAGACAGCTCAGGTGACGGGCCCAGCCCACAGGTGGGAAGTGACAAAGGCTCAGAGTGCCTTCATTCCTCTGCACCTGTTGCCTTGCCTCGTGGCATTTGCCGGTGATGCAGACGAGCACACAGCAGCGCAGCGAGCTAGCCCATCCTGTAGCTCAGTGAATCTGCTGTGCAGCTTGTTTGCATTTGTCAAGTTAATTTGCTTTCCAGACAGAACCACAGACCGGTGTCCCTGCCTCCTCATCTGTGCCCCTCCCTTCAGGGTCCTCATGTTTGCCTCATGGTCCCCCATATGGAGCTACTGGCCAAGGGAGTGAGAAGCAGCCAGGCTGGCCAGGGCCAGGGCCAGGGGCCAGCGATGAGGCAGCACTGCCTCCCCCTGAGGCCGGCCTGCTCCTCGGCTGGTGCTGGCGCATGAAATCTGAACTCTGGAGGGAAATTTACTACACAATAAAGGAAGAATGGCCCACTTTGGGGACAATTAAAACCACATTACTGTGGAATTACAGAGGACGCCGAGGGAATTAGCCACATGCAAAGCAGCCAGGAGTGCCAAAGCCAAGAAATGTGGGCGATCACACGGGGCTCCCTACCCCCAGACTTGTACAAGGGACCTGTCTGGTTTTCAAACCCTGGGAAAATGTTTGAAAAGACTACCTGAGGGTAGCCTGAAGATGACCCTGCCTGGCCTAGCTTGTGCCCCCAGTACTTCTGTTCCAGGTAGAGAAATGCACAGGTCAGATCACTGGGGTGCATCTGCTTTGCCCTTTGCCCCAGGGACTTGAGGGGGGTGTGTGCTGAGCGGCTTCCTAAAAGCCCTGTTACCACTGTGAGACACAGGAGCTTCTGGGGGCCTCAACATCTTTAGCTGTAGGATGGGGACAGTAAGGCCTCCTCCACCTGATGTCTCTGGCATGGATAAAGTATACAGAATCAGGGTCCAGCATCTCCATCCTTTTAAGATTTGTGGCTTCCTGTAGTCAAACGATGGCCTGGTTGGACCTTCCTGTGCTTGGGTTCCACACCAGAAGAGACAGCTAACCTCAGATCAAAAGCATCTGAAAAGCATTTGCATCTGTGTTAAGGACTATACAGAATTTTTCCTACCTAGCATTTCCTTAACTGTCCAGTGTAATCATGTTACCTGTTGTTAACTCTTCCAGAATTAATCAGAGGTGATTGGGTGATTGAAGGTACATAGCAGATGAGTAGGTGCAAACGCTATGTCAGCTCATAGAAAGGACTGCGTCCCTCTCATTTCATAGAAGACACTGTCAAACACTGTGTCATTCCATGGAAGGGACTTGAGCAGCCATGGGTCTCGGTACCCGTGGGGTTCGGATTGTCTTGGGACCTGTTCCCCACTGTGAAGACATGAGTGATGTGTTTGGAGCCATCTTTCTATCCCGGCCTCCTAGTGAAGAAGGTTAGCTTTTGCTTCCAAAGTCATGAATCTTGAGCAACCCAGGATTTAGGAAATCCCTCAAAAGCCCCCAAACTCTCTCATATACATTCCTCAAGAGCCTTCATAATTCTCCTTCAAGGAGGTGTGTGTGTGTTTAGGGTAGAAATACACAGGAAACAGCAGCTTGAGCGAGGGGCCTTATAATCTGGCCTCTTGAGGCTGTGGAGACTAAGTGGCTCCAGGGTGCACAGAGCCACGCTGGGCACATCACCTGCTCACGTACGGGTGGCCAGAGTTAGCTGTGGCAGGTATCAGCTGCTCTGTTTGTGAGTACCAAGCCCAAGTACCACCTGGTACCCACTTCTCCCTCATCCTTCAGGCTATGGTTTGGCCTGTGTTCTCTGACTTCTCTTTCTTAGACTTCCCATGAGCTCCCCGCTCCTTTTGGGCACTCAGTTCCCTTTCACTGTAAGGACAAGGCTTCAAGGAAGGGACAGCCTTTCTTATTGACAGGCACAGGGCCTAGACCTAAGGCAAGTGGCCAAGGAGTCCGGCCCCTTCTGTTCCTTGACACGGGCTCCCCTTTCCCCATAAGGGTTCTTGCTTAGACTCTAGGGTGGTGTATCATCCTTAAATCCAGGGGAGATGCTTATGGCATCTGGCAGCTGAGACTTCACAATGCTGGCCTGACACAGAGGTGCCTGCTGGAGGCAGTTGTGCTGGTGCATTTCCACAGAAGGCTGCTGTGTCCAGTTGTTTTTGAAACCCACCAGATGTGGCTGCATTGTTTGTTTGCTGCATTTATTTATTTGTTTGTTGCCAGAACGCAAGCATGGAGGGCAGAGGGCAGCTTGCAGGAATAGGGTTTCCCTTCCCGCCCTGTGAATTCCCTTTGAGTCAAACTCAGGTTGACTAACAGCAAGTGCCTTTACCTGCTGAGCCCCAACTCAGCCATCCCTACTGTTCCGTTGCTTCACCATGTTCCTAAGCCAGTCCAGCACAGAGATTTCATCCATGCCTCCAGGAGGAAGGGTTACAGCTTTCGTGGCTGTGTTCTATCAGAGTGACACCATTCCAGGAGGGCTATTTGGATCTGTTTTCTACAGATAAAGCCCCTGTATTTGCATCTCCTCCTCACATGCACAGCACTCACTCTGAGGAACCTGCGTCATTTGCAGATTTGGCTCCCTGTCCTAATTCCTGAGCAAGAGCGTTCACTGGGCCAGACCTAGCTGCAAGCTGTGGCAGCTGCTCAGCCCCAAGGCCCAGAGGTATCGTCTGAAGGGTCTTAGAGCTGAAGGCTTCACCTCCTCTGTAGATCTGGAACCTCCTAGGTTTTGTCCTCTCTGCTTGAATGTTTCCAGGGATGGTTGGGCCACTCACCTCTGGGCGTGACCCATTCCAGCGCCCTTGGTCAGCTGGAATCTGCTGTCCCCTGTCATTCCATCTGTATGGCGGGTCATCCGCATTCTCTTCCAGGACATGATTTTTAATTAAAGTCTTTAATTATAATCCCATAAGCCCCTTACTGATCTCCAAATAAATTTTACCTACTGATTTGATTAAAATAACCAGATCCGGAGTTGGAGCTCGGATTTTGATGAGTTCCACCACAGAGAATGCCCTGATGAAAAGCTCTTTTGTTACTTATTTTGGGTCACTTAAATCCTACTTGCTTTCTTCCACCCTGCTCCGAATAGGGAGATCTTTGCATGTGAAGTTAAGGCATTCTAGGAACCAGTAAACTGAGTGCCTGGGTGGGGCAGAGCGATGTGCTAATTTCTAACTGTCTCACAGTGGGGAAGCTCCAATCGGCAGTGCCTTCCCTTTTCCTGTTCATCTCCTTATGGTGGCACATGTTTTAATCCCAGCGTTTGGGAGGCAGAGGTGGGCAGATCTCAGTGAATTCAGGCTGGTGAGATCCAGGACAGCCAGAGCTCCTTAGTGAGACCCTGCACTGAAAACAGAGAGGCCGTCAAACCTCGGTTCCGAGTCAGCAGTGGGACGTGTACAGGAGGAACAAGGTGGCATAGGACAAACAGGCCCTGCAGACCCAGACAGCCCAGTGGGACTGCCCACTCTGAGGGACCCTTCAGCTTCCGGGACTCACCGGCACTATCCACGACTCAGCACACATTAGACAAGGTATGGGCTGGTGAGGGTAGGGGACCTTTTAGGGATAGAGGGTCGCCATGCAAGCCTGGGGGTATTAAGGTCCTAAGCATCACTCCCTGCAGATCTTGTTGAAGCCTGTCGGCTTCCTGATCCGGGCCCTGTGTCAGTGAGGCCAAGAGCAGCGTGCAGCCTGGGGTTCCCGTAGAGCTGTAGGCTGGAGCTTAGCTGGGGGGTTGGATTAGCTAGCTGCTCAGGTAGAGCAGGAAGCAGCCGGGGAGCTGTGTCCCCGCGATTGCGCATTCCTCCTCGGCGGTGCAGACTAGAGTAGCTGCAAGTCATTAGGCCCTGGACACCAGCCTCCCCTACCACCCCTGGGGTCCCGCCCAGTGTGCCAGCCTGGGTGATGGGACCCGTTACAGATGGGAAATGACTCCAGGGAGCTGGGAGCCAGGCTTGGCTCGTTCCGCTGGCGAGCCAGCTCCCCTGCGTCCAGCACATGGAGCCTGTGCACCAGCTCTGGGGGAGAGCGACTGGAAGGAAGCCCCATGCTGCAAGCGGGCATCTGGCAGGGCGGAGTCCCACGGCAGAGGACTTGATGGCGGTGCCTTCCACCCCTGGGAGGGGGTGAGCTTTTCTGAGGCAACCTCCTTTGCTATGGATATGACCTGCCTTTAGGAAGGAGGGTTATCAAGCTCAGGACCGTGCAACTCTTGCCAGGAAGGAGGTCTGCAAGGTGCCCTGCACTCATTAGGTGGCAAGTTGGCTGTCGCTAACTATTGCCAGGTCCTTGGCCAAGTCTCGGCCGCAGCCTTCCCATCTCTTCCATAAGAAGGTGAACCAGGCAAGCAGGGAAGGCCACTCCCATCCAAGCTCTCTGTTGTCCTGGGTGAACAACAGCTCCTTTCCTGTTTGGCTCTGTCATGAGTGGGAGTGGGGTGGGGTCTTTCTGCTGTAACTCAGTCTCTGGGCCTTTTTTTTCTTCATGTTGATGGGGAATTTGTTGCATGTATGTCTGTGCACCATGTGCATGCCTGCTGTCCACAGAGGTCAGAAGAGGGCGTTAGGTGCCCAGGGCCGCACAATAGACTGTTGTGAGTTGCTGTGTGGGTGCTGGGGATTGGACCTGGGTTCTCTGGAAGAGCATCCTGTGGGTGCTTTTAACCCGAGCCACCTCTCCAGTCCCCTGGACCTCTGCCCTTGAGACTAATGGACTTTGCATCTCGTCAGAAGCGGGCAGCTGTGGAAGTTTCCAGAGCAGGGCGGTGACAAGTTGAGAGGAATGTTCAGACATTTGGAGCAAAGGATTGCTTGCAGGTGAGGAAGGCTTGGAGTTGGGAATGGTGCATAGTAGGCCAGGGATGGCCTCTCTAGGGAGAGGTGACAGGCTAGAGCTAGGCCCACCCTCTGGTGCCCTGGGGCCAGGCTCTGCAAAGGGTTGAACTGAGGAGAGGTGCAGACAAAGAATTGATGACTGCCTGGGGCTTACCCAGACCTCGGCATTTCCTCCACAGAGAGGGCTGGGGAGGGGTGTTTGTGTAGTGCACACCCTGAATTGTCCTGCGCAGGGAAGGCTTGGGACAGTTAGGAGAGGATCATTTCAAAGCCTTAGGGGGAGGCAGAGCAGCCAAAAAAGGGCAGAGGAAAGAAAAGGCCAAGATGTTTACAGAGAAAGGGAGTCAGTGGAAAAAATGACGAGAGGTCAAGTAGATTTGGGAGATGGCCCTGCAGTCAACAGAGGGGAGGGGACAGTGGCCTTGTACGGGGGTGGGGGAGTAGAATGAGCCGCTAAGCCTTGGCTGTGCTCTTGGGTTAATACTTCCTGTGGGTCTGGCCCCAAACTCAGGACATCCTTTGCCACCCATTCACAGGAACTCCGTTCACTGGAGGGTCTCCCGTCTGGTGGGAGCTGTTTCAGCTCACAGAGGGACACAGGGCTGGCCAGACTTCAAGCTGTCTGTCTTGACCCTGGGCCCCTCTCCAGATGCCCAGAGGCCCGGCTGGTTGGGGGCCCAGGCTCTCTTGGCAGCTTCTTTGTCTGCCTGTGGACAAAGGGGCCGAACCTTTCCCAAGCCCCACAGGTGTGAAGAACTTGTTACCATCGTGTTTGCTCAGCCCTATTAGTGGCCTGAAGGACTGTTGACAGAGGTCTGCTTTGTGATCAGACTTGGCTAAAGCTCCCTAAGCCCTCAACAAACACCAGCCACTTATCTCAGGGACTTTATCAGAAACCATCTAAAGCCTGTCTTTGGCAGGCAGGCTTCCCTGAGCCACTCACTTGGGACACTGGGTTTCCAAAGCACTTCCCACATTTTTCCCCCTTTCTCCTACCACCCACAGCATTCTTGGTATCAGAATAAAGCCTTGGTAGGGAAGAGGTAGTCAGATTTTATTTTCAAATTGGAACCTTAGGATAAAGGGCTCTTTAAGCCTGGCTTCCAAGAGGGCGCACTGAGAAAGGGCTACTCTGGGGAGAATTTGGCTTCAGGGGCTTCTGAGCTGATGGGAGTTGAGGAGTGGACCCTTATTCACTCACTGCTCTTTAGTCGTCTGTTAGAGCCCTTCAGCCTGTTCCAACCTCAGAGGAAACTACAGCCCCCCGACCTCCCCCCCCCGTGTGTGTGTGTGTGTGTGTGTGTGTGTGTGTGTTTTGCTTGCTTGCTTTCCAATATATCAGTGGCTACATTAAACCACTCATGATAGCAAGCACTGTGAATATAACATATATAGTACAATACTCTTCCTGTGTCTGTAGGAGATTAGTAATAACTCATAGTAAGAACAGAGCAACCATTGCAACAGACTGTAATGAAAGCTATGTGGCCACTCTTTCAAAATACCTCAGCATGGTGCTCTCCCTGTCTATGGTGGTATGGGACACTGTGAGCCGGGTTACCCTGGTGCCGTGATGTGGTTGGATTACAGCTGACCCGATCACGAGTCAGAAGGACCATCACCTGCTCAGGTGATCCCAGATCACTGACCCAAGACAGGGAGATGGGAAACCTCCAAGCAGGGGGAGCTCCTTGCTTTGCCCCAGACCCTGAGGAGTGGCTCACAGTGTTCTCTCCCTCTGGAAGACTGAAGCATTTATCAGCCCCATTTCCCACACTCTTTCTCCCAGCCGTGCATTGGGGACCACATCTGCCAGTGGTTTTATTAAATTGAAGCTGAAAAGAGGTAGCTTCAGTGATTGTGGTCCCGAGAGAACACTCTTCCTGGGCCGTGTCCCCTCTGTCCCCTTAGTGGTTGCCCATGCCCTTGGGTTTACCTTGAGTGGTCTCTACTGCATGGTCTTTGGTCCTTTGGCATTTCTGCTTACAATCTCTAATAGTAGTGGGCCTTGGGCTGAGGCAACAAACACAACAGCGTCAACTGACTGCCCCTGGGGATATCTCCAGAGGCTCTGTCCTGCTCACTGTTGCATCCCAGTTCCTGTGTAGCTCCTGGATTCTAGTAGCATTCGGTAAAGAGTTGTGGACTACCCAAGTGTCCCTTCAACTGGACTCCCCAGATACAAAGCAGCATCTACTGCAGACTGCTGCGTAAATGGACTGGCCGTCAGGATCACCCTGGTCCAGCTAACTTTTAAACACAAACTGCCGTGGGTGCCAGGGCTGTTTGGGCACAGCTTTCATCAGCCTCTCAGAGGAGGAGAGAGCCATTGAGAGTTCAGCTCAGCTAGAACCGCTGGTGCAGGCAGGAGCCAGGTTTGTGCAGCGTTTGCTCGGCCACACCTTTTCACGGTTGCTACAAACTAGGCCCAGAAGACACTGCGGGAGGAAAATTTACGCTTAATAAACAAGAGACAAGCAATTTCTAAATAAATAGTGTACTAAATAGGGTAGCAAGATCATAAATAAAAGAAAACAGTAGTAGCCTCCAACTGTTAAAAATGGCTCTCAAATATTTTCATGACTCTGTGCCAGTTGTTTAAGGAGCTTTTCTCATGAAGCCAGAGCTCAGGCCGCCACCTCCTCGGAGGCCCCCCGCTGTCAGCTTTACCCCCCACTCTGCTGCAAGGCACTTCCTTCACAGGGTGGGTGACAGTCCAACCGGTTTCCTTTCCATTTGGTTCCCTCGGTCAACCCAAGTCTGTAGGCTGGGAGCAGCAGCATGGCCCGGGAGTTGGTTAGATACTTAGATACGGGACTGGAGGAGCCGGGGGCGGGCTCAGTCTGTGGAGTGAGCACTTGGCCAGTGTGCGAGCAGCTCTGGATTCTGTCCCCAGCACTGCCTAAGCTGTGCTTGGTGGCACACAACTGTCAACCTAGAAGGGGAGGCAGGAGGATCACAAGTTAGAAGGACATCCTTGGCTACATAGTGAGTTTGAGGCTCAGATGAAACTCATCTGAGAGAGGGAATGGACATAACATCTGGAACTTGGCTTAGTGGTACACGCCTGTAATCGCAGCATTTGGGAGGGAGGCTGGGGCAGGAGGACCAGTGAAAGTTCAAGGCCAGCCTGGGCTGTGAAGTCATACCTGCCACAGAGGCAGAGAAGCAGCTGGACGGATCCCCAGGTGGACCAGTGCGCAGACGCAGTTGGGTTGGTGAAGGGACACCATCCTGGTCGCTCCCCTGTTCTCTTTGCAGGCCCTGTTTTCTCTATCTGGTCCCAACAAGGTGGCTGTTTGTCTCCTGTCTGTCCCAGCAGCTTTGCCCGTAGCTGGGTGATCCCAGGTCTTTCAGAGACCTGTTACTCCTCTGGGAATAGAAGCACCAAGAGGCAGGACTCGGTCTAGCTTCCTTTACTTCCTAATATCAAACCAGGGTAGGTCTTTTTTTCTTTACATAGTACTTCCAGAAACAGGAAGTGAGGGAAACTGGAAGCGATGATCTACATGCTTCGAAGTGTGCCTCTGAGGGGGAGCACAGAGAACTCAGGGTGAGAGATCAGCTTTTTCTATATAAAGCATCCAACCTGGCTGGGTTGGTGGCTCATGCCTTTAATCCCTGTACTTGGGAAGCAGAGGCTGGTGGATCTCTGTGAATTCAAGGCCAGCCTGATCTACACAATGAATTACAAGACAGCCACAGCTACATAGTGAGGCCCTGTCTCAAAAAACCAAAAGAAAAAAAGGACGGAGTTTGCAGCTGGTGTTTTGTGGGTTATTTTTGTTAGCCCAGAGGCAGGCATGTAAGTCCAGAATTCTCTTAGCCATTGTATAAAGAACACAGGCAAGTTTCTCAAAAGAACTGCCTCAGAGAGGAAGGAAGAAATGAAACCATCTATTGGTTGTCCCATCCATTCATCCATCTGTCTGTCTGTCCATCCTGTTATCTAATCTCATGGTTCTGTGTGGTTGAACGACAGAGAAGGGGCTTTGGGGTTGAGACCAGGCCTTCTGACAGGGCCAGGCCCAGATGGCCTTCCTGTTCTCACTGACAGGCCAGAAGCATGTGAATTTTGGAGAGTCAAAGACAGAAATTAAGTGCTTCTGGGTGTTTTCTGGACTTGGGCTCTTCTTTGTAGGTGTGTAGTTTAACTTGTCAGGTGTTTGGGTAGAGATCAATACACCTATGTTTTTGTAAACTCACTGACCAGCCAAGAGTCAGTTCTCTGTGATCAGAGCCCTAGAGAGAGAGGGTCCATGGCACATAGATGAGGGGTCTTCTCGCTAAAGTACTCAAGTCTATTTAAATGGAATTAAATCGTTTAATCAGAGCACAAAGATTGGTTTAAATTATTTCAAAGTAAGAATACAGGATAATTACAAGACTATGCGTTTAGGATGAGGGCCAGGAAGCAAATCCTCTCTGTCCTATCTGTTTACCCATGTACCCATCTGCTTAGCCACCCCACCCACCAATCCACTTATCCATCTCTCCACCCCAGCCTACAGCTACTGTCCATCCATCTATCATCCACCACGTCATCTCACTCATTCATCCCATGGGCCTATCCATCAGCCTGTTCCTCTACCCCCCCATCTACCCCCCATCTTACCCCCATCTAACCCACCTATCCATCTATTCACCAATCAGTTACTCCACCCACCCATACCAATTCATTAGCCATCAGCCCACTTACTTCATCCATGCCCATGTCTTCTGAGTGTTTGCTTTCTCTCAGCTGTACAAGAATGAAATCAAGGCTTGCTGTGGGCTAGCAGGTCCAACCCTCTGCTTGTCCCCAGTGAAGCAATAAAGTTGATCAAGGGCACCCGTCCCATATGGTCAGTGTGACTTCTAATGCGCGTGCTCCTCTGTCTGACCATTTCGCCTGTGAAGGGAGGAACCCCTTGAGCAGAGCTAGAGATGGCGATACGCCCTCTATCTCTGCATCTCCCACAGCTCATGCATAGACCGGCATGTGGCTGGAGCAGTATACATGTGTGTGTTGACTGTTTCACACCTGCAGGTATTCAACGACTGGGCAATTTCCAGCTGGCAGGAGACGTAAATGAAGTGGCTTAAAGTTGGAAGTTAAGGACTCAGAGGACATTTGGGTGGGGAAGGAGAATGGGAGTTGGCTCTTGGTCCCCTTTCTCTTTCCTATTCAGTTTCTGTTTGAAGGACGGAGTTGGGGAGGTCCTTGCTGCTCTTGCCCCTTGCTGCCACTCCTCACGAGCCTGATATGCAACTACAGGAGATGAATCTGGCTTATCCCAACCCACTAGCTAGCACGGACATAGCTTAGAGTCTCTATGAGAGACCAGGAGACCCCCTAGGTAAACACCAAGTCAGGTAGTCTATCTGGCTCCTTGATCTGGGCCAGGCTGGTCCCCCAGGAGGCTCTCTGTTTCCCCCACCCCCATCTCTCCTCAGTTGACCTCTGTTCTCACAAAGCTGCCCTTTCCTTCCCGCCTTGAAATCTGATAATGAAACTAATACCCAATATTTTTGCCTGGGAGAGAATCAGGAGGTAAACAGGAAGGCACGAGGGATTAGGGTGTCTCTCGAAGGCAGGGCCCATGGCTTGGTGGGAGCAGGCTGACACCTCTTTGTGGGCCGGAGGGATCCAGATGTGAGCCCCTTTGCCCAGTGCATTTTTCCATTTGTGTAGAGAAAATAAAACAAAGAGAAAAGAAAACAAGCTGTAAAATACTTCGCAGAAGTCCGAGCATGGGAGATTATCACTTGATGCTCCCTGACAGCCCGAGGAGGGGCAGGGGGTGCTTTTTGATGTTGGCCTCAGAGTTTTCTTTTGTATGACCAGTTGTTTGGGAAGAACCTTTTGTTGGTGTGAGGTATGCTGGAAGGAGATTCTGGCCTGAGCTTTCCCAAGGGGTAAGGAAAGCAGCCCCTCATTCCCAGAAGGGCTCAGAGAGGCCTGCTGGGTGCTAGGCAGCTAGAGCTTCCTTTAGAGGCTCTTTCCCGCCCAGGGAGACATGGCTGTGTGTCTGCCTCTGAGAAGGACCAAAAGCTGCTGCTGTGAGGCCATTCTGTGTGCAGAGGAGGGCAGTGACCCCGGGGGTCCTTGCAGATCCCCAGGCCTGAGCAGGCGCACCAGGCTCTGTTCCTGTGGGACAGCTCCAGGTTCCGGCCTGTAAGTTCAGCTTCAGCTGTTCTATACGTCTTCCTTGAGGCCATGTAGCAGCAGGGAGGCCTACCTGCAGCCAGCCAGGACTCCTCACTGACTCCTCAGTGCTGGGCTGGCTGGCTGAGCCCAGAGCGTCTCCCTGAGGCCATGTAGCAGCAGGGAGGCCTACCTGCAGCCAGCCAGGACTCCTCACTGACTCCTCAGTGCTGGGCTGGCTGGCTGAGCCCAGAGCGTCTCCCTGAGTGAGCCCAGAGACAGAGGGTGTATGTGTGATGGCCCTCCACGTAGAAGGCAGAGATGCAGTTTGTGTGTGCCTGGTTGGACTCATCACCTGGGAATACCTGCTCAGGAATGCTTCCAAGGCTCTTGGGAGCCAGATCTGTTCTCTGGTCCAAGCTGGCTTCCAGCTGCTTCTGGACTGCAGGGCAGGCAATGCATCAACCCCTCCATGAAAGCCCTCCTCCACCTCTGCTTGTCAGTCAAGTGACTCATGGGCACGTGATTTGGGGACTGTCTCCTGGAAGAACATTTAACAAAGCTTACAACAAGGGAGAGCAAAATTCAAGTAGAAGTTGTAAAGAAAAGAACCTACGTAAAAACAGCGTCCCAATAAGAAATCGGGAAAGACATTTACAGCTTAGAGAGAGAGAGGAAAGTTGAGCCATGTCCTGGACAGGCAGTACATACACGGAGATGAAAATGAGTCACAAGGACATGTGCCTCCCTATTCTGTAGTCATAGACACGGGTGGATATCGTGTGCAGGTCTTTTCCCCTGGACAATTTGCAAACATTTATGTATTTTCTTCTTGTGCTGATACCAAATGTGTGTTGTCATTCTTTTAAAAGCTGTGATGAAATGAGTGCTTTTTAGTATAGATCCAGGTGCCGCCCCGTTCCCCCCTCCCCCTGCCCCCGCCAATTTTGGATCCATACAGTTGTTTAAGTGCCATAGATACAGGCAGACAGATGCAGGATGGAGAGGAAGGGGTGATGTGGAGGAGGAGCCTTTAGGTCCAACGAGAGACCTCAGACTTGAAGCTGGAAGCTGGTTTGTGGGTTATGAGCAGAGAGATGGTGTGAGATGCAGGAGCTGGATCTTAAGAGCATCAGGGAAGGTGGGTAGGGTTCTACGATGCCAAGCTGAGTGTGTAGGCCAGGGAAGCGAATGGAAGTGGTACTGGCAAGGAGAAGACCCTTAGAGATGGAAGCTGAGGGTCCTGGTGTGCTGGGTGGTGGGAAGGAGAGGGGCAAGCCGATGGTAGAGGTGGAGGCTGGGGCACCTGGGTATGGCCTGTTCCTGCTGAGGGACTTAAGCACACTCAGCTCCGGAGGCTGCAAGTCCAAGGTCGTGGCGGTGTGGGAGGCCTCAGCCGTGGTATGTGAACTACTCACTCAGTGTTTACAAGTGCCAGGGAGCGAGCTAAGGAAAGGCTCCCTGAGTGAGGGCTGTCCTGCTGGGACAGGGCACCTGAGATGGGCCTCTCCTGGGGTGTCAGCCCCCCACCCCCTTGTGCTGATGACTTCTCTCTGTTTCCCCACAGCCTGCAGCTGCAACCTCCATGCTCGGCGCTGCAGATTCAACATGGAGCTCTACAAGCTGTCGGGGCGCAAGAGCGGGGGCGTCTGTCTCAACTGCCGCCACAACACTGCCGGCCGCCATTGCCACTACTGCAAGGAGGGCTTCTACCGAGACATGGCCAAGCCCATCACCCACCGGAAGGCCTGCAAAGGTAGGGCGTCTGGCGAGCCGGGGACGTGGGCCTGCTCTTCCCCTCCGCCCTTTCCATTTCTTTTTCTAGTTCTCTTACAAAGCAGACTAGACTGAGGTGTATCCACACACAAGTGTGTGTCTGTGCCTCTGTTTCTCTCTTTCTCTCTCTGTCTCTGCATCTGTCTCTTTCTCTCTGTCTGTGTCTCTGTCTCTCTGTCAGTTTCTTTCCCTCTCTCTCTATCCCCCTCTGTCCCTCTTCCCCTCTCTCTCCCTCCTGTCCAGGCCTCCCTGGAATTTGGAGGTGAAAGCCAAAACAAAGGGGCAATGGAGACAGGCTGAAAGAAGAAAGTAGTAGGTGTGCCCCCTTATGAGGGTGCGGGGCCAGGCTCCCAGCTCGCCCCCTTTGCCTCCCGCCTCCTCAGCCTCTCCTCAGCGCAGGTGTGCCGCATACCAGAGGAAAGAGAGTCATGTTCGCCAGGCTTACTGTCGGGACAAAGGACCCTCTTCTTCTAGCCCCTCACAGACTCATTTCTTTGGATGTGTTCGCACTGCCTCCCCCTCCCACCCCATCACACACACAGGCACACACACACAATCACAGCGAGGCTGGCAGTTTCAGGATCAGGGGCTCAGAAGGAACATTTAATCCATCTGCAAATAGCTTTACTCTTCAGGACCAAAAAAAAAAAAAAAAAATTAAGAGGAGACTATTTTTGTTCACCAAAACAAGCACTAATGTTTTAACTTTCTGCTGTTTGTTTGTTTGTTTGTTTTTTCCTCTCACCAACAAAAATGAAGCAAGCAATGGTCAGAGGACTCAGAGGAGCTGATGAAATGCCAGGGAACTGAATGAGATGGGGGTGAAAAGTAACCTCTCCCGACTCCACATGAGCCTTTGGGAATTCCAGGGACTTAGGATTTCTTGCTCCTTTGTTTGGGGTCTAGGGTCAGAGTAGGCCTGAGCTTGAGATGTTTACATTCAGGGAAACAATGGGTCTTTAGGAACCTTGGGGCAGGAGGACCCCTTTTGGATGTGGTTCACCTCTGAATGAAGCAGAGGTGTTTTCGTACCGAAAGGACACCAGATGTTGGGCACCTATGTGCAGACTGACTGTGTAACTTGAGGGACCCAGAGCCAAGTGAAAAAAGCAGGACTCCTGATGCAAAGGTGATAAAGACTTTCAAAACCACAGTGGCAGAGCCTCATTCAAGTGTGTGCCCCTCTGAGCATCCGGCCACCTCTGCTTGTGTAGAAAACATCCTTAATAACCAAATAACAGCAACTACCCGCCTGGGCTCTGCAGACTCTGCTCTGAGAGAGAACTGCTGGATTCGCATGCACAGATGAACAAGGTGTCTCTCAAGACAGGCTCTCCTTCCACATCTTTGGCCATCGGCTGCCTTTGCTGGTTGCCAAGGGAATTTGAGCCTGAAAGTGGCTGGGCCTATTTCTAAATCAGAAAGACAACAGATTCAGGAGAGAATGCTCTGGGAGATGGAGCCCAGGCAGGTGGCCCAGGGAATGACATTCTGCACTGCCAGGAAGGCGTGAGCAGGGAAAGGCTAGGGAGAGGGGCTGGGGTCTTTGGAGAACAGAGCTGGAAGCTATCCAACTCCTTTTCCTATATCCGAAGTATCTGCTGTCTCTTTTCCAGAAGAGATAGAAGCTGGGATCTTGTAAACAAGTGGCACGGCACAGATTTATTGGCCATTTGGCCAAGAACTTTAACCCGTGGCAGCTACTTCAGTGGACAGTCCTGTGCTGAGGACAGGAAGGTCCAGGGTCTCTGTGCCAAAGGATGCTGGGCACTTCCTGCCCTGCTGGTTTTTGCCTTTGGGGCAGAGATGCTCAGCTTTCTTTGCCAGCCGGGGCTAGACAGAGGAGGGTATGTTCCGGTTCTTGCGACTTCAGATGCTGGTGGCTGTCCCCAGCCTTAGTGGGAAGCCAGGATAAACTTGGAGGGAGAAAGCTAAGGTGGATCTTGGTCAGGGAGAGACAGGCATGGGTGTGTGGAAGGAAGCCAGGGGTTTAGGAACCCCACACCTTGGTGTGGGGAGAGTGCTTCCCTGATCCTGCACCCTGATGGGTGAGGAGAGGAAAAGTGTATTGTGAAAAACAGGCCTTGCTCCATGATCGGAGAGAAAAGGCTGTACTTCCATTAAGTGTCTAATGTGACAGAAGTAGCCATCTGACTGGCGGAGAAGGACTCTCCTGAGAGTTCTGGATCTCTGCCTCCTGCTCTTCCCTTCCTGGGTGTCACCTCCTTGGGGGATGTGGGAACTTTGAATACCCGTTATAGGTACTTCCTGCAAAAGAGCAACCTGGTGACTTAGGCAGGAAGCAGCCTTAGGATCAGTTCAGATGCTGTGTGGGGAGAGGTATGCCCCTGAATCTCTTGGGTGAAAATACCTTCCCTTATGGTAGGACCCTTCTGCCTGTCCTCTAGGCCGCATGGTTTAAGCAATGGATCTTTGCATGCAAGCTTGTTGGCCCCCAGTTGTGTGTGTGTGTTGACAGCTGGTTCTTCGAGGAGTCCAGATCTTGTGGGTATCACTCTGTCCCTAGCCCTAGCCTCTGAGAGTGGCCCCACACACGAGGAGCCCCACCCCAGGCCCTCACAGGAAGGCTGCACTTCTTTGCTTTACCCTAATTTCACAGAGGAATTGGGATGACTGGCCCTCTCTACTCCCAAGTTGGCTCGAGAATGGCCGTGGGGCCCTCTTTACCCCCTGACTCCTCAGGGCCTGGGAGGGGCCCGGGCAGGGGGCCCAAGGCCACCCATACACTGCTGGTGATTGGCTGGCCTGAGACCTTGTTCAGTGTCGAGCAAGGGTAGACCCAGACAAGAACAGCTTGGAGCGAGGGCATTTGATTCCAAACATTACTATGCAGTCTCCCCATTTGGGAAGTTTCATAGCAACAAATTTGTTGGGGTCTTTCTCCCCTCCCCTAGCTCAGGAGCAACTGGGGACTGGCAGGGTTGGTGCATACAAAGGGCTGTAATAAACATGCCCAGGGAACAGGCCGCTGCACTCCCAGCTATTCAGCACGATTTCACAGCGCTGGGCCAGCCTCATTATGGTGTGGGCTGTTGTCCTATACAAAGTCAGATGAGATGAATCTCTCCCCTTTCTCTGCAGAATGGTTTGTGAATGATACTCATCCTGGAATCTGTCAGAGGATGGGAGTTTTTGTTTACCGTCTGACTTCTTTATGGACTTAGCAGGCACTTTCTTTTTAGAGCCTGCAAAGAGGACGTTGCTATTTAACCATCTCGGCCATGCCTCCATTGATAACAATATTAATTTATCATTTCCCCAAACCATCTGTGATGGATAAAGACATTCCAGGAGGCTCCCGTGAACCGAATTGTGATGAGAATTAAGAAATTAACCACCACATCTAGCTCCCCCATCACAAAGGGCCCTCGTTCCATCTCACTGAGCAGCAGCCTGTTCTTCCCGCTCTGCCCTGCCCCCTTCACTTCTGCGCTGAATGTGGCTGAAAGGAGGCTGCTAAGAAGGTGCCCGAGCCTCTGGAAGATGCAATCATTAGCGGGACAGAAGCATGAGACAGCGCTCACCAGCCATGCACTGTGCTCTTGGTCTCCCATCGCCCTTTATCTCTTCTTACAGCTCCGCCAAGGGTTGGGGGTCGGGGTGGGGGGGAGAGAAACCCCATCCAGCCCTCTCTAGCCTCTTAGGGCCACTGTGTGGAACTGTCTCCCTTGTTCCCAACCCTAGTTGTTTTTCTCTTGGATGGTTTTCCTTTCCCTTCCTGGCATCATGAGCCTATTTTTCCCAACTTGTCATTCTTGGTTGCGTGTGAGAATTAGCCGGAATGTTGCAAAATGCTGCTTGGGCCCCAGCCCAGAGATTCTGGTGTAATTAATGGGTCCAGACAAGATGTAGACACCTGACCTTGGAAAAGGTCTTTGAGGCTGAGAGCTGCTGGGGCAGGGTCGGTGTATAAGAAATAAAGATGGCCGGTTGCCTTTGGTATGGATTCAGGAAAGTCTTTAGGGGTACCCCAGGCCCTACAGTTTATTCCTTTGAGAGGAGAGATTACTAATTGACAAATGCAAATGTTTTAAAGACCCTTTTGATGAAAACTTGGAGGGCGCTTAAAGTTCTTTTACCCTGAAATCTTGCTGGGTGAGACACCATTTGATGCCCACGTGCTTGGGTCTACCCAGCAGAGCTAGTCCCTCCCGCACCCCACTTCCTGCCTCTGTGGAAGTCACCTTACTCCTCATTCAGCCCACGAACGTGTATACTCACCCACTGTTTTGGTCCCTTGTGGCAGTTCTACTTCCTGTCAGAATTTGGGTGGTTCAGGCAAGGAGGTCGTCAGTGGCTGCTCAATGCAGCTCTAGCTCTGAGCGCAAAGGTCCCCATCCATGAAGTGGCCTCCTGTTTGCAAGGAGAGAAAGAGGCAGCTAGACCCTGCAGAGCTTCACCATGCTCTCTTGGGGATGTGAGAGTCAAAGCTGCAGCTACAGGTGTGGCTCCTGTATCTACAGGGCCCATGTGGACAGTCTCCAGGACATTGGGCTAATCTCACAGCACCTTAAGTCTCAGTCATTTTACCTGTGGAGTTAGTCATCTCAGGTCTCTGAAAGGCACTGAGCCCATGTCTGCGATGACAGTCCACATTCTACCTACCATTCTTCTGGAGTCAAAAAAAAAAAAAGTTAGGTCTCCTCCATTGGGGGGGGGTCATTCTTTAGAGTCATGTGTTTGTGATTAGGAAGATCCAGGAAATAAGGTGATTTTGTTCAGAAGTCGTTACAAATGACCAGCGTCCTCCATCCTGTGACTAGCCCTTACCCCATGCGGGCGGGCCAGGGGGGGGCCTGGATCCCTTCCTGTGATCTTTGCTGGCTCTACTCCCCCTGGGTGTGAGTGTCCTTTTTGTTCTGGTGTTTTCTCATTCCAGCACTCTCTCCAGGGTTCTCAGTGCTTGACTAGAAAAGACCCTGACCTTTGAGTTCCCCAGGTTCTCCATGCTTCCGGGCATGGCAGTCAGGAGTGTTTGAGGATATCTGGTTTGGGAAGTAGCCTTTCCTTGGGGCTTCTGCTGAAGAAGAACATCAGGTGGGCCTAGCATCCAGGCTCCAAGTCAGGGCTCAGGCGTACCCTGGGCGAGGCATGCCTCAGCCCTCCTGTCTGGAGACGGGCAGAGCAAGCCCTCCTCCCTCTTAGGCCACGGTGTGAATTAAGTGGGGCACTGGCACACAGCATGCGCACTCTCCATGCTCACGCTGTGGTTATTTGTATAAGTCCTGGAAAACGGAGGCACCAGAAGCCTCACAGTCGTTAGTGGGCACAGAGAATGGAGGCCTTGGCATGTTTAGTTTCTTTGCTGTTTGCTTTCTGTGGTTAGTTATTTATTTGGATGACCCAATGGGTTTCATTAGGGGTGCTTATACAGTTCAGGATGAGGGATATTTACAGGAGCCGGGAGACCTTACCAATGGCCGCACCGCTGAGGAAAATCTCTCCCACTTCCCCAGTGACCATTAATGACTTACAGCCACTCGGGAGGGGTGGAGCCTTGAGAGCTCCTCCCCCTAGCTACTGTATCAGTCTGTATGTCTTAGGAGAGAGGTATTCTCCCAATGATGGGACAGGCCCAATGTGTTTTGAGCCATTAATCACAACTGTTGTGGAATCAGACGTGCACTATCGAGGCCACATCCCTAAGGCAGCGATCTCTCCTCCTATGTTCCTTCCTCCAGCTCTTAGTTCTTCCTGCTCCATCTCTGATGGAGATCCCCAAGTCATGGCGAGGGTAATAGAGAAGCCCCTTCCGTGGCTGAGAATTTAACAGTTCTTACTCTCAGCACTAAGGCCAGATACATGCCTCTTCAGTTCTCACTACCAGCTGGAAAAAAAAAAAAAAGATCTTCTCTGACCAAAGCTGACTGATTATGGGTACAAATATAATTATTTAGGTGGTAATTTGACAGGCATGCCCTGTCCATTTAGGCTCATTTAGCTCCTGGTGTGGAATGTAGCACTTGGTAACTGGCCTCTCCGTCAAAGGGCTCGGCTCCTGAGTGGACTGTGTGACTGATTCCCACAGGACTGGGCAGGGTCCTAGGGATGTGCCCTGGTACTGTTGCACACTGTCCATAAAGGATTTGCATGCTTTGGAAGAGAAAATGATGGATGAGCTGAGGGGCAGAGAGATGCCCTGCAGCTGCTGGGGGGTGGGGGTGGGGGGTGGGGCGCAAAGGTGGGGACAGCTGTATACAGCCAAGCACGGTTCTGAAAGTGCCACTCAGGAGACTGGGCTGCATCTGAGCCCCACCTGCCTGACAGCATTCCAGCGTGCAGTCCGCCAGAGCCTGGGCTGATCCTCACCATCTTGCTTTAGCTGCCTTAGGTCAGGTGCTTGGGCTGGACCAAGATCTCAGGTCCTCCCAGTCCCAGCCTGTGCGCACCCTTGCAGCAGCACACAGCGGCACTCCGGCAACATGCTAAGCACTTTCTTCTCAACTGTAGAACAGGTGCAGGAAGACCACAGATTGCTAGATCACAGCGAGCCACGTAACCCAGTTTAGAATTGTGGGCTCCCCTCCCCTAGGCACTTCCTGCTGTCTGCACGTCGCTGTGAAAGTGTCAGACGGAAGGCAAGGCCATGCAGCCTAAAACATTTATTCTTCGGTGCCTTGTTAGCAACTGCTGTGGGGAAGGGAACGCCGGGCTTGGAGGAGGTTGACACAGACAGCTGAGGCGAAGACTGGTGATCACCTGTGGATATCCACATCTGCTCCCCACACCCCGTGGGCACGGAGAGTGTGAGTTTGCGGTGGCCCAGGATGTGAGGGATTGGAAGTCCCATTCCCTGCCTTATCCTTTCCTCCAGATGCACACGACGAATGAGATGGCCTTTCTCCAGAGGAGAAGGCAGAGGATTGAGCCTGAGTTACGTTGCTGTCGGTTTGAGATCATTGGTTCGTTGAGTCTGCAAGTGTTTGTTGAGTATCTAAGATGTTCTGTGGCACTTCCTTCCTGGGGGAGGTTGACAACACTGAGAAAGAGGAAAAGAAGCTAACTATGAGATGAGGTGAGTTTTAGCGAAGAAATAAACAGCTGGAAGAGAAAGCCAGTGTGGGGAAGCTCTAGAGAGAACAGTTTAGACAGCCCCAGAGACAGGAAGCAGCAGAGGGCTTGGTGGGGCCTGGTCAGAAGGGAAGGAGAGAACGCAGGGCAGGACCATTTGCTGGCATCTGGAGAGAAGGCAGATCCTCTCCCCAAAGCACGGGACGCCCATGCAAAACCAAGGGCAAGAGTGCGGAGGGGTATGTTCTGTGAGACAGCCACGGGGGAGAACCAGTCCTCACTCGCTCAGTCTCCCCATGCCCCTGTCCCCCAGCAAGGGTGTGAACTGGGGGAAAGAACTCTCAAAGCTCAACAACAAGAAGGCAAATGATCCGATTAAAAATGGGCAAAATGTCTGAACAGACACTTCCTCAAGGCTGGACAGATGGCAAGTAAATACAGGAAACATTAGCTGTCACGAGGGAAATGCAGACTGGAATCATGCTCAGGCCCCTCTCATTGAAAATCATAGTAATAATAAATAAGCCACTTAATTCCAAATGCTCGGCAAGGACAGGGACCCACCGAGGGTGGGAATGCCATACAACGCAGCTGCCCAGCGCTGCCCTGGAAAGTAAGGCCCAAGCGCGTCACAACACCTGGACCTGCTCACAGGTATTCCTCCCAAGAGAAATGAAACCTAGCCAAACAAAAACCAACTGTAGGCAGGTACTTAGAACAGTCTTATTTGTAATCACCAGTTGCCCCAAAACTAGCGACAGCCTAAGGCTGTGTCTCGGACAGAGTGGACGCATCCCCACTGAAGAGGAACTGCCCAGCGTTGCTGAGAAAACAGCTAGTTCTTTCGCTGCTGCGTCGAAAACACAGTCGGCGGAGTGCGAAAGCTCGGGCTCAGCAGATCGCATACCTGGAAATCCCGTCTGCACAAGTAGAACTTGTAAATACTGTGCAATTTCCGGAGAAGACATTTTGCAAAAGGTGAAACCAGGAGTGGAGGCTGACTGCAGAGGCAGAGCTGGGCATTGCTGTGTCCTGAGGGAGGTTAGAAGAACCGGCATCTATGATAAAAATCTGTGGCGGTACGCAGCAAAAGGAGTGAATTTACTCTGCAAATTACAGTGACCATAGTTGAGATTCCTTCCCCAGAGCTGTAGCTTGGGTGCATTCCCAGAGATTCGCTCTTGGAAGCTTGATCCCTAGTGTAGCAATGTTAGGAGGTGTTGGACTTTCTTTTTCCCCCCTTTTGGTTTTTCAAGACAAGGTTTCTCTGTGTAGCCCTGGCCTGGATCTCACCCTAGACCAGGCTGGCCTGTAACTCGGAGATGGACCTGCCTGGGAGAGGTGTGAGATGTAGGTGAGGCCCTGGGGCTGGAGGGATTCACTGCTGGGAGAGGATGAATGTGAGACTCCTGGGGCCCTGCTTCCCCTGACAGTGGGTTTTTTTGAGAAGAGTGAGTCCGAGCTCAACCCTGGGTTCAGCTCCGCACTAACACAGAGAAGCACAGGGTGAGCCTGGCTCTCTGTGTTTCCTTGGCTCCTTGTCTGACGGAGGGTTTGTACAGTAGCTGTTTCTCTTTCTTCCTGTCCACCATGTTGTGGTCTAAGGAAGTGTTCCCTTACCTGAGGCCAAACAGGCAGGGCCACCCAATCTTAGACTTTCTGCCTTTAAATCGGTGAGTTAAACACACTTTTTTTTTCTTTTCTTTCCTCTTTATTTTTTTTGTGTTTTTGACCCAGAACTCCTAACTTCCCTGTCTCAACTCCCTAAATGCCAGGATTGAAGGCGTGTGCACCCACGCTCCGCTGACTGCTTTAAAGCCACAGGCTGGCATTTTTGTCACAGCCACAGAAAATGGACTAAGGACTCAGACACTGTCCCAGGGTCTTCTTGTTTATAGCTCTGAAATCAGTAAGACCCATCACACCCACTTCTAACACCACCACAACTCTCTCTCTCTCTCTCTTTCTCTCTCTCTCTCTCTGTGCCAGGAGTGGGGTCTCTTCTGAGATAGGGCCCATCGAATCTCTTGCTTGCAGGTTTTACTTGCTGACCTCAGCTGGCCTCTGCTGGGCCTCGACCCTCCAACTTCATTCCCTGCTTTGACCTTTGCTGGCCACCCTTTTGGAAGTGTTGGCTAGCATCCCGAGGCCTGAGGAACTGAGCTGGGAGGAAAGGTAGGGATTGTGGAAGCGCCAGCTGGTGCCCAGCCAGCTTGCTAGAGTCTCAGATGGCCCAGAGATGTGGCCCACCACGGAGAGGGGGTCTCTCCCTTCCCAAAAGCGGCCAGTGACTTCACTGGGAGAGCTACGCCCGGAGAAACCCCACAAGCTAATGAAGGGCAGGGCAGTCTCCCCTAATGTCTGACACTGGCCTGGGAGAGCCCCTGAGAAAGAGGTGGCTTTGCCTGGGGTGTCTCATGGGCACCCAGTCAGCTTGGGTTGCTGGAACAAAGCCCTGTGCACCCAATGACTTAGACAATGGCTAGTTCATCTCCCCCTGTTCTGGAGGCATCCAAGGTCAAGGTGCCAGCAGGGCAGATTCCTTCTGAGGGCCAGGAGGGAGGGGTCTGCTTCAGGCCTTTTTCCTGGGCTCACAGATGGCCATGTGTGCTCACCTGGCCTTTCCTCTGTAGCCGCCTTGCGCCTCGTCCCTGTCTTGTGCAAGGACACCTGTCCCTGATTAGAACCTACTCCGGTGACCTATTTTTACCTTAACTCCCTCTTTAAAGAATCCGTATTTGTCTCATGTGTGGGCACTTGGGATTAGGATGGCAGGGTGTGCATCCCGGGGGCCTGGCATGTGACTCAGTCCTTAACATGAGGCCAAAGTCGTAAGTGTGCAGGGCTCCTGGAGGCCTCGGGGACAGCCAGATGGTGTCTGGATTGAGGCTGTGCATGCTCTGTCCCCCAGTTACAAAGGGGCCGATGCTCAGCCAGCACCCCTCCCTCCCACGAGCCTGCGTTCCAGATTGCTGCCTCTTGAGGGCCCCATTTGATCTCAGCCCCCAGAGCCAGGGTACTTAGAAAAAAGTAGCCAGATTCCTCATAGGAGCACCAGAAGACTTCCAGCTGGCCCGTGAGCTGATGGAGGGGCCGGGCCTTGCTTATGTCACCCAGCAGAAGGTAAGAGCCGTGTTTAGGTGTGTGAAGCCAGTGTCAACACCAGCCGTCTCAGGCCCCACCATACCAGAGTTCTTAGACGTCTGCTCAATGGTAAGGTCTAGGCACGGCACCAGTGGGTGTAGGCAGGGCACCCCACAACACAAGCCCCTCCCCAGCCCTCACACAGGACCCTGTGATAAACACAGCCATGAGGTTAAAGTCTACACTCTGGATCCATGGAGACAAAACCTTTAGTGGAGTCTAGGCTACTGTCCTTACAGAGAAGGCACCTGCAGTCCACGGAGAAGGAGGTATTAATTCAGAGTCAGTGGCAGGGCCAGCCCAGGCCTGGGCCCTCTGTCATCGGTCTGGAAGCACTTGGGTTTTCTTGAGCGGTCCCTGTCTGGTGATCCAGGACAAACACAGCCAGCGCTCTCTGCAGCCCAGCACATTCGTGGGAAACCCGACCCGGCCATGTTCTCAGGGACCCTCACTTCCTTCTGGCCCCACATTCTCTCTTCATGGAAAAACATGTGGTGGCCTGTTTCCCATGAGCAGGTGCTGCGTGCCCTGTGCAGACCAGCGACCTGTATGGAGGGGCTGACTTCCCTCTGAAAACCATGGCTGGCTTCCAGGGAAGTGGGAGTCAACGGGAGGGCTTCCTGTGATGGGCTGGTCCAGCCTGGGCCTTGTTCTCAGAAGAGTCAGGGAAGATCTCTGGTCATCTCCTCGGTGGAGCCCCTACAAAGTAAAAGGCCACCTCCCCTTGCCTCATTCCCCACTTCAGTATATATCTCTATGGGCTTTATTAGCATGGCGTAAAGGCAGGGTGTCTCTGCTCGTCTTCAGTAAACATCAGACTCCTGAAGAAGTAGGCTCTAATGCCAGTGAAGGGCTGGACTAGCAAGTGAGAGTAAGGGCAAGCGGGCAGAGAGAGAGAGCTGGCATCCTTCTTCCATGTCCTGTAGATAGGCTGCCAGCAGCTGTGACCCAGGTTAAAGGTGGATCTTTCTCACCTCAGAGATGTGGGTTACACGTGTGTCTTACCACTTCAAGTGATTTAATTAAGAATTAAGAAGATCCCTTACAGGTGCAGCCGGCATTTGGGTTTTACTTGGTACCAGATGTAGTCAAGTTAACAGCCATCACACCGCTGTAGAGGGCCTAGCCACAAGGACTAGGACTACAAGAGGGGTGTCCCAAGGGGGTGAGGAGTCGGGGCATTCTCTGTCCTCGGGGCTCCAGAGTCTTTCTGCATCTCGTTTCATTGTGACTCCTCACCGGCCTGTTCCCTAGTCTTCCGACAGTCGCGCTGTTTCCACAGGGGACGTGTAAGAGAAACTAGGTTCGCTGCTACGGTCTGTAGGGGTCTTGGTGTATACCTCTGCTGGCAGGTGCCCTGCTGGTCGCAGGATGTAGCCTGGTGATGGTCGGTCACACGGGCCTGGATGTGATCAGTTAGCGACTTCTGGACACATAATGACTTGCTGGTGTGGAGGCGTGCTACCTACTGCTGCCTCAGTTAGACCAGATGGGTGGGTTTGCTTCCCACAGAATCTTGGGAGAGAGGTCTGGAAACCCCGCAGCAAGCATTAGCTTACCTCTGCACTAAGGCTGAGCCCTGAGGATGAGCTGACCAAATGGAGTACATGCTAAGAACGGCCCTCCTGCGCTGCAGCGGGCCTCATCTGGTCCCTGCCCTTTGCAGCGGTGGCCCAGCCAAGGAGGCTGAGGTCTCCAGCTTTGCAGGGCGTAACGCATCCTTTCACGCTCCTCTGCCTGGACTTGTGCTGGACCAGCTCCTGCTGAGACTCTGGGCCAGCGCTGGTGCCGAGGCGTGGTCTGGCTCGGAATCTTCGGCGACCAAGGAACCTTTTGCAACCTTGTGAGGGTCCACGGGTTACTCGTACACACAGCAGCTGTATTCCATTGATACCCAAGGAGGATGGTTGTATATGAATTTAAGGATTGCCATTGGGCTTGCAGAGTAGACTAAGAGAGGTCAGCTGGCGCAAGAACCTGGCGTCCCCGTATGCCTCTGTCCAAGCCCACATCTGTGGCTTGTGACCATGAGGTTCTGTGCTGTGGCCCTGTGCTTTCCCATCACCACTTGAGAGCTGTGCCTGTGCCTGTATCACTTACTTTTCCTACCACAGGAAAAGGTCAAGGGGCTTTCCAGCCATCCCTTCCTCACTGACGTCCCCCCCACAGGCCCCCAGGACCAGATCTTTTCCTATTACTGACTTAAAAAGGGTGTGGACTTGAGTTTAGGGTCCACTGATGAGGACAGTGTCTCATCGGAGACATTTCCTCACCTGCAGTGCTACGTTAGTTACTTTTTTCATGGTGTGATAAAAGCAGGCCAAGGGCCGAGCTTGGCTCACGCTCTCGGAGGGCTTTTGTCCACCATGGCAAAGGTGGCCGTGCCTGTACGTGATGCGTTTGAGCTGGAGGCGGCTTGTTTACGTGGACTGAGCCAGGAAGTGGAGCTGGGGTCAGACAAGGCCATATAAGACCCACCCCAGTGACCTACTTTCACCATCCATAGCCCTCAGCATCGCACCACAGGCCACGCAACAAATGCTCATAGATGGGAGGTCTGTGAGGGACATTTCAGAGTCCCGGCTCTAAGAAAGGGGCAAGATGGGAATATTCCCAGGGCCTCTCGGCAGGCTGCCGACCCTCCTGTCCTCTGTCCTGCCCTCTGTCCTGTCAGGCCCAGGCCCTTGCTCATCCCAGCACTTCTAGAAGTTGTTTTTGTCCGAGCTGACATCACCGGGACAAACATGCTCACCTCGTTCTCCTTTTGGAGCGCTGCAGCATTAATGCACACATTCCTCCCTCATCTCTGCGCTGGGCCTCACTGCCACCTCCGGGCTGGAGGCCGTGGGGAGAGGCTGCCTCTTTGTGGCTGACTGTAACGAAGAGGGAATTTCTATTGTAGTTCCTTTGCAATCTCAGTTCTCACTTATTTTCCTAGATATTTTCTGTCCCCTTTGGAGACAGAAACAGCAGCGCGTGGCATGGCTTGAAATGGCCGCAGAGTGCATTGCTAGGGCACCCTGCCCTCCTGGGCCTTCTGCAGCAGGAAGAGGCACAGCACCGCCTCCTTCACCCCATTCCTTCACCAGTGAGGCCACTGCTCAGGCACGGAACCTGGCAGGGTGCCTCGGCGGCCCTGGCCTGCCTCATAGTGGTGGCAGAGATCTCCTCCAGTCTTCCAGCTGTGCCATGGCTGGGGCACAGGGAGGGAGCTTTGAGAAGGGGTTGCATGCGGGGCTGCCCACCCGGTGCTCGTTCTTCAAACACAGATTCATGCCGTGGCCTCTGGCCTGAGAATCACTGGCCTTGCTTCACTGCCAGCCTGACTGTTTCCTTCCTGGGAGGCCCCTCGGAGGTATACCAGTTCACTGGTTGCCCATTTAGTTGGGGGTTTTAAGGGAAAGGGTTATTGTGACCTAGAATCCCCAGGGTTCTGGGCATCTGGCTGCTGAGCAAGTCGGGGTAGCACCCTCGGCACCTCCTTGTTGTGCCTTCTCTGACCAGCACCCCTGAGCTTCATCAGGTCGAGACCCTACTCCACCCAGAAACCCACAGAGACATCTGGGAGAGAAGCCAGTACCTCTGCCCCTCAGTGCCACCCCATTTCCATCCCTTTGACATCATATTTGAGTATCAGCCCTTCTCCTGGGCTTTGGAGGGGCTCCCTGGCTCCCCTTTCCCATTCCTCAAGCAACCCTTCGAGGTAGGTCCATTTTGATTTTGGTTCCCTGTTTCTTGGCAGGTAGGTGATCCATTTCAGAACTTCTAGAGCATGAGCGAGCGTGGATAGGCCTGCCCGTTCTCTCTCATTTTCTTTCTCTGGGCGGGGTCCACGGGACACCCTGGGCAGGCAAGGGCACTAACTGCCTCTCTGACCCTTCTGCTTTGCGTCTTCACAGCCTGCGATTGCCACCCTGTGGGTGCTGCCGGCAAGACCTGCAACCAGACCACGGGCCAGTGCCCCTGCAAGGACGGCGTGACGGGCATCACCTGCAACCGCTGTGCCAAAGGCTACCAGCAGAGCCGCTCGCCCATTGCTCCCTGCATCAGTACGTGCAGCCCTCCTGCTCCCGTCCGCGCGGGGGCGGGGACCCACACTGCCGTCCAGTGGGCATCTCTTCATTCACTGGTGCTCCGTGAGACTCTGTGAGAGACTCCAGGCCTGGAGACTTTAGGAGCAGCTACGTGCGTTAGAGCCAGCCTGTCCATGGCCCTCAGTCCTGACAGTCACTCCAGGCGGGGCAGCAGGATTCCTCTCCAGCAGGAGCCCCACTCCTACATTGCACTTTGACCCCAGACCCAGTGGGCAGCGGGGCTTGCCACAGCTGCAGATTCACCAGAGAGCAGACCAAAAGCCTTGGGCCTTTGAGAGAAGTGACTCGGGCTCCTGTGAAGGCCCCTGTGGCCCCTATGAAGGGTTAATAGGTAACTGGAGTGGGGTTATTAAAGAGTCGTCACATAGAGAGAGGGTCGGTCACTCCGGCCTTGGCTCTGGAGGATCTCTGCATTTTGTGTCTGGTAGGTCGTGCTGCTGTGCCTAGGGGCAGAAAATGAGCTCTGGCTGGCAAGTCAGGCCTAACCTGGAGAGGCCCAGCCTCATTCTGGTGATTCCTCTACCAGGGCTGTCCACGCCAACAGGGGACAGCCAGAGCAGAGGAGCAGGAAAGAGTCTCAGCAAACAAGCTAGAGTCCACAGAACCAAGTGGATTCTCTAGAGAGCAGGCTTGGCGAGCTCCGCCTGGGGAGCTGGCTGACGGCCGCCTTTTGTGTGGCACAGTGCCTTGTACCTTTTTAATGATTTAAACAAAAATCAAAGGAAGGATACTATTTCAAGACACGATAAAAAGCAAGTGAAGTCACCAGGCATGGTGGTGTGAGCTTGTAATCCCAGCACTTGGGAGGCAGAGGCAAGAAGAGTGAAGGTTTGAGACTAGCCTGGGCTACATAGTGAGATCCTTTATCACTAAAAAAAGGGAAAAGAAACAGGCATAGTGCAGCTGCTTTTGTGCAATGCTGTAGCTGCGGCAGAGACCACAGTCCACAGAGCTGAGATATTTACTGCTCGGCCCCCTCCAGAAGTCAGTCTCGCTCTCTGAGGTTCTCAGAGTCCTTTAGTGGGCTCCAGGGGCCGATCAGTGATGGGGACTCAGAGCCCTGGGGCCAGACCAGGGCCTGGAGTCCCTCATGCCAGGAGCCACCACGGAGTCCTAGAGCGTTCCTCACAGAATTCAGTCATCCCCGCCTCAAGCAGGGGGACCCTTAGGCAGTCCTCATCTCACCCGTCCCACTGTGCGTGCACGTCTGCCCTACTACGTGCGGCCTTTGCTTCCAGAACAGGTCAGCTCTGTTGGTCCCGACAGCGATTCTGACCAGCTTCCGAGGCCAGAGCCTCTGCCGGGGTGTCTGTCCTGCGGGTCCACCGTCAGCAGATGCACCAGCGCTACTCAGAGGGACTGGGTCCAGGTGTCCTCCCGGCAGGTGGAAGGAGCATGCTCAGTACACCTCAGGCCTGGGGTTCATCCTCAGCATTGGAAGGACGCAAAGAAAGCCTTCCCATGGTGGCATGCAAACACCAATCTCAGAGCACATAGAACCCTTCTCTCTGTGCACCCCAAAAGCTATGAGATGAACAATTAGAAACCCAGGAAGGCTGGGGCCTCTGAGAACAGGTCCTGCCACTGCCTACTCCCCCCCCCTTTTTTTAAGATGGAGAGGGGCTCTCAGATTGCTCAGAGTGGCAAGAACTAACATTTCAAAATCCCCCAGGGTAAGGAACATTGTGAAACGACATTTTGAAACCAGTGCCAGCACCCTCCCACGTGCTCTGTACTTTCTGACTTGCTTTTGAAAAGGGAGGGCTGACGGCCAGTACAAAAATTCCCACCTGACAGTCGACTTGGGCTCCATTCTGGGGTGTCCCCAGTGCTCACGTGGCCAGTATCTAGAAACTCGTGCTCTGCTTCGTCCCAGCTCCGGGAGCCATGCGCCGTGTATGCATTCCTGCTTTAGGCGCTAAGGTTTGGTGGCCGGCGTGCCCCGTGGCCATTAGCGTGAATCCCCGCTTTAGACCTGCAGCATTAGACCAGGACATTCGAATGTTGCTTCCCAGGACTTTTTGTTGGGGCCAACCTAGCCTTTTATGGCTCAGAAAGGGCCCGGCCCTAGGTCCAGCTTCCTAATGAGCTGCTGTGACTGGCGCCTCAGAGATGCCCTCCACTGTGGGCTGTGTCCTCCGCCTTTGCCTCTTAAAGGCACAAGCATGGTTCCTCTAAGAGACATAGATCTCATGAGGGTCAAGCCTCAGGTTCGAGGTGTCTAGAATCCAAGGTCAGAGGAGAGTCTCACCAGAGTCGGATGGTGGCTACAGCGACCCTTTAAGACAGTTCCTCATGTTGTGATGACCCCAACCATAAAATTATTTTGTTACTACGTCGTAACTGTAATTTTGCTACCGTTATGGCTCATAATGTAAATATCTGATACGCAGGATATCTGATATGTGATCCCTGTGGGGGTCGAGACCCGAGGGTTGAGAGCCGCTGCCCTAGAGGGACTTTTGATTTCCAGTTTGGTCTTGTCTAGAAAGAGGAAGCCCAAACTTTTTGACAGCTGGTGGCTGAACCAGTGGAGTTGACTGGCCGAGCTTCCTTGGATCCAGGAAGTGGAAGGGATAAGAGGTTATTCTAGGCAGACGAGAACAGTCAAAATAAAAGAACGTGCCTTAATGGGTCCTGGCCACCTTCAGTCACATCCCATTCTACCAGCTAACAAAAGGCCTTAGGTGACTTGAAGGGAGCCTGGGGGAAGGAGAGCCAGGCTGCAGGACATCTTCCCTGAGGGCAGGTCCCTGGCACCGCACACACCATTTCTGCTTCTAGAGCCTTCTTCCCTCTTGTGAGTTAACGATGTAGATGAACGAGGCCCAGGTGGTCATATCATGATGAACAGAGAGTCTGAGGAACCCCTGGGTGGAACCAAGTTGATGTCATGTCAGGCCCTGGCTACATCACCGCTGTGGGCCAGCAATCCCTCCAGTTGCCCCCTCTCCTGACCCTCCTCAGCAGATGGTGTCTCTACCCCAGTGCAGAAGGAGGACACACAGGCCTGCCCGGGGTCCCTGAGACCCTGCTTCCAGCTTCCCCTTTCTCCTGACTTGTTCTTTGAGCTGAGCTGTGGAGTGGGCATGGGGCAGGAGGCTAGTGGCTGGGCAGAGTCTGTGCTGAGACCCCTTTCTTTCCAAGGACAAAAATAATGTCTTTTTTCCTTTTTTTCTCTTTTTTTCCTCATTCTTCTCTTTCCTCCTCTCTGAACTTCGTGAAGAAATTCCTGTAGCACCACCCACCACTGCGGCCAGCAGCGTGGAGGAGCCTGAAGGTGAGACATCTCCTTAGCTTTTTGCTTGTTACATTGGCTGTAGTGGGATGTGAGTGGGGACATGGGCCAGGGGCTAGAGGCCCAGACCCTTCTGTGATACCCCATAACCCTGCCCCAGCCCCCCGGCTGGGCTCTGTTTTGTGTGAGGTAATCCCCTCAGCCACGCTGAGGAAGAAGGAACCACCTGGCGCTTCACCTTAACTCCCCTCCCAAAAATAAAGTTAAGAGAGCCAAGGGCCAAGGACCCTGAAAGGAGCGCTCCCTCCTTGCCCTCGGAAATACCAGGGCGGAGGATGCCTCACCCTCCTGAGGGCGCAGTGCAGAGGGGAAGGAGTTCGTGATCAGAGTCCAGGAGCTCTGAGACCCAAGGCGGGAAAATAATCCCACCTGCACACCCACCAGTTATCTGAGGACGCAGCCTCCCTTCATGGCGAAGGTAGGTTTCCCCGGCTGTGGCTGCCGCCCAGGGCAGCTGTAGCTGCGTTCACTGGGTACGGGTGTCACATGACACCGTGTGTGCCCCAGCTGCTTCATACTACCGGGTTCTTACTGCTACCCCCTTAGCATCGGCCCACGTGCTTTGCTGCTGTTTTTAGGAAAGCCCATACCTGCCACTGCACCACCAGCTTGGAAGGCTTTGGAGAACTGGGCTTCAGTCCTACTTTTCAGCACACAGAGAGCCGGCCCTTTGCCTTCGGATGGGGCGACTCCTTGACAAGATTATTGTGAGAAATGCCGTAAAAGGCAGCAACTGTAACACGCAGCGCACACTCACCCAGCTGAGCAATGATCAATGGGTGAGCAGTGCTCCTCTCTCTGTCTTGGGGTTGGTGTGTATAGCTCCCTGCTGTCACCACCGGTGTCACAAGAGAAAGCCCAACCTCATCTGTCGGCCCAAGGAAAGACACAAATTCGAAGCCTGCTTTCTCCTCAGTGCATCCTGTTTTCACACCACACCCGGAGACCCTGGTCCTGGGGTAGGAGCGGTAATGAGTGGCAAATTGACATGCCCCCCCACACACACACACACCTTGTGTGAGTCTGAGGACTTTCCCTCCTCTAGGTAGCTCCGTAGGGAGCTTGGGTGAGCTTGCTTTCTCAGGTGACTCTGGATCTGGGGCAGAACTGGCTGTGCCCTAGCAGCTTGAGAGAAAACAGATTCGGGCATCTGTAGCCACAGCAGCCCGCACACAGGAAGACACCGCCAGGGAGTGCTGGGGTCATGCCGGGCTGTTAGCTGTGGGCACTATTGGCTGCACCCCTGGCAGGAGAATTGTGACAAGGGCTGGGGACACCGACACACGTGCCTGGGGGCTAGATGCCAGAGTGGAGGAGTAGAGACTGCATCTCTGCCCATCCCCAGCTTCCTGAGAGGCTGAGGCAGAAGGGCCACGTGTTCACAAGTTTGAGGCCAAGATGGTAACACAGAAAGACGTTGTCTCAGGAAAACCACAAACACAGACAGAAGTCTGTTCTCTCTTGCCTTGTTTTGTTTTTTGGTTTGTATTTTGTTTTTTGTTTTTGAGACAGGGTAGCCTTGGCTGTCCTGGATTCGCTTTGTAGACTAGGCTGGCCTCAAACCCACAGACATCCGCCTGCCTCTGCTTCCCCTAGTGCTGGGATTACAGTTGTGCACCACTACTGAATCTGGCTGTATACTTTCTTTTTAAAGAAATTATTTATTTATTCACTTTACATCCCAATCACAGATGTAAAGACCCCTCCCTCATTTCCTCCCCACCTCCCTCCCTACCCTCTTTCCTCTTTACCCCTTCCCCTTCTCCTCAGAAAACGGGCGCCCTTAGCCCCACCCCCGCCCCCATACCAACCCACAAGTCATAGCAGGACCAAGCGGGTCCTCTTCCACTGAGGTCAGACATGGCAGCCCAGCTAGGGGAAAGTGATCCAAAAGCAGGCAACAGAGTCCACGTCAGAGACCGGCCCCTCTCCAGTTTTTTCTTTAGATTGAAGATTAAATCAGATACTGAGCTTAGTGGATCATATGCTTGACGTTCAGGTTCACACTGTAGGACCAGTTAATTAACACAAAACTTAGGGGACAACAGTTCTGAAGTTAGAAGATGCTGCAGTGGAAATTGAGTTTTTTAATGTGTGTGTATGTTTGCATGTTCTTGGGGGGGTACTTGCGCGTTACCACAAGCTGTACGGAGCCCTATAGTTGAGCATAAGCATCTTCTTTGGTTGCTCTCCCTTTATTTTTTGAGGCAGGGTCTCTTGCTGCACTCAGAGCTCTCTCTCTACTGGCTAGTCCAGCGAACCGGCTTTCCTGGGCATCCCCATCTACGCCCTCTGAGGACTGGCCGGATGGGCAGCTGCCACGGCTGGCAGCTTTCACATGGTTCTGGGTATCGGAACTCTAAGGGTATATCATCCACTGAGCCATCTCCTCCGCTTCAGAACTTCGGCTCTTTTATTTATTCATTTTAAGATCTGTGTCTGTGTGTGGCGTGTGCAGGTGCCTGGAACAGTGTTGACTCTTTGGCGGTGGCTGTGAGATGCGTGACATGGCTACCAGGCACTGGACTTGGGTTCTCTGGAAGAGCAGCAAGTGTTTCCAACCCTGAGACATTTCTTCAGCCCCCAGATTTGATTCTCGATACTTCGATGACTTGGTGGACACGTGACTACTAGTCATAAGTGACAGGATGCACCTGAGCAGACTCACTGGCTGGGCTGGCCAGGGCATACGGTGCACAGCTTGCCATAGGACAAGATGGATGGTAATAGTCTGTCTGCCAGGGGTCGTTCTGGACCTTGCAACCTGACTTAGGGTTTCTCTGGCTTTTACCCTTCTAACAGAAATGGGCCGTTGACGGGGAGTGGGGGAGCCCCTGTGTGAAACCTGGGGGGGTGGTTCCTGGTTTACTGCACAGAAGTCTGCAGCAGCTGTGATGTCTCCGAATCCAGCCTGAGGCTGGGGGAGTGCTCCACTCCAGCCTCAACTCCGAGCCACACCCTGCCCTTAAGCTCTTGCAGCCATTTTAGCAGGCTTTGGTTAGCTAAATTACCTTTTGTGATGCCTTACTTTGTGGCTGTGGTTTCTTCATCCGGAGCCTCAGCAAGTACAACTGAGAGTGAACCGCTCCAGCGTTTTGCTAGAAGAGGGAGTGGGAAAGTGGGTTTGGGACTTGGAGCAGTGCCGGAAGCCTCTTCCCGGTCTTTGAAGCCTGCCCTGGTGGGTTCTGCAAAGCAGGAACCATCGCTGAGACTCTGGAGCTGGCCTTTGGGGTGTGCTGTGACAGACAGCCTGGGTGGCTAGCCGAGGAGTGGAGCTGGAGCCTGGGAGATGCCTGGGAGGTGGGGCTGGAGCATCACGCTTCCCAACTGCGCATTCTCGGGGAGTGAAAGTCGCCTGTGGAAATTCTGTGTGCATCCGCATACTAGAGAAGTAACAAGCCGTGAATTTGTCCTCTAAGCTGAGGGGTGAAGCTTCACCCTGAAGTCGAGCCCTCGAAGTGCCGGCTTCCTCAGAGAGTGATCGGCATGCTTCCCGGGCAGGGTGGCAAGGACTGAGAATCTGCAGCAGGGAAGGCCAGGAAGGGAGATGGGAAGAGTGACAGGACGAAGACGGCCTGGGACACACCTAGCACCTGATAGAGGGACCTCCTCTCCTGTGGCCGGAAGTGGAACACCTGCCGGTGGCAGCTCTAGGCAGTTCTTGACCTGCAGTGGTTTGCTTTTGGGGGTCACCTGGGTGAGGGGGAGGAGCTCAGGTGTGGAGGCAGCCAGCAGCTTGCTGGCTCTTCATGAAGGTATTGCTGTCACAGCTTCTCCAGGGCTGGGGCAGGAAGAGGTGGGGCCCAGTGCTCTAGCTGGTGCCCCTGGGCAGGAAGGCCCCTTTGCTCCTGCTAGAGCTTCCTCCTCTCAGAAACACCTGCTCACTCCCCTGCCGCCTCTGACAGGCAGCTTCACCTGTAATCCTTCCTGAGGCACTTGGGCCACGGTGGTAGACACGCCTCGCCTTGGCTGATTTGCAGGGCGGGTTGCGGCCCTTGGAGGCCTAATCCTACCAGTGGCTAGCTTCAGGATTCCCCACATCAGGATAACCCTTAAGGTTTGAGTAAGAAAGAGAGGTACAGAGCTGGCTCAGAGCCCACCCCACCCGGACTGTGGACCAACTCCCCAGAGCCCGTGAAACCCACAACAGGGAAGGGTGACCTTTGCTGGCCTCCCTCTTTGCCAAGGCTCTGCCACCTTGTGGTAGCCAGACCTGGGTTGAGATCCTGGAGTCAGGAGCTAGCCACCACCTCTTGGGCTCTTCCCCAGCCTGGTCCTTAATAGCTTCCACCCAGTCGGTTTAGGGACCTTTGTGGACTTGCTGCTGCTATTTCAGTAGCTCTGGGCTGGAGGTGGAGTGGCTTTCTAGGGTACCATGTAGCCTTTCAGGAGAGCCCAGAGAGAGGACTTTACAGCTGGGGTGCTGGCAGATGCCCATGGCTGTCCTTCATACCAACAGGTACTCACGGGGAACGGGGTGGGGTGGAGGGCAGGGGTGGACTCGCCAGATTTTTGCTAAAGAAAATGAGTTTCTAGAGATTTGCAGTGTGGGCCAGGCTGGCTTCTCAGGTCCGAAGAGCCCTGCTGACCCACTAGCGTGCCATTTTTTTTTTAAACTTATACTTAGAATCCCATTGCAAGCGCCTGTGGCCGGGTTACAGCGTGAGCACAGCTGACTCGGGAGTGGACATAGAACCATAGGAATTAACAACAGCACAGGAACAGCTGGGTTCGGAGGCGCGGGCCTATAATCCCACTCCTCAGAAACCTGAGGCAGGAGGATCACCGTTCAAGACCTGCCTGGTCTACAGAGCAAGGTCAGAGCCAGTTTAAACAAGTGAGTGAGACCTTGCCTCAAAGTACAAACGTGGGAGGCGGGCCGAGGGTGAAGCACAGGGGTGGCATGCCTGCTTGGCGTGCCCTGGGTTCCTTCCCAGTCCAGACAACAGAAACAAACCCAGCGCAGAGCAGTGGGGGCTGTGGCCAGGCCACTCGCTTTCTCTCGGCTCTTCTGCCCTGCCTGGTGGAATTTGGGCAGACTGCACGTCATTTTTGTAATTACTGAAACAAATTTTAATCAGAATAGCAACAGGTATCCCAAGCAAAAGTAAGGAATATAATTATAGGATGGATTTTAAAATGTTAGATATTGCACAGATACCAAAGAGCAGGAGGAAATGGATGCCCCTGCCATGTTAGGGAGAGCAAGACTCACACTGTCAAGTGTCCGTTCTCTCGGAAGTGACCCATCAATTTAGCCTGATTGTGGTCCCAGCCTCCATTGGATCGGGCAGGTTCTAAAGTGCAGCCAGAAAAGTCGGTGTGTTCTGAGAAAAGCCAAAAAAAAAAAAAAATGTTTTAAGGTGACTAACGAGAGTAATTAGCTCTACTGGATACTGTAAAATATGTAAGCGGAGTGTTTCAAAGAGCGTGGCATGGGTACGGGGGTGCCCAGAGGAGCTTGCTACTAGGGCAGGGAGACTGCAGTTGAGAGGGGCAGCCAGCAAGCGCTGCGGGCAAGACTAGCTTCAGACTTACCCACAGGCTCAAAGTCCTAGTTCCCGCAGTGTATCAATGACAAACACACACATGCACATGGACATGTCCATCCATGTGATCTAGGGCAAAGAAGTCATCCTAGATGGGACATAAAAACCCAGAAACTGTGAAGAGAAAGGTTTTGTAGATATCAGTGAAAATCTCCTGGACTTCAGAAATCCCTCTAAGCAAGGATACAAGGCAAACTTGAGGCTCAGAAAGCTTTTGTGATATGGCTGACAGAAGGTCAAAATCCTCAATAAGTAAAAAGCGTTTATGATTCAATAAGAGAGCCTAATATGAAACTGAGTTGGTGAAAGTAGACTAGAAATTCAGAGGATTTGTACACTTTGCGATGATTACAGGAAGTATTGTGCCCATTAGTAACCATGACAGTGCTGACAACTTACTAAACCATCTTAAAAACTGATTAGATTTAGTACTTGTGTGTATATGATAGCATAAGCTCTCTCCCTAGCCTTTTTTTTTCCTCTGTAAAACTTTAAGATTTGATTTTTAAAATTTATATGTGTGTGAGTGTGTGTGTGTGTGTGTGTGTGTGTGTGTGGCCAGAAGGGGGCGTCAGATTCCCTGGGACTGGAGTGATGGGTGGTTCTGAGACACCACGTGGGTGCTGGGTTCCTGGTACTGGACAAGAGCAGCAGGTACTCTGGACCACTGAGTCATCTCCAGCCACTCAACTCTTTCTAGTTTGAGATAAGGCCTCACTAAATTGCCTGGTTTGGCCTGTCTCCACCACCTGAGTAGCTGGGATTATAGGCCTAACACACCAGATCTGGGAGATTTGACACTATTTAGGAGATGAAAAAGTCATCCTCGGTGTTGGGAAGAGTTGGAGAGACAGACACTCCATCGCTTACTGTTAGGGGCGGCCTGCACCTTTAAGGAAGGGAGACCGGACTCCCCTGGGGCATGCTGTGACCTCTGGCTGCTTCTGCCTAAGGGAATAGCGGTGTTTAATAGGGCTTGGTGCCAAAGATGACCACATGGTTGGTAGTAATTGAAGAGCAGCCATGTGCCTGCCTCGGCTTCTGTGGCAGGGTTTTGCTGTGTGGCCTTGGCTGGTCTGGAGCTCAACTCCATCTCTAGAGCAGGTGGGCCTTAAACTGGGAATGGTCCTCCGGCGTCTGTCTGTCCAGCACTAGAACTGCAGGTGTGTCCCAGCAGCCAGCTGTTTCAGTGTCCTCTGCCTTCGGGACCTGTGACTGTACGCGAGTGGCAGAGCCAGGCTGTGCAGCGTGTAGAGAGCCGTCTTTGGTGCAAGATTGGTTTGTGGAGCGTTTGGGGCGGGTTAAATCGTTTCATTATGTCTGTGCATTTCACTGCGTCTCAGCCAGGGGCTCTGCTGTCTCCAGGGGACATTTGGCACTGTCTGGAGACATTTTCAGTTGTCACAACTGGGGGGTAGGGCGCCACAGGCATCTCATGGGTGGAGGCTTCCAGACACCCCACAGGCGTGGAACAGCCCCACAACAAAGAGCCGTCCCCTCGAGGCTGACAGCACCAGGCTTCAGGAAGCCCGGGATATTTACACGGTATAAACCTCCTGTGTTCCCTGCAGATGCTTTGAGAGGGGCTGATCTTCCCGGATGGAACGCTCACTCATTGGCTGTACAGCCCGCCTCATGAGGGGCTAAAGGCTAGGGAGGCCCCAGGCTGCTGAGCAGCAGGCATTTCAGTGGGACTGTGTTTTACTGTTTGCCTGCTCTGTTTCTTTTTTATTTTTTGCCCACGATAAAATTCATCTTTTAAAAAGTTGTCTCGAGTTTCACTATAAGTTGACGTACCTCAAATTAAAGTGATTTAACTCATTCAGCATTTTTTACATGTGTTTATTTGTTGTGGCCTAAGTGTGGAGGTCAGAGGATAGTTTGCAGACGTTGGCTCTTTTCCTTCTACCAAGTGGGTGTCAGGGATTGAACCCAAGTCGTCAGGCCTGGCCAAAGGCCCCTCTACCACCTCAGTGGTCTTTGTTAAGCTTCTTATTCTGAGAAATTTCACGGAAGTAGCAGGAATGGTGACTAGCGAGCGAAGTTAACAGTTCCATTCTGCTGTGTTTGTGCTAGCTTCTCCTTGCTTTAATGTTCTTTAAAAGATACATGTTTGTAGTCTTGGGATCAGACCCAGGGTCTTATGTATGTCAAGCAAGTGTTTTACTCCAGGCTACACCCTCAGCCTTACCTAAATGCCTTTAAAGAGCAATTTAGACATACGATAGTCCAGACCGGAATGCTTCGGAACATGCCTCTGAAAAATAAGTACCTGACACCGTCCATGTTTGGGAACTCTTTGGTTGTCCCCCAGTGTGTCTGCAGCTGGGTTGCTTGCGGCTTACGCGTTAAGCCACTGTGTGATGTGACCCGCTGGGCATTGTGTTTAAAAAGGATCCTGGGCTTTTGAGAATATGATGAATGGGAAGTGTCACCAAAAGTGAATAGTGCTGCCTGCTGTCCCTAGTGACCTCGTGTGCCCCTGAGGAGGACGCCATGCTGTGCCCAGTCTGAGCGCAGGCCAGCCGCTGGCTCTGGGGTGTGTGGGCTCTGAGTTTCCCTCTCAGGGGCGCCTCAGAGAGAACTCTTCAGAACTGCCTGGTGTCTTTCTGGGGAGTGCGGAGGGTGTGGAGGCCAAAAGATGATGAGCAATTTTTAAAAAGGGATTGACCATGGTTTGTTTGTGGGTTTTTTGTTTGTTTTTGTTTTGTTTTGTTTTGTTTTGAGGTGCTAGGGGGAGACCCCAGGGTTCCTTGCACTCTACGAAGGTTCTCTAACCCAGTCTCATACTAGGGTTCAGCCAAGGTTTCCACCCTTAGCAGAAGCTGGCTTTGGACTAGGGTGCCTGTGGTAGTGGAGGGGAGAGGCCACAGCGGAAGGCGTGGAGCTTCTTAGGCAAGTGATGACATTTGGGGGTCCCCTTGGGACAAAGCAGCCTCTACATGAGCATCTGTGTTAAACCCAGGTGTCTCAACATCAGCTGCCAGAACTCTCCAGGAAAGGAAACCAGAGACAGAGCAAAGGAGATGTGGGCCTTCCACGAGCCAGCGTGTCTTGCCCTCTAGCCCCTGGCTTGAGGCCAGACGGAGCCCGTGTGTATTATGGGATTGTGTATTAGGTTGAACTGTGTAGAACTGCATCTACAGGTCACTGTTGGGGATCCCCGAGTGGCAATTTGATGTGGTGTGACTGCTTTTGGGCAGTGTGGATGGGTCTTTTCCTTCTCCCTCTATGGCTTCCTCTAATTCTTCTCTGCTCGATTTTCTGTCTCATTCTCCTTCTCTCTTTCTGTAGGTCCTTCCCTTCCTCCCTTCCTTTCTTCCTCCCTCCAACTATTCCCTCCATCCCTTCCATCCCCTCCATCCCTGTCCATTATCATCCCTTGTTCCCTTACCTTTTCCTGGTCCCCTTCCCTCCCCCTCTTTGCTCTCCCCTTCTTGAGCCGGCACAGAGGTCGGGGCAGAGGTCAGGCTGGGTGCGAGCAAAGCTGGAAAGCAACTGTCTCTGCCCCTGCTGCCAGAGTCCCCTGTCACCCCAAGCAGCACAAAGCAAGTCACCCTATTGTTCTCAGGGCCTTTGCAGGTGGAGCTGTCCCCAGCCTGGAGGAGGACAAAGGGATGAGCTGGGAGGCCAGAGGAGCAAGCGTGGTAGAATATTTAGCCCTTCGTGGGTGTTCTCTCCGGGGCTGGAGGGGGGTGCATGATGGCAGAAATGACAAGTGTCAGGGAAAGGAGGAGGATGGGAGGCTCTGGCACCACCCAGTAGGGGCTGGTGGGGGTGGGGTGTGGGCTTAGCTGAGGCAGGGAAGATAATAGGGCTTGTGCCAGCCCACACCTGTGCCTTGAACCCCTAGATCCCTCATGAGTCCTGGGCTGGGCTGTTGCTGTCAGTGTTGCCCTTCAAAACCCCCAACAGCCGGTGAAGTGGGGTGAGTAGGAACCTTTCCAACCCGGAGGCTGGAGCATGGCACCCACGACAGCTCCAAACCGCCCCAGACTTAACGGTTGCTAAGAACCATCAATTCCACCCTTAAGAACCTGACTGTGGAATATTCGTCCCTTCCCTGTGGAAGAGCCTTCAAGCCGCTCCAGCCCTGGACTGAGTCCTCAGAGAAGCCACAGAGTTGGGCTAAATGACCTATTAAATAATAGCCTTTGAGCTCAAAATCCCGAGGCCAGTGTCAGATACGTTGGCATTCACCTGTTGTTCGAATGTGAGGCCAGTCTGGGCTACGCCGTGAGTTTTAGGTCAGCCTGGAGCCTCGTTGGAAGCCAGCTGTGGATCCCTGAACTTGTTTCCCGTTCTGTGGTCAGCAGCCAGGCAGGGTCTGGCCAGCAGAGGCCTGGCCTTATGTTCTGAAGCAGAGTACCTGGAAGTAGGCTGTGCAGCCCTTTGTGGGCTATATGGAGGTGTGTGTGGTGGATTCGCTCCAGGGTGGGTAGACAGACGTGAGAGAGGCGGACGGACAGGGTTTCCCCAGTTGCCAGGTGGCCTTCTCTGGTACTCACAGCTCTCCACACTGGAGAGGACAGCAGGGCCTGAGGTCAGAGGCTCCACTCCGTCGCAGGGTGCTTACGCTGTCCCTGCCCCCATCTCACCTCCTTTACATTTTGAGGTGGGGGGAAGGGGAATGGGAGGGAAAGAGAATACGCCGGCATGGCGTGTGGTGTGTAGGTGTCGCAGTGTGCGTGGGGGGCGAGCTGCTTCTTGCCTGCCCTCCGTGGCAGGGTCCCGTTGTTTGTGCCACGCTAGCTGGCCAGGCTTCCGGGACATCCTCTTGCTTCACGTCCCACCCTGCCACAGTAGTGCTGGCATCACAGAGGTGTGTACACGTGCCGTGGGGTCAGAGCAGAGCTCGGGGCCTCAGCCTTGGGCAGTGGTGCTTCTATCCGAGGAGCCATTTTGCCAGCCCCCTTACCTCCACTTCGCGAACCCAACATCTCTGCCGCTCTCTCCCTTGGCTCGCAAAGTTCAAGGTGAGGCCATGCGGCATCAGTCCCCTGCCTCTGTTGCTACCTTGTTTCTAGATGTGACCAAACTGATCTCGGGCCTGTGTTTGTCCTGCATTTCGGATCCGTGGGCACAGTGATCCCCTTCCTATTCCCTCCCTCAGAGAAGCCAGTGTCTTCCAGAGGCTGGGGCACGTGCTGTCTACCTCTTTCATGGTCTCTGCTGAGAGTAAAGTGCACTTGGGTATGCTGGCAACACCTGTGATCCCAGGAAGGGGGATCAAAAGTTCCAGGCCAGCCTATGTAGTGAGACTTCAAAACAAAGGTACATTTGTGGATCAAAGGAAGGAGAAAGAACCCATCTGGCCCAAAGAGACCCCTGAAATGGCTGCACGGCAGTGGGACACACCCGCTCACTCTTGCTGCCCACACGAGGTCTCCCCCCTTCCTGACCCTGCCCTTATGCAGTGTTCTTAACTTCCTGTATTGGTCAGGTATGGGCAGTAATAAGCACCTCATGCAGTCCAGTCATCGCTTGCTCATGCAACAGCTGTCCCTGGTTGGATGCTTTCCTTCTGGCAGGGAGGCCATTGCATGGCTCTGCCATCCTCCGGGGCTGCAGAGTCCCTGCTGGGAAGCCCATGGGTATCATTTATGCTCACATCTCTGAGGTTAGAACCCAGGTTAGATACATGACTGTATCTAACAGCAAGGGGTGCTGGGAAATGCAGGCCATATGTGTGCACATGTGGAGAATGACGCAGTGGTTAATTACCACATATAGTTTGCACGTGAATCATTGGGACCACTCTGCTGGCTTCTGGCGCATCTGCAGCCACCTGTCACTGTGGCGTTGTGGTAATTGGCATTGGAGAGCGAAGCCATATCTCCATGTGGGAAGCAGTGTGCTTCCTGCCGCACAGCTGCCTGGACTTTAGGTGCAGGCAACCGGAGCAAGGGTGCTGCCGGGTTCCAAGGCATGACCTCATCGACACGGGCTTCACCAGCTGAACCGGCCAGCCAGCCGGCAGAAGGGATGCTCCATGCCACCATCATGCCTGTCTTTCACGGCTTCCCCCGGGAGCCCGGCCCAGCTCATCTGAAGCCCTGCTTGGTGCTGACAGCAGTTCCAGTTTGTGTCCACTGTTGGCTCTCGCTGGAGAAGCGTGTAAGAGCCAACTGGATCCCTGTTGGGACAGCTTTGTTTTCCGTGCTGAACACAAATCCCCTGTTCACTGGGAGATCTGACAAGGAGACCCTGCGAGGCGGGCCGGTGGGGGCACAGCCCCGTGAAAGCGGCGCCCCAGATAGCTTCAGCTTGTTAAAGGCGAACGCACGGGACAACTCTGCCCGCCGAGGGCGAGATAGAATGGGGGCACAGAGCTGTTACGCTGGATTAGCAGCCGCAGACAGACGGAGGCAGGTGCAGCCTTTGCTGCAATTTGGAAAGGCTTAGGGAATACAGAGCCTGTGCTGTGAGTCCTTCTCTTGGCCTCGCTCAGGCTACAGGCCGAAAGTGGGGGGTTTCTTGTTCAGCCAGGCCCAGGAATAGATTTTTTTTGTTTGCCTTGTTTCCTCACCAACTCCCAGAATCCCTTGGGGACTCTGAGGGGGCCGTGCATGTGTCCACTTCATTTTCTGCCTGTTTATTGGGGCTGTCGTGGGTGCTGGGGTTAGAGCTGAGTACATACAGCCTTCCAGGGACGCTTCGGAGAAAGACATGTAAGTACAGTGAGCGGTTCGAATCCTGTTTTTAAACTGTTAACTAAACCCAAGGTCCACAGACACTGATGTTACCTCTGTGGCCTGACAGGCACTGACAAGACCTTGCTGCTTAATAAATGAGGCCTCAAGCCCAAGGGGGCTGATCTTCCAGGTGGGCTGCTGTTTCCTAGCGGCACAGATGGCAGCTAAGAGAAGATGATACAGAGGTCCCTGAGTGTCCACGGGGATTGAGTCCAGGACCACAGGGTATTAGGATCAGTAGATGCTAAAGCCCTTTCCATAAACCAGTATAGTGTTTGCATGTAATTGTCTTATGTCCTTCCATATACCTTAGCTCATGCTTTGATAGCACATGCCTAAAATTTAAAGATTATGACCCTGTGTCCGTGCCTGTGTGTATCCGTGTATGTGTGTGTGTCTAGGTGCATGCACATGTGAGTGCAATACTTGCAAAGGCCAGAAGAGGGCACTGGCTTCCCTGGAGCTGGCATTAACAGCGGAGGTGGGTGCTGGGAACTGAGCTTAGGTCCTCCAGAGGAGCCACAAGCACTCTTCCCCACTGAGCCATCTCTCTAAAAGAATGATTTTCTTTAGAGAATGATGATAAAGAAATACCTATGTTTAATAGACTTCTTTCTTTTCTAAAATGTTTTTTGTCTGTGGCCTGTACAGGCAGAGCCTATGATTGTAGGGAGGGCTGATTGAGTTAGAATTGGTCACATAATCGTAAAGCAAAAACTCTACAACAGTGGTTCTCAATCTGGGCTGCGACCCTCTTAGGAATCACCTAAGACCATCAGAAAACACAGATATTTAAATTACGGCTCATAACAGTAGCAAAATTACAGCTATGAAGTAGCAGCGAGAATAATCTTATGGTTGGGGGTCACCACAACATGAGCTGTATTAAGGGGTCACAGCGTCAGGAAGGCTGAGACCCTCTCTGGTCTATGAGACAGATTGCAGGAGGCGGAGTTAGAATCCTGGGAAGTCTTAGGCTGCTGGCTCAGGCCTCTTGGTTTGGACGTAGATCTTTGTCTCTGCATCTTTTCCTCCTGGAATGGGTATCCACCTGCATCTCTCCTAGCGGACACCCTCAGCAGCTGGGTAGATTGTCGCCAGCAGACAGTCACGCTCTCTGTACCCTCCTGGGATTGCAGACCTGTTGGGGTGGTGAGAGCTTTAAACTTTGACTTGATGAAAGGTCTCTGAACTCACAAGCATGTATGTCTCTGGGAGGAAGGACATGGGATGTGTGGATCAGCCCTCAGAGCCACCAGAAAGCTCAGCCACCGAGTGGGGATGTACCAGAGACCAGACAGCTCTGGGTGGGCCCTGTGAGTCCCAGGGACCAGGGTGGGTACGAGGTGCCTGCCACCCCCGTGTAAATAAATGAAGGCTGCTTGGTGTTTCATCCCCCAGAACTGTTCTGGAGTCTTTCTAAGAGGTCTGTCCAAGAACTCCCGGCAGGCGGACCGTGTGTGCTCATGGCCATTGCATATCTGAAGCCAACCTGGGGAAAACCCTTTCTTCAAATGCAATAGCAAAGGGTTTGGTTGTAGTCTGGTGGTAGAGAACTTTTCTAGAACATGTGAGATCTTGGGTTTGATGAGAGGAGCGAGGGAGGGGTTGGGGAAAGGGAATGAATATGAGTAAATATTTCTTCTTTTTCTTCTTCTTGTCCTCCTCCTCCTCCTTTTCCTCCTCCTTCTTCCTCTTCCTCCTCCTTCCTCCTCCTTCTAGATCTTGGTACCCAAGGATGGTCCTGGAGCCTTTGACTGTCCCCTAGATAATGGGTGGCTGTGTATAGACCCTGAGATACTCTGTTCAGAATGTGGCAGTAGAATTTTTTCAATGTTTGTAAGAATAACCAATTAATATTTGGTTCATAATTAAGCCGTGAACGCTGAGCTGAGGGGCTCCCCTGGCAGGATGCAGTTCTGCCTTGTAGAAAGCTCTTGGTCTTCACTGCTCCTCCCCAGAGAACTGAGGAAAGCAGTTGAGTGACTCCCAGTGTGCAGTAGCTCTCTAGTCACTCTTTCCAAGGACTCTGACATCATCTCACTCAGCACAGCTAGCCACCAAGTGAAGAGGAGGCTGGGATGTCTTCATTCTCACAGCAACCCTGAGGAATAGGGGTCTGGATGAGCCCGGACGGACACTATGGGGATTCTAACTGCAGAGTTGGAGGTGTGGGGGCTCACATTGTCAGAGTCAGTGGTATCGGAAGCTGAGGGAGTGGGCTCTTCCTGCAGAAGATGGCTGTCCTGGAGGGCTGGTGTAGGCTGTTCTAGAAGGTGGGCCTAAGACCATCCAGAGGGTTAAGGAAGTCAGGTGAGGCTCAGCCAAGAACAGCCCTTGGACCAGTGGTAAAACTTCAGATCACACAGAGGCGACAGGAAAGTGAGATGGGCCCCTTCAGGTACCATGAGAACGCCTCTCTCTCTGCTACAGTGAGATTTCTGGCCCGTGTCCATCCCAGCAGTCAGCAGAGAGTTACAGGATGGGTCACTGATGACAACAATGTGTCTCCATATCCCCTGGACACCTAGAAGTTCCTTTTCACGTTCTAGGCCCCAGATGGTGCTGTGGGTGCCAGGTGAGGCCTGGTCTGGGTGGTACCAACTGGTGATCACGCTCGATTCCTCTACTAATGCTCGTTTTATTTTCAGAGCCACAAGTGTCTTGTCTTTCTTGTTCATTTCTTTTTTTTTTTCTTTGTTTTTCTTTCCTTTTTCCCTGTCTGAGTTCTCTTTCAGTCCTGGGGCCAGAAGTCATCTGTCATTTTGATGGAGGATTTTTAGAAATAGTTTGGGGAAAAGGAATTTCCTCCTTGGGTCCAACGACGCTTCGGATATGGCAGGCCTTGAGCATGGCTTGATTTCCCAAAGGCATGGCTGGTGGACGGAAGGGCAGGGCCATCATACACACAGAAGGTGGTAATTAGAGAAGAGATGGTGGAAGGGATGAATGATACAGCAGCAGCCGCATAGACGTTCTTGTTCGGGTCCTTTAAGAAGAGGAGGGACACTTAGGGGTCAGTGCTTAAGTGGTCCTCAGTGTGCCCATGCCTTTGGGCAGAGAGACCTTAGCTCCAGGGGTGGTGGCTGGCGCAGCTTTTGGGGCCTCTGTCTTCTCACGGGCAGCAGTCAAGGCACCTAGTATGGGTTCTTGTACTCCATGGAGGCACAGGCGGCACAGGGAACGAGGTGCTGGTTTTGCCTAACATGTGCAGGTGTTCCTACCACTTGCATTGGCCACCGTTGACCCCCAAGGCTGAGGTAGTATCTGCCAGTCGCTCGCGTGCAGGGCAGCCCTACCGTCTAGGGTTGTCTTCACGCCATCCCCACCCCCCTTGCATAATTGACATTGGCTGGGGACCTGCAGGAGGGCAGCCGAGGGTCAAGAGAAAATTCAGATGTCTGGGAGCTGGTTTAGCCAGCCAGGGTGTCCTTTCTCCAGTCAGGAGGGCGTTTTTGCAGCCCCAGAGACTCTGGGCAAGAGGCTCTAATCTAATTACATGCTTTATTTGAGCCAATTTGTTTTCCAATCCATCTTGTTCAGCAAGAAGAAAGAGCATGCTGAGGACTCATTTGCACCCTCTTGTTCCAAGGGAAAAAGAGGGGCTGGTCCCTCCTGTGGTCAGTACAGCCCCTGACCTCTTCCAGCCTGGAACCCCACCCCCAGTCAGGCCGCAGAACTTACAGGGAGAGGCCTTGGGGCTGCCCTGGCACTCTCAGCAGCCACAGCAGAAGGGCCTGGCTGTTTGTACCACTTCCTTTGGGGGTCCCAGTATGTTAGAGAAGACTGAGGCAGGTGGGCCTCGAGGCCAGGTAGCCCAGGACTGGGGCTGCTGATCCCTAGGGGCTTCCTCCCGCACAGACCTCCGGTATTTCCAGGGACAGCTGCCTGCAGAGTCCAAGGGCTGGCATTTAAAATCTGCAAGTATATTTTCATAATAAGGTGGTGGATTTTGGACCCGTGTTATTAAAGTCCAAATAAAACACCAAAGCCCATCCAAGCTCCCGGGAGAGGGGAGATTTATCGGCTGCCACCCTCCTCCTCAGGCAAAGCTCTGTGTGCGCCAAGCCTCACTTTTTATGGACTGCGGTGTCTCCCGAATTGCCTTTTTCCACCCTTTGGAATCTTGCTTCCAGCCTTTACTTTTCTACTGCTGACCCAGACTAGCTGCTTCCTGTGGGTTCTGATGCTGAGCCTGGTGACTTCCGCCCTTGGAGGCAAGCGATTGGGGCCTAGGGTCTCGGCCTACCACACGTGGTGGTAGCCTGGCCTGTTCAGCAAATACCTACTGTGGGCTGGCTGACTGTCCTGGTCTCAGGGGACCCAGCACACAGCCTCTGACTTTAGATAGGAAAAGAGACAATAAACAAATAAACTTAACAGTCCTTTCACTGCAGTGTGGGGCTTGCCCTGAGGAAACGGATCCTCTAAAGACAGGGGACAGGCAGAGGTCAGCCATAACTCAGAGAATCAAGGTCATATTTGAGCAAGAAATATCTTTGGGCTTAACCAGAAATTGGATGTGACAGAAATACAGTAAAGTTGGTTTTCTCTCATGGTTCTTTAAGTTAGAGGAAGAATAATGAGGGCTGCGGTGACCCAAGCGCTGATTACATGTCATGCCTCATCTCGGCACGATTGTAAAAGATGACAGTTGTATCTCGATCAACCTAAGTCAGGAATCCGAAGCTGGGAGGCCCAGTGCCGTGCTCAAGGGTACACCGTCGTGTGGGGCCCCAGTGCCAGTGTGTCTATGCCTCGGCAGCCTCCCCACTGTCCACCTCCTTCACACTCCCCAACACACCGTTTCCTGCAGGGCCCCCATGCCTGAGACCTGCCCACCCACCTACCCAGCACACCCTAACCAGCACACCGCCCCATATGGAGGCTGGAGGCGTTCTTTGTGGCTGATAGCCTGTGCCTCTGAACGCTTCTAGGCCTCCTGACTTCTGTGCTCGCCGTACCTGCCTCACCGCCCTCCCAGCACATTCTATGGTCAAGGCGCTCAGAGGGCTGCAGAACCAGCCAGGTGCCTCTTGTCCTGGAGCCTGTGTCAGTTAGTGGCTCTGCCTGTCTGGGAGGCGTGGTCACTGCAGCTTCTTTAACACTGCCCTGGGGCTTCCAGGATGGTTGGTAATGAACCCTGTGCCAAGCCCCGGGGCATTGAGCTCTGGCTGCTAGGAAGAGAAGTAGACCATCCCAGACTGTGAAGTGGATGCTAGGGATGGTGCAGGTCCTCCGTTGAGCTCAGAGGAAGGCTGCCCAGCACGTGAGTAGGAGCAGGCTCTTTGAGTCCCAAAGGGAAAGACCCTGGAGATACAGGTCTAGCTGCCGAGCCTGCGAACGGCCTGTTGCTTGGCTGGTTGTCTCTCACACCCAACAGGCATTCTTCACCCTGCACTTCAGGTGGCTCTCTTGGCCGGCTGTTAGTCTGGCATCATAGCCAACAGTCTGTCTTCTCCCCACAGCTTGTCATTTCTGCCTGAACCCTGCAGTGTGTTGCTGTCACTACCTCAGTTCGCTGACAGGGATGTGGAGGATCAGAATGGTCAGAATGGTCAAGGGCCACAGACCAGAAGTCACACTTGTAGGCTCTGTTTTCACTGACAGTGATGGTTCTTGCTAGGGGCCCGACTCAGTTGCTTCCATGTAAAGCCTTGGCCTCTGGAGTGGGCACCTGGCACGGTGAGCCACGTGGGCAGCTTGGAAGAGTGGTCTTTGTTGTTGGAAACATGGGTGTTAGGAAGAAGGGAGTTTAGATGCTCAGGAGACTGTGGTAGATCTGTGGGATCCCTGCCTGGTGACTGACAAGGCCTTATTGCATGGCTTTCCACAGAAAGTACAGAGCAGCTCTGGTCCGGGGCACCTTACACAGATGCCCTGTGTCCCTCCTGGCACATTGTAGGTTCTGTCAGATGGTGCCCACCTCTGGGGAAGTGGCAGAAGGAGAGGGCAGGGCTTTCCTGGGAGCATCAGGTTGGAGCGCAGTGCCAGCCCCAGTGCCAACCGCCTGAATCCCCACGTTCAGCGTGCGATGGGGCAGGGTGTGAATTCTCACTCTTGCATGCACAGAAAGAGCTCAGACCTGCACTTCTCCAAAAGGGCACCTGTCCACTGTCCTGAAGGAAAAATGGGGCGTTGGCAACAAATGGCTCTATCGGAAGTACAATACAGAGCAAAGGTCACATTCAAGTTGAGGGCTGAACTAGCTCAGGACCCACTCCTAGGAGAGAAAAAGAGCCAGACCTGATTCCTTGTGATTAAAGACCTGAATGACAGGCCAGGTTTGAGCCGTGTGGTAGCTCTGCATCATTCTTGAAATGAAAGCCACGCCTCTCTTTTTTCCTTCCATCTCACATGCCCTTGGAGGCTGCGTGGGATAGCACTGTGCCCCCGTCTTGCCCATTCTTTGCCGGACACCTCAGTGGGCCCTGCTAGGCTAGATCCTGACTCAAGGACTTCATGCACACTGTCGTCTCCACTCTGCTCTTTTCTCTCAGGTGTCCTGCCTCTACACTGTATGGTCTCTGTACAGTGCACACAGGAAGCTCTTCGTGGCCACCCTGCTTATGGCAGTGTCCTTCCTCTCAACAGCACACACTTGTCTTGTCGACAGTGGGTGTTTGGCTGGCTGATGACTCTCTCCTTGATCTCTTGGTGTCATCTGTGGAGTCTGGGGAGGCTCTAACTTGGGATGAGAAGGAGCCACCAGTCCTGAGGGTTATGGACACAGGATTCTCATCCCACAGGGAAATGACCCCTGTCCTCAAAGATAGTTTTAATGTTTAATGTTTGGGGTTTTATGGTGTAGAGACTGAACCCAGGGCCTCAGGTACGAGACTGAATTACGTCCCCATTCTTTTCACTTTTAAAATACTGCAATAGAGTCTCCATAAGTTACCTAACTTGGCTTTGAACTCGTTCTGTGGTCCAGGCAGGCCTTGAACTTGTGATCCCCCTGCCTCCCAAGAAGCTGAGATTATGGGCCAGTGCTACTGGCTACTGGTGTCAAGGGTTTGTTCATCCTCGCTCTCTATCTCTCTCTTTCCATTTCTTCCTTCCTTCCTTCCTTCCCTACCTTCCCTCTCTTCCCTCTTTCTTTCTCTTTTGAGACAAGATCTCTCTATATAGCCATGCCTGAACTGGGGCTCACTGTATAGACCAGGCTGCTCTCAGATATCAAAGAGCTCTGCCCGCCTCTGCCTCCATAGCCAGCTATTTGTTTTTAATGTGAGAATCGAAGCCTCGTAAAAAGGCAAATGTTGATCAAGCAGTGAAGTAACATAAAGCCCAGCTATGTCTCCTCCACCTGGTACCTCAGGGCTGGATGACTGTCCCCAGTCTCCTCACTCAGGGTCCCTCACACTGCTGTCGCTGACCTGACCTGGGGTCTGGTCTGGGGTGCCCCCTTCTACACTGGCCAGGATGAACTTCCTCTCTCTGTGGGTCTCCACTTGCCTCCTGTCCTTCCATCACAGTGTGCCCACTCACTGACTTCATCCTCTGAGTGTCGTTCTGTCATGACACGCGCAGTGGACCTCGAGTGACTGGCCCGCACCTCACCCCGCCCTGCCCATAGTGCCCACTGCTGTCCTGTTTGTCTCAGGATCCACCAAGAACTTTCTGGAGTCAGCCACGCAGGAAGGTGCACACAGTAATGTCACAGAAACAAAGCTGCTGTGCCAGGGGAGAGTGGCCTCCAGCTTGGGGCGTTCAGTGCCAGGAGTGCTTTAAGCACTTGATGGGAGCGTGTGCGTGGCGTGTGTGTGTTCATGCACCTATGGAGGTAAGAGAACAACAACCAAAGTTGGTTGGTTCCTTCTACCCTGTGGACACCAGGGATTGAGCTCAGGCCTGCAGGCACCGTTTACCTACTGAGCAGTTTGTTGGCCCCACCTTTGGGGCTTTCTTCCACTTGCTTGTCACAGACGTTGCAAAGCACATCATACTCCGTTCCTACTCAGTCAGTCTGTTGCTAGCAGTAGCTTCATTTTAGCAGCCTTTTAACCCTAGGTTAAGCAGACATTCTGTTGCTGAGGCGAGGGGCGGGGGAGGGGGGCTGGCGGGGAAGGCCAGCACTTGTTAGAGACTGGTTACACGGACATTAAGATGCTGCTCGAGGCTCAGGTGTTTTGGAGACCTCCTTCCTGGTGAGAGGGCCTAGAAGGTCATCTTACCTGGCAGGAAGGAACCACCTACAGCCGATGACCAGGAGCAAGAACAGGGCTTGGGGGCTTGGGGGAGTTCTCTTCCCATTGCCCCATGGTAAGTGTTGTCAGCAACTGTGGGTACCCCGGATGCTGAACACATTCAAGATGGGCTCGCCAGCCTGGGCAGTCCACCTGAAGCTCTGTGTCAGACAAACTGGCTTCACTTGTCTTTCATCACTTGCTGGGGACAATGACCTGACCCAGACAGACAGACAGACAGCTGATGTAATCCCGTCTCTCCTTGACCCATTTCCTCTAGTTCTGAGGGAACCAAGAACTTTTACCTGGCATCTAGGCATTGGAGTCAAAGCTCCCCCAGCTTCTTAGGCTTTTCTGTCCAGCGTGATGGGCCATATCAATTGCACTTCCTTACCTACCCTATCCAACCCACAGCTTCCCAACAGCCCAGGAACAGGGGCAGAGTTATGGTTGAAGAGTGGGCTGGGATGTAACAGTGAGACCTCTGCCAGCTCTCCGCCCTGCTCTGAAGGGAGGTGCCAGCTGCGGTGCCCCAGGCTCCTGCCACAGGCTGCCAGGCTCTGCTTGCCATATGCTTGGAGATGAGCCTGGAGCAGCGAGCAGGCTGACCCAGCAGGGTTCTGGCACCTGGGTACAGGAGGCAGAACAGGGGGCCAGCTACCCAAGGGGCAGGGGAGGCCTGAAGGGGCGCGGCCTGCAGGGATCTCTTGGCTCTTCGCTGTGGGTTGGTCAGGAGAGCAGGTGGGAAGAATGAAAAGGAGGTAGGCTGCTCCCAAGAGGGCTGGGATGTCAGCCAGGCGGGGTGAGCCTTCCCAGGCTGGGCAGATGGCCTCTTCTGGGCCCAGCAGCCCTTCCCCGGACGGAGAATGTCCAAGTGGAGACCAGGTGGCACCTGGGGCCAACCCTGGCAGCCCTTGTCTCTGGTGGGGGAGGAGAGCCTGGTGGGAAGAGCACCTTGCAGCAGGTGCCCTACAGATCTGCCAGTGTTTACCTGACCACTTCGTCAGAGCCCTACACGGTCAGCAGGAGTGTGGTGGTGGGTGCCATGTGGGTAGAGTCAATGGATTTCTAGAAATCGGGGCGATGATCACCGGCCTGTAGGATCTGCTGTGTCTGGTCTGGAGATTCTCAGTTTTTGAATTAAGGGTGAGTTGTAGGAAACTGTTTGTAGTTTGTTTCACATTGTGAAATGGTCCACTTCGGTGCTTTTAGGCAGTCTGTTATTTAGCAGTATACCATCTTTTTTTTTTCTGTTCTAAAGAAATCAAATAGCATGAAATGGCTGTGTCTGTCATAGGCTCACACGGCCCTATCTCTGCACTGGGCTCATTCTAGGCATCTCAAGTCTGTGTGTTCGGTTTGGCCATTTCAGTTGTCCTGAAAAAAAAAATGCATTTCACTCAGATTCCAGGATTTTCGCCTGGAGTCATTATACAATAGCCTTCTAATTCACAACATTTCTTTATGGTTTTCTCATTCTTCTTAGTCTGTCTGTTTTCTTTCTTTTATTCATAATTAGACATGACAGTGTTTTGTCTGGTCTTTTTTTTTTTAAGTTTATTTGGAGGCATTTCAAAGAGTTGAGCTTGGTGTGTACATATAATTTAGCCCCCACCCCATTCTACTTATTTCTGCTTCTGCTGCTTAATTCTTTCCCCCTTCTCTCTTTGAATTTTGCTTTACTCATTTTTTCTCAGTTTCTAGGGCTGAGTCTGATTTACTTATTTTGATCCCTTCTTCCATCATAACAAGTACTATTCATTACACTGTGGTCAGGAAGTGTGGCCTGAACAATTTCAGCTTCTTAGAGTTAATTTGATATTTTTTCTACTTATATGTCTCTCTCTTTCTCTCTCCTTCCTTAAAATAGTTTGTGAAATGTTTCTCCATGCATAAAATAGTTAAAACTTTATTATTTATTTACATGTTTATTTATTGCGTGCATCTGTGTGGAGATAGTGTGTCATGATGCGGATGTGGGGCCACCGTGTGGGTTCTGGGGATCGAACTTGGGTCGTCAGGCTTGGCTGCATCTTCTTCACCCTCTGAGTCATCTTGCTGACTGGCCCCATAGAATAATTTTACTTGGTTACTTTTCTGTGTGCATCCAGCATGTTCATTTTGAATTCTGTGTTTTCTGATATTAAGATTTCTACTTCTTGGTTCTTTTTCATGGTTGTTTGATTGGGTTTGCTGACAGACAATGCCTTTGTCCCTACTTAAATTGTCTTTTAAAATTCCACTGCACTTACTTTTCCCTTTTCCATCTGCGTAAGTTACCTCTCTTGTCAATATTACAAAGTACCTGACAAAGTGTCTTGAAAGGAGGATGGCTGTATTTGGGCTCAGGACCTCAGTGGGGTCAATGCGTCAAGCTGTGGTGAGGCAGGGCTGTCCAGGGGGATACCATCAGCAAGCATAGGGGACAGTGGCCACTCTCCTCCTTCCGTTGTCTCTGAGCCCCTGGCTGCTGGACGGTGATAATGCTGTTGGTGGGCCTCCTCTCCTCCACCGTGTGCATTCCTAGAGGTGTGTCTCTGTGCGTGTGCCACTGAGTGCAGTGCCCGTGGAGGCCACAAGAGGGAGTCAGGTCTCTTGCAGTGGGAGTTACAGGTATGAGCTGTCAGTGTAGACACTGAAATGCAGCACCCTTAACCTCCGGCCAGGCCCCTCCTAGCTGATCCTAAATGCAGTTAAATTGGCACACAAGCGTAACTGTCAACACCTCCCTAAGCAGTGACCGAGTATTGTGAAATCACCTTTTGAACAGGAGAGTTAGATCCTTCGCTTTCACCATTTTATCATCAAATAGTTGTGGGGATTTGTGATTTTTTTTTTCAAATGTCACACACAAAGTTTTTATAAAAGTTACAACAAGCCACCTTGCCCGTGTCTCTTTTGTGATCTTAATGTATCAAACATGCCTTTTTCTATTTTCTGTTTTCTTTGGCTTATCTTTTGACATAATTTTATTTATGATTTATTTTTTTAGTACTTTGGTGCTTTGTGGTATTTCAAAAGAAGTATCTTATGTGTCAGAGTTAAGCATAAAATAACATTTTTGACATTTTAATTTGAGCAGCTTGATTCCCTGCCTTATTCTACCGCTTTTTGTTAACACGGTCTACAGTTTCAACTAAACTCTTATAATCAGATATTCTTAGTGTTAAACACTGTTTTGATTTTGCCTTGTTTTAGAACCAAATTTCAAACTCTTACGTTTAATGACATGGAGGGCACATCATGTTTATAGCTCAACTTTTTCTCTTAAAACCCTCATTTTAAAAATCCATTTTATAGGTGGCTAGAAAGCAAATTCTGAATTATTTTCTGAGCTCTACACACTTGAGAATGTTCTCCCTCTCTCTCTCTCTGTCAGCAGTGTATGTGGGAAGACTGTCTAAATAGGTATGAAATTCTTGTGCTGTCCTGAAGACAGACTCTATGGACATTACTCAGTGATCATCTGCCCATTTCTTTGTATTGTTGTTTTGCCGATCTGTGATCTGTATGTACAATTTTCTTATCATGAAATACATATGTATTCCTATGTATTACAAAGACATATCTAGGCATCGGAGTCACCTTCTACAACATCATTCTCCTCGATGCTTTGGACATGGCTGCTGATGGTGCTGCTTTAGTTTTTATTTTCCCAACTCTTACCTAGCCCATGGCCTTGGAATTCAGCCTCAGCTCCTCTCTAGTTTCATGGAAGCCATGTCTTTTTAGAGGTACCTGAGCCTGTTATTCCCATTGTTTCTCAGCTGCCAGGAAGAGGGCGGGGTGTTAAGCAGATGTGAGGGTTTCAGCCCTCATATGCTTATGGCCTGTCCTCTTGCAGATCCCTGCATGGCCCTGGGGCTGGGTGCCCGTATCAGGCAGCTGGAGCTCTACTCCCTCTGCCACCCCTTTTCTCAGGCTTGGTCTGTGGAGCTGTTTAGCCTTTCCTGCCACCACTGCCCGGTTTTCCGATTCTCTGCATCAGTGAGTTAGGTAAAAATCCAAGTTCACAGAGGCACTAAAATGGCTTGCAGCCTTGCCTTCTTTCAATTTCCCCTCATTGCCCATGCTTTCTGTCCGTTTGTTTTCTGCTCATTGTCTTGCTGTCATCTCCTCCTCTTCTTCCTCCCTTTCCTCCTCTTTGGTGATCTTTCCGTCTGTCAGACAAAGAACTGTTTCTGGAGGTAAAACCCGGATAGGCTTTCTTCATCCACCACCATCTGCCTTTAATTAATTGAGATTGCTCCCAGATTCCGGCATTGGGTCATCTATCAGCTTCATTCTTGGCATTGGTGTGAATTTTCATTTTTTCACTCTCTTTATAGCTGTTTCGGAACAAAACAAGGAGAGGCCCTGTGAGTGGCTGCCAAGCAGATACCGTGTTGGAGGAGTCAGAGCTGGGTTTCAGCTGGGACCCATCCTGTGGATGCAGTCTCTGTAGCTGCGTAGGACGGCAAGGAAGGAAGGAAGGACAGGGCCATTTTCCTTACCCAGGGACCACTTGTCCAGCGACCTCAGCGATCCAGACCCAACACAGAGTCTGCAGACAGCCAGACAGCTCTTGCCATATCTGTGATCTGACGCTCATTCGCTTTCTCTAGGGTAGCCGGCTTCAGCCCGTCCCTCCCAGCCTGTTTGCCTGTATTGTATGTACGCTAAGAGGCCTGGTGTGTTTCCTAGCTCAGTACTGAATCGGAATCTGAAGGAGGAAGGGGCAGAGGAGACTGGCACATTGTTTTCTGAGTCTGAGTTAACAGCTCCTCTGGACCTTCCTCTGCTGTGCGGAGCGCTGGCTATAGAAACCATCTCCTCTCACATTCTGGACCCGCCAGGAACATTCAGAGTCCAGACACCCAGGCTGCTTCTTCAGTGTAAGGAAATGAAGGCGTGTGCTGGGGAAAGGTCTCAGACCCTAGTGGTGTTTGAAACACAGGAGCATTCTACCGCAGGGCTCACAGGCTGCCTCAGTGAGACTTTCTGAATGATGGGTTCTCCTTTGTACAGCAGACCCGGCTACAGGTAGGGAGGAGTTCACCAAGCCACAGGACAGCGCCAAGGTCTCTTGAGAGCTGGTCATGAATCCACGGGGTGTGCAGCCTCTGGGCTATACAGAGATGGCTGAGCCCTGGCACACGGGTTCTGTGAGCACCGTGGTAGGCAATGGTGGCTGCTGCCCATTCTTGGGTGACGTCTGTCCCGGGGGTCCACGTGGCTCTAGAACTCTGCGTGTTCCTAGAGTACGGGCAGGGAGGCTGTAGGTTTAGGGTAGGTTGTTCTGGGACTTGAATGCTTTCCTTCTGCGCCTAAAGGATCGGGCTCCCTCGGCAGGTCCAAGCCCAGCTCTTCCAGAGCTGTAAGTTGGGCACCACGTCTCCCTCCAGCAAAGCACACCCGTTCGTCTCTTTACCTGGGTTGTTGAGTGCATACGCCTTGCTGGGCCTGTTTGAGGGACTCCGGGCGTTGCGATTCCTTTCTGATTGGAACTGAGAGCACCCACCTAGGCCAACAACTTCACACACGGGGAAAAGAAAATCACAGGAAAGCCCCAAGTGGACTCCGAGCTGACCCTGTAGTGACGTCATTTGGCTCCGCTTGCCTTTCAATTTGCCTCCCTGCGAGGAGAGCGCAGCACAGCAGACTACCCAATCTCCTTGCAATCACCAGAGCATACGTACAGCCTGGGGGGTTCAGCATGGAGTGGTTGCCGCCAGTGAAACGGCCCAGACTCTCACTCAGCACAGATGTTCCCCGGCGTAGCTGCTCCCATAGAGAGGGCAGCTGGAACGGGTGACGGTGTAACGGCCGTCTGTGTTGGGGCCGCATCCTCTCCTGTCCTCACGCTGGCCTTCACCACACAGAGCGAAATCCACACTCTGCACAGCCTGGCCTTTGCACTCACCTCTCCTGAGACCAACCAGCCACCCAGATGGCAGGCTGATACTGCAGCCTCCCCGTCCCTGGGCAGGGCTATCCTGATGTGGGTCCAGGGGGACAGACCACAGGGCCAGCAGGAAGAGGACCTGCTTTTCTTTCATGATGGGATAGGGCTGCACTGATTAACAGAGGCATCAGTCAAAACATCCGGTGCCTGGAGAGAAGAGCTGCTTGCTGGGGGCTAGAGACAGGCTCTGGAGGGATGGCCGCTGGATATCCCCTGTAGCTGCTAGCCCTCGGCTGGTGGCAGACAGCCCTGGCACTTACCTGCCTTCCTGTCCTGAATTCCCACACACATCAGTCCTTTCTCCCACTTCGACCTTGGTAGGTAGATGTCTTGCCCAACTCTGCACATCAGTTTTCTCTCCTGCCCAATGGGAATGACAGGGTTACATGAGAGACCAGCTGAGAGCCTGGCGGGAGATCCCGTGTGCCCAGCGACTCGGGCAGGGCAGGTGGCTGTCCTGTGGGGAAAAGATTGCATCACCTTGCTTCCGATAAGCAGAAATCGCTGGCAGGAGAGGGCCTTGTCAAGCTGGAGACGTAACCGTGGGGCTGCATTTGAGGGTCGACAGAGCCGCTGCGGGAAATGTAAATGTTGCGTCTACTGCCTGGCTGGCTCTCTCAGAGCCTGGAGCCCCCAAAACTCTGGCCAGCAGGTATGGCGGGCAGCCAGTGTCCAGCAGTCTTGCCTCTTACCAATGGGCTCATTAGGGCTAAACTCTTTTCGTGGGCATTTTATTTGTACACTTCACTGGAGTGGACACCAAAGAGGTTTTTAAATGTTTCATGGGCTGCTAATTTCCCCCGTGACCTCTTTTGTTGGGGCCTAACCCCAGCCAGAGGTTTCATGCCATGAAAGCTAGCGCCTGACACAGACCCCGAAGGCAGGGTGACAATGAGGCCTTTATCTGCTTTAACCAGGCCCCAGCTGAAACAGTAAGGCAGAAGGAATTGGTGTGGTGCTTGGAAACTCTGGGTGGCACCGATACAGTGGTTCTGAAGGCTCTCGTAGGGGTTGAGGTATTGCACCAGGCTAAGGAAAGAGGGAGTGGCCTTTGTCCCACTGGCCTCTTTAGAAGGCCAGCCTGCCCTGAATGGTTACCTGCTTGGCCTGGCCCGTGGGTACCACTAGGTATCTAGGGAGGAGGCCCACTGGGCTCCAGCCCGTTCTTTAGTGGCCTAATGAGTCTCTGCTCTGTCTTCCCCTGCAGACTGTGACTCCTACTGCAAGGCCTCCAAAGGGAAGCTGAAGATGAACATGAAGAAATACTGCAGGAAGGACTATGGTGAGTCAGGGGCGGAGGGGCTGCTCCGGGTGGCTTGCAAGCAACTCCTGTCTCGGGAGTCCCTGGGATCCACGAGCTCTCTCACCCAAGAATACCCGTCTCTTGTGTGTCAGAGAAGCCAGAGAAGCACGGAGGCATCTGGATCCGTGGGGGCCCTTGTCCGCACCAGGTTGACTTTTTCTTTATGGACTCAAGACTGGGGCTTTGCTGACCTCTCGTGTAGTGGGGATTTCTGTAGTCAGCAGGAAGAGGAGTCCTCTTGGGTGGGGAAGGGTTTGGGTCTGGTCTCTCTGGACTCGGCATTGGCCTCTCTTTTCTGGTGCATCTTCTCAGGTCTGACAAGGCCTGCATGCGCTGTGCCCCTAGCGCCACTGCCTGGCTCTGCTTTTCTCCTCCTCCAGCAGCCCTGGGACTCCGATTATTCTGCTTTCTGTTTCTCTAACAAAGTATCTGAGGTTAGTTTGGGGCTCATGGTTTCTGAACTCTGAGGGCATGTCGCCATTGTCCGCTCGGCTTCTAGGGAGGCCTGTGCTCTGTCAGGGTAGAATGTGCCATGGAAGAGAAGACACAGCAAACTAGGTGTCTTGCAATACCTCTGTTAAGTTCTAACGACCTTTCATGGGGACCTTTGTGATTGTGATCCCAGCACCCCTCCAGAGGGCCCTACCACCTCTCAGCACCACTCTGTGGGGGACCTCCGTACAGGTTCTGGTAGAGATGTGCTACGTTCCGAGAGCGGAGGAGGTGTCTGGCTTCAGGGTGCCCCTTGTTCAGGAAGGTCATTTGAAGCTATGAGAATCTCTTCAATGCCCCTCAGCCTACCACAGCTGAAAGGGAGTCACACAAGTTCTACAGAGGGCTCAGAGGAGCCAGACACTTTGGGATATGGAGGGCCTCAGGGAGCCTGGCTTGAGAAGGCAGTATGTGGTAGGGCACAGGGGCCAGGCAGGGTGGAGGGCAAGGGCAGGGCAGTGAGTTTTCCAGGGGGTTGCCCAGGAGCGTGACAGCCTCTCGTTGGGCTCTGCTCGAGTCTCTATGGAGACTCTTTTGTGTATCCTTGGTTGGACCTACACAGCCTGGGTGAAGTGCATCTAGGTGGCCCTTCCGTACTGGTCAGCCTGGCGGGGGAGGAGGGGCCGATGAGCTGGAGGACAGGAGAGAACCTGCCTAGATACAGAGGAGGTGAGGCCAGGCCAAACCCTGGAAGGAAGCCGCCTCATGGGCTGCCTAATCCTGCTTGCTTGCTGACTGACGCTCCGGCAGGGGGCCAATTAGGAAACACATTTCCTTCACAACCTGGGCACTTGGGTGTTCCAGAAGCTGCTAATTAGAACCTAGGTTTTGTCTCCCCTGCTGAGAGAAGAGGCCCTTTCTCCTCCAGCCCCACCAAGAGTGCTTGACCTAGGGCAGCTGGTGAACTCTCTGTTAGGCTCCACTGATCCTGAGTGCTAGCCCCGTGGGGAGAAACCCACAGACCGAGGAGGCCTATGGGAAGAGACTGGCTGGCCAGCCTAAGGTGCCCCAGCTCTGTGCCCAGACTAAGGGGGTGCGTGGATATCAGGCCTGGCGAGAGCAAGACTAGAGACCAGGGAGAGAGGCTTATGCCAGGACCTTGCCGGGTCGCTGGCCCCATCCAGAGAGACCCCTCCCGCCATGGTGGGGAAGAGTTCATCCCTTTCCATGTGCAGGCGTCACCCGCTGGCCTTCCATTCCCTCGTGTTTCAGATCAAGGGATACAATATCCAGGTGTGGACACCACAGCTGAGGGGCATGTCGGTAACCCACGGAGGTCAGTCACCTGTCCCCACCTCTGCTGAGCCGCCTCAGTCCTCTGTTGCCCCCTAGGGGCGTCCGGCTCACCTTACAAATGCTCAGAAAAGCCCAGGCTGGGCCAAGAGAGAGGACCCCCACCCCCGCCACGAAGGCAAGGGTCCCAGAAAAACCTCACTCTAGAGGGGCCCTTCTCCTGTGGACGGTGTGTATGTAGACACGTGTGTGTACACACGCCCCCCCCTTGCCACCTCGACTACAACCCCCTCCCCCACACACACACACCAGCCCAGAGGTAGGTAGAGTACCTCTGTCTGGGGCTGCCTGCCCTGAGACTCTGGCACTTGGAGGCCCATAGCTCCGGAAGGTTCTGCCCCGGAGGCCTCTGCCCCGGAGGCCAAGCACTCTGGCCCAGCACCCCGGGATGTCCTTGGCCCTCCACTTCCCGGGTGTCTCCTTTCCCTTGTTCCTCTGCTTCTTGCGGAAAGGCTCCTCTCTTGTCTCTCACTTTTGCACGGCAGCTGCTGCTCACAGGATGCCACCCATGTACAACACGAGACACACACACACACACGGTCCTGCCATAGGGATCTAGGGAGCCCTGGTGCTTTATCTCATTCCCACCCTCAAGGTCTTCCCTCTGCACACACTCACCAAGAGCCCCAGGCCCTGTCCTGGTGCTGCACTCTCAGACCTGCATGGCTTGAGGGGAGCACACCTGTGGAAGAGACTCTCACACATACACAGAAGCAGCCTGAGCTCAGCTGCCCGGGGCCTGGCTTGGGCTTGTGGAGGAGGGAGGCTGAGTAGCCTGTGCCCACAAAGCGGGGGCCCCTAGCGGTGAGGAAAGTCTCTTTCTCCCTGGGATGAGCATGGGCCTCGCTGTGAAAGGTGAGATCATCGCTCTTGCCAGTTCTTGGAAAAGAGCTTCATTCCCAGAAGTGTTCATTAGTCACCCCCTTGTTGAGAGACGACCTGGAGCTACTGGGTAGAAACTCAGGGTGTTCTCACCGGAGCCAGGAGCGGTCCACCTGACAGCCCACGCCGGTGGCTTCCGGGCACTCAGCTAGGGGAAGTGCTGTGGACATCTTGGCCCTGTGTGGCGTGTGTGCTAATGTGCTGTGGCCCAGGTGGCCCCAAGCACCATGGGGGGGGTGTCTCTGGTGTATCCCAGCATGCCTTTGTGCCCAGGAACTCTGGAGTCAGTGGAAATGCAGGGTGAGGATTAGCTGAGCCAACACTGGGCTTCCCCGTGGCCCTTGGGAATACCTGGTCTTCCTGCCTCGTCCTTACCTAGCGCTTCTCAGCTATGTGGGAGGGCTGGAGAGAGGGACGGAAGGTGGGAGGTGTTCTTATGGCTGTGGTTCACTAAGACCCAACAAGATAAAACAGGGTATCAGGTGCTGTGGGATCCCAGGCCTGAGCCTTCTGCTTCCCCATGCTGGTGATTTAGCCTTTGGCAGCCAGGACTAGACATGGCAGCCCTTAGAGGAAATCCTACTGGGATGCTGGCTCTCAGCTCCCAATCAGACTTGGAGGAAAAGCCACAGAAACACCTTGATGGGCAAGGAGGAAGCCACCATTTCCCACGGCAGGGAGCCCTGGAGCTGGTGGGCAGAGGTGAGGGCCCAGCGAAGGATGAAGAGATGGCGGCAGAGATGGAGTGGTGCTGTGAGGACATGGATTAGTGGTGATGAGCAGGGCAGGAGCCAGATGAGGAAGTGAGTGGATTACAGGGCGCTGGACGTGGAGGCACCTCTGTCGTGGTGCAAGCTCTCCTTTGAACAGCAGACGGGGTACAGTCCTAGCCTAGCTCCTGTCTCAGACTGAGAATGAAGAAGTGGGGGTCTCGTAGCTGTGGACACAGAATCTTGCCACCTATGAGCATCCTCTCTCCTTCTCAGTGACCCTGGGACCAACAGTGATTCTGAGCAGCCTCGGTCTCTTCAGAGAGCTAGCCTTCTTAGCAGCTAACTCACAGAGGTGAACTTACCACACCCGGTGACCCTGGGTGTGGGATCAGGTAGTAGAGTGCCCTCAGGCTGCCTTTTAAGCCGAGGCTCTGATGTGAGCCGGAGGCTGCTGGGAAGAGCCCTGTCACCCGGACATCCTCTGCTTGAGAGAAGGGGGTGCTGACTAGACAGCAGCATGGTCTTTCAGAGGCCTCCGACCCTCCCCGGGGTCAGGGGCCCCCTGAGGATCCTCCTGCTTCCCCAGCCAGATGTGACCCCCTTCTTCCTGAGGAGTGCCAGCCACATATGGATGCCAGATGTGGAGCTGGATCTTCATGAGTCAGCCTGAGGTTGTGGAATGTGGGTGACCACCAAGCTGGGCAGGAAAGGCCAGGCAGCCACAGTGACAGCTGGACAGCAAGGGTTCTGTACCCACAAGAAAGTGGGCCCCCTGGGGAGCCAGGTGGGGGCTGGTGCAAGCAGAGTGACCCTGCAGCCCTACCCAGCCTTGAGCTGGCCTCCTGCCACTGCTGCTCCAACCAGTCCAGAGAGGGGAGGTGGCTGTTCTGGGTCTGGGCAGTGCCAGGCCCTCAGCTGCCTGTGTGCTGGTCTGTCATGTTGTTGTTTCTTATAGTCTCCTGTGGTTTTTGTAAGGGAGGCATGGTTCAGGTGGCTCAGAGAAACCACACAGATTATCTGGTAAAAGGGATCCCAGTCTGTTGCAAAGGATCCCGGATGCCAGTCTCTGGTCCTAGGCTTCCTATCCAGCGGTCTTCATGGATGCGCCATTTTCTCCCTCCCTGTAGTCTTGAAGGATGGCCCCCAAGCAGCATGACCTTCTAAGCTATCACACTTGAACTGCTTAACCCAGGGACACCGCCGGCTCTGCTGCCGATGATGGCAGAGCGCCACCCTCTGCAGGGGTCACTGCTGGCCCTATGCTCTGGTTCCTTCAGTAGGGCCTAGGCTCTTTATTTAGTCCGACTCTAGAAGGTGGTTTGACTTTAAGGAACTTGTGGGTGTTCAGAGCCAGGGCTGTTTCAGATGGGGCGTGTTGGTTCTGGTGCAGCATGGGACAGAACTCCAGATGTAGGTATCTTGGGGCAGCTTGGTATGGTAGTGCCATTCCAGCCAGGGCATCTGGGTGGAGGAGCTACTCCTTGTTCTCATGTAGCTTCCCGGAGCTGGCGCCTTGAGGGGGGAGTCGGGGTCAGCAACAGTAGCACTTGCTGCAGCTGTCTCTGGGTGGGCTGCCGTCTTGTGTAGAATGGGTAGAAATCTGCCGCCCTGAGCTGGCCGGAAACCCTGCAGCACTGGACTTCGAGTCCTGGAGGGGGCTGGGTGATGGGACCTGGACCTACGTCACACAGGGAAGGTGTTTGTCACCTTCTCTCCTTCTGAGGCCGGAGCCCCATCTTTGCCAAGACCTGGGAATCACTCATCATCCGCTTTCCTATAGGAAGGTTCTGAATCTATACCCAGCAGGCTTTGCTCTCTTCAGTGTCTCTTTTGGGTATAGCTGGGTCTTGTCAGTGGGGCAGGCAGGTTGGGCAGCTCATGAGACCACGTAAGGTGTTCTGAGGTAGGGTGTCCTTCTGGCAGCCTGGTTTGTCCAAAGAGGCAAAGCAGAAGGCGAGGGCCAGCAGGGTCACTGGGAAGCAGAGGCCAGTCCTCCGGATGAGGCCAGCCCAGCCTCACGCTTGTGAACTTGGGTGCAGTGGGTGTTATGGTTTGCATCTGAAATGCCTCTCAGAGGTTGAAAATGGGGGGGGGGGTGAGAGCTGGTTGTGGTGAGTGGGTCCTGGGGCTGTGCCCATGCAAACTCCATCTGGACCCCCTGCCTGCTTTCTGCTCCCACTGTCAGGAGCATGCTCTCGCCCCGTATCTGGCTTTACCACTGGGCCATAAGCAGCAGCATTCACTGAGGGCGCGTGCCATGCCCTCTGCTTCTGTGGGTCCACACACAGTGTCTCCTCTAAGCTGACTGCTCAGATACCTCATCATGGAAGCACAGAGGTCATTAATACAGTGGGTGGGGCCTGGTGGGCTGCCAGTTGCTCAGGGCCAGGGTTCGCACCTTCCTCCAAGATGGTTCCCTGATGCCCTTAACTCCAGAAGATGGTCCCTCCCCTCTCATGAGTGGAGCGGCAGGAGGCGACAGTCGTGTGGCTGGCTGCTGGGTCTGGTCAGGGGGAGACCCCACCTTACGGATGAGCAGTGAGACTATGTGTCTGGTCCAGTCTGCACTCTCCACAGGCTCCACACTCCATATAGAAGCCCTGGGGAGCAGGGCTTCAGGCTGGCCTGGGAGTGCGTGGTCAAGGCTGCCTTTCATGGAAGCAGCTGAAGCTCATGACATGCTTTTCCACCTGGAGATTTACAGGCTTTTGATTTTAATGGTTTCTGTGGGATTGGTGTCCTCCCTCCATCCCTCATGGCTGCTGTCTCTGAGGCAGATGGGTGACAACCCTCCCTTATCTGGACTGGCCCAACAGGAAAGTAAGGTAGGTAGGGAGGTGAGGGGAAGCAAGGGGCAGTCCTGAGGAGGGGCGGCTGTGGGTGGCCCCTAGGCCTCACTCCCAGAAACCTATAAATCCTGGAACACTCCAGAAAGCAAGGTTCCCCCACAGAAGTGCTGGTGAGAGGGGAGTGGCCAGAGGGAACAGTTGTTGCCTTCCTGGTCTCTGCTCTCCCATGGCTGGCCCAGCATGGGCAGAGGCATATGCTTTATCTTCACAGGTCAGGCAGTTTTCCTAGAGCCCAGCCTAGATAGAGACCTTTGACCTCAGGGGCAGGTCTGTTAAACCTCCTTGCAGGGCTGTCTGCTCCTATTCCCTCCTCCTGCCACTGTCAGGTTCTCAGAACCCCTGGAGCTCCTTGGGTGGGTGGGCAGGACCGATAGCCCCTGGACCAGAGCTGGAGCAGGGCAGGGAGGGAGGCGGGTTTTTAGCGAACTGCTTCTAGGCAGAGGGCAGCAAGTTTCCCTGTGGCGGCCGCAAGCACAGGAGGGAGGCCAGGGGCTCCCTGTGCTTCGTGTTGCTTTTAATGGCCTGGGAGTTTCCCTGGCGCCCAACTCGAGGAGGTCAAGGCCATTGGGAAGGATGGCTGTTCCCTCACTTCCATGGGAAGACAAGCCTGGAGCTGCAGCTAGGGATACGTGCAGGCAGCAGGTTATTCTGTCCTTCATGCCCAAGAGAGACATGGCTCCAAGGCGTCCCGAGCCCTTGGCCTGCCTCAGGCCCTCCTCCACCATTGGCCTTCTACCCGGCCCTACCCCAGGAGCAGCACAGGCCCTCAGAGTCCTTCCCGCCTCCCTAGAGTGACAGCTGGGCTCTGCCAATGGCCTGAGTGAACAGGTGCTCCTGCTAGCTGGAGATACTGGCTAGACTTCGGGTAAGGGATGGTGGGCACTGTGGCTTACCCTGCCCTGGTAGCTGAGAAGCAAGCTTAGTGTGAAAGTCCTTTCTGTGAACCAGAAAATTGCCGAGAGGGGCTGGCCAAGGCCCACCCAGCTACAAGGTGCTGAGTTCTGGGTGTCTTGTCGAAGAGAGCTTCGTTTCCTGTCCAAGTTTCAAGCTCCCCTGACCCCCTGATTTTTCTCTAAGGATCTGATCCATCCCATAGCTAGTTCCTCCCAAGGAGCTCGGCTGGGTTTGCAGACAGCCTTGGGGCTTCCCCCACCAGCCCCCACTTTGTCTGCACTTTGAAGGCACAGAGGCTGGGTTAACACGTACGCTAGCTCACCTCAGCTGTTGCCAGTGAGCAGGAGTTCAGGGAGGTGGGCTGTGGTGTGGAGCCCCCTTATACAGCGGGGCCTGCAGTCCCAGCCAGGGTCTGCCTCGTGGGCCCTCCTGTCTCTGCTCCGGCTCATGGCTGAGGTACTCCATTCCACCAGCAGCCTGTAATGTAAGGGCTCCCAGCATGCCCCCCGTGCCACGGTCGCCTTGCTGTGAATCGTCTCCCCTCCCTCTGTTCTGAACCCCATTGTAGAGGATAACACCAGGACATTAGCCCAAGACTTGGGGGTTCGCATTCGGGCAGGGTGGGGGCCGTTTGCACTCTCTAGCAGCTCGCAGTTGGCTGTACAGAAACCTGTGATTGTGGTCTGGGGCTAAACCATCTAAGACCAAGGTGCTGGCAGAGCTGGTGTCTGTCGAGGGCTCTTCTCTGCTTCTGAAATGCCACCTTGTTGCAGCGTCATGTGGTAGGAGGGGCAAGGGTTCACTTACACCTCTTAGAGGGTTGCTGGTATGCCCATGGGGATGGGGCCCACAAGCTGCTAAGTTCACTTTTTGAGGGCCACCCAACTCCTAATACTGTCGTCTGGGCATCTGGAAGGGACGCCAGTATGAGGACCAGAGCAGGATGGGAGAGGCCTGTGCGTCCCCAAGTCTGGCAGAGAGGCATCCCATACACACATCCAGGTGTCTGGAGACGTTGGTCATCCTGATTGGAGGCAGCAGCTGGCATCGGTCAGAGGGGACAGCAGCCCTGGTGTGTGCCACGCGGCTGCCGGAGAGCTCAGGCACTCCCTGAGCGCACGGGGCAGATCTGTCTGAGGTCGCGCCTGCAATGTGTGTCTTGAATCTTTTCAGCAGTGTGCGCCCTGCGGGGATTGGCCCATGCTCCGGGAGTGCGGCTCATACTTGGTGGGCTTTGTAATATGCAGAGGCGCTGCCGAGGGCAGCAGAAATGCGGAGTCTCTTCTCTAGCATAACTACACGAATCCTGCTGCCACCGTCCTCTGCCCCTGGGACTGTGCTGTCTCAGCCTGAAACTAGGAAGGTTCTCCAACACAGAAGTAGCTAGATCTGGTGGGGACAGGAAACACCATTTCCTTCAACCTTTTCATTCTCGAACATCGCAGTGTCCAGTGGCGACCTTTGGGGTTCATGTGAAGCAGGTACTTTTGAGGCCTGTTGTTTCTAGCGAGTGGAGAGGTCTGGGGGTTGCCAAAGACACTAATCTTTAGAGCCATGCTGTTGCAGAAATCCCGGGAGACTTGAGAAGGCCCAGTCCAAGGCCAGACCTTGTCCAGCCAGCGCTTATGCTGGGCTCTTTTCTGTGAAGCTAAGAGCCCCTCAAGCCAGTCCGTCAGGCTGAGGCCCAGGACCCCTCCACGCTGAAATGGGGCCCACACCCATGACCTCATCTGGAAGGGCCCTGCCCTATTTCAGGTCTTCTGTTCGGGCTCCAGCAGAGGGACGTGGGGCATCAGTGCTCTGAGTCTGACTACATCTTCAAGGGCCTTAGCCACAGGGGCCTCCACACCTCCAGCCCAGGCTTGGTTGGGCAGCACTGGCTCGGCCAAGGGTTGCCACACAGGAAGCTGCTGCGTCCCGAGGGGCTCATTCTGTATTCAGCTCAGTCCCCAGGAAGGGAAGCCAGGGCTCCGGCGGTAGCTCCTGTCACTTAGCTGAGAGGCACTTAGTTGCCACGGTGACCTCTGTCTGCAGAGTCACTTCTCTAGGCTGGAGGCTTTCCCTACCCCCACCCTCAGAGTTCACACTGAGTGTTGAGTCCCTTGGTGACAAAAACATGGAAACGGTTGCCATGGCAGCCATTCTTTGGAGCCCTCAGACTGAAGTGCAAAGTTCAGGATGCCCAGGAACAGCTGAAATGAAAATATGGGAAAATCCACCACTTCCCTCACCCCGGAGGGCAGGTTGGAGCATCCTCTGCCCCGCTGCACCCCGCTGTCTGCTCCCTCCCCCCCAGTACCTTGGCCAGGTGCAGGTGCAGGAAGGCCTCCCAGAGACCTTGATGGGGAGTCACGTAAGATGGACCAACCAAAGGGCTCTGGAGCCAGCAATGTTTGGGAAACCACAGCATACACACTACTCCTCACTTACAGGTTTCCAAAGCGCCCCGCTCCAGGGCAGTTCTTGAATGGAACCTGCTGTTGCACAACCTTACTTGAACAAAGTTCCTTCGTGTGTATGTGTACCCCACTTGTGTTTGCGTGTGTATGTAGGTCAGAATTGAGTTTGGCTTTCTTCCTGTTGTTCTCCACCTTGTTTTGAGACAGTCTCTCGCTGAACCTGGAACATCCCAGGCCACTGGGGTTGTAGGTATAACACCCTGCTTTGCCTGTGGGTCCTGAACTCAGGTCCACAGTGTTTGTCTGGCAAATACTTCCCCAACTGAGCGGCCTGCCAGCCTCCCCTCATAAGCGTCCCCTCCTACTTTACAGTGCCTGGTACTGTCCTGAAGTAGAAGCATCTTCTCACATCCTTGTCTGCATCGCCTGCCCTATGGATCAGTAGCATCGGCACTCCTAGGCAGAACACGTGACACGGGGCCTTGGGCTTTACCCTGTTGGGCTGAGTCAGAAGCCCAGGGGTGGGGCCGGCACTGTCTGCAGAAGCTCTCCAGGGGAGCCTGGCACACTCTGTGGTGTGAGAAGCTGGTGGGGGGAGGGGAGGGGCTGAACCTGAGAGACTCCAAGGGAGATGAGCAGCCTGGTGGGATTGAGGACTCTGGTCACGTGGCCACTCTGGCAGGCTCTTTCCATACTGGTACTGAGATGCCATGGTGGGCTGTTTCAGTTGCGTCAGAGGGGTGCTGGGGGGTGCACCCTAAGGCTTGGGTGAAGTGATTGGAGCCTTTGCGGGTATAGGCATGTGAGGGGTCACCGCTGCTGTCGAGGCCGCTCTGCCCCTTATCCAGAGAGCTAGGGGCATGCTTAATTCCCTGAAGCCTCCTTTATGGACCTCAGCATCGCCCAAGAGGCAGTGATAGGTGGCCCTGTCAGCGAAAGCAGGAGCAACACTTCCTGGAACGGGGGCCTTGGCGCAGGGTTAGCAGGTGGGGTACTGGGATCCGCTCTCTACGGCTCACCCACTGCCCATGGGGAGCTTTAGCAGTCCCAGGGGCCACCCCAGGACCGGGCACCCGCTGCTCTTCAGCCATGGCCCACACCCCCGCTTGCTTTATGTTGCAGCCGTCCAGATCCACATCCTGAAGGCAGACAGAGCAGGGGACTGGTGGAAGTTCACAGCGAACATCATCTCCGTGTACAAGCAGGGCACAAGTCGCATTCGCCGTGGTGACCAGAGCTTGTGGATCCGCTCTCGAGACATCGCCTGCAAGTGCCCCAAGATCAAGCCCCTCAAGAAGTACCTGCTGCTGGGCAATGCCGAGGACTCGCCTGACCAGAGTGGCATCGTGGCGGACAAGAGCAGCCTGGTGATTCAGTGGCGGGACACATGGGCACGGCGGCTGCGCAAGTTCCAGCAGCGGGAGAAGAAGGGCAAGTGCAAGAAGGCCTAGCGCGGAGGTGGCGCGGGCTGCAGGAGGGCGGCCAGCCATGGACTTGGCCCGCCAGGGTTTTCCCCAGAGGGTGGGGGCGGGGCGAAGTCTGAGTGGGGCGGGGCCCCCTGGGGCTCCGCCCCAGCCCCACCCTCCCACCCCTGGCTGCACTCTTGTGCGCATGGCAGAAAGTACCCTGTTGACAGGCCAGGCCCTGGAGAAATGAGGACAAGACATATAGCTACCTCACGGCGGCGCTCCTTCCAGAACAGAGATGCGCTTCCCTAGGGCAAGGTGGGGGTCGCCGTGGAGGGGTTAGGGGTCCCCGCGAGGAGGGCACAGAACGGCACAGTGGACCATAGCCGCTGTGTTTGAGAAGAACTGTGAATTTTCGGGCCTGCAGCTTGGGCAGGAACAACCAGTCCGCCACCAGACACTAGCAAAGCCCCTTCCTTTCTCCATCACCCGCTGTCTAGGAATTCCCACAGGACTCCAGACTCTGACAACAGGTCCCCATGTCAAAGGGCCAAATGGCACTGGCATCAGCCAGCTTTGGGTCTCCACTGCCACCTGCTGGGCTGGTCTCCTGGGTGGAGTTCATCAACTGTATGTAGGCCAGGAGGCTCCTCCTGGGGCCTGCCCTACCCCAGTGGGGGTTGGCCCAGGCCCCTGGCCCACCAGAGGGCCTGAGGACCCTGAAGCCCTAGCCGGGTGGTCACTGCCTCCGCTGGAGCTGCCTGTGGGAGGAGGCACTGCAAACCAAAACCTCCCAGCGCGTTTCCTTTTTGGAAACTTGGAAACGGCCCCTTTTATGACATTTTCCAGAGGAGGGGGAGGGGGTGTTGGCGGGGTGTAGGGCAGTGACACTATTTGTGTAATGACATCAGCTCCCATAAGGCCTCACAGCAATGTCAACAGCTGGAAAGGGCCTGGTCAGGCCTGGAATGCCAGCGGCTGTAGAGGCGGTTTGGGCTGGGCTTGGGGGAAGGGGCTTGCTTGACAGGGCGGGGCTGCTGCTCAGCAAGGTGCCTGGTGTCCACGCTGTAGGCAGGCCAGGCCAGGAGTGGTCAGGTTGCTAGGGTCCAAGGAAGCTGTGAGTGTTTTACTGTTGCTGCCCCCAAGGGAACAGCTGGCTCCCAAGGGAAGGAACAGGCTCCTAGGTTCAGAAGCCCACTGTAGCTTGCAGCTGCCTTGGTCTAGCCTGGGCACTTGTGTCCAGCCCTCTCTCTCTCTTTCGCTCTCTCTCTTTCTCTCTCACTGGTTCTTTGTGGAGGGCCCCAGGCCTTCCTGTGTACCTAGCCCTCTCTTCTCTCAGAGGCTTAATGTCCTCATGCAGGCAGCTCCAAGCTTCCCTTCCGGCTGCTTCCCAGGCCCCCTTTTGCCTTCCCTGCCTCACGCCCCGCACCCTGGATGAGGCCTGGCTTCCCTCTCAGTCAGGAAATTGGTTTCATTTCCCCTGCCCATTTGGCTGCCACAAAGGGCCACACCAGGAATGAAGCCCAGCCCCTTAGTGACACGACTCCCTCTGTTTCTCCTGCCGCTGCCACGTTGCCACTGCCATTACTGAGCACCCGCTTGGTGCCAGGCACTTTACCTGTATGCCCCTGGCCAGTCTTCATCACAAGCCCATGAGACAGGAATTGGTTCTTGTCCTCATTTTCACCAGTAACGTGTCCACATGCCCGAGGTCACCCCAGCACCAGCACTCCGACCCTGGCCTTACCAGAGCTACACACCAGCTGTTAGCCCACTTGGCACCCCTACAGCAGGTGGGCGGGGCTTATCACTGAGACCCAGGCAGCTTGCCTCTAGAGAACCTTGAAAATACGAGCCTGGAGTAGGGTCTGGGATAGACAGTGTGGGGCGCAGGAGTGGACTCCCCGGAGCAAAGCCTCAGGGTCCAGGAAGAGAGGTGTTAGCCACGTGAGCCTAGCGAGGTGGCTTGGCTGTTCAAGTGTGGGAAGGCGGGCTGGAGGACTTGAGAGACTGACAGAGAGCACACAGACATGCTCGGGGAAGGCTCGTGTGGCTTCCCCGGTCCAAGCCTGAGACTGATGGGCAAGGGCCACTATCCAGGCCCAGACAGCCAGTGTGGTTTGTTGGGTGCCATCCGCGGCAAACACCAGCACACTGCATGGCGTCCGCCCTGGCCACCTTCGACCATGAGTCTTGGGTTCCAGTCTCACCTGGTGTCCACCGAAGCCCCTTAACTAGGGGCCCCCTGCTAAGCAATAAGACATCTTGCTGGAAATCTACCAGGGCCTCCTGCCCTGTCCCCCATGGCCTGGCCATTGGGAATTACATTGCATGGCCAGATGAGCCAAGTTGTGGAGGAGGTCAGTGCTGAGATAGCAGGGTTTGTCACCTCTGTTCTGGGCCTAGCCCAAATCCAGCCCACCTCTCCTCTGTCTGGGGGCCAAGCCTTGAGGAAGCAGCTGTCTCCTGCCCACTCCTGACCCCACCCTAGGGAGGAGGCAGAAAGGGGAAAGAAGACATCCTATTTGTACAGTTAGGGAGGGATGCAGAATGGAAGTAGGTTTTGAGTTTGAGAGTGTATTAACAGAGTTGTGGTCTGTAGGTCTTTGAAGAAAACCATTCCAGGTTACTCACTCACCAGTCGGGGCTCCCCAGCCGTCCTTTTGCTTAGCAGCTGGGGAGCCTGGTGCCCCTGCCATTGGAATGCCTCCTTTGCTGACAGACAGCGGCACAATGGTGTGGGGTAAAGGAAATGGCATGCTCCCCGGTATACCTGTGAGCTGTGGCCTCTGGCCCGAGCTTCTGTCCTGGAAAGCAGGGTGGGAGGCAGGACCATCAGGCTCCTTCAGATGGGAGGGAGGATCAAAGCCCAGGGAGGCTGAAGTGGCCTGAGGGCCTTTCTAGAACTGGGCCTCAGTAGTTCCATACAGGCGATGAGTACAGGCTGTCTTAGAATTGCCCCAAGCTGGAACAAGACTGAAATTAAGAGACCCTTTGGGAAATGGTTCCCCTAGGTCTCCATGCTTCACGGACTCCACCCAGGAAGCCTAGAGAGTGGGCAGATCAAGCTCACTGATGGGCTACGGTTCACACAGACATTCCTGTGGACCCGAGCCATGCCATACCCCAGGGGTATCAAAGTTGTCTTTGTGGGGCCTTGCCCCTGCCAAAAACCAAGCCAGCTCACCTCCTGTGCCAGTGGACATGCTTCCCCTTTCCCTGCTCTGGACACACCCTCCCTCCTGTGTTACCGATTCTGCTCACTCAGAACTGTAAATGTTTAGTTGTGACCATGACATATTGTTTGGGTCAGTGTCCTTTCCAATGCATACTAATATATTATGGTTATTATATATGAATATATTTAATGACATGGAGAAAGTTGTGGATTTTCTTTTTTTTTTTTTTTAAGGGTTTTTTGTTGTTAGAGTTGGAATGGACCCAGATGAACTTGTAACGTGGGCCCTACATGATAGAACTAAATTCAGATCTCATTAAATAAACTCTTGTATACTGTTACGTGTCCCCGTTCTTCTTGGTGGTGGCATGTGGGGAGGTAAAGGGTGGAGATTAGCAGCAACTTAAGGAATATGGTGTCATTCCCCTGGGACACTCCAGCAAGACAGCATCTTGTGCATGTTTTAAACAAAGAGCCCTAACTACCCAAAAAAGGCAGGACGTGTGGCCTTGCTTAGAAAGTCCTAGGGGCTTGCTGGCTCTAACAGGCTCAGCTGGGACAGTCTTACTGCAATTCCGAAGACACCACTGGGTAGATCCTTCCCAATCCCTGAGCTCCCACACAGGGGGAAAAGGGGAAAGGAGGCTCCTCACCCCTCCACCCCCACCTTCCCTGTCTTCACCACTGGATTCAGAGCCTGCAAGGCCTTTTGGACTTTTATAACTCTTTTGTGTATTCAAGATGAAGCAGAGATGAGACAATCCAGGAGGCTGATGAAAACTCAAGAGATCATGCAAAAGAGCCACTACTGAGGCAGGGACTGGGCCTGTGCCAGCACCATGCAGCCACCAGGAGCTGAGCTCAGTGGTGTTGGAGAGACTGTGTTTAAACTTAGCCTTAACTTAAATGGTTGCGATTTCTTGACTGACCAAGCTAGTCCCCTTGGAAGATGTGTTGCCACGGCCCTTGGACCGGACTCTTCTGTACCCAGCAGTTCTGAAGACAAGACTCACCTGCTGGTCTGGTCGAACCCCTCAGCAACGTAGATTTTTGGGTGCCCTTGCTTTGAAGGCATCAAAGCCTTCTCCTGTAGCAGAGCGGATAATCAGCTTGAGGATGACACCATTAGGCCAACCTCCACTGAGCTAGCTGTGGAGCAGGGCTCCACGTCAGGGCAGGCAGGTAGCACATGGACTCTGGTGTCCCAGTCCATCTCAGAAATGGGTCCTTTTTGAAAGTCAATGTCCAGTGGTGGGCAGTTTGGGACAGAAATCAGTTCCTGGTTGGCTGGCCAGCCCGAGGAAAGAGCAAGCCTTGTCTGCAGTGTCAGGCTTCCAAGGCCAGCTGGGGCTAAAGAGTTCTATGACCACTTGGCAGTTCAACTCTCATCTCTGGTCATTTCAAGCCAAGAGTTCAGCTCTCAAGGACTTTTCACGATACAGCTTCTTTCTCTCCACAAAGCTGTCTGTGTCTGAGTACGTTCTGACCCCCTCACAGCTGGGCTCTGTGCTGGCAGGAAACACTGATGCTGAGAGGCACAAGAACGAGTGAACAGCTCACTTGCCTCCGAGGGCCTTCCACCTGGCTCGGGAGACAAGGTGTTGAGAGCTGTCCAGTGCTAAGAAAACAGGACACAAGAGGGGTCCCTGCTAAACTGGCCCGGGATGGGGGCAAAGTTGGAGGAAGGTGGAAGGAAGCCCCAAGGAAGCCGAGCCGACCTCATTAGGCCCTGGGGGCTGCTTCAGTAGACCAGAGGCCTACCAGCGTGGGCTCATGCGTTGATGAGGCTCACCCATTCCAGCTCTGCATCTTCCAGGGACAGGGCCTTGAATGAGGATGCCCACCCAGGGTAGTCATACAGAGGTCTCAGACTGAATAAAGACATATAGGAAAGAACTTTGCCAAGAAAAGTGAGAGCGGAAGGATGGCAGCCAGTGAGAAATGCCTGATGAGTACGGCTTAACCCACCGCTTTATCAGCCTGGAGGCTTGGCGGGACAGCAAGGCATTCTGGAAGGAGGTCGGGGCCTTTAGTTGTTAGCATATAGTTGGCAGGAAGTGTGTGAAATCCCATGGTACAGTAAGAGGATAGACAAGAGTTTGGTCTTAATGTTTTAAGGAGGTGGGAAGAAAAGAATGTAAGTGGAAGAGACCCACTTACATTCAGCAGGGTCCATCCAACAGCTGCTGATGTCATTCACTACCTGAGGGAGTTGGGCAAACAGCTGTTTGGCTGTCTGCTGGCAGGTCTGACCAGTCAGGATGAACAGCCTTTGAAGCTGAGGGTCAGTTGGGAATTCTGCAGTAACCCTGTGGTAGGGAAGCACCAAAGATCCAAACTAAAGGCATTGGTGCACAGCCCCAGAAGGCTGGTAGGCGGCAGCAGCAGATTAAAAGGGTGCAGAAATTTCTGTGTCAGGTCTGTGAAGGCCTGGTGGAGGCTGTGTCCAGGCCCAGGCACTGCAGATCCGCTAAGGAGGTTGTCTTTGGGGCTAATAACTGCTAAGGTTCAGCATAATTCATCAAGTTTAAATGGAACAGAAGTACCAGCTGTACCCCAAATCTGGATTCCTTTATATGGTATCCAGACTTAGGATTTATATAATTAATAATCAGTTAAGTTAAACAATTCATATGCTGTTATTTTAATACTTCCATTGACAAAGCCCCCGAGAAAGGAGAGGGGTGCCCTGGCTCTTCTGCCAGTCTGTATTCTGTGAGTGCTGTAAGACTTAGCAGCTCCAGAGTGCCCCAGGCCTGCAGGGTTGACCTGTTTAAGCTGCGAAACTAGGTCTCGCAAACTGTGTTGGCAAATGCCTCTCCACAGGAGCCACAGTGCCTGGGTTTTGAGGTGGCAGGCTGTCTGGCACACCCTCTTGTCTGGCTGCTTCTGGTCTGATGGAGTGAGAAAGCCACCCTTGAGGAAGCCTGGCAGGGGAGGAGTCTTGCCTGACTGCAGTGCCCATGGCTGGACCTCGGGTCCTCACACTGTAACCTTACCGGCAGCTCTCCCTCTCCTCTGCCCTGCCCGTGGCTGCACAAAAGTGAAGGAACTTGTCCAGGGTCACACAGCTAGCAATGCCCCGACTGGGCCTACAGCCCATTCAGCCAGAAGAACAGAAGCCACTGTGTGCAGACATGGGCCAGTGTCTTCCTGAAAAGGGCTTTCAGTGCAACTGAGCCAGGCCTTCATGGCTCTGGTTCAAAGCAGCCCACGAGTTGCCGGGGCTTCGTGCTGAGCAAGTCAAGAGGAGGTGAGAAAGTTAAACAGACTGTCAATGCTGCCTCTTCTGAGCCCCGAAGTGGGGGGTTCCGAGGAGACGCTGCAGAGATTTGGGGTTTCCCACAAGGCTGGGTGATGGAGCTCTGCAGATTCTTGGTCTCCCATCGGACGATCCGTTAGCAACCGCCCTGCCCCGACGAATGGGTCCCGGGGTACACCGCATCTTAAAGCCTTGGCCCGAGGTCCAGGAGGCTCCGCTCTTCCCGGTCACATGCCCTGACGCGAGCTCGCTCTTCTTTCCCTTCAGTTTGTTCCTCACAGGGTGCTTCACACCCTCTCAGCCATTTGCCACCTCCTGGCATCCCATGACCCTGGTCGTCCTGCTAAGTCGACTCCCAGGGCCTTTGCATCTTCAGGAACTCGGGCATCTTTAGCCAAATGGTCAGCAGCAAACTCTGGCCCCCGCCTGACTTACTCTTCCAGTTCGTGCACAGTGGAAAGCGAGAGCCGGGATCCTGAGCCACTGGACACCCGGGCTTACACTTGCGCTACCGGAAGAGTCCTTTCCTCAGCTAGGCCAAGCTGTGCCAAACTGTGCCTGAATGCCTCACCCGGTCCTCACAGCAGCCCTGTGGCACAGGGTGGGGCGGGATGGCCACCTTTGTCTAGATGAGGCCACTGGCACAGACAAGGAACCTGCCCTTGGGCACAGAGCCGTGTGGCAGTCCTCGGGGCTGTTTGTGGCACGTTCCTTACTTGTGTCTGCTATAACTTCCTGTTCCCTGGTGGTAGACAGGGCCAGAGCTGGGAGCTGAAGCGATGGGGTCTTGAGATGCACATTTTACTGCTGGCCTTAGCTCCCAGGGAGCCTTTCCTCTGCCTCCGAGACCCCAGTGCCTGTCCTGCCTGCGTTCTGGAGTCAAGCAGGTGCCTCGACTTCTGGACCCCAGGCCTCCAGAGCAGCTGGAATCCTTGGTCTCAAGGAAAGGGCACCCGTCTAGGTGACCCTTTCCTGGTACCTGACTTTGTCCAGAGAAGGCTTTGGGTTATGGTCTCTTAAGGAAAGTCACAGGGCCTGACTCCAGCTCACTGAAACACTGCCGTGACTCTTCCTCCTCCTACCATGATAAAGCAAGGCTAACTGCCCATCCTGCTTTCTGACAGAGGGGAGATAGGGCATGCTGCCTGAGCCCCTGTGCCCTTCTGATTCAGAACTCAGCCAGCCATGGTCCATTCCACGCTTGGTTCACTCTTTCTGACACATACCCCCTCACTCTAGACCCACACGGCGGTCAGGGCCGGTGGAGAGGCTGCCTTCGAATCACGCTTTCATCTGACTGCTTCCGATCTCAATCTCTACGGCTTTTGGCTTCTTAGAAAGGTGTCGAATTTGTCTTCCGGTTTTTGAGACAGTCTCTCCCTATGAAGTCCGAGAGATCCACCTGCCTCTGACTCCTGAGTGCTGGAATTAAAGGCGTGGGCTGCCACACCTGGAGTTGTTTTAGGAAGGCGTCGACCTTGAAGGAAGAGTTTATTATCGCTGCAAAAATAGTAAAGGGTGTGTGTTGAGATATGAAAATGGTCCAGAAGCTTCAGGGCAATATAGCTAGCACCTTGAAGAGTCTGAGCTTTGTGGGCAATTAAACATGGCAGGCTGACAGAATGCCTGTTACATACTTGACACAAATCCACATGGCTACACCTTCTGTGTGGCTCTTGCTTGTGCCCTGCTATCTGGACACCCACACACATGATCACCCCCTTATTTCCACATGGGCACATGACTTCCCCAGTGTGACCAGCCACCAAGGAGATCCACTGCTTATTCACATTATAGCCCTCAGGATGCCCAGCACAGAGGGCGACGGCTGTGGGGCAGTGACCAGCAACAAAAATCACGGAAAGATGAGAAGGGCCACAACTGGCCGGCGCTCTAGAAAGGTCTTCAGAGCTTCTCAGCTCTGTTCTCTACAAAAGTGACACACACCAAGAGCCTGGAGCGGTGGAAAATTTATTGAGAGCAGGTGTTGTATACCAAAAGGGGGCCGGGCTTTCATTCTTCATTGGCAGGTGTCACAGCGGGTGGTCTCTTTATTGCTATCAGTTGGTTGGATACACGGCAACGACCACGATAGCCACGAGCAGCAATAAAATCACCATTATCATCCCTGCAAAAGAGAAGCAGAACAGGCCTCTTTTAACGCGCTGCACCAGAAAAAAAGCATCACACTCTAGCAGCACCAGGAGAGGGAAGTGGGCGAAGCTCTGGCTCTTCAGGCCAGTGGACAGAGCAGGCCATTGCCACGTTGAGAGCTGTGCTGATACTCCCGGGTGGCAAGACAGAATCCTGCGGGGGCCAGGGCCAGGCCTCAGCATTTGGCTCTCCTGTGCACGCCAAGCTCCTATTCTAGCTTTTCTAGGTGGCAAGCACAGAAGCTGTAGATGACAGCCATCTTTGTTACATGATTTAACATTGCTGAAACAGCGATAAAGCAAATGTCTAAGGTTAATAGGTCACTCTGTCTGTTTTTGTGGATAGCTTATTTTTTGAGACAGGATCTCGTGTGTCTCAGGCTGACCTTGAACTCACGGTGTCACCAAGGATAACTTTGAATTTTTGATCTTTGTGCCTCCATCTTCCAAGTGTTGGCATTACAGAGTGTCACCACACCTGGTCTGTGTGGTGCCGGAGACTGTAATCCAGGGTCCTGTATAAACGGGCCAAACGTTCTGCCGACCGAACCACACCCCCACGCCACCTGGGCCTTTTTAAACAGTCATCCAAAAAGTGAAAAGAATGAGCCTTCTCTAGAGGCTGGGTTGGCCAGTGGTAGAGATGCCACAGTCTTGAATTTTCATGGTGATTTGAAAATGGTGAAGTAAGCAATAGGAAGGAAGGGACACAGAAAGAGAGCCAGTTCCCAAGGCAAAAACCTCCATGGAGTTTTAGTTAATATGGCGTGACAGGAAGAGGCCTTGAGCCCCCAGCTGACACAGAGTACTGCAAAACCAGACTAAACCCGCCTTGCTCCCGACTCAGCCAGGTGCCCGCAAAGCAGGTGGAGCTGTCTTTTTGGAATGGGAATTCGATCGTGCTGCGTCTTTGCTCAAGGCTCTCCACTGACTCCAGCTGAGGTCCGGGCTGCGGTAGCCTAGAAAGCCGCGCGCCATCCCCCTGTCCCGCAGCCCCTCCGAGCTCGTGCCATCTGGCCGCCTTCACCCCTCCAACATGCCACCTTAACAGTACTGCACTCTCTGCCCGGGGTTCTCTCTGCAGTCAACTCCTGGAGATCTCCCGGAGTCACTGGCGCTTTCCAAAGCTCCACATTTCCAAAGAAGACTCAGCAAACATCACTTCTGAGGTGCTAGCTCTCATCTGTCTTCTTTCCTGGAAGGTCCATGCCTTCCCGGCCGTCACCTTATCTCAGGATCTAATGAAAAGCCGGCACACAGAGGCGGCAGACAAATCTAATCAAGAAGAAGCACACTGAATATTTGGAGGGGCAAGAAGAAACAGTCAGACACAGGAATAGTGACTAGAGAGGAAGGAACGGGAGGAAATGTGTCGAACGGGAAATTCAAAAGTAGTCCATCCCAACCAGTAAGTATCACAGGGACGTGGAGACAGGTTCTTGGGTTCGAAAGGACAGGAAGTTTCAGCACAAGGGGCAGGGCCCGTGAGAACCATCAATATAAAGCCTTTAAAGGTGCTGAAGCAGAGAAACTGAGTTAGATACAGGGCACCTCAGTAGCAGCATGATGGACACACACACACACACACACACACACACACACACACACAGAGCACCTGAGCACGTGCGCAGGGTGAAGGGAAGTGAACTCCCCTCTTGACACCTTAGACAGCAGGTCGATAGCTTGTGATAAAGTAGGGGCTTATCCAAAGATGAAAGGGGAACTTCACAGCAGAGACACGTAAGCATTTCTATTTTGACGGCCTGCAGGCAGACACCAATCCTTTGAGGGGTCACTTTCAGCAGGCTTACGTAAACCAGCGGTGGGTGGGTCAAGGATGTCATTTGTAGGTGAGAAGGCGGGCTCAGCGAAGGCCAGCTGCAGCCTCGAGGTGCTTTGGCCCGAGGAGACTGGACCTAGCCACTGATCACAGCAACCTGGGCTCAGTGAGGTGGCAACTCCAGCACCCTTCTGGAGATTCCCGCAAGTGTGGATCCTTTCAAATGCACCAAAGCTCAGCCCAGTTTGGGGTCAAACCTAGTCACCGGGTTTGGGGCTCAGTATGGGGGGGTGTTTCCCGGATTGCTCCTGCATAATTAGCCGCTCTGTTCTACACACGGAGGCAGAGGCTCTGGACGGCTGCATGGGAATCCAGACGGCTCTGCTCTCAGCTGTGCTCTGAGCCCCTTCCTAGACACGGGGGCTCACGCAGGGGTCCTGACACCCAAAACAACGTATCGGGGAGAGAGGTCCATACTGTTGGGGGCTGAAAAACTAGGAACCAATTGCTTTCCTTCATCTTCTTCTCTTTGCACCCTCCCTCCAGTTTTTATGGTGGAAAAATTTAAACACACACGACAGTCATGAACCCTGGGCTTTAACAAGAACCAGTTCTTGGCCAGCTTCCATCTGCACCTTCACCTCCCCGTGGCCAGAAGTAGGTCCCTGGTGAATCTCGCTCACAAACCTGCAGAAGGAGATGAGGCACTGCCACATAACCACAGCGGGTTGACAGAGACAGACAGAGCCCCCAGCCTTCTGACATGGAAAGTGGGTCTAGGTTTGCAGGATGGCCCTGGAACAACCTGAGCCATACTGAATCAAGTGTCAAGGGCAGAAATTAAGGTTGGTGCCCCTCCCCCAACAGCGCTCTGGCCTCAGGGGGTCTCAACCATCCATCCCCAGCTAAGGAAATGTTTGACATTTCAGAACAAAACTGACAGCGGAGCTCCTGGGAGCCTGCCAACTTGTAAACAGTGAGCAATCTGGGCTGGGCCCAGCCCTAACCCGGAACACCTGCGAGGCTCCTGCCTCAGCTGGGGTAGCTTCCTCCGCCACTCACTCAGCTCCTGCCACGGCACTTCGGGCACCTGGCCAGGCAGACATTGGCTCCCCAGACTCAAGAGTCCCCTCTCAGGGGTAGGCACAAGGTGCCAAGGGTTACAAGAGTTGGGGGAGAACGTCCATTTCCTTTGGTCGGTTTACCAGATGAGTACCCAACACTTAGGGTATTTCTAAGTCTAGCACATGGCAAGTTAGAAAGATGTAAGAAAACAAAGTGCCCTTCAGGCTAGGAAGGGAGGTAAACACTGGCTTTGGAGCAGGGGCGGGCTCTCTGAAGACTGTTCATCTGGATTGATGGCCCATGCTTTTTTCCAGGGAGACACTGGAAACCAACAGGTGACAGCAGAGGGAAGGGAGCTGACTGCCCTCGGTGTTCACTGCGTGGAGAAGAAATGGAAAGGTCCAGGGAAAACTGGCCACTTCTGCCCTGGAGCTGGGCAGTGTGGGAGGACAGTACCCTAGGAGGGGAGAAGTGTGAAGATGGGGGCGACCGAGAACACAGGGCCCCCTTGTCCAGATGCTCTTTTCAGCGGGTTTGCCACCATACAAGCAAGCCTGGCCGCCTGCTACTTGTTTTGAACCAAAATGCGTATTCTCATTGCCTGCCTTGGGTCATTCTGTGAGCAGCCTGGGCCAAAAGGCCAGTTCTACACAGCTTACCACCTATGAAGAGGAGACACCCGTGAGTTTCCCCTCACGGATGTGCTGTCAAAGGTGACATTTGCTTAGGCATTAACCAGTTGGTCCTGCAGATCAAACATGGACTTTTTAAATATTTCATTTTAGTTTTACAGCAGACTCCTGGGCCAAAGGTGGGGATTGAGCAGGACAAAAGACAGAACTGGGATATTTGTTTTCAAAAGTTCATGTAAATGTCCCCTTGAATCCCATTACTGGGTAAACACGCTGAGAGAAAAGGAGACTGTGGAGGAAGGTCAAAGTGTTTGCTTTTTGCTCTTTGGATTAGTCAACAGCTGGAAAATGCAGCTTACTGTGACGCAGCCTCTGCTCCCAGCCTGCGCAGGGTGCAGCCACCAGTGTTCCAACCAGCCTCATGGCTCAGCGGGCCAAAACCCCAGACACAGGCGGGCTCATCCATCTGGACAACACTTTACCCCGTGGGTGTACATGTTAATTGCCTCTAACAATGTTTCCATTAGGACCAGGCAAGCCAGGCACAGTGGCACACGCCTGTAATCCCAGCACTCAGGAGGCAGAGGCAGGTGGATCTCTGTGAGTTCGAGGCCAGCCTGGTCTACAGAGTGAGTTCCAGGACAGCCAAGGCTACAGAGAGACCCTGTCTTTAAAAAAAAAACAACATAAAAAAAGAAAACCCAAAATAATACATAAATTAATTAATTACAGGCTTGCACTCCTGTTGGCTTTTGGGGTCAAATTCATGTTCTTGAGCTTGTAAGGTTTTATCAATTGAGTCATCTCCTCAGCCCATGTTCCATCTCCTTTATGGAGGCCACACACTCTCCACCTGCTTTTTCACCCATCACCCTCTCAGCTGACTCCAGAGCCACAGGCTCGATGCTCAGCTCAGACATGGTGTCTTCCATAAAGACTTCCATATATCCTGCCCTGCCTCTCCTGGAGACCACGGCACACCTGCCAGGCCACATCTGTACAAGGCCAGTGCTCAGGAAGGACGGTCCTTTAAGTTCTAACGTTATGGTTCTCCCAACCTCCATCCTGGGCACAGATCTCCAAGGAAAGAGATCATGCACAGTCTGATGTGGTAGAGGGACACAGGGCATCAAGCCCTCCTCCAAGTAGCTAAGATGCCTGAGGGGACTGTCTCCATTCTGAGTTTGGTTCTACCACTTGTGAAATGAGCCTCCAAAACACCAGCATTTCAGGCACATCGTGATCTGCCAATAAGAACAAGGACACGAAATTTCCAGAACATAACTGGCTCTCGGTACCTGGCAGCTCTGTCAAAGGCAGTGGGCATTCCTGTCTACCCGTGGTCAAGAACAGGGTACAGGAGCTGCTCTGTCTGTGAATGTCCCTCAAGGCGGCCCGTGCCAGAGTCATAGGAGAGTAACTTGTCACTGATTCCAAAGGGAAGGAGCAAGGGCAGAGGAACACCGGGGGGACTGGGTAGAAACAGGCCAGTTCTAGCCATGCCGATGATGGCATGCGGGGAAGGTTGGAAGTTCACAGTGGAATATCTGGCAGCATCCGCCTCGGTTATTAGCTGCAGGAAGGGCAGCTGTGCTGGTTGGGGCCGGCTGAAGTCAGAAGGCAGGCAGAGCTCAGCCAAGCGGACGCCAGGTGAGAGAAGCTGTGAAGAGCTCAACCGTAAAATGCTCGGAGTTGGAGGTCAGAGCCGGGGCACAGGTTGAGGATGAAGTCACAGCAAGAGAAGAAGGCCCAACCAAGCCAAAAGGGAACTCACTGGTAGGCCATGGGCAGCTGAGGAGGAAGCCGTGAACTGGGGGGTCTGGGAGTTGTGGCTATTTGGGTATAAGCAGAAGTGTTAGCAACACCAGTGACACTGGGAATGACACAAGAAGAACACAAGTGACGAGTAAGAATAATACATGAATAAATGTATCCACGCCTTTAATCCCAGCACTTGGGCCGCAGAGGCAGGCAGATCCTTGTAAGTTCAAAGCCAGCCTGGTCTACATGGTGAGCTCCAGGTCAGCAAGGGCTATCTATTTAGACAAAACCCTGTCTAAAAAGGAAAGAGAAAATTTTCAGCGCCCAAACCCTGCTACTCACTTTCCAGAGCAACCACTGGCAGGAAGGGTTGAGACTTGGATTCCCTAAGGGAGCCCCCTGATGGTAGCTGGCCAGCAAGAGAGCAGGCTTTGGGCACGAGGCCCAAATCTCTGGGTGGGAACGCTTCGGACCTGGGCTCAGCAAGCTGGTAAGTTCCAGGAGTCGTCCCTGGAGGACAAAGGTAGCTCCTCAATGGACCCCAAAGCAAGGCGAAAATCTGGCTAGCATATAGGACCTGCCTTTGCTTTGGTTCTGACTGAAAACGGAGACGCTGGGATTAAACAGTGCTTAACCTTCACCTTACCTCACGGTGGTGTCCTGCTGAGTGCAGGTAACAAGCGGACCTTGCCTTTAGATGGCTCATGGTCTGGAACCACGCAGAGGGAAGGTGGCAGCCCGTGACACCTTCCTGGTTCCTCTCCAGCCTCTGCAGGCAGACTACCCAGTCCCTCTGTAGGCAGCCTCCTCAGGGTCATGAGGGACAGGTACGCGTGTCCTAGGGCTGCGCCTGCACGGTCTTGCCAGGGTCTGGCACTCCGTTGGGGCCTTTCCTTTCAGAGCATCAGCCTCCCAGAGGCACGAAGCGTGGTCTTTCCCCAGATGGCTCTTTAGGAAGGCCAAGGCCAGTGCCACCCAGGGGCAGCTGCACTAGATCTGTGCTGAGGTGACTGAGGGGACAGAGACACCTTGCTCTCTCTTCCGAAGGCCCAGCTCCACCTGGAGGGAAGCCCTCTAGGCACCTCGGTAGCCTAGGACCAGTGCTGACAACAGTACAGACAGCCCTGGCAGCATGGAAACAGAAACAGAAGAGGAGGTGACAGCAGTTATGGAGACACATCTGGGGGCCAGAGGGAGCAAGCACTCTCAGCAGGAAGAGGGAAGCAATGAGGCCACCTGAGTGGGGGAAGGGCAAGGAGCACTGGCCTAGAAACAGGAAATTAAAAGGAATTAAGACAGCGAGGAGGCCGGTGGAGCAGAGGAGCTGCAGGGCAGCTGAATAAAGCAGGCTCTCTGGATCCAAGGCCCAGCGCTCAGCTCGGCATCCGGTAGCTGGGGGCGGCCGTCTAGGCCCCAGGCCGTGGACAGGCCAGCAATTGGTCAGCAGAGACTCTGTGTGAATACTCACCTCACAGCAAGAGGTTAGACTTGGTCAAGGGGTTCTAATGTGGAACAAGAGCACTGCCAGAAGCCAGATGTGATGGCACATGCTTACAGAGCTAGCACTGCACGGGGGAGGCTGAGGCAGGGGGATCACGAATTTGAGATTACCTTGGGTTATGTAAGAGAGCTCTACTACATATTTCAGAAGAACTACCCTAGGAAGGATTTACTGATGAAAGCAGCATGTATCCACATGGGCAGCGTTCTACTATGCGCCAAGATGCACACGGTAGGGGCTCATGAGGACAGCGGGAAACCAGCCCCAATTCTACCCGGTTCCCAAGAGAAAGCTAGCTTTTACAATGATAATGTTCCCTAGAGGGAGGGAGCGAAAACGGGTGTTCTAGCTGCCTCCTGCACAGAAAGTGCTGAAGCTTCTAGGCCCTATCTGCCTTGAAGTGTTGTTCATCTCCCATCTCTGAAATAAGCTCGTCTTAGCACTCACCACAATCCAACCTCGGAATCCAATTGCAGATAGATAATCCTACGCATCGGCAATCAAAAGCAGCACATTATGCATTGTCAAGGCAAGAGTTTAAAGACAATTCTCTAGTGCATCAATGCTTGCTAAGAAACATCCCCTGGCTGTGCTGTGCATTACCCCCGGGAATGCAAATCTGTCTGGCAGGAATTCAGCTGTCTTGGAAAAGCCAGGCAAGAACACTCTTCTGGATATCTTGTTTTGACAATTCCCCCTGGACTTCGTGTCAAGATTGCTGGATGGTTCCGGCCAGGCTGTGGATTCACTTTAACAAATTCCTGCACTTGTCCTGCTCAGACCTGGCATTAATTAGGGACACCTGGCAAGGTGACCTGAGGGCTCTGCTGCTGACGTCCTAACTCGGGACAAAGGCTCAGCCTTGTCACCCGCCAGTGCTGAGAACTGAAGCCCCTGGGCAGGGTGCCAAAGGTTAAGGAGAGTCCCTGAGCTCCAGACCCCAGGGTGGCATGTGAGAGGTGGCCTACGCTTTTCAGCCTGGCCCTGCCTCTATATACCCGTATGACAGGATGGTGCCTAGAGGTCACCAGGTACCTTTGCCATGATTTTGTCTTCTGAATGAAACGGGCTCAGGTTGTAGTCCTGGCCACAGCCAGGCAACAACAGACCACAGACGTAGCCCAGCACCTGCCTTGGTTCTGACCTAACCTTAAACCTGGTCAGCCAAACCATCCCGCCTGCAAGTAACCCAAATCACTCAAAGAAATTTCATGGCTTTTCTGGTTTTGTTTTGAGCCTAAATGAACCAAGGCCGTTTCTTCCTGCTTGCAACCAAGCTCCTTCAGCACACAGATCAAGAGCAGGAATAATTCTCTGGGGAAAAAACTCTAAGCGCAGCATGTAAGTGTTTTCTTGTTACCAGTTTGCTCTCAAAGGACAGCTGGGAGGCACTGCTCTGTGGCGCACGTGGCCTTGGGCTGCACCTCCTGAGTCACGCTCCAAACAGAAATCACTGTCACAGGAATAGTACCACCTTCCCCACCAACTCCTCCTCTCTCATAGTCACATATTCTATGGGTCTGTAAGTGTGGTCCAATCGATGCCATAGATGCTGACTAAAAAGTCAAGAGAAAAGACAGGCTCCAGTTGTGGGGCATGGGTCCTTGGAGGGAACCTCAGGGCATCACAGCTCAGCCTCAGCGGCTGATCGTTAGATCCCCCTTCTCTGGGGCATCCACGTACGAGACCCCTGAGTGGTTCAGGCAGGCCCCAGGCAACTGCAGGAGGTCCCTATCATTGCTGTGCTTTTAGCAAAGGCCAATATCCACTAACTTCACTAGTGCTGACAGCTTTCTATGCGCCTCGTATCTGCTATATACACTGTACACTGAGCCACTCAATAAATAAACAAACGGTCCAGGTCCTCACTGCCGACGTGGCTCAGCAGGCAAAAACTGCACAGTCAGTCTCTGAAAGTCTGCGTTTTGCACCTACAGCAATGAACCGGGCACACCAGCAAACCGCTGCCCTCATGACTTGGTGGGGACTGGGGGAGGGGTGGACAGAGATGGTGAAGGGACAAAGACAAGCAGATAACTCAGTGTGATAGAAGCTGCTAAGAGCCATGAAGAAAAGCAGCTTCTTTCTCCCTGGTGGGCATCTGGGTGGTAGCTCAAGCTCTGTTTTCTTCAGGCCTGAGGAGCACACGGGGAGGAAATGCTGGTGCTCTTCAGAAACTAACCACGGGACAGTGGGATGTGGAGGCATTCCGCAGGTAAGGAGGGCCTTCCAGTGTGGCATCAGGAAACTTCCAACCTTAAATGTTAATAGCATGGAAGCATAGCAATAACACATTACGAGATTTTCTTGGAATGGAGGGTGACGTAATGACAATGGGAAGCAGACAGGGAACTTATTATAGAATGCGGCAAAGGGAGAGCTGGAGAGGAAGGCCTCGTGGGTGGAGCCCAGCACTTCCCAGGATGGGAGTCCCCAGGCCAGGAGCCGGTTCCTGCTCGGTCTGCGGGGGACATGGAATCACATGTGAAGTGGGGAGTGGTGAGCTGTTCCCTGTATAGCTGCTATTCATCAAATGGCCCACTCTGGCTGCTCTATGCCTAAATGAAAACTATACTTCTTAAGTTGATGGCTGCTTTTATTAGGGGCCGTTTCACTTCATCATGGTGCTGGCAGAGAGCTGCGGAGGGCTGGCCACCAGCTGGTCTCTGAAATTGAGAGGAAGCCAGGTTGGGGCTGTAGAAGCAGGATGAGGTAATAGATGCAAGATGTCACCCTGTGCCTAGAAGCCTGGGGTAAACGCATTTCCAGTAAGGTTGGGACGCTAGCGCCATTTCCAGAGCTCCAGGTGGAAGGAGCTCTGTCACCCGCAGGCCACATCTGCCCCACCTAACCTCAGTGTTCCTTTGGCCTTTAAGGTGACAAGAATTACACATGGAACCAAGGGCCACAGTGGCAAGGGCCTGATGGCGAGAAAGACAACTGTGAAGAGCTATGAGAGAAGAGGAAAGTAAAGCCTGGCAAGAGCACAGCCAGACACCTTCCATATGAAAAGCCAAGTCTTTCCTGAAATAACCAGAACATAAGAAAGAGTCAAAAGTTCACCTGAGCTTTTAAGTGGTCATCATGAGGGAGCCTGAGCTCTCTCACCCATTATCGTTGTGCCTGATGTGTCATTTTCTACAGGAGGTCCATGACATGCACACATGTGCGTGAGTGCAGGGTCTCCCTGTGGACCAGGGGAGGCAGCAGGGGAGAGGCCTCTGGCGAGCACTGGTCAGCCTCCTGTCCTTGAGCCTGGCCACTCTCAACAGAACTAGAGCTGCCTGCCAGGCTCTTCTCCAATATTTTCTCTCCCTCACTGTTCCTTGACTTTATCATGGAAACAGATTTCAAAGCGTATGCTCACAAAATCCTCCAATGCCCTGTGTGTGTATAAACATGACTAAATCAAAAGGCTGTAGACTCAGGGGAGTTCCTGTTTGGTCAGTGGGAAGTGTTATGGTTTGTCATCTTCAACATGGCTGGATTTAGAATCCCAAAGAAGAGACCTCTCTCTGAGCATTTCTAGAGATGATTAGCTGTGTGTATGTTGGGGGTGATTAACATGGGCAGACCCACCCTGAAGTGGGCTGTGGTCTCAGACCGAAGAAAGGGGAAAGAGGAGAAAGCCAGATAGATGCCGCCATTCCCTTTCTTTGCTTCCCGATCCGTCCGGATGTGAGCAGGCAGCCTCTGCCACTGCGCCCTCGCTGCCAGGGTGGATGCCAGCCTCTCATTGATGAGCCACGAGGCATCCTTCCTTCTTAAGCTGCTTCCTGTTAGGCAACTCCTCCAGGAGTTATTAGTTATTTTCCAATAGGAAAAATAACTAACAAAAAAGGGACACGTGTCTGCACAGTGCCCCAAATGCTCTTCTCCCTCAGATTCGGAACTCAGCCATTATGCTAAAGCTGCAGTGAGAAGCGTGATGGCGGGAACGGGGTAAGAACTGGACCCAGCTAACTTTCCATTAGCATGGTGAAAGCTCTCAGCTTTGTGAGCGCAGGGGGACCCAGCGTGACTGGTACAATGGGAACAAGAAAAGACATTCCAGCTGTGTTCTAAGTTGGCTCATGGGAGGAGGGTCCTTTACTCACAGCGGCATTAGAGTTTACAGGCCAGTTCCGGAAACCATGGGAGCAACAGGACAGCCAGGCGTCACGGCTCTCCCGTGAGCGTGGGGCGTGAACACAGGCTTCTCATGCCTCAGAGTGAAAGGACCTATCCATAATGCCACCTCCACTCACTACTGTCCTCAAACACTCTTCACTCCCCCCAAAGATGCCATCCTATGAACAGCATGTCTTCTGGGAGCCTTAAAATTCGTTCTTCATGCAGAGAAGCTTTTAATGATGTTGCAGCAGGAAATGATAAGTGAAACTGACCTTTGTGGCCTGAGACATATACCTCAGGTAAGTGTCATGAGCAGACTAGACTGCCTGCCTGCCTGTCTCCTCCTCCTCTTCCTCCTCCTTCTCTTCTTCATTTTTTTTGTTTTTGAGACAGTGTTTTTCTGGCTGTCCTGGAACTCACTCTGTAGAGCAGGCTGGCCTCGAACTCAGGGAGCCTCCCAAATGCTGGGACTAAAGAGGTGCGCCACCACTGTCCGGCTTAAGACAGTGTTTCTATTGAACCTTCTAGAAACACAGAGAAGACAGCAGACCATAACTGCTAGGATATGGCTAGCTCAAACACTTGAATGGAGATTCTGCCAGCAAAGAGGATTTGAGGCAGAAGACCCACTGGATCAGAGCTGGAAGGCAGGGACCAGCTGTGTCTGGAGGAAGAGCAGGGAAGAGGACTTGAGTCACTTCAGAGGACCTGGCAAGCAGGGTGGAAGCCCTTTCCTCCACTTACGATGCTCCGTGTGAGGGCTGGAGTACCCGGCGGCACGAGTGGTTTGCATGTGTGAGGTCCTCGGTCCCCAGCACTGGTTAAACAAACTAATAAATGATGGTTAATGTGTGAAGGACTTAAATGGGTCAGAAATGTGTAGCACATCGGGAAAGGACACGTGACTACAGCAGCGGTGTGCTGTCACGTGACATGGGAAAGCACAGATATCTGCCTTCCAAGGGTACGTTGTTTGTGCCAACAACAAAAGGTGTCTGAGAATAATACTAAGGTGGTGTCAGTCACTCTCGCTTGCCTGCCCTTCTGGAAGAAAAGGTAGGGTAGGTGATCCAACATGTGGGATTTGGATCTGCAGTATTCGCTTGTGCTAAACATGGCCTGTCACTCATGGCAGTGTCATTCCACACAACAACAAGGTGAGCTGTGACCCTCACTCAGTAGGTCATGCTCGCTGGGCCCCGCATGGACCTTCACAGTTCACACGGCTCAGAGCCTCTGCCAGCTTCCAGATACCCAGCAATGATGGCACAGCCTTGGCTCAAGAGCACCCTGCCCTCAAACAGACTCTTCTCTGTAAGCTCACAGCATCTCATCTGCTTTTGCTACTCTATAGGTCATGTACACTGTCAAAAATCAGCATCATCAAATTCTCCTCTGGGAATTAGTTGGGCCAGAGGATTGCTGTTCACCAGCCTGTGCACCCGAGACAGCAGGCCATGCTCTTCTGTGACCGTGTCCTCACTGCTGCCACTGTGCAGAGGTCCTGTGATCCTGTCCTGCAACCCTTAGTGAAAACTTCACCATTGTGTGACTTCATCACTTGGTCACTGGTAATATTATATTATATTATATTATATTATATTATATTATATTATATTATATTATTATAATGGTGAACATTATATAGCGTGTTTGCATAGACTAAACATGTCTATATCACTTTACGATAAAATCTTTGGAGGCAGCCAGGCGCGGTGGCATGTACCTGTGGTCCCAGCACTCAGGGAGGCAGAGGCATGCAGATCTCTGTGAGATGGAGGCCAGCCTGGTCTACAAAATAAGTCCAGGACAGTTACAGAGAAACCTTGTCTCAGGGAAGAAAAAAAAAAAAAAAGCTTTAGAGACTAGGTCCTACATTTGGTCTATTACTGACTAAAATTCATTACACAGGGCGTGGCTATATACATTCAACATTTATTTCTGCTTTGGTTGAATGGGCAGAAGTGCATAACTTAGATTCACTCTGGAATATTAGGAGTCCGGAGAAGAGTACGGAGAATAGACTCCAAATGACTTTCTGACTCAGTGGCAGCTACCAAACAGTACCTGGAACCAAGTAGCTGCTCAATAAACATGTTGAATAAATGAGTGAATAAGCAATGGAACTATGGACAGAGAAGCTGTTAAGGTCGTTAGGAAGTTCTGGCTTTGAACAACTACAAAGGGGCTAAAATAATTTCCAAATTCAAAGTCAGTAGGCTCCACATTTGTGGCTAGCAGAGTCTGCTCTTACTTTTAAACCTAGGACCGTGTCTAGCTTTTAGTAAAATAGAAGGCCGCACCAGCAACTCACGGGTTCCCATCTAAAATGATGAATGCAGAGTTTCCGGCTGCTCACACCTTCTCTGTATTGAGCCAGACAGCCCCACTTCACAGTTCATCTGTTCCCCGGGCCTTTTTCTCATCCCTTCCTTGAAGACATTCTTGAGGAAAAAAGTTACTGGAAGTGACCTGCAGTGGAAGAGTAGCTTTACTTAGTGTAATAGGGCCAGCGCCTCACCTAAGATCTTGTTGGAAAAAGAGCAACCCCTGGTCCAGAGGTTAAGCTCAAAAGCTGGCAAGGAAATACCCTCCCCCCTATGAAAGGAAGGGCTGCGTTCTCTGGGGACTAGCTGTTAACCAGGCAGTGGCCCTACTGTTAGGAAAGCCCCTGTGCAGGGTAAGGTGGCTACCCAGTCTCTAACGCTGATGAAAAAGCCTCATGAGAAATGGGATATCCCAGAACGCCCCTGACACACAGAACTGTCACAAATCAACCCCCATAGCATCTCCTCAGCCTCAGTTTCCTCCTGAGGAGGGCTGCAGGGCCGAGCAGCAGCTGGTGGGGCCAAAGGACTGTTCCTGTTCATAACCAAGAGATTCCAGGAAACATGTTCACCAGATTGCCAGACTCTGCATCTAGTCAGGAAGCCGTGTCTTAACTAGCCAGAGTCCCTATTCTTCCTCACAGAGGGGAAGGTAGGGCCTAAAAGAGGAAGGACGGAGATGAGGCTGATGAGGCAGAGGAGGGCGTGCTGGCTTCAGTTCCTAACATGACCACCGGGCCAGGGGCATCATCATTTCTCAAACTGGACATAACGTTTGTCTGTCCAAGCCCTGGAAAAACACCCTGCAGATTCTAGCTGCGCACCAGTGAGGGACGGAGCCCTTCTCATGCTGGTAAGGCCAGCCACCGTGGCCTGCCCCCCTCCCAGACACCCACGGTTAGCCTCCATGAGAGCGAGCTGGGAGGCTCGGGCAGCCCTCCTTCTTGAGCAGTGTGGTTGAGGAACCGGGAGAGGGGCTGTCCCGTGAGTACTTCCTCATGGTCCCCGCATTCTTCACGCACACTGCCCGTGCCCCCGGAACACGTCTACATTCTGGATATCGGGATTGCAGCGGAAGCTCTGCCCCCTCTGGGCACTCTGAGACATTCTAGGAGCCAGCTCTGCCTTTCTTCCCTTCACGTCTCTTCCCACTGCCACCTCCCACTGCCACCCTCTGCGAGCCATTCCTTGGTCTCTTTCTAAGAATGTAATAAACATTTCAGCACGATCTTTTCAATCCACGTTATTTATAATATTCTGAACATCCATTGAGCCTGGCTAGAATGCTAAGCAATAAATCAAACTTAACAACAATGGGAAAAAAAAAAGAGGAAGGAAGGAAGGAAGGAAGGAAGGAAGGAAGGAAGGAAGGAAGGAAGGAAAGAAAGAAGGAAGGAAGGAAGGAAAAGGAGGGAGATCACCCTTGGTGAGGCTTGAGCCTGAGATGTTTCATTACTCGGAAGGTTTCGTTATGTTCAGAAAAGTGAGGTGGGGATGAGCCTGGGGTTTAGGATGACATGGAGGCAGGAACTGGAACCCACAGGCGTAATCATAACTTTGTCATGAGGATAAATGAGATACGTGCGAAGCACTCTGAATGCCTCAAAGAAAAGCAACTGAGCTCAGTTCTCCTGCACCCTCACGGTCATCTGTTCCAAACACAGGGGACCAAAGCCCCTCCCCTCCTGGAGCTGCTGTCACTGCTCATTCCCGGCCCTTCGGCTCTCAGTGAGGTGTTGGCGGGGGGGGGGGGAGAGGGGGGAGGCATGCAGCAAGCTTAGGACAACCTGGGCCCCAGGTCTGGCTCCGGCCCCCACCCAGGGAGGGGACTCTTCTCCCACCGCCAGGGAGGGCTGTGCCAGGCCACACACAGCCAGAGGGCTCTCTGCCGAGGATTCCGCCCCTGCTGGGGTGGGATGTGGGCGTGGAAAATCCACGCCTCGCGGAGCAGGCCTGTGCCTATGTGGCTACACCTCAGCAGCCGTAGGGGTGTGTGGTCTGTGTTCTGGGACCACTCCACGGGGGACCTTGGGTCAGTTTCCTGGATACGAGGGGCTGCTTCTCTTCCATTTCTTTGGATGTGCCAAATGCAAGATTAGAGTCATGCTGTTCTAGCTCATGCATTCAACAGAGTCTGATGCTGGTTTGGGGGAGATGACTGTGACTACTCCTTGGTCACGAACCTCCACCTGCCTGCTGTCTTGGATCAAGAGACTTCTAGAAGGGATTTGATACAGGCTTTGCTTTCACTCATCACTTGGCCAATACATATCTAAAGCACCTAGTGTGACACATACATTTGTTTAAACAAAGCTACCAAGCCCACAGTGACTCCCCTGCAACGACACAGAAAGCACCCACATCGCCATTACTCAGCTCTCCAGGCTGACACCTGCACGGGCGCCATTTTTTTTTTTTTTTTTGCTCTGGCAGAGCCACACACGGGGCTGCAGCCTGTCTGGGTTGGACCTCTTGGATCCCTTTCCTTGGATTTCCACTCTCCCTCCGTCTAGGAGGACACCTTTCCTTCAGCCGTGGGGCTCTTCTGTCCTCACTTCCCCATCACTTTTACACAGAGAGCCTGTCTAGCTGCTGGAGGGCCACCACCCCGGCCCTGAGACCCCCCCTTTACTGCCCTCTCCCTGACAATCCTGGGATGCTGCAAATATCAGATGCACGGTCCAGGGGGCCTCAGGAGAGAGGAGGCCAAAGAACAGAGGGCGAGGCATGGGCAGTAGGGGTGGGGGAGCAGCAGTGGCAGAGGAAGTGAGGACGAGGCCGGTAGGGGAGGCAGCTCTGTCAGGACACCCATGCGAAGCGTTGGCAGAGGGGACTGAAAGATGCCCACGGCTTTGCCCACCTGCCGAGGATGCGGGCAGCAGCAGTTTGCGCGGGCTGCTGTGCACCACACACTGTGCTCTCCACCTTCGGCACCCCCTCTCTGAGTAAGTACACTGCGGCCTGGCAATGCTGGCACCGTCGCCAGCACTGTGTGACATGTGAGGCTCAGGAGTTTTTTCTCTTTAGAGTTGGCCTTGGGATTTGAAGCCAGGTTTGATTAGCCACAGAGAGTTTGCAATAATGTTCACACTATGGAAAAAGAAATAAGAGGACACGTGGTGGGGCCAGGTGGACCTCTAAGAGGCATCAGGGCCTGTGGGTGCTGCCTTTAAGAATGGATCAGTAGGTTACCTGGAGACTGGATCTACCATGAAAGGCAGTTCAGCTTTCTCTCTCAAACACGCTTCTGTTGTCATGTGATGCCCTGTGCTGCCTCGGACTCTACTGAGTCCCTTCCGGCAGGAGAGCTCTCATCATGAGCAGCTCCTTAGCTGTGGGCCTTTCAGCTTCCAGAAGTGTCAGCTGCAGAAACCTTTCAAAAAAACTAAGGTTTGGAGAGGTTAAGCGAGTGGAATCTATTCTCAAAGCCTATGGCGGAGCAGAGTAAGGTACAGCACAGCAACAGTGACAGGTGTGAGATTCTGAGGTGCGTGCCTACACACGGGGTCTGAGATGAACCACGGAGGCCTGAGTGTCGTCAAGATGAACGTGGGCAATGAAGAGCCTCTGGAAGGCTTAGCATGAGTGATGGTGGAGCTGAAGAAGCAGATCATATTCCCCAAAGCTCCCATTCCATAGGTTTAATGCAAGAAGAGATGGGAAGGAGCAAGGAGGAGCCAGGAGATGTTAGCACAAGACAGGAGCAGTCTGGTGGTGGGCAAGAGTGGGTGCAAGCAGGGAGCCAGGAGAGAGGCAGCGCATGAACCCCACAGGCACTAGAGACTGGGAATCGATGAGGGCTAGCCTCAGAGAGGATGCGGGGGCTGAGCAGAATCAAGAATGACATCGGGGATTTGGCTGGAGAGCGAGTGGTTGGTGGTCCTGTCTCGTTCCAGAAGCGGGGCTGGAGATGACAGGAGCCCAGTTCTGGATGTCTTGGGATTACTGCAATCAGGTTTTGACAGCGCAGTATTGGCTGGCCTTCCACCAGGATTAGCAAGAACTTACTCTGGAGTGGTGAGTAACTAGGGGGAGGGTTACGTGCAGACCACATCCAATAATGCGAAGCCTGCTTGGTCCTGAGTCATCACAAAGGTGATGAAAGGGCTCAGATACGGGTCTAGTGTGACAGCTGGCAGGAGGCTCCCAGAATGCCCTACCAGGACTCTCGGAGGCACATGTTGCTCTTGTTCACTTCTCTCTACCTCAAGACGCTCAGACATTTTTTTGCTAGGTAATGGGTTTTTTTTTTTTTTTTTGCTGTTGTTGTTGTTGTTGGTTTGATATTTTCTTACTGTAATTCCTCTTTCTTTTGACATCTGGGGATGCATTCACTACCTAGTCTTTCAAACTTAAGGCTTCAAAGCATGGTACGAATATGTCCTACGGGAAGTACAACTGGAAGCCGTCCTCTTCACTCATGGGACACTGGGTATCATTTGGGCCTTAGATGTCCCCCAGAGGCGCAAGTGTTGAGGCCTGGTGCCCTGCCAGGGCACTGCTGGAGGGTGGTGGGGCCTACAGAAGGTGGGACCTAGTAGAATGACAGTAGGTCCCTGGAGGACGTGCCCTTAGAGAGGACACCAGGACCCTGGGCCCTCTCTTCTCTGCTTCCTGTTTGTCATGAGGCAAATAGTGTTGATCTACCATAGGATGATCTTCTGTGTCACCGCCACAATCCCCCAAACATGGAGTCAACCAATGATAACCTGAAGCCCTTCAGAAGCAGGAACCACAGTAAGCCCTTCTGCTACACCCATTTTCTCAGCAGTTTCTGTCAAAGAGGCGAACAGATAACGTGGGTACCACTCCTGTCGTGGTCACTCGTAACTATCACATCACCCTGTAACTTCCACAGTGCCGACCAAACAGAAGCTAGTCTGCTTCTTGACTGGACATGCCTCTGGCCAACACACACTGTCAAGAAACCCCTCATCCGGTGGCAACAAATACATTTCTGAGAAGAGACATTTGGACAAGAAATAAGCTCACAAACCCGAATACATGTGAGAACAGAATTATGGAGCTCAATCGAGATTTTTCTCTCCCTTTACCCAACTGAAGAACCTCGTGTGTCTGTCCTCCAGATGCTCACAAGCCCGCCAGAACAGGCTGAGTGCAACATCATCAGATAAATGGAGGGGCACATTTGCAGCAGAACCAAGACAGGGGGCTGAGGGGTGAGAGTCCAGGACGCCAAATAGGTATCCTCAAGAGGAAAAAATGGACTCCTCACAGCTACAGACCCCAGACTGGGGTAATCCCAGCTTCCTAGAGTCTAAGAGACTCCAATGTACAAAGCTCACACCACCTTTCACAGGACAGTCGGAACCTCTTGACATCAAGAAATAGCACATGGGAGATAACTAGAAACTGCTTTTCTTGGGAAAGAGATGGAGGTCACACATCCAGAGTGCACCAGACCCTGGGGTCCAGCCCAGCGTCCCCTCCCCGTGACAACTGAGTCTTTTCTTCCTGTAAATATTCTACCATTGTCTATACCTAAAGTAGGCTTTTCGGAGTCTTCATGCTACCAGATTCAAGCAGAAACTCAGGAGAAATGTTTCCTGTGACAACATGACTGTGTACCTCCACTGTGGATGCAGACATTCTTCTCATAGGTTGGCGACCAAAGTTAGTTTAAAATGATTGTTTCTGATACCTTGGGTGTCTGTGCAGCATGGTGCTTCATGATTTGTTTTGTTTTTGTTTTTTAAGAATCATTCTATTAACCAAACACAAATTTATCACAGTCTCTTCAGAAAAGTCTGGTGGAACTGTACACCAGATAGGCCTTTTTTGAGGATTTTCTTCTGAAGCTGAGCAGCGGCTACAGCACCAGGAAAGGCTATTTTACTGCGCCTGTTTCCTCGGGAGAGGAAATGATTTCTGAGAATACTGAAGCCTTCTTTATTCTAACGCAGACAAGCAACACCTGTACACAATCTTTTGCGACAACAATAAGACTTTTCTGGGGTTTCGTGTCATGACCGTTTAATTTAATGGCTTTGAGAGTTTCCACAGGACACTAATGCCCCAGTGAACTGGCATGTTCGGGGAACCGGGGAGTTCAGTTAATGTAATTTTTCCATCAACTAACAGCGGCCCATTTGTGCAGTGAGATTTCCTCCGCAGGGTGAGGGGACCTGGACAGCTCTTTTTAAGGGTCATAGTTACATGAGTTGTCTCTCAAGTTTATCCCTTTTTTTTTTAAACCAACATTTTGTCCTCAAAAAACTTAATAAGCCAATATGCAACTACATAGTGAAAGGTGCACGAATACAAACAAACAAACCAAAAGACTAAGTTCAATTCTGATAACCTTCGTTAAGGAAAATAGATCCAGGAGGCAAAAAGTACAGTATTTCCCCCCTCCTGCAGCAGCACCAGTTTAACAGGCCAGGCCCCGTCTGCCTCTGGGGAAACGGAGATAAACAATACATATTTTTGGACTTCAGAAGCTTGTAGTTTACATATAGATGATGTAGGAAACATCAGAAGATATTTGAGATGACAGTTGTTTAAAGAATTTTTTTTCTTTAAAAGCATATAAAGCTATTCTTGCTTTTGAACAGCCCAGACAAATGAAAAATCCATCAAACCCCAGAGCTGACACATGCTGGGCTGAAGCATGCCTGCTTTTCACTCCCAGACGCAGAGAAGCACTTTCTTTTGTGTGTGCGTGTGGTTTTTGTTTTGTTTTGTTTTTCAGACATGGTCTCACTATGTAGCATTGGCTGGTCTGGAACTCACTGAACAGAGCAGGCTGGTCTCAAGCTTGGTCTACCTCTGCCTCCCCGAGGGCTGAGAGGGCATGTGCTACCACATCTGGCTAAAAAATACTTTCTGCACTAATCGAGGAGGAGAAAATAAATGCAGGCTTTGCTCTAGATCTCTTGATCAAAAGAATAAACACTGACTCCATATCTCAATTTAACTTACCAGCATGAGAATGCTCTGTGAGCTCTCACATAGGGAACTTGCAAACAGGTAAAATGAGCATCAAATAATTTCTCATGTGACCTGGTGGGACTCAAAGACCCTGGGGTCCTTCTCAGTGTCCTATGTTTTAAGCAGTGATGCAGTCTTTCACGGTTCTGGGTTAGGCGTGGCTTCCTGCGGCACTCTGGCCTTAGAACTTTACATTTTCCAGGTTCTGTTCTTCAGCTCCCGGCTGTAGCCTTAGACAACCTCTTCACTGGTCCAGAACGGGGCCCAGGCCTTGCTATCTTTAGAAGGAACACTGTGCTTTATCATCAAGGAAAGTCTGAGAACGAGAAACTAGCTAGTTTTATGTCAACTTGATACAAGTTAGACTCATCCGAAAGGAGGGAACCTCAACTGAAACAATGTCTCCTTAAGATCTGGCTGTAAGGCTTTTCTTAATTAGTGAGTAAGGGGAGAGGGGTCCAACCCACTGTGGGTGGCGCCATCCCTGTGCTGGTGGTCCTGGGTTCTATAAAGAAGCAGGTTGAGCAAGCCATAATGAGCAAGGCAGTAAGCACGACCCCTCCATGGCTTCTGCAACAGCTCCTGCCTCCATGCTCCTTCCGTGTTGGAGTTCTTGTCTTGACTTCCTTCGTGATGGACTATGATGTGGAAGTGTAAGCCAAATAAACTCTTTCCTCCCCAAGTTGCTTTTGGTCGTGGCGTTTAATTGCAGCAATGGTAACCCTAACTAGAACATAGGGCATGTTGACTAATCACAAGTTATCGTGGAACTCGGAGAGAAAAGGGGAAGCGACATCTCCAGGCTCCAAGCCAAGGAGATTCTGGTACGGGCCACTCGGACAAAGATCTCAGGAGTGTGTGGTTTGCAGAAACATGCTGTTTGCTGCTGACCAACGCTACACTCCATTGTGCGTGTGTTAAATACAAACTCCAGAAAAGTATAAAGACAACTCGAGAAAAGTGACAGAGGTTTGAGTCCTGCTTCTTAGAAGGGGAAATACCTACGGCGACCGAACAGACCCCTTGCCCCTGGACAATTCACTGATGGTGCAGCAGGTTCTGACTGGAGGTAGACTGGGGCCTGAGTTATGGCCAACACAGTGCATCGCCAGAAACGCGACAGCCACACACAGGCATGCAAGGCAGACTTAGAGTGGCTATGGCCGCAACTGCAGACCAAAACAGGGGCCGCCTCAGTCGAGTAAATACCAAGTGACAGGGCGCCTGCTGGAACAGAGACGGTCTGGACAGTCAGGCCTGAAGACTGCACGTGAGGCTGTTACATGCGGCACCACTGCTGGTCTCAAACAGGCACACTGTTTGCTACAATTCTGCTGAAGTAAACCTGCCTTCGCATACAGTTGCTAAGGTACTTGTGCTTGGGAAAACAAATACTTTAAAGATAAACAATACCTAGCTTTTTCCCTTCCAAAGTGACGGACTTAAATACTTCTGAAAAGCTGTCATCGACTTCTGGAGCATCCGTACTAAAGCACTTCACACTCGCCAAGGACTATGCGGACCTTTTTGCAAAACCCAAGGGAAATGAGCAGACTGGCGAGGACTCCTGAATGCATGGGTATATATGTACATATACATGGACATAGAAGCGTCTCTGTATACACATGGCGAGGTCATAAATCGGGACGAAAATTTGCACTTGGACTCTTTGCCCAAACAGTTGAAGTCTCAGAGCGCCTCGGCCCTTGGCTGATCTGGGACCCGAGCCTGTGTGGCTCAAATTTGCGACTTACATACTCGGTTCCAAAACAAAGCTGTTTAAACCGTTAGCGTGGGGCGTCTTCTCCAAAAGACAGGAAGAGCAGCATACCCTCTGCCCCTTTCCCCCATGTTCCCCTAAACACAGCTCAGCCTACCCTGTCTGCTCCGGTGGGGTGGGCAGTCAGACAAAACCTGCCGTCTCTAGCTCACCAGACCCACTGGCTTAGGCATGCGCAGTATAAGCAGCTCTTTTTCATTTTGGAAAGAATTAGTGCTCTCAAAAGACTTAGGAGGAGGGAGGCTGGCAGCAGTATTTCACCCCAACACATCTTTCAAATTTGGTAAGTTGTAAGCTCATGGCTTCCATTCTCGTCTTCAAACTTCAGACAGCATTAAGCTGCCCACAGCAGCTGCACAGGGCGAGTCTTCAAATGAAGTAAAGAAGTAATCGCTTCAGGGACAAAGGCAAGAAGAAAAAGCCCCGTTAGCTGAACTATGTGGCCCCATGGGATGGTGTGTGGCATTCATGTATTCATGGCCAGCATTGTCTGGCATGGCAAGAAGAAATTCCTGAGCAATCCTGGAGAATCAGACTTAAAAAGAAGCTGGGGCTAAAATGGCTGCTCTTCCCCTCCTCCGCCATGTGACCTGGGGACAGGCTTCGCTCACCTCCTAAAATGGCTGCTCTTCGCCTCCTTGGCCATGTGACCTGGGGACAGGCTTCGCTCACCTCCCTCAATCTTCTTCCTTATCTGGGACAGGAACAACACTATGTACCTACTTACTGGGTGGTAACGGGGGGGGGGGGAGGTGTACATCCTCTGTTGACTTTCCTAAACATGGCAGTCTGCACGCCTACCGTTATCCCTCTCCCCTCCCCCAACCTAATCTACAGGTGGAAGAGAGAAACAGCATGAATCTACAAACAAACAGAAGGGAAAGTGTAACTAACCAGATATGACAATGAACTAGGGGAAAACAGAAAGCAGATAGATGCAGTTAGGCACTGAGACTGAGATAGATCTGCAGTTAGGCACTGAGAGTGACTAACTGATTGAGAGAAAGCCTGGGAACCCAAACCAGGAAGTGACTGCACACTACCCCTGGAGAGGCTCAGGGGAAGGATGATGGTTGGGTTAAAAACTGAAGGTTAGGGCTAGAGAGATGGCTCAGTGGTTAAGAGCACTGTCTGCTCTTCCAAAGAATCCAAGTTCAAGTCCCAGCACCCACATGGCAGCACATAACTGCCTGTACCCCCAATTCCAAGGGATCTGACACCTTCACAGTAATGCACATAAAATGAAATTAAATAAATTATAAACAAACAAACAAACAAGCCCCTGAAGGTGAGGGTAAAGAATACAGCTCAGAGAATCAGCTACCATATAACTCTGAATTTCACATATGTGCATGGTATACACACATACACGCACACGCGCGCTGGAAAAAAACAAAACAGAACAAAGAACCTGGATAGCCCAACACCTAGCGTCATCACACTACAACACTCCCAGAGGCAACCAAAGCGACTTTCATTTCTAATTGGGAGTGGATCTCAAACTACAAATTGCTACTATGTATAGGGAGAAAAGTAAGCCCTCCAGGAAAACATTTGAGACTAGATAAAGTTTATTTTGCAAGAAAAATGTTCTAGAACTGGATAGCACTCCAGACTAAAGATGTCTCGGATGGCCCCTCCCCGCCAATGCTTTACAACCAGAAAGACAGGAAATGACATACAAAGATATACAAAGATTACTGGCTTGGTGTGGCTGGGCTTTTGCCTTATATGGGCATGATCTGAGAGCCTTCAGCCTGGCTTGGCTCCTGGGATTGGGTAAACTGTTGCTTAGTTACCAGAGCGCATCTGTGTTAGGCTCAACCTGCTTGCTTAGGAAGATGGGTTACAGTGTGTCTGCTGTATGTCATGGCCCCTTTAAGGCCAAACCCATTGTCTGGCTGGCTTAGGACAATTTACTCCAGTTCAACGTGGCTCAGTTCTACAAACTTGAGTCACATTATGAGCAAGCAATTTAGTTCTCTGCAAAGTATCTGACATGCGCCTGTCTTAGTACTTTCCCATCATTGTAGTGTGCACCATGACCAAAGGCAGCTTAAGCTAGAGGGACTTTATTTTAGTTTAGGTTCTAGAGGGACAAGACTCCACGGTGCCAGGGAGGCATGGCAGCAGACAGCAGGCACGGCTGTGCTAGCAGGAAGTGGGGCAAGGCTACAAACACTCAAAGGTTGTCTTCCGTGACACCCTTCCTCCTCCAGGGCTTCATCTCCTAAACCTCCCCAAACAGGGCCATGAGCCAGAGACCGAGTGGGCAAATGCCTGAGGCCTAGGGCAGACGTTCCTCATTCAGATCGCCCAATGCCTGTCCATGCAAACCTCAACAAATCTGGGAAGCTGGGAACAGGAAACAATACTAATAAGTCAAGTGTGTTCTAGCTAGGCTGCACGATGCTGTTCCCGGGGCGCAGGGCGGGTCCTCTCCTGCCCAGTGTCCTCCGGTGAGGACGACAGTCCTCTGCTGGGGCTGGGGGTGGGGAGGGTCTCCCCATTTTATGGTCAGCTGCAAAATGTATGTATGTATGTATGTATATTATGGCACAGCTCTGGGGCACATGGAAAGTAACTGTGGGAAGAAATGAGGATCCCATTAGACCTAAGGGTAGGGTCACAAGTGGTGGCACACACCTATAGTCCTAGCACTTGGGAAGTAAAATGAGGGAGGATAAGAAGTTCGGGGTTATACTTGGCTACACTGTAAATCGAAGGTCAGCCTGAGCTACATGTGGCATTGTCTTTAAGATGATGATGATGATGATGATGATGATGATGAAGGGTCAACTCAAACAAATGTGGTCACTAACCAAGTGGGGTGCATTCCTGTGTATTCTGGACAGTCATCATAGAATTATATGCTTCACTCACTGTGCTACATATTCAATACAAGAAAAAAGCTCATCTTTCTTAGAAAAGCATGCCCCCCCTTTCCCATCAGATATTATTATTGCGGGCACATCATATTTCCTTTCTTTGCATGGGTTTTCCAGGATTCTATTCTTGGTACTAGATTTAATGCTCAAAGAAGGCATCCGTTGAAGGATTTGATGCATTCTCTTTATGTTCTCTTCCATATTTAAACATCTCTGTCTCTCCCACACAGCTTACAGGTTTTATATGTATACACACATCTTTTATTATAAGCTCCCGAGAGTCTTCTTTGTAATACATAGGTTACAATTATAAATCAAATCTATCTTGGGCTAAAGGTTGGGCTGTCTTTATAGGATTCTTTGGGACTGAGGTGGGGGAAATTTGAGGCTCTGGCTAGTCCTGCCAGCATTGCTGGCCAGTCTTCGTTGCTGAGTCTTGTTCTGCAGGCTAACCTCGGTGAACTTCTCCATTTATTTATGCTTTTGTGTATATTTTGTTGCTGTTTCCAAGGAAAAGTAGTTTTGAATCCCTCCAGCCTTGCCTTGGTTGAACTGAGGGGAAGCGGCTTTGTTTTTCTCGTGTGTCTATGTGTTTCTGAGTGTTGATGTGGTACAGCCAACCAAACAGAGCAGAACCAGAATTCAGGACTAACACATTCAAAGACTGCAGAGGCACGGTGAATCCAGGAGGTACAGAACTGGCCCCCAAGTTGGTGGCTGCTGTCTCTCCCCATTGAGCAAATCCTCTTTACAGTCAAAGAAGAACTACAGGACACAGTGATGGAATCCCGCTTGCAGTGCCAGCCACTGCCGCTCTGGTGTTCACTGGCTATGGAGAACCATTCTAGCAGCACTGAGGATGCCACCCCTGTGGGTGGAAGAGGGAGCAGCAGGCACACGGACCAACTGGGTCTGGGTTCATACACTTAGAATGCCTTGCCAAGCCAGAGTGTGGAGCAAAATTAGAATCTGTTTTTAACCTTGACTCTTCCATTAACAGAAAACAGACTTTACAAGATGGATTCTTAGCAGTCAAACTAAGGGAGCATTACAGAATCATCTCCCTCAACCACCCCAACCTAGTCTGGAAATGGCGGTCTTGCCCATTCCCTCCTTGACTTTCCTTGGGCTAGTTCTAGAACTTAGTGCTCAGTTTCATTATCCTGAATCTAAAATGTCAGAACCAACTAACCAAATGTCATGACCTGTCTGTCGCTCTCTTAAAACCCACAGCCTCCCAGCTGACCAACAAGCAGATTCAATGGAGGTGACTTTCAAGAGGAGTTCACATAGCCAGGGCAAAGATGGAACACAGGGAGTGGATGGGGGCTTTCATCGGGAGAGTGCTTGGTTAAGCAAATTTAAATTCAATTGACTTAATGAGGTGATTGATTTGTGTGATAGTTCATCTTCATTGTCAACTTGATTGCATTTGCATTACCAATGAGACACAGCTCTAGATCTTGCTGTGAGGGTGTTTCCAGAGGGGTTTGACTGAAAATAGACTTAACTTAAATGTGGGTATCATTCTGTGGGCTGGGGTCCTGGGATGGCTAGAAAGAAAGCCACTTGAGCACTGGCATTCATGTCTCCCTGCTTCCTGACTGTAGATGCCACGTGACCAGTGGCCTCACACTCCCGTCACCATGCCTTCCCTCCCACCATACCCAGTACCCCCCCCAAAGCATGAACGACAATACTCCCTGCCTTACTTAAGTTGCTTTTGTTAGACATTTGGTCACAGCGGTGAGAAAAGTGACTAGTGCAGAATCCTGGTTCCAGAAGTGGGGTTGTCATAGTGATAAACCTGGTTCCTAAGCTTCTGCAACCAGCTTACGAGAAAAATGTGCTTGAGTCTGGAGCTGTGGCTAGAGAAGCCCTGCAGGGCCATTCCGGAGGGCAGTCGGGAAGATCATGATCTTCAGACAAATGCAGACAGCAGAAGCCCAGCCATGAGGTTTCCAGCGGGGGAGGGCCTCAGAAGTCATCCACATTACACTCTAGCAAAGAATCTGCTGTGTTCTGAAAATCTGAGTAAGCCTGGATTCGAAGGCAAAACACTAAGTTGTTTGGTGGAGGAAATGTCGAGATAGTTTAGCATCTGAGCTGTGGTGTGACTCCTCATTATTCTCTCCTTCTGCTTTCTCCTTCTTTCCCTCCTTCCCTCCCTCCCCACCTCTCTCTCCCTCTCTCCCTCCCTCCGTCTCTCTTCCTCCCTCCCTCTCTCTAAGACAGTGTCTCACTTTGGCTGGCTTAGAACAATGTAGATGACTGCAATGTAGAGGCGAGGACTGCAGGCACCAAGGCCTGCCTCCCTATTCCTAATCAGAGCTATAGGAAGAGGGAGCTGTTGAGGCAACTGTCCTTCACAGTGAGAAGGTGTGTCTCTGCATTTTCAATTGTTAATCACTATACCTGGAGAACTAAGTGCTGGCACCAGGTTGTAAATTCTTGTCTTTCTACACCTGCCCAGAAACATGCAGGCCAGGCAGCCCTCTTTGCCTAAAGGCAATCTAAGAGCCGTTCAGGTGTTGTCTGACGGCTGACTGGTTATAATAAACAGCTGACAGCCAATAGCTGGGGCAGAAAGCATGGGGATGGAACCTTCCGGTAGGTGGGGGACGCAGGGAGACAGAGCAGGGGAGGGAGATTTGAGGCAGACACGGAAGGGAGACCAGAGGGGAGCAGGGAGGTAACGAGGAGGGCGCCCGGTGGGGACAGAGGCCAGGAAGTCTGCTTAAGTTAGAAGCTAGCTGAGAGTCTGTCCTTGTGAAAGTCTGAAAGCTTTAAACTATACCAAAGTCTCTATGTCTTACTTAAACTGCCATCAGGATCTGAGAAAGCCCAGTAATAGGGGACAGAAAGCTTCAGAAAATGTGCAGCTTGACAAGGGAAGAGGGTAAGTTTAAAGGCATAGAGAAAGTAGCTGTCCTTGTTAAAGAACTCATCTCTAAGCCAGGTGTGGTGGCACACACCTGTAATCCCAGCACTCTCCCAGAGTGGGTCGCTGTGAGTTCTAGGCCAGCCTGGTCTATAAATTGAGTCTAGGAGGGCCAATGCTACACAGAGAAACCTTGTCTCAAAAAACCAAAAAAGGAAGGAAGGAAGGAAGGAAGGAAGGAAGGAAGGAAGGAGCAAGCTCTATCTGAGCAAGGGAGATGGCACATGGGGTGAAAGTGCTTGTCTGACAGGCCTGATGACCTGAGTTCAAGCCTAGGCATCTTTTATCCCAGCATGCCTATGGCAGGTAGGAGGCAGAGTAAGAGTTGGCAGAAAGCCCATGGGCCAGTTAGCCTGGAGTATGCTGCAGAGCAGCAGAAACAGGGAGACCCTGCTTGAGCAAAGTGGAAGCTGAGACCCTTGAACCTCTGCATGCGTGCTGGGGCACAGGCATGCCTGTGCCAAACACATGTGCACACAAAGAAAAGTAACTTTAAAAATCCTTTAAAGAAATAAACCAGCTCTATTAAAGAAGCCTGGTGCCCAGAAGACTCCACCAAGTGAAGGGCACACCTCGTGGGAGAGCCTGACCTGAGAACTACACTGCCAGGGCCCCTTGCTGAAAACAACTGGCTAGTGAAGTGTTTCTACAGGTTCAGCAGCCAAAGCACACAGAGGCCACGAGAGGGGCAGCAAGGGGCCAGAGCATGTTTCAAGTTTGCAGCAGAACTTAGCAACGCTGACCACAAAGTGTTGATTTTGCAGGCATGTGAGTTACAGGGTCATGGACGTTTGCACCGATGTTCTAGAAAGTCACTGAAGCCCGGCAATATTTGGCAAAACTCCTCCCTGCAAGTAGGCCCTGCGAGGTCACGGCATGAAGCTTTGACGGAGAAGCAGGGAATCCAGTGTGTTGGAGATGCCAGGCATGGGGCAGAACTGGCCCGAGAGAGAGGCAGCATGGATTACAGGCAGCAGAAGTGGACAGGTGAGGCTGCAAATGGCTGTTGGAACCCAGGTGATGCCATTTCAAGCCCCAGATGCCCCAGAAGTCCAGATACAAACTGCTGCAGGGTTCGGTGGTCCCCCTGCGGTTCTGGTCTGGCTATGGAATGATATTTCTTTGCCATGTCTCCATTCCTCCCTTTCAATGGGTCAATATACCACTCTATACTGAGTAATTTGTTTTTGATTTTACAGAGGCTGAGTCAGGAGATTGTCTTGGGTCTCAGAAAAAACTCTGGGCATTTTAGGGGAAGCCTTTTGGTACTATTGGGCCTCTTATGACTTTGGGGACTCTTACAGATTAACTAAACGTATCTTGCGTCCTGAGATGTCCATGAGCCTTTGAGGGCCAGGGGCAGAAGGTCATTGCATAAAGTTGATTTGTCTGGGTGCCAGGTTAACAAGAGGTGGACTTGTGATGGTTTGTTTTTCACTGTCAGTGTTACAGGATTTGGAATCTCCTATGAGACACTATCTGGGTTTATCTGTGGGAGCTTTCAGAGAGGTTTAACTGAGCAGGGAAATACCCATCCTGAATGTGGGCAGCCGTTATCCCAGGGGCTAGGATCCAAGACTCAGTAAAGAGGAAAAGAGGAAGCTAGATGATCACCAGCATTCATTTCTCTCTGCTTCCTGACGGCAGATGAAATGTGAGCGGAGCACTCCTGTGTCTGAGCCTTCCCAACCATGCGATGCTGTGTTCCTAATACCGGAAGCCAGAGGTAAGCCCTTCCTTCTGTCAGCACTTCTGGTCAGGTATTTATCACAATGATGAGAAAACCTGTATCATGAAAAAGAGCATTCACAGCTTCACACACTTTAGAACAGGTGTTATGAGGCCGACTGGAATCGATGAATCACTATTTGAAGATTGCATGGGGTACAGGAAATACACAGCAAAAGATGCTTCAGCACGAGGAACAGGGTACCACAATGATGACTTGTCTGGAGGAACGGGAACCTACGCATGTTACTCCATCAAAATGCATACAATGAAATGCTGTCAGCGAGACTATTTAAGGAGGAATGGATTAAGTGAGGTCATAGGTTGGGCACTAATGCAGCAGGACAGGTGTCCTTCTAAGAAGAGACTCGACACTTTTTTAACACATGAAAGGAGATGTCCTGGTAACAGAAAGAAGACATCCGTATGCAATCCGAGGAGAGCTCCCGCAGCAGAAGCCAACCCCAGCGGCACCCTGGGCTAAGAGCTCCAGTTTCTGAAACTGTGGGAGAAGACATACCTGTCTATTTTGGTTGGGTTTTAGGGTGCTGAGGTTGAGGTCAGGGCCTGGGTGTGCTAAGTATACACCATCCCAGCCCCTGTCAATTGTTTCTAAGCCACCCTATCTGGCATTTTATAGGAGCTAAGACAGACTAACATCACGGGCGTTGCCCTCACCACCCTCTGCCCCTCACCCAATAATGATCGTTCAGCTATGTTTTTGAAAGATAACATCAGTTCTTCAAGAACTTCATGTATTTTTATTATATTCACCCCCCCATTCTTCCTCCTAACTCCTCTGAGGTCCGTCCCCTCCCCCTTCCAAACCCTCACGACATGATGTCTTTTAAAAAATAACCTGCTCAGTCTAACCTGTGCTCAGTCTAATCTAGACTCATGAGTGTGGGGCTACCTACAGAAGCACAGTTGGTTGAGCCTACCAGAGGTCACACCCTTAAAGAAAACGGAATCTTCCTCCCCCAGAAACTACAGCAGCCTGGTTAGCTCATGAGGACCTCCATCCTCTGACTACAATGTCGACCTGCTTGATCCTGTGCAAGCCTCAACACGAACGCTTTCAATTTCAGGACTGTGACTGCCCGTACAGGTGAGTGGGCCGACCACCACCACGTGCTCAGTAAATGTCTGCCCACTCGCCAGGGACACAGTCAGGAGCACTTTATAAAAAATATAAAGCCAGGCATGATGGCAGATTACTGGTAGTCTATGTATTTAGGCAAGGCCAACCTGGTCTATATAGTGAGTTCCAGCCCAGCTGGAACAACATAACAAGACCTTGTCTCAAAAAAAAAAAAGTGTGTATGTGTGTGGGTAGACGGTAGAACCCTACTGTATATTAAGCAGCAGACGTAGAGACAAAGCTGCCTCTGTGTCCTTAACAAGGCCAGATGGGGCAGCCACTTCGGAGAGGTTCACCTGACAATACAAAGAAGCCCTTTCTGCCCCCACGGCTTTGCCCAGCACTGGTCGCTGTGCCCTTCCACAGGTTTGCTACTGTCTGAGGTCACCCTCTTCCTTAATTCCTGTCCAAACAAGGAAGCCATCACCTCCAGCACCTGAGCGGGAATGGACTCCCTGGAGTAGCAAAGAGCGGCGGGACCGGAGACGGTACGCCTGTGGGCTGGAGAGGACAGAGCTTTCCAACTTCTGCACTCCTACCCAAGGCCTGGCACTGCACATAGGAGACAGCGCCTAGCAGTGCCAAGAAATGAGCCCAGGTTTTCCCAGCGTGCCCTGCCTGCCTCTTCCTCCTGCCTGCCTCTTCCTCCTGCCTTGCCTTTCTTCCAATTTATCTGTAAGCAGATACACTTGAGAGAGCAAAGTGGTACCCAGCCCTGCACACATTCCTCTGCAGCTCCGGGTCCCTCTAAGCAGTGAGGGCAGATGTGGCCGGAAGGAAAGATACTTGAGGAGATTTACAGTCTGTGACCAATTAGCCAGATGTGCTAGCCTCACCACCTGACTTTCCTCTTACTGGTGTTCTGTGCATAGTGCCCACCCCCACTGCTCTCGTTCTCTCCTTTCCTTGAAGAAGGCCATTTCCCTTTGCCCCGGGGGCAGGGACTGCAGTATCAGGGCCATCTTGGATCCACAGACACTCCGGTCTTCACAGTGCTCATGAGGACCCTCCTTCTCCAGTGTGCACAGGCACCACGGCCACTTCTCTTAGAGCCTTTTCTCTCAGTGAGTTTCCACACGCACGTTAGCTCTGACTGCAACCTGTACCATGTGGTCCGAAGGAGTTCTAAACACTTCCTGTCCGGAATGGTGAGTCTACAGTGTGTGCAAAGCATGCTTTAGAGAAGAAATCCTCTGTGTGTCTGTCACTCCTTTCTTCCTTCACTTAAGCCTGGTCACAGCAGTTCCTGGCTGTGGTCAATGGAGCCGAGTTCCCTCTCCTCATTTGCCTCGTCTTCCCCCCTGTCACTCTGAATTCGGTATGAACTTGGCCACATTCGGTCTGGATCTGCCTCCATCACCTAGCTTTTCCAGCCTGGACAGACGAAGAAGGCTTTCAGCAGTTCTCTGAGACTTCAAACCCAGGTATGCACTCTTACCTCACCCATGCCTTTTTTTTTTTTCTTTTACAATTCCCACGTTTAAAAAACGGCCCAACTGTTTTAAGGGCCAAAGAATTTAGACATGACACAGATTTCAAAGGCACTGTCAAGCCTCACACATTCTCACTCCTTCGCAGGCACACAGTGACATTCCCAAGAATGTGCCATTTGCAAACAAAAAATAAAATGAGGAATGCTACCTTCTCTTTCCCTGGGGGAACTTTTTATTCTCCCTTAAACTGACATTTCCTGCTGCTCTCCAGATTCTTCCTGGATCCCCTCATGCCCAGGTGTCTCTGGCATTTGGGACTGCTGTACAGATTCAGTGCTCACCACTACTCCACAAACAGCCACACACTGAAAACCCTCATCATCCACCACTGCCTTTGCAAAGGCGCTAAAGTTAGCTCAAGCTTTTCATCTCCGTCTTTCTCTGCACGTCTGACTTCAGAGCACATCTTTTCTACACCTTTTTTCTGCTCTTCACACTTTGGAAAACTTAGTCCCCCAAACCTATGCAAGAATGACAAACCTACAGTGTCTAATTACCCCCCTTTTGGTGCAAAGCCAAATATAATAAGTAACGAGTGGGAAGCGAGGTTGTCTTCCATGTCTGTTGAAACCTCACACACTCTTGTATGCAGTGCGTGTTCAAATACTTTGAGTGACGGAAGGGTTCAGATGCTAGGTCTCTGAACGTCTAAATCAAGACGTTCTTCGAGTTCTAAAAAATAACTCAGGGAGAAAAGCCTGAAACATTAGGAGCTGACATTAGAGATGACAAAGAACAATTGAAGCCTTCAATAAATGATAAGATAATGCTGGGATAAAATACACAAAAACAATGGTTCCTGCTTGCTGGGTACTTCTCTGAGATAGTCTCATTCTGTAGGAGTCTCCCAGATGACCTCTGTCAAGTAGTCCTCAGCCTGCGTCCTGAATTAGATGTGTGTTGGCTTGGGGAAATCTCTCTCTACCTGTCCTGTCTAGGGTTTCTATTGCTGCGCTAAAACACTGTGACCAGAAGCACCTTGGGGAGGAGGGGTTTATTTCACCTTACAGCTCTCAAGCCACGCAACCCATCCCTGAGGAAAGGCGAGGCAGGAAGGGGAGGCCATGAAGGAATGCTGCTTTTGGCTAGCTCAGCCTGCTTTCTCATGTCACCCAGGACCACACCTGCCCAGACTGCACTGCCCACGGTGAGCTGGGCCCTCTCATATCAATCTTTCCTCAAGAGAATGCAAGTTTTCTCAGCTGAGGTGCCCTCTGCTCAAATGACTCTAGCTTGTATCAACAAAAGGCCAGCTAGGACAGCACAGTGAGCCAGCTTATCTGGGACCACGGCATGCATGGCAAGTCCTACATCACTCAAATATCTGTTTAGAAAATTATTTTTCTGCTTAGCAACTGTCACCCCGGCCAAGCTGTCTTATAAAGTCTGGCCATGAGCGAAGCCAGACACAGCAATTCATCCCCCTTCTTCCAGGGACAGACACGAGATCCCAGCCAGGCCAGAAAAACCTTCACCAAGACCTTCCTCCATGTTTTACACAAGAAATGCCTTCACAGAGTAAGAAAGGCCATCCTCCCCACCCTAAAGAGTTTTGCTGGAAGAGTAAGATCTCGGCAGAAATGATGTGCCATTCACTATCCCAGATGAAGGTGTGTGTGGAAATTAGAAACAAGGCATAACCCCCCACCCACCCACCCACACACACACGATTACTGTGAAAAATACATAGCCTTCCCACATGTCCAACTCTCCTTTCCCTGATTAGGAGGATGACAACTGCTACCTCCTTACTTTGTTCCCGTTAGTATGAGCCAAGCTTTGAATCACAGGTGTGTCTGGGTGTCCTTCGTAGGTATAATACTTCTCCGAGTTTTTATAGTTGTCATTAATGTGACCTGTTCTTGGTGACATTCTTTCAAGCTGTTATAAATGTTGTATAAGAACATAATTTCCATACATTTATTAGGCCTGCCTGTCCTTTCACTTTTTCAGCTGTTCCCCTGACATTTCCAGTGAGGCAATTGGAGATATCTGCAAATGACCATTTTGGTCTCGTTTTTTATTATCGAATATTCTGCATGGGGCAGACTTGGCTGACAAGTTAATGACATGTATTAGTGACGACAGGGGACAATCCTACCTTGTCCAAGATCTCATCTTCTAACTTCTCATCATTAAACAACGTGGAATCATTCAGTCTGTGATAATTATTATTTAGCATGATAATTAATGCCCTTTACTTTCTAATTTCTAAAGAACTTATATTTTAAAGAAAAAAGGCCTTAGCACAGACACTGAGTTCTATTAAATGTCTTCTGAGTGTCTATTAAGGTGATCAAGGGCTTTTATCCACTTATTAATGAACTGAATTATGCTAATACATTTCCAAATGCTAACTTCTCTTTGCATTCTTGAAATTAATTTGGCTTTGGGCACTGAGCTTTATTCTTTTAATAGAAAACTGGATTCAATTTGCTCATATTTGATTTAGGATTTTTCTTGGGAGAATAATAAACTTCATAGTGAGCCTGGCCTACAGATCTGGGTGTAGCTTGGTTGGGTTTTGATATCAGGGTTATTTTAGCTTCATGAAGTAAAATTGGAAGCTTTCTTCTCTCGGCATTCTGAAATGAAAAGTATTTTTCCCTGGGAAGTCTAACCCTCGCAGCTATAAAACTGCTCAGCAGCCTATCACTGCGGATCATGACTTCTCTGTTCTCTCAGTTCTCAGCCACTGTCTGCGCTAAGTTTTATGGTGACTCGTTAAGCCATTTTGGACGTTTATCATCTTCTAAAGCGTCATCTTCAGTGAGCACCCGCTAAATTAGAGCAAATCTACAGCAGTGTTCTCTCACCCTGTCTTCTGAAAGGCTGGGCAGAGACTCACATGCAGGAAGGCACGTGCTCTACCAGCACTCCTGTTTTAAGCTCAGCCCCACCATTTTAACCCAGCACTATTTTTCTTTATGGCACGTGACACACTTCATTTAATACCTGTCAGTCTTGCCCGAAGCTTTATTTATATGAGAGAGCTCCCTCCTCCCCTCTCCAAGTTGGCTTCCTCTGCTCCTTTCAGTGGAGCCCTCGGGCTATCTACCACATTTTTGGTGGCTTAGGTTTTTCTATTCCTCGCATGGTTTGAATTCATAACTGTGCTTAAAGGTCATCCTTCTTGAAGAGCCTGGGACTGAGGACAGCAACATTTACATTTTCTTTGTTGTGAAGTCTCATTTGCTCTAACAGCAACCTCCAGACAGAAAACACAGGGCAGAGTGGGCACGCCTGGTCCTCAGCCGCCTCGGCAGTGCCCTGCCGCCTCCCTGCTGATGCTCTGAACCTCTTGGCCTCGTTAATAGAACTGCCCAGGCTCCTTTCTGTGCCTGAATGGCGTCGGTTGAGATGTTTCAATTTATATGTCTGCTTTCAGGAGTTTATTCTTAGCTACCTAACTTGATCCTGAAAATCTGGTGATAAGAGATTGCTTAACAATGAATGAGTTTTCTATTTAAAACAAAACAAAACAAAACCTGTCACAGGGACTGGAAGAAGATGTATGGGATGCGTGCATGCGTGCATGTATGTGCGACTCAATGAGAGACTGCTTGCCTAACTTGTGGTTCTCCCTTTTTTCAGTCCTCAGTACTAAAAATGAAAACAAAATTGGGGCCGGTGAGTGAAGGAACAGCAAGCCTGGTGACCGACCTGAGACTTCCACACCTGGACCCATGTGCTAGAAGGAAAGGGCCAGTTCCTACAGGCTCTGACGTCAGCGTGCATGTCATGCCATGTGCACGCACAGAATAAATACACAAGTAAATGTAAGAATAATTCTAAAAATAATTACACCTCACTTAGAGACGATGAGTATGTGTCAGTCTTTAAAGAAGTACGTACACAGGGGTAGTTCGCTAGCCTCCAGCAAGTCGGAGAGAGAGAGAGGTGAGCTCACCCCAGAACCGGTGTGTTTGTGAGCAGGGATGGAAGGTAACAGGAGAGGTATGGGAATGGGGACCTTGCTGGATTGGGGACACAAGGAGACTTCGAGGCTCAAAGCTGTCCTGAAAGCCTGTCAGGAAGCCAGAAGAGGCTCAGCCAGGCCCTTCTTCACCTACTGTTTCCACTAGTCCCCCTACCCCCGTCACTTCTAAAACGCAGGAGGCAACAGGAGTATAGGCAGCAGTTAGAAAAGGCTAGAATCCTCCACAGAAATAGAACTTAGCTGTCGGCACTGGCACATTGTACAGAAGTCTCATATATTTCACATATATCATTTTATAATTGACATTTATTTACGGGGTTGGGGGACATGATGTGTGGAGGTCAGAGGACAACTTGCAGGAGCTGGTTCCTTCCACTATGTCGGTCCCAAGGGTGGAATATGGTAATGAGGCTCCGTGGCAGGTGCCTTACCTGCTGAGCCATCTCCCTGGGCCAAGAAGTCCCATGTGAAAAAAATAGAGGCAGAGATACAAATAGCTTGTGTTTTAGTCAGAACTCACCAGACCACAGAGAGCCTGGATAGAGAGAATTCTGACCTTTGGGGCAGCACCTGAATGAGAGAGTGTTCTAAGGATAGACAAACGCACGCAGGGAGGTAGGGAGACATCCAAGGGCAGGCAGTCAGCCCCTTTCTCTATCTGAAACAGAGAGAGACTAGTTCCCAGCCCGCAGTGCAAACAGCTAGACTCTCCAGAATGGAAAAATGCGCATGCTGTGTGCTTAACGCTCTTCTTGACTTCCTTGAGTACGGCCTTCCCGGGCCCAGGACCTACCTTTGACCAAGTGGAGAATGTGCAGTACACAGTGGAGAAGCAAGCCAGAGAAGCAGAGGGCTGGGAACAGTGCCACGGAGAAGTAAAAGCACAAGGCCAGAAATCAGATGCATGGTTTTTGGGGAACCCCTCAAGATCCTTATTCCCAGAGAGCCCTACCCTATCTCTGGGTAAAGAGAGTTCTACATGGAGAGGCCAGGAGAGGCCTAATAGGCAGGTCTGGCTGGGCTTCGGCTCTGTCACTTAGGATTTTGATGAAATAGAATTGTTATGCTTTTCTCCTGATACCCTGTCTCTATTACTGGAGTGTCTGCTGTGTTTGTACAGGCAGGAGGCCAAACCTTTATACACCTTTATACATGCCCCAGTAACCCTTTATGGGTTCCCTCTTGTCTGCTAATACCTCTTAAGTCCCATCTCTGTACACCTGTTTGTTGCTGAAACCTAGAACTGCTCACTCATGTCCAAGTTTCATCCTTTTCCATAACCCAAGGCTTCATACACAGTGTACACACACACAGAGAGAGAGAGAGAGAGAGAGAGAGAGAGAGAGAGAGAGAGCAGAAGTGTGTGTGTATATGGCTATAACAGAGTCTCATTTTATAGTTCAGGCTGTCCTTGAACTAACTTTAAAGTATGGGCTGACCTTGAACTGAACCCTTTGCTTCAGTGTCTGGAATGCTGGGATTACAGGTGTGAACCACCGTGTTTGGTGTTAATGAAAATGAAAAAGGAGGGGCTAGAGAGGCTGAAGACATGTTCAGTAGTTAAGGGTACCTGCTGCTCTTGCACATGGCCTAAGCACAGTTCCCAGCATCCATGTCAGGAGGCTCACAACCACCTATAACTCCAACTTCAGGGGACCTAATCCCCTCTTCTGGCCTCCTTGGATAACTGCACTCATGTGCACTTACTCAAATGGCTGTAACATACACATACATGTAACTAAAAATAAATATTAAAAAAATTCTGCTGGCTGATACATTGTAACATGAAAATCTTCAAGGATATACGTGGAATATATATACATATATACGTGTATATATGAGAGAATCTAAGAATATATATATATTCATACATATGTATGTATACACACACATATATATGAGAGTCAGAAAGAAAGAATCAGAAAAATTATTAAAGCCTATGCAATTTTTTTTCCAGAAGTGAGTTTTGTAGCTGTTTGTTTGAAATAAGCAGTTTCTTCGAGTTCTGAGTTGACCGAGGAGAGAGGTGGAAAGCTAGATCCACTGGAAGCACAGAAGCAAAAGCCTCCTGACCTCTTCCACACTTCCACACAGCCAACACCCCCGGCTGTGTCCTGGGCTGAAAGGCCGCTTTCCTCATCCTCTGTGTGACAAGGGGAACTATCCTGTGCGAATGTTTTCCCTATTTCGGCTTTTCTGATGTGTGGTCCTTGTGATGAGGGTGTTCTCCAGCCCCCGTCTTCGCTTAACCTGCCGGCTCCCGTGGGAGCCATTAGCTCAGCTGCTCCAGTGAGCTCAGGGCTGCTTGAAGGCTCACACAATCCGGGGCTACTTATCATGCAAACAACCTGGGAGACTCATTTTCCTTGCAGTGCAGTAGGAGGGGTAAATTACTGAGATAAGTAGATTATTGGGGAAAAAGTCACACTCAGAGGCCTTATGAAATGATTAAACCCTGGGAAATCCATCCCCCTAAATCCCTGGCCCCTGATGGTGCACACATTCATCGCTGGACCCAGTGGTCCACAATGGAGCGCCCTCCTTACACGCAGCAAGTGCTCCCCGCCGGCCGAGCTCCATTTAACTTTCCAAACAGTGAACGCTTTCATTTTGATGGGTGACAGGCATCATCCGTGAGCCACATCGGAGGACAGGGAGCAGGACTGTACGTTTTTACATTCCTCTGAAACAGGGAACCAGCAAACGCTAGGACGTGGCCTTCCGGACTTGTTTGCGTTTATTTCATAAATTCCAACAGCAACAATTTCACAACTGTGACAAAAGATGTCTTCCCCATAAGAAGCATTTCCTTACAGTGGCACACGCCTTTCATCTTAGCACTCTTGGGGCAGAGGCAGGCTGATCTCTGAGGTCAGCCAGGATACATAGAGTTCTAGGTCAACCAGAGCTACATAGTGAGGCCCTGTGGTGGGGAGGGGAAAAAAAGCATTTCCTTACTCAAATTGACCATTAATTGCTAACTTGATAAACGGCCTGAAAGAATGTTTTAAAACAAATTGGGAACTCTGATGGACAGACCATGAGTAAGAGCACAGCACGACAGAGGCTGTTAGCACTAGTGCCGACTCTGTAGCTGTCTGCTGACAGTGAGCAGCCATGCTGGCATCATCGGGCATCTTGAGGCCCCCAGGGCCACTTAGGCACTATAAATGACACATGAGCACTGACGGATGCCCGCGCGTAAGGGAGTCTTAGTCACAGACTAGTCACTTCTTACCTCAGGCTGACCAGGCCTGAGGGAGGGAGGCCACCACAGAGGGTGCAGCAGCCTCTGGAGCAGGAGCACAGGAATGTCTTCTCCTCCCCTCCAGCCCCGGACCAGTCCGGCATACGCATACAAACACATCCTACTTCCAACTGGGGGAAGAGCGATTTCAACCTCTTAATATCTCTGTCTCTGTGTCTTTCTGTCTCCAGCCCCTCTCTTTCCCACCTCTTTCTTTCTGAGATGTGATCTCACTATCTAGCCTAGTCTAGTTCAAATTGGCAATCCACCTACTTTATACTCCTAAGAGCAGTGACAAGAGGTTTGTGCCAATACTATACTTAAAAAAAAAAAAGCCTCACCCCCCGCCCCGAAAAATTGCTTTGGGTCTATAATGCAACCTGCTCCCCCACTCCCTTATGAAAGTTTAGGTAAAGGCTGTGACATCAGAATTCTTTTAACCTCTGAGCCATCTCTCCAGCCCGACATCAGAATTCTTTTGGGTGGCTTTATTATGAGCAGGGTGTGTGTCTCTTTCGAGAGGAAAGTGTGCTATGATGTGCCGTGCAGAGATTAATTTCATCTTTTCATACTTGGTTGACAATGTGGGGCTACCTCCATTTTTGCAGATATGTGGGTAAAGCTTAGACAAGCTAAGGAACTCACCCAAGGTCTACAAAACAAAAACTACAACAACAAAAAACCCCCCACAACATCTAAATATTATTCTAGGAGGCTGGAGAGATGGCTCAGTGGTTAAGAGCACAGATTACTCTTCCAGAGGATCTCGGTTCAATTCCCAGCACCCACATGGTGGCTCACAGCCATCTGTAATTCCAGTTCCAGGGGCTCCAACAGACATACATGCAGGCAAAACATCAATGCACATAAAATAAAAATAAATCACAAAAAAGAATATTAAAAACGTCACCATGGGTTGGTCTTGGAGTGCAGCAGTGGGGAAAATACATCTCAGATGGCTGCGCTTCATCTGTAACAGTCTGACTTACTAAATACATGAGCATTTATGCAGTGATTTGGTGGCACCAGGGTTTGAATCCAGGGCCTCCTACGTAGGCACTCTGCCCTGTTCTCTTTCCCAGCCTGAGAATTCATATTTGAATGAAGAGAAATCAGTGGGTTACAGAGAAAAACCATCGATCTGACTCCTTAGCTGCTTGTGCCATTTATTTGTAACAATGTGGCAGTATATTTTAAACAGCACTGAGCTTCAAGCCAGGATGATATGGGAGAAAAAGAAACAACTTTCACTAAAAAAATAATCGGTGGCTATTGCAATGAAGTATTGCTTTAAGAAGCTGAAATGTAGTAGTAATAATGAGATACTAATTAGATTTTCAGTTAATAGGAAAATAGCTGTGGTTTTGTTTTGTTTTGTTTTTGGTCTGAGACAGGGTTTTGGTTTCTGTTGTAGCCTTGGCTGCCTTCAAACTCACAGAGATCTGCCTGCTTCTGCCTCCCTCTACTGGGATTACAGGCATGTGCCATCACGCCCCGGCTAGAAAAAAATAGTTTTTAATATGTACGTAAGACTGCACATATATTTTGGCATGTCTATTTTAATTCTGCTTAAAAGCAACCCAAGAAACACAGATACCGTACTGTTATTAAGAACACAAATGATTCGAATATCAGCTCTGTATGACGTCAGGCAAATGACTTAGCTTGTCTCTGCTTCAGCTTCTTCATCTCTGAAGTGCACACCTTCCAAGCCTCACTCGAATGTTGCGGGGATTCACTGAACTAACACAGTGGCCCGTACACACTGGTTATTTTATAAGCGTTAGCCAATACTACACTGCTATTGTTAATTATGGAGACACACCCACGCCAGTACGGGACACTGTGAGGTTAGTCTAAGTCACTAAGAATGTTGGGAGGATGGGGAAACGGGGAGCTGAAGTGACGGCTGACTGGGTGGGCTCACGTCGAAGGCAGCACACCCTGCTCATATGACAGGTACAGTTACCCCGAGTTAAAGAACAGATGTGACTTCAGTGGGAGAGCGGGCTGACGGGTCTTCGGAGGGAGCCAGTTTGGCTTATGAGTGGGACAATTCCAGAATTCCTAACACGGGTTGGGTGCAGCTGTGGATTTGGAGAACCTACAGCCGACAGTGCTGGGTGGACCTTCCAGCTCAGATTGTGCAGGTCCAGGCTGGCGGCAGGAAAAAGTGCTCGCTGGGCATGAGTGTCAAAGTCCTCATAGAAGACAGAATCAGAAAACCGGAAGTTCATCGGTTAGGGTTCTGTTTTTGCTGCTGCTGTTTTTACGTTAGAGACTACCTTAGCTCACTAAGTGGGACTCTAAGGGGGGAAGGGATAAGGATCTCAGAGTGGTCAGAAAACTGAGTTTAGAGAGCAAGCATCAGGAAGGACAGAGCCAGAAGCCTCCCGCCGCTCCAGCTGCCTATGAGGTTACACAGGGTGACAAGAATCCGATGCCAGAGTCTCCCCTGAGCTGCCCTGGGACAGCTGAGCACCCCATCACCAGCCTCCAGAGGCCCCACTCTCGGTGCACAGCTCATCCTTCACACTGCTCGTCTCTGGAAACCTGGCCGCTGTGGGATTCTTTTGACAACAAGTCAAGAGAAATGGACTTTCTGGGAATCTTCTAACCCCTGTGGTTCGGGAGGGGGAATGAAGGAGTTGTAGTAAGTAGTGAGGAAGCCACGCAAACCAGAAACAGGAACGTGGGGAGTGATGGGAAACAGCAGGAGCTCTACCAGACACGAGTCTTTTAGCATCCCTTAACACCACACCACTGATCTGATTCTGTCTTGCAATAACAAGCTATTTATACACCTGAATCACTCCCCTACTGCCCTAAGCTCCAGGCAGGACACATATCCGAATGACTTCTGTGTCCTTCCTAGAAACCAGAAGGCATCTTGAACTCTTGGAAAATGAAGAACAAATTACTCTATGCTTCCACTGGCTCATTTGGTGGTTTCTAACATTTTTTTGGGAAAAGGATTGCCAAGCAGTTGGCCAATCTCTTTGAAGTGTCTTTAACATACATATGAAACCTCTAAACTCACTGTCTTGAGCTCTGCTCAACTGATATATGAGCTTTCCAGTAGATTATGATACTAAGAATATTATCTTTTGCAGCTGTAAAGGTCTGCAATGCCTGTTGAAGAACATTCTCAGAAAATGCTTGTTGTTGAAGTCCGGATGTTAATGGGACATGAGGCAGGCCCTGTACTGTTTTAACTGCATGCCTGATACTGTCACTAATGACAGGAAATACACTGTTTGGTCTTCATTCAGTCTCTTGGCAGTAATTTCTGGGCCCCTGGAATCTCCACAGTGATGTCTTTTACATGCGTATGATGACTGGTGGCTGGGTACTCTTGGACATCACTGGAATGCAGATGTTTTCTGGGGACACTGAGCACTGTGGTTAGTGATACTGAGCACCTTTGTTTACAGGGACAGGGCTTTCAGGCCCACCCACAACTCCAGGAGGAAATAGAAGGTGAAAATTGAGCTGATCATTCCATGGTGAATGATGCTTTAATCAACCATGTTTACTCCATGAAGCTTCTATAAAAATCCAGAGAACAAGTTTTGGAGAGCTCGGGGCTGTGGGTGCTGAACTCTCCCAGAAGTGCTGGAGGTGGCACAGCCGAAGGGGGCATAGAGGAACACAGACATGCAGCCCATAGCAGCATCAGAGGTGACATGGCGCTGTGAATCTCGATTCAGGTGAAATGGCACCAGAGGTGAATTAAATTGTATGATATCAATTTAATACATCTCGGATATCTCTGGAATCAACCAGAGAGCCTATTTGTGGGAAGACCCCAAAAGGTCTGGCAGCAGAAGTGAATTACTGAGGCTGACACCCCGACAGCACAAAAAAACAAGTGGTTTGTTCCTTCATCTCCAATTCAAAGGGTGCGGTCTAGGGCTTCTTAGCATTTGTCTATTCATACAAGCCGAGCAGGAAGAGCAGACATTGGATAGCAGGTTGGAAATATTCAAGAGGTGATGAGCAGAAGAGGGCATGAAAGGGCCAGAGCTCTCTAACAGTGACGAGAACCAAAGAGGAAGCAGCGAGAGAAAGGACTCCACACACTTCTAGAAGGTAAACAGGCTAAGGCTGAGGGCTGACACTAAGGCAGAAGCTGTGGCCTAGAGCACTCAAGAGGAAGAGCCTGCGGAGAGCACAGGCCTGCTGAGCACAGTCCCCCAGAGGGCTCTGGATGATGCGCAGTGAGACTGAAGGTGAAACTGGGATTCACTTAAAGTGTGATGGACAGCAGACCCCCTCAAATTTCCCTCTCCCCAAAGAGCAGCTGCTGTGGGCATCCACTGCTGTCCTCCAGGGAGGGGGCTCCAGGCTGGGAGGTGTCCACCAGGTCTGTGAGGTAAAGAGCTCTCTCTCTCTCTCTCTCAGCCTTTACTTCCACAGAACTTACCCAGACTTCAGCACTCTAGCAGACTCTGTAGCATGAAATAAACCCCAACGAAACAGGAAAAACTAGTTCTAGGGATACAGAAATAATCCCGACAACAGAAGAGTACTTAAAAACCACCCAGCAGACAACAATCACTAGTTAGTACTCTTATCTATCCATCCATCCATCCTGTGTTTTATATGTGCATGTACTATGAACATGCTTAGTGCCAGTAGAAGTCAGAGGAGGGCATCAAAGTCCTTGAAACCAAAGTCACAGATGGTTGTGAGTCACCACATGGGTGCCGGGAACCCAACCTAGGTCCTCTGCAATATTAACACAAGCTCTTAACTGCTGAGCCATCTCTGCAGCCCACAACCAATCAGTAACCTGACAAACCATGGAAAAAATCCTATACCTATAAAAAAATGATTCTACTGGAATAATCGAAACAAACAAAAACCAAACTCTTTTGCTGGAAGTATAGGTATTTGACAGAAAACATGCTTAGCATTCATGAAGCCCTAGGCTCAGGCTTCAGCACCCCAAATTAAACTGACACAGAAAAGAAATAGAAAGATGAAAGAGCTCTTAGAAATCCAAGGATGCGCAGTCTCATGCACTGTCGGACAGCAGAAACACTAAGGGAAAAAACAAACAACAATAACAATATAAATTAAAAACAAGCCAGAATAACCACCAGACTCTCATCAGTAACACTCCACTTAAGCATATTCTGAAGGGAAAGTATTTACCATTTAGATTGTCATATCCTGTCATGATGCCAATCAGATAAGAGGATGGAAAAGTTTTTTTTTTCTTGTATGTGAGAATTCATAAGGTTCACCACTCTAAAACCCCCTCTTTAAAACAAAACAAGGTTGAAAACATACTTCAACAAAATGAGGTTTTAAAAAATTGAAGATATGGGATCAGGAAAACAGAACACGCGAGAGGATAACAGCTACAAAGACCAGGTGGCTCTGAAAAGCCAGGGACAAGGACACATTTCTGACGGAAACAAAGGTTTGGAAGGAAACAGCGGTAGGAAGATACGAGCAAACAGCGAATGACAAACTTGGACACACACACACTCAGCAGACACATGAAGATGGACTCTGCTGTGGGGCTCCACAAGTGCACTGAGATTGCAGCTGACAACTGACACGAACCTGGGGTCACCTGGGGAGGGGGACCTCAATGAAGAACAATCCAGGCCAGACTGTTTTTGAGGCCTTCATACCTCTTCCTGAAGTTCCTTCTGATCGTAACTTTTTAAAATGATTTGTTTATTATGTATACAGTGTTCTGCCTGCAGGCCAGAAGAGGGCACCAGATCTCACTACAGATGGCTGTGAGCCACCAGGTAGTTGCTGGGAATTGACTCAGGACCTCTGGAAGAGCAGCCAGTGCTCTTAGCTTCTGAACCATCTCTCCAGACCCCTTGATCATAATCTTTATCTTACCAAAAAACAAACAAAAAAAAACTAGAACAAAAGCCAAAAGAAAAAAGAAAGAATTAATACCTAGAAAGTCAAAACTATGTATGACAGAAAATATAATGGTAAAACATCACTTGGTCCAGCAGGGATAGTATTTGGTAGTAACCTGCCCGGAAGAGGCAGCACAGCGAAGGCATGAAGACCTAGGCCTCCAGGAAAAACAAAATCAAAACGCTCAATTCCGGAAAACTGCAAGAAAATTAAAGGCAACCGAGAACTCCAGGAAATAAGAAGACAATATTTATATTGTCTTCATACCATAATTATTTGGTATGAAGAGTTAGCAACTCAGAAAAGGCAAATTGATAACATTAGGGCAGCAGGTTTTTAAGAGAAACTGACTTCCAAATAATGAGTTAGAAGTTGGACAACATAAAAGGCATGGGGAAAAATTAATATTTTTTCTTCCAAGAAGAAATATATGTAACACATGATAAATATATATATATATATATATATCAGCGCACGATGGAACCATGTGTGCCATGCCAGCTAATCAACAGGTAATAGAAGAACTGAGAACTACCCATGAAAGCTGAGCCCAGGCCGGCCTCTGTATCCAAGGGTTCAACGTGCAGGGGCACAAACAAAGATTGAAACTATCTGGGGGAAAACTGTAAATGTATTCAGCAGGACTTTTCCCTTGTCAGCATTCCTTAGTCAATACAATATAACAACCATTGGTGCAGTATCTCCATTCGGTGTTGTAAGTAATTACGAAGTGATGCACACAGGGAGATGGACTATTCGGGTTTATGCAAACACCATGAGATTTGCAGCTCCGAGTATCTGCAGGGGAGGGCCCTCGAGCAAGCACCGTCATCTAGACGTAGTCAAGTTCCCCTGGAAAGAGAACTGTGGGCCAGCGGGACAGCTCAGTGGATGGAGGAGCCTGCTGCCAAGCCCGATGGCCGAGTTTGATCCCAAGACCCATGCGGTCAAGTGGTCCTCAGCTCTCCACACTCAGGCCGTGATGTGTGCGGGCGCATTTGTTGTGTGTGTGTGTGTGTGCGCGTGCATGAAGTCAAAGTCAAAACAAACTGAAGTGACTGTAGATCAGGTTAAGCGATGAGGAGGAAACTCCAGCAGAAGGTGACCTTACTGACTGCCTTTTGTTTACATTATAAATTCCAAGTCAACAGCAGCATTTGATTAATACTGTGTTCGAATGTACCATGACAGAATATGTCTCCTCTATTAGAATCTGCAGTCCCTTGCCTGGTATGTGAGCCTGCACCTATACCCCAGGACTAGGGAGGCAGAGGCAGGTGCATCTCTCTGAGTTGAGGCTAACCTCATCTACACAGCAAGTTCCAGCCAGGCAAGGGCTACACAGCAAGTACCTGTTCTCAATAAACAAACATAAGAGGAGGAATGGGAAAGCAGACTGGCTGGTTTCCCCCTATGCTTCAGAACCGCGTTCAAATGTTAGTTCATTATTTTCAAAGATTTTTGAAAAGTAAAATTCTGTTCTGGAATCGGAACTTCTGGGCTCATGACCATGAAAAGACTAAGCATAGATATATACAATCCGGTGACTTTTTCCTTCAATATAGTGACTGTCCGTGGGTGACCCCGACATGAGCCAGCAGCACCCAGGCACTAGCCTGGCAAAGGGCATGAGGGAAGTACAAAGGCTGGGTTATGGGTCGGCTCGGGGAAAATCTCCCCCAGGCTCAGTGCCGGAATAACCCTGGGTCTTCCCGGACTTCCATGGCCCTGCTGGACAGAAGAAGTAAAATGTCTTAGATTTTCCTTTTGAAAGCACTAGGAACAGCTCAAGGATTTGCACAGTAGAATGAAAGAGGAGCTGTCAGTGAGTTCCTTAGGACTCACAGCTTGAAAGGAAAGAGGAGGCCCACAGGGGGCCTGAGGACCAAGCCCAGCGGGGGAGCCTGAGCACTTCCCCAGCCCAGGGGGTGGGACCAGAGCTCTTAAAGCCACAGCTCTCCTCTGTGGGCACAGAGGCCCTCACAGCGGGGACCCATTCACGCCAGTCACCCTTGGAGACTGCTATTTATGCTAAAGAAATTTACCCCACTCCATTGTCGGCTTCTTGTCCAGAGTTCTCTTGGATCCCTTGTTTACGGCCTTAGTCCTATATTGTGAGCCGAGCAATGGACAGGCCATCTGAGAGGGCAGCGATGGCTAATGATGGGTCTGTTAGCTCTGAGTCAGCCTTGCCTTTGTGAACCAAACCCAATTTGGGTGCATTTGCTTAAAAAAAAAAAAAAAAAAAGCAAAAACCTCATTTGAGATTGAGGACTGTTAGTTGTGTTCCATTACTTTCACGGGAAAAAAGGACACCAGGGAAACCCGAAATCTTTATATTTACGCTCTCATCCTTCTAGAGGCAGAAATACACAGCTCGCCCTTCCAGGCACAAACACAGCTCCTTAAGAGCAGCAAGATTTTCTAGTCACCAAGGCTGGCTCGCTCGTTTTTATCTTGTGAAAGCTGTGTAGGGAAGGCTCTTCTGAAATGTTTCCCTTTGAGGGGGAATTTAAACATATGTGCTGCTTTCCTGAATTCTGTGAACCAAATCCTTATAAATCCTTTGAGTTGACAGATCAATTATTCCTTCTAACAGCTAATGAACAATAACCCTTGGAAATTTCCTCCTTCCCTGGGCTTAAAACAGGAAAAAAAAAAAATTAAAAACCTCAGAGGAGGGAAAAAATCAATTAAAGACTATGGAATAATAAAAAACAATTAAATTCATTACAGTTTTAAAAGAGCTATACTTTCTTCAAGAGCTATGATTTTTACATTAAAAACACATCAAATAACCCTGCACTTAATAACTATCATAAATGTCCCTAAATATGCCTTAATTTCATACTGAATCCAATCAAAGGGAGGGAAGCAAGCGATGGCAGGGGGAAGGGAGCCGGGACAAGGATGTCATCGACAATTAATGAGGGTGGAGTGGGGGTCCACAGGGCACCCTCTGAGGCAGGTTCTCAGGGGCGCTGGGTGGCACTGGTGGGGGGAAGAGGGGCAGAAATTGCAGATAAGAAGCCCCTCCAGGGCACGATGGCCTGTGACTACAGGGTGGAAGTCTAGATGGTTCCTTCCGCTGAAGGATGAAGTGCCTGTTGGGAGTCCCAGGGATACTCCAGGCTGGGCACGAACAGGATACTGCGAGTCAGAGTGGCAGACAGAGAGGTGTAACAGAAGAACATGCAAGTCCCAGTGGGTCATAAGGGCGTGGTGTGTGTGCTATGGCTATCTTATTGTAGCAAATAATGAGGAGAAAACTGAGACCCTGGGCAGAAAAAGTAAGTACTGTGTGCTTCATGTTGAACTGGGGACCTGGGGTATGGCAGTACCCAGCCGATGGCCACGGCTCCCAGGGAAATGGTGAAGCATCATTTCCAGCTGCACCCATTTTCTGCATCCGTAACAGCTCTGGAGATGGATGCCCAGACAGAGTCCTGTACATGCCAGGGGCACCACAGACCTCCCCACTCCACGCTCCTGGTGTACACTGTACTGTGAGCAGAGGAAGGGGGCCTGGGGAGTTGGAAGAGCTAGGTTGGAATCACAGCTCCCCTACCATTTGGTCTCGGTCACTTTAACTGTTAGCATAGGAATAACTCATAAGTAGGATATATAACTAAATAATCCTGACACCAACCTGCTTATATGGGCATATAAAACTGTACGCCATCTGTGGACCAATACGAGTCTGGATCAAGACCTCCGAAGGCACACAGGTTCCCACCATAAGAAGGACCCCAAGATGGCTGCTCTGCTGCCAGTCCTAAGAATTTTTGAAGAAAGGGCATTTTTACTTTGTGCTGGGTCCTAATAGAACAGTGTGCTTCAATGAGAGGGGACCAGGGCAGAGATGTCCACACAAGCCAAATGACTCCCAGAGGAGCTGAGTCTACAGCAGACATACCACCATGGCTTTTCCGCTTGCTCAGTGTCAGAGCCCATTGCTCACTTTTGGGGAGTGGTTTGCAAATGAATGCAGGCATGAAGGAGGGTGGCCAAAAGGGCCGAAGGTCAGCATGGCCCTGCTTCCCTACTGCCCATGCAGTGGCGTGTGCAACCCAATCAATTCTGTGGGGATGTTGGTAGCATGCCCTCCGCCCCGTGGCCTCTGATGCCCAGCTCGGGTCGTGCTGGTCAAGTGATCAGAACGGGGCAGCAGCGGTGGCAGTGGGGGCTGGATTCATTATTTTTCTTTTTTCATTATTTTTCTCGTCATGATCAGAAACTGACAAAATACAACTTAAAGAAGGAGGGGTTTATTTGGGCTTGTGGTCTGAGAGGCCACAGTCCGCCCCTTGAGGGAAAGGTGTGGTAGCAGGTGGCTCCATGGAGACAGGAGTACAGCTGGGACACTTTTGCTCTGGGCAGGACAGGAAGCGGACAGTGCACACAGAGTAAGGCCAGGCTGTAAAACCTCAAGGCATGACCCAGGGATCAATTCCTCCGGCAGAGCTCCGCCTCCTGCCTTCCACAACCTTCCAAAACAGTGCCGTAAAGTGGGGACCGGATGTTTAAACATGAGCCTGTGAGAAAAGGGTCACATTCAAACCACAGAAAGCTGGCTCTCTCGGCAGGGCTGTGCTTTGTTTCTGGCCACCTTTGAGTTCTCTCCATTTTCTAGCCTGAATGCCCAGCCCACTCCATGACTTATTTTTCAAGCTACTCAATATCCTTTCTCTTCCTGTAAAAGCAGCCCTGCCCCCCTTTGAGACAAGGTACTATATAATACAAACTTGAGGCAATCCTCCTGTCTCAGGCTCCCACCTAGGATTATAGGTGAGTCAACACACCCAGCTTCAATATCCTTTCAATAGTGGCCCCCCTTCTACCCAGCTGATCAGCAGCTTGTATGCTGGTAGCTGAGACCCTTTTCTGACAGTCCTGGGCTCCATGATAGTTACTAACTCAGAAATTCCTCAGCCAACTGACAGCTACAAAATTCTGGGATCCCAGGCAGGGCTGGGGCTGTAAGCTGGGGCTGCGGGGTGACCTCACATACATCTCTGTCCACGTGGGCCCCTGGGAGACGGCTGGCCCACATGCTGTCTGAAGAGTATTTCGGATCTTTCGAGAATAACCAGCGATCTGAATAATACTGCGACAGAGATGCTGATAACCAGGACGCGCTAAGCAGAGTCCTAACTGTGGCTGACAAACCTTGGGGCTCGTCACCTCCCAGGGTGCACTTCGGGGTCAACGGCCATCTTGGGGCTTGTAAGGATATCCCCAACTGTCATCAAATTGTCAAGGCTGAAGGTCCGGAAATTCCACATCACTCATGAGCAGAATATGAGATGTCACTCTTCCAGGGTATGTAATTAAGATGGTGGCTGAGTTCTCTCATGGACTTCTAGAGCATGATAGGGCTGAGGTATTCTGGGATTTTGAAAACCAGCTACCATTTAGGAGAGACTCCCACACACATACGACAGCCACAGCAGAGAGCATCCAAGGTGCTGAGTATGCTAGTCTGCCTCTGGTACTGCCGCTCAATGAGGCTTCGGGCAATTACTGCCTTGTCTTTTATAGGTGCGGGCTAACCGCAGTCTAAATTTGGTCAGGGCTTCGGTGTGTAAGTCTAGACAAACTCGCTTTCCAATTGAACTGGACTCCTGGCTGAAACAAAAATCATTTGGCTTTTGGCATCGTATCTTTCTTTCTTAAATGCCACTTGGCTGGCCAGATGATTTCTATTCACTGGGTAAAGGGCCCTGGGTACAGGACAGTATCTTTAGCTTATAGGCATAGAAAGACCCCATCATGACAGTTGACTGGAGAGCCCAAGACAGCAAGTAGGGTTCTGAAGAGCAGGCATATTGGGGGTGGGGGACAGAAAAGCTGCAGTAGGGGATGGGGAGAAGGTCAAGACAGACAAGGTTCGCACTGGACCCCATAAGGCAGTACTTAAGGTTAAGCTAGGGGCCCATGGCTGGAAAGCAAATGGCGGCTGCATGGCCTTGGCTAAGATCAGGCAGAGAGTGAATAAATAGACAGTGAGGGAAAAGGTTGACTCTTGCAAACTCGGCAAAGTAGGAGGGGGAGGCCAGGGACTCTCAGGTGGACAGGGCCAGGGGTGGGCTGAAGGCATGTGGAGGACCCCAGAGGCGCCTGCAGCTGGTCACCTTGAGAAGGTGAAGGTTTGCAGCTCCCAGCTTGGAAGGAGGCAGAGGGCAGAGGTGTGGGTACCCTGGGAGGTCCCCAGGGCTTCAAAGCACAAGGCAGAGATGGGGAGGGAAAGAAACAGAAGGGAGAAAGCTTTCCAGAAGAAAGTACTCATACCCAGGGCTTTATGTGGATTTATCACCTCTTATTAGAGCCTTTTGAAATGCGAATTAGCTGATTAACCACTGTTCACAGCCTCCCAGCTGTTCTTTATTCTCTGGCATTCAGCAACTTTGTTCTAAATAGGGCAGGCCACAGTAGCCCACCAGGGGGAAATTATTCTCAGGGTTACAAGAACAGTGACCAGGCAAAATCGTGCCCTGGGCTGGAGGATCAAGTGTGGGGGTGGGGACTGAGTGAGCTGCACCTCCAGCCAGGCCCGGGCCCCGGCGGGCTGGCATTCTCAGCTCTGTCTGGCAGCGCTGGCAGGATCTGCGGACCATCTTCAGGACTAAAGGGGGCTCTGGAGAAGACCAACCTCCCCCCCACCCCCCGCTGCCTTTATATTTACTATCTTCATTTTCTAAGAGGCTCATTGGTTCTAGGACCCTGGGAATGGGTGCGCACGTGCTGCACCGCTGTCTGGAACACGGGTTCACATGTATGAACAGGCCGGCCTCTGGCAGAGCCGGGTTCCCGCTTGCTGTAGTGCTGTCTGGGACACCGGTCCACATGTATGAACAACAGGCTGGCCTCTGGCCGAGCCGGGCTCCCACTTGCTCCTGCCTCCAGTTTGGCAACACGACACAAAGGCGGCCTGGCTTGTATACACTTTCCAGGCTGAGCCCCTATTCAGAGGGGGCTGCAGCTTGTGCGTAATGGGCCCCCTACAGACAAAGCCAGCAAGTTTCTTAATTAAGTCTAAGTGAAAGACAGATCCCGCTTACATCTTCAGAGACCCTTCCCTCAGAACTTCAAAAACACCCTAGACTGCCTATCAAACCCAGGCACGGATAACTGGCGAACAATTTTTCCTCTCTTTAAATATAGAAAGCCAGGCCCCGGCGCCACTCCTCAGCCCCCTCTCACTTTCCCTGCAATTTTAGACATGCCTCTGGTTTATAAAACAGGAGACAAAGGGACTTCTTGTGTGTCAGAGAAACCCTCAGAGGGTCTGAATTTCATTCCGGCCTTCCCCACAGCACTGCGCTGTCTAAGGAGCTCTTTAACTGCTTTAGTCTCATTAACATTTCCACGAGGAATCAAAGGAAGTACCACAAAACCGGCCTCCCCGCCTATATATCACACAAGGACAAGTCCGCCATGGGAGCATGCTAAAAAATTAATTATTAGCTAATTGCCTTCTAGGAAATGTGATTTTTTTTTTCACATCCCTCCCTCCCCCTGCAGCCGCCTTCCAACCCAGCCCCAGAAACCCTCTGTTTTCTGGGCTTTGCTGTGATAATGTTCTTTGCAAACAGAAACCAATTATTCTGCAGCAGTAAGTCACTGTGAGTATGAATTGCTTTAATTTTTCCCCCTTTTAGCAGCTGCCCAGGGTGGGTTGCGAGGTGGCTGCAATAATGAAGCTGGCTTGAATACCAAAGCAGCACCCAGGCTGGGCGTCCTGCGGGGAAAATGATGTTAGCGAATAAAAGTGCATTTTCCTTGCGAGCTGCTAATCAATGAGTTAGACATGGCCCAGAATGCACTTTCCGCTTGGAATTTGCATTGCCAGCGCCACTTTGGCTTTTCGAGACTCGCGTGCACCTGACTGGCTTGTAAAACTGTCACCTTACTGTTAAAGTGCTAAACACGCCCTGTTTCTCTTGCCTGTTTTCTCTCTCCCTCCCCCTTTGCCTTTCTCCTTCTACAATTCTTTGCTCTCTCATTAGAAATGCCCAGCAACGCCTGGCAGACAAAGACACTGCAAACAAAGTGGGTGGAAAGGGGAAAAAAATTAAAAGGAAAAAAAAGTGCAGAGGAATTCTTCATTCACTGACCTCCAGAATACATTAATATCTGAAACTGTTGGCACAGCCTAAAATACTTGGGCAGCTAACAATGCAGGCAATGATTCGAAGTCTGGGATCTTCAAATAAACCCTGGTGCTGTCATGGCCACCAGGAAGGGGAAGAATGGCGATATTAGCTGACCTTCGTTTTGTTCTTTCTTCAGACCTGACTGCTGGACCTCTGTTTGCCTGTTACTAGGATTTCTTGACAGAAAAATTTTAGCATTTCCCAGGCAATACAAGAGCCAGTTTTATTAGGTAAATAAACCAGGCCCTAAGCAGCCCTTTTCTGCTCTATAATGAGAACTGGGCGAAGTGGAACAAGGTTGAGCCGCAGTCAGGAAGAAGGAGGACTAGGAGCACATCATTTCTCCCTCAACCAAAACACCAGGGAAGAGTGAGGACAGAGCGCCGAGTCGTCAAATCAGTCTTCTGCCTTTGATTAGCTTAGCACCTCTACCAGGTGAGGCGGGCAGAGCTGACAAATCACTGAATCATGCCCTGCAGCTGGTTAACTTGGCCAACATCACCCACCAGTTAAGAAAGCAGCCGACTATGGCTTTCCCTGGAGAGCAGGACGGCAAGTTCACAAGCTCCTGGAGATGGCTTGATAATACATTCAGACGGCACCAACGGTGGAGGTCATTTAACTCTCGTGATTCCTTAAATGTTCTCACCTTATCTGAACCATTCCCCAACAACACTCTGATCTTAATTAATGTAGACAAATCAGCAACACAGACCAGGATCACTTTTAGAGTGTGGAGAGCAGTGTGGACAGCCCTCCAGGCATACTGTGTCACATTGTCAGTGAGGACATTTTTCTGCGTCTGCTCCCTGTGCCTCCTCGCTCCACTGTAACATCTGCTCCATGAGGGGAGCTGACCACAGTAACCCGCCCTTCATCGGTGCAGCATGATGAATCCAAGATCCACTTCCCAACAGAGCTGAGGATGGTTTCTGGCTAGCTCTGAAAAAAATACATCCTGTCACAAAAATCTCTCAGCCGCTACACGCAAACGAAAATGAGATGCTTCAAAGCAGTTGCTCAATCCACGAGGAGTGAGTGGTTCCAGGGACACCACCATCGCCAGCCTTACTGCAGCCTTCCTGGGAATCCATGGATGCTCAAAAGCCTTCTGTACGAGCAGTGTTTGACCACCAGGCTCATGTTCTCAAATACTTCATTTTGTGGTGTGGTGGTGACCGTCTAACACAGGACCTAATCACCTCTGGATGACTTAGGATACTTAGTATTGAAATTCAATAAGGCAAACACTATATGGCATTGTTTAAGAAATGGTGCGGGGGGCGGGGGACTGTCCACATTCAGTGTAAACTGAATACACTTGTTCGCAGGTAGTTCTTTTCTGTGGCTGGTTGAACCGACAGAAGTGGGGTCCATCTGCACTATAAGGCATTTAAGTTCCAGCATCTCTTACTTCTCAGACTCAAATTAAAATGTGCCTTGTGCTGGTTGGCGGCTCACGCCTTTAATCCCAGCACCTGGGAAGCAGAGGCAGGTGGATCTCTGAGTTCAAGGCCAGCCTGGTTTACAAAGTGAGTTCTAGGACAGCCAGGGCTACACAGAAAAATCCTGCCTCAAAATAAATAAATAAATAAATAAGATTTTTTTTTTTTTAAATTAAAAAATAAATAAAATGTGCCTTGGGACACTGGAAAAGATTACTTTTGCTTCAAGCTGGAGTCCTGTAACTAAGACACACATTTCCAAAATTTTAAAGTTCCACTGTCACTTTGCTGGAAGAAAACTCTTAGGTTCTAGTAGAAAACCTAGTCCAGCAGTACATTAGGTGTTTCCAAGAGAGAGGCAGGTGATTGCGTGGTTGTGGTTTATGTCTGCATAGAAAAGCAGCTGGAAAGACGCTGTAGGAATTAACAGTGTTAATTAAATAAACAGAATTAAATAAACAGCTTTTAGTTTGTTTGCAATTTTCTATTTACCATTTTCTACAGTTTAAAAAGATTTACTTATTTTTAATTTTATGAACATTGGTGTTTGGTTCTGCATATATGTCTGTGTGCCATGTTCCCGCCTGGTGCCCAGGGTCAGAAAGGGACACTAGATCCCCTGGAACTGCAGGTATGGGTGGCTGTGAGTTGTCTTGTGGGTGCTGCAAACGGAAGCCAGGTCCTCTGCATGAGCAGTGTGTGCTCTTAATTGCTGAGCCTTCACTCCAATACTCCTACCCTCTTATTTGAGACGGAATCTCACTGGAACTTGCTATGTACACCAGAAGAGCCTCCAGCTAGCCTGTGCTTCCCCAGCGTTGGAACTAAGGGTATGTGACACCATGCTTGGCTACAATAATAATTTTTGCAATTAGAAAAAAAGCGTCAATAAGCTTTTTATTCTGTAGGAATAAAAATAGTAGTAAATGAGCAGGATCTCTCAGAGTTTTTATACACAAACACACAGCTTCATTAGCACAAGAGATTTCAGGGTGTGTCTTATATCCACACGCAGACGAAGTGTGCACACATGCATACATGACAAAAGCATACCCATGGATATATGAGAGCATGCACGGCGGAGAAGGTTGCTCCTATTTATTTCTAAAAGCGTTTCTAAGAGACGCTTAAGGAAACTTTTTCTCAGCTCTAAGCAACCAGGTTTTACATTTCTGGTTTTAAAAGAGATTATATTCGGGGATGCTCAGTTACTTTGAATAGGTGTGACATTCCAGGCTGACGGGTATTCATACCTGTCGACAGCTGTGAATTAGCATTTCAAGCCCCTTCTAAATGTGACTTATGAACTTGTTCTGTTTGAGGCTTCAGCACCTTGCAGAAAAGCAAACGCAGATTTCATACCGGGGTGAAACCCTTTTCTGCTAGGGAGCAGTAGTGACCAGGAATTCGAGAGAGCAGCCGTGAAAAGACAATGCTACACCCAGAGGTGCAAAATCAAAATCACCATTCCAGAAATTAGCACTAGAAACTGCTTTTGATCCTTATTTGGGTACTTACAGGGATGGCAAATGTGGAGGGAGAGAGAGGCTTTAGAGTGAAAGGAACATTAGTTACTCACCAATAGTTGTTGCCTTTAGTATGGTTTTGTTTGTTTTAGTTCATTCCCACAAGGTTACAGCCAGAAAGAGGGGGAGGAGAAATGAATGCCAGTGTATTTAAGTAAATGCCAAGCTCAACTCAAAATCTCCCTTTGAAAATGTAACTGAGACATGTAGCTGAGGCTGGTCTGGAATTCACTTGGTAGCTAAGCTAGCCTTGAACTCCTGGGTTCTCCTGCCTCTATCTCACAAGTGCTATAGTAGACACAACCCAACCCAACACCTGGGAGAAAGAGGAATTTCACTCACAGTTGCTGCTGTAGCTGTGCAGTGGGGCCGAGATTAAATGCCGTGCGGTGTCACATGAAGACAGAAAGCAGCAGCTCCCTCCTTGGCCCACACACCAGAACGACCCAGAGAGCTAAACAATCGGCAAACCTAGATTCCCCCTGGCCATAAATATTGATTCAACTGCTTTGGGGTATAGAAAGCTGGGCTTCTCATTCATGCTGAATCACTGCACACGCTCACAATCTTCCCTGATTCCCCGATTCTGCACACGACAGACAGCTATAGTGTCTATCCACTCATGTACTGTTGACGGTGCCTCTTGCCTGAGTCCTGCACGCAGACCGTTAAGGTCTTTTATTTTTCATTCATTCATTCATTCACTCAAGAAGGGTTTATCAGCCTTATGTTATGTGCTGTATACTGTCTAAGATGCTGAAGATTCAAACCAGTCCCGAAGCTGGAGTAGCCCTACATGCTAGTACTTGAGAGGTGGAGTCCAGAGGGTCAGGAGTTCAAGGCCAACTTTGGCTACATGAGACCACGTCACCTAAAAATAAAACAAAACAAATACCCTTTTCAACTCATGCACTATCAATGTACTAATCAAAATGGTTTCAAAGACAAACAAGAAAATACACAGAGCAGAGCAGGTGTCTGCATTCATCTGTGATCACCCCTTGGTCAACTGGCTCATGCTACAAAGGCCACCTGGTCTACGGTCAATAATGTGCACTTGGCTCTTTTGATAGATATGAAACTAGACTGGAACCAAACTGTCCCATAGAGTTGGTGGCAGGGCGTGGAGAGATGCTAGAAATCCTCCCAAAGCTGCCTGCTCCTGCTGCTACTGTTAGCAGGACTACTGCTACTGGACCCCCGGGAACCAAGAAACTCTGATTTATTCTCTCGTGCGTCCCTGTGGCTTGGACTGTGAAAGTGGGACCCTCTGGCTGGAGCATCCTGGGATCCTCCCCTGTAGCACAGAGCCACTGAAGCGACTCAGCAGAAATGTGATGGGTGGATGACAGATGCCTGTGTCACAGAAACCCAGATGTAATAAATAATCGCCCGTTTGGAATCTGCACCTGTGTGGGAGCGCACGCACACCTGCCTGGCCAGCTCCTCCTGTTCGCAGCCCATCAAAGGGGCAGCGCTTCATTCCTGCCTGTGACCTTCTCTTCTTCTTCACAAGGAAGGGCCTGTGACGGTCCCCAGCACACAGCCTCTCTCAACATTTAATAGCCGTGCCAAACACACGTGCTCTTTAATGTCAGTCTGGTAAAATTCTATTTAATTTTATCTCGCTGAACATTTTTTTGTCAAAGGAAGAAAAGCATATTAACGACATTTGGCCACATTAATTAATGGGGGGGGGAATATTTCCAAGTTCATCTGTGAGAGGAACATGAACCTGGTCCACACATCCTCCTCCTCCTCCTCACTCCCAGTTCACGGGATGGGCGCGCCATCCCTGAGTTTGCAGATGCCTGAGTTTACAGACCCCAAAGGCATCTTGATTGTAGCTTTCTACTCTATTTGGCCTTTGTATACCAACTGCGTTACTGCTCCATACCTACGATCCCCATGAAATGACCTTTAAGATGAAATGTGAAAGGGCTGCCTTCTGGTGGTGTGCTGTGACAATCTAAACAGGAAGAGCTTAAGGTTTCTGTCTCTTCCAAAAACAAAAAAACAAAACAAAACAAAACGCCAGAGGAGCCTGGAGTGCTGGGTCCACACTGAGACCTGAGAATAGCCACAGGCAGGAGGCAGGCTGCTGTGCTGGGTGCTTCCATTCGCCTTTGCACAGCTGTCCCAGGGAATGCAGGGCCGCAGGTGTGGCTCCAGGGCCTAGTTCCTTATATTCATGTGTCTTTCAGAAGCTCATGTGTTAGCTGCTCCAATGTAATCCCAGCACTAGGGAGGCCATCTTAGCTGTCAGAGCGAGTTAGGCCAGCTTGGGCTACAGAATGAAAGCCTATCTTAGAAAGACGGAGCAGATAGGGTGTTATCTATAGGAATCCTTCAGTGGGGTCCAAAAATGGTCTTTGTTAAGTGTGAACAAATGCTGAACAGCAGAAGTGAGCAAGTGAGGTTTGGATGAGCAGAAGGTTCCCGAAGGAGTTCAGGAACAAAGGGACAGACAAAAGGGTAGAGGCTCCAATCCAGACCCAAAGGCCGAGGGGGTGTGTTCTGGAGGCAGCATGGAGCTATGGAGAGTTGGCAGCCAATCTCTTGTCAAAATAAGACCTGTTTCAGGTGATCACGTGGGGACTGTACCTAAGGCCCAAATAGAAAGCTGAGTCTGAGGATCCACCCAGGAAGGTACAGTGATCCAACCCACATGAGGATGACAGAGAATGCGAAGGGGTGGGCCCTGAAGGGAGAGGGAAGAGGCTCAATGGAAAGAAATAGCAACTGGAGAAGGCAGGCCAGCCCACACACTGCAGCAGGCTGGCATCTTGCTTTGTTTGCAAGCACATGTGGTGGATGTTTATGAAGGCTGGGCGATGGACAGCAGATGATGAATTCCGCTTATACTTGCCAGGGAATGACAGAGTGATGTACAGACAGATGGGCAGATAAAAGGAGCACTGAGTGGCAGGGGCAGCTGGGGAGAGAGGAAACCGGTAAGGAAGAAGTGCAGATGCCTAAGGATGTTATGGACCATGAAACCCAGAAAGCCTGTGCTCTGTTTAGGATAAGGTGGAGGGGCTGGGGTTCGGTTCATTGTCTAACTGTGAAAGGCTTAGCTCCAGAGGGGGGCCATATTGGAAGGAAGATAGGAAGGGACAGTAGAGAGGCCACCCTGCAATACACAGCCTTAGGAACCCAATACACTGTCGCCCTGAGCGCCCCAACAGCCCCAAGTTTTTACTGAGTTCTGGAATGGTGGATGGGACTCAGTGTACCTAGGAGCCATAAAATCAGATGATAAGGCTCATAGTCATCCTTTCTGCTGCTAAGTACCAAACAGCCATTGTAGAGCCATGAATCCGAAACACTCAGCACATTCAGCCCTGCCTCCTTCTCTCATATATATATATATATATATATATATATATATATATATATATATAAAATCACGCCTCTCAAAACCTCTTCTGTAAAGAATCCAAAAGTGAAAGATGCCAAAATAATCCCAGGCCTTGATTTATCATTTCACAACTGGTTCCTAGACACCCTCCTTCCCTGGCCTGTGCCCTTTCCACTTTTCCAGAACTTTGCTATAAATTCTCCTCTCAGATCCGGGGTGGCAGGCATGGTGGTGACGGAGATCACCGTGGCAGCGGAGAAGGAGAAGTACAGATCCCAGGTGGGAACAGAGACACTTCACCCTGCCAAAGGCTGCTGGCAGGATTCTTAGTCTGCTCTTGCCGTTCCCCCAGCTCCTTCCTCCTGCCCGGCCCTCCCCTCCTGAGAACAAGCCTCCCTTCTGCTGCTGCTTCCACCAGTGCAGCCTGATTTGGGTTCTTTTAGGAAACGCATTAGCTAAGTTTAGTATTACAATCAGGTGTGGGGGCCCATGCTCACAGTCCCTGTATACAGGAGGCCAAGGCAGGGGAATGTCAAACTAGCCTGGGCTAAACAATGAACCTCCCTGTGGGAATAAAGAAGGAAGAGGAAGGAAGAAGGAAGGAAGGAAGGAAGGAAGGAAGGAAGGAAGGAAGGAAGGAAGGAAGGAAGGAAGGAAGGAAGGAAGGGGAAAAAGGAGGAAGGAAGAGAGCTGCTTCTATTCCCGAGGGCTGGGACAACAGGCATTGCCACCATTGTTTCTGTGGTACTGAAGACTGAAGCCAGGTCTCTGCATATGCTAGGCAAGCGCTCTACCAACTAAGCTAGTAAGAATCTTTTTGCTGCTGTTTTTGTTTTTTTGAAACACATTCTCCCTACATAATTCTGGTGTCGTGGAATTTGATACGTAGACCAGGTCTAGAACTCAAAGGGATTCTACTGCCTCTGTCTCCTAAGGCTTAAAGGCATATGCTACCGTGCCTGGCCTTAAGAATCTTGATATTAAAGAATAAAGGCCCAAGGATACAAAGGGTCCAGGGAGAGTCACAGTGGCAGGAGGAAGAAAGTCTGTTCTGCTGCACAGCAAAAAGTCTATTGTGCTTGCAAATAGCTATCCTTTTAGCAATTTGAAACACATACTTATTTTTAAGGATGGCCACTCTGCCATAATCATAAAAATCTTAAAAAGCATCCTCTTGCCTATCTGAAACTTTTACTAACCATGGCCATCTCCCCCTCCTAGCCACTCGGCCCCTAGGAATCACCATTCAACTTTCTACTTCTCCAAGATCCCCTTGCTAAGACTTCACGCAGTGCTTATCTGGGCCTCACCTGTGATGGGTAACAACTTCCAGGTTCTTTGCGCTGTCATGAATGACAGGGTGGCTCTCACGTTAATGGCTGGCGGGTATGTTGCTGTGGCTGACATGCCATGCTTACTTTACTGCGTGTCCCCGATGAGGACTGAGGTCGCTTCCCCATCTTGTCCCCTGTGAATGGTACTGTGGCAGCCATGCGAAGACAGCTGTGTCTTCAGAGAGGCTGTGAGGCTGCTGGGGTTGTCTGCTTCCTTGAGGAACCTCCCTCCTCCTTCCCAGCGTGAGTCACAGCACACATTACCACCAACACTGCACGTGAGATACTCTTGCCCCTCTTCCCTGCAAACATGTCACCCATTATTTTGAAGGATAGACTTTCCTAACTTTTTGCTTCAGATCCAGCCCTTCTAAATTCTTTTTTATACTTAAAGCTGATGCTGGAAATAGTCTAGAAACTGAAGTTGACCCTCAGTCTGAAGACAAGTCAAGTGGTTTACACAGAAAGCAGATTTACTGGGGAACATGGGGGTCTCACATCCCTTGTCCTCACCCCTCCCCCCCGCATGCCAGGCAAGCACTCTACCACTCTGGCCTTCCAAACCTCCTTTCTTCCACGTTGGTCCACATAACTCTCCCCACCTCCGTGTCTGCCACCGACTCAGCTGTGGATCAGCACAGGCGCACACAGCAGTTTGCCTGTCCATCCCATTTATCCTCAGTCCCCACACTGGTGTCATGGAAAATTAAGAACTTCTGAGAGGAACCACAGAAGGAAAAAGCTTAGCAAGCGGGACCACAAATCCCTCACCTTGGCCACATCTGGTCACTGCTCTTGGTCAGACTGAAAAGTGATTGAGCGCTCGACAGGGGGCCTTCTAGCTTATGAAGGTCTGGCAGCCGATTCCACATGCATGCAAATCCAGCATTTGAGAAGAAGGAAAACAGACTAGAAACCAGGAGTCCAGGAAATGAGCAGACTCTCAGAGCCTCTAACTTGCTGACGGGAGACAGCAATGCCCTAGGAAGGGCCACAGGGCGTCAGAGCCCATGTGCTACCTTGACCGGGTCGTGACAGCTTACAGAGGGGCACATTCAGAGGAAAGCTGCCCCTTGCTCGCAGCTTCAAGGCTGGATGTGCCCACTGTCACCGCTTGGTTTCACAGCCCACTGTCACCCTCTATGACACACTTTCCTTTCCAGGCTGTTTGTGCTGCTGGGGACCATGAAGCCGGGGAGGATTACTGTTGAGGAAAATTAGTCCTTTTTTTTTTTTAAAGACCACCTACGGATGGATGGAAGATTTCTGGTTTTTAAACTGTGATAAAAGGGCATGTAATAAAAGTTACCATCTAAGAGTCTGGATTCACTGGCAGCGAGTGGATACACAATGTTTACACCAGTCACTGCTATTCTAGAGCTTTCCTATCACCCCTCAAAGGAAAGCTCAGACCCACTCAGCAATCTCTCCTAAGCATCCCACTCTACAGGCCTGGTAATTACCAGTCTGCTCTCGGTGTCAACAGATAGCCCTATTATGGACATGTCTAAACAAGGGAGTCACACAATATGTGGAGGCTTTTTGTTTTTTGTTTACTTTCTGTTGTTTTTATATGTGGCTTCTTTCACTTATCAGAGTATTTCAGGGCTCATCTGTATTGTAGGAGTTATCACTTCAGTCCTTTTTATGGCTGCCTGGTATTCCAGGACGTAGCCTGTATGTGTTACAGTGCTTGTGAAGAGAATGCTGGTGGCTGGACAGTAAGGGGGCATGAGCTGTAAGATGAAGGAATTTATTGTGACAGATGATATTTCTGTTAATGTCCCTAGACATTGAGTATTGAATAAGGGACTCAAATCCAAGCACAGTCTAGCATTCTATCCCTATTCAGAAAAGTTTAAACCCTCAGAAAACCCTCTTCTGCATTATTTAGTGGCCTTTCAAGGAAATCCAATCTAGTTATCTTATGCCAGCTTCTCAGAATCACGCCCCAAAAGTATGAACTCCACATTCAGCACGCTTGGTCATGAAGTAGCTGAACATCTGACGTTTCCCACCTATGACCTCAAAGATGAAATCCTAAATCTAGCCAGCAGTGGTGGTGGGACAGCCTTAGATCCCAGTACCCAGGAGGCAGGAGCAGGTGGATCCCTGTGAGTTTGAGGCCAGCCTGATTTACAGAGTAAGTTCCACAGTAGCCAGAGCTATTACAGAGAAAACCTGTTTTGAAAACCAAAAAAAGAAAAGAAAAGAAAACAAAACAAAAACTACCTACATCTAAGGCTCCAGGTCAGCAAGGACAGCGCCTAAAAGTGCTTCTGCAAGCATGCTTTTGCTTTGGCTTCTTTCTTCTTCTTTTTTAAAAGGACAAAAGCCACTTAGAAGAGAAAAGGGTTTCTTTTAGTTTTCACTCCCAGGTCACAGTCCGTCAGCAGGGAAGTTAGGACAGGAGCTCAAGCAGGACCTGGAGGACCGCTGCTGGCTTCTCATTCAGTGGACCATGTTCTTCAGTCCATCTGCCTGGGGCAGTGCTGCTCAGAGGGCTGGGCCTCCTCCTACATCAGCTAACAGCTAAGTCACCCTGTCCCCTACACACATACGCGCGCGCGTGCGCGCACACACACACACACACACACACACACACACACACGCACACAGGCATGGCCTCAGCCTGACAGCTAAGTCACCCCTGCCCCCTACACACACACACACACACACACACACACACACACACACACCCCCCTCTCTAGCGAGCACACACACACACACACACCCCTCTCTAGCGAGCACACACACACACACACCCCTCTCTAGCGAGCACACACACACACCCCCCTCTCTAGCGAGCACACACACACACACCCCTCTCTAGCGAGCACACACACACACACACACACACACACACACACACACACCCCTCTTTGACTCTCCTTAAACTAGCAGATCCTATTTGCCCAAACCAAGTGAAGTTCAGCTTGACAAGGGTCAGGGGAAGCGGCTCCTACAGCTGACTCTCCTCCCTCCACTTCGCTAAGTGTTTCCAAATACGCTCTTCTGGTGATCACAGTCCCAGAGGCCCCCTTTTTTTTTTCCTCATGAAAAAAATTTGCCAGGATAACAAGATGGCTCAGCAGGCAAAAGCACTTGCTTTGCAATCCTGAGACCCGAGTTCAGCCCCTGAAGCTGTAATAGAACAAGAAAAATGGCTCCCTAAGAGTTGTCTTCTGACCTTCAGTGTGCCCACTTCTTCAGCCTATCGCCACAGGCAGCGTATACTTCAGGTATCGGGCTTGGACAAACCAGCTGGGTACTGACCTGAAAACCTTCTCCCGGTGTCTGGCCTCCATAGCATCAGAAGGTGATATACAAGTTGACAAGGGAGAAAAGTAATCAACCCGTCTTCTTAGTGCTCACCTTTATAGCACGGACAGTGCGGCTATCAGCCCTTCTTCCTAGACACTTGTTTTTATAGCAGATGGGGCTGTTACAGACATCAATACGTGATCAAAGTTTACAAAAGAAGAGAAGGCAGAATGCCTACCCCCCAAACGGGACATTTATGACACAGTCCTTATATGCATTGGAGGTCGGTCTGGGTGCTAACCAAGTACTGGCTCTCTGTGTAAACCTGCCTAAGTCGTTACACCTGATTGGCTAATTAAACAGCCTATAATACCTGGGCAGGGCAGAATGGGGTAGGCATGGCCAAGGTTCCCAGGCTTTTGAGAATCCCAGGATGAATTATGCGAAGGAGAGACAGACAGAAAGAGAGGGAGGAGGAGGATGACAGGATGGGTCAGCCTGGAGAAAACACCAAATGGGCCTAGGAAGGACTCCAATAATGGAGTGAAAAGGCCCAGATAAAGAATAAAAGCAAGTATTTAAGAGATTATGGATGGAAGGTAGGATGGTTAAGGAGAGTGACATTGGATGGGGACTGTGAGATGGATGGTGAAGTGATTCAGACAGCGTAGGTACGAATATCTGAGCGGCCCAAGGCAATAAGGCAATCATAAATCTAGCAGGTGTCTGTGTCTTGTTATTTGTGATAGCAGGTTAAATAACACTACCATGATAATCATAGGGCTGATAGTAATCCATAATCTATAGCCCCACACTCACACTCATTTTTATTTACCATAACACTCATGGCTCAGGGGACAGTGCAGAAGATGGGGCACAATGATTGTAAGAACCATCAGACCTGGATATGGTATCCACAAACACTAAACAGCGTGGCTGCCTGGACAAGACCTGCATGGAACATGGGGAAAGGTTCACATGGTCCTGCCCCGGGCTGAAGAGCAACAGCCAGTCATGGCACTGAGAAAGGGAGAGCCAGGTTTCTCCAGGAACAAGCCCGCTGACGGGTTGCCAAGCCCGAGTTCAGCCTACATCCGAGGACACACAGCAGCACTGACTGGACTTAGTGGGTTTCACAGATATTATAAAACAGGAATAACTAAGATGACGAGCACACGAATTTCGGGGGCAAGACGGGGGTTGGAAGTGGGGATGGTAAAAGTGGCTATGATGGAAATAGATCCTATAAACGTCTAAAGAAAATACAATTTTGCCAAAGTTCTGCTATTTATTCACCTTATAGCAAAAAGACAATTTCATAGGGGAGAGAGAAAAATTTGAATTTAAGTCCTTGATGATCATTAAGCTAACTGGAATCATCATAAGCTACCAAAAAAAAAAAAAAAAGTCACACCTTTAAAAAATAGTATACCAGAAGAGCTATGGAAGATAGTTCAAATCATGTTTACAACAAGATGAACAGAACAAGAAACACAAATGTTGGGAGGAGAGGAAAGAGAGGGAAGGAAAAAAAACCAATTAGATTTTGGAAGAACTTTAAGTCTAACCTAAGAGACAGAGTTTATAAAACAATGTATTAGAGCAGGACACAGTGACACACACCTTAATCCCAGGAATTCAAGGTCAGCCTTGGAGACACAGCAAGTCTGAGGTCAGCCAGGGCTACCTGAGACCCTGCTTCAAAACCCAAAAGGAAACAAAAGACGCCCGGCTGCCAGCCAAGGGAAATGAGAGGCGCGTCCCTGGCTCTTGGTCTTAGTGAGGACTAGAAGGCGCTTTAAGTTCATCAAGATATACAGAATATGCCAAGATGAGCCAGTGTCACTGAGGCCGGCAAGGGAATGTCTGAGGTCAAATGATAAAGTCACTGCGGCAGGAAATCCACCCTCGGTCTCCTGACAAAACGGCCGATGGAGAGCAATAGGATTAATTCTTAACATCTCTTGCACTAATAATGAAGATGACTTTAAGTGTTTAAAATTCTCTTTGTGCCTATTTCTACTTGTTTAAGCAAATCCATACAGTTATAATAAGGGTCCTATTTGCTCCATTAAAAACATGGGCATAAGCAGCAATGTGCCCACTGCACTGTTTCAGATGTCCAGGAACTTCAGAAATGCTGCATTCCAGCTGTGTCGTAATTTCATGGAGCAGGGAACAGCAAGTTACTTATTCATTGTTCAATAAGCACTTTGTTGTGGTAAATCTATATGGCATGAAATTTACCATCCCATCATCCGCAAGGGCACAGCTGGGTGACGGTAAGTGCATTCTCACTGTTGGGCCACTTTCATCACCCTATCTACTCATTGTCTAAAATGGCCCTTTTCATTTTCTTTGTCTCACATAAAAAGGCAACAAGATGACAAAGAATAGTATATGCCATCTTTGCAATAAATACGATCTGCTATTTCAAAACAACCTATCTTGGCACAAAAGCCACTTTGAAAGGAATCACCACTTTAAGGGGTTAGAGAAACATGGGCTATTAGGAGTCGAAGGGCCATTCAGTAGCCAGGTGCTCTCTCGGGCACAACCAAGCCCCATGTGCCACTGAGGCATGTCAGGACCGGGGAAGGAGAGACCTGGGGACACAGTGGGAGGACTGTGTCACAGCCGCAGATGATGCCCACATCTGACATAAAGATCAATTTACTGCTAATCTGGAGAAATTGGCCTCAGTGTTCAGGCTCACAGGCAGAGAAAACCAATAGTGGTTTTAAATGAACCACAAGTCAGTTATTCCAAGGAATTTAACATGGTTCACTGACTGAAAATTGTCATTTCTACCCGACTCTGAAATAGAAAGCAAAGGTAAGCCAAAAAATAAATACCAATTCTCTGCCAGGGTTCTATTGGAAACAATTAATGGGTCCCCAGAGCTGATCGAAATCTTCACTAATGCAACAACATCTGGAGTCAAGTTATTTAAAAGCTAATACCAGGGCTTACAAAACTGCGTTTCAAAGGGGCTTAGTAAAGGCGAAGCATCGATTTCACCCCCACTCCTCCCTCCCGCCTTCTCTCCTTCCTTCCTTCATTTCGGCCAGAGTTCTGGAGATGGCTCCTAAGGCTCTGCTGAAGCCAGGCAAGCGTTCTGCTGAGCCCCGTCTCCAGTCCCAGTTCATTTTCTGACTTGTACAAATTTCCTGACACTTCCCAAGCCCTCCTGCTTCATTCAGACATGTGCAGTCTCAATGGGCCATCCATTTCACCATGGTGGCAGCAAGCCACAGGTCCTTGTCCCTGGGCTGTGGGCACTGCTTGCAATGGGGCTGCTTCCTTCAGGGCACAGCGCTATGGACAGCGACAGAGCAGTGAGTGGGGCGAGCAGAGATGCTTTATACAGAGTTGCTAATTAATGCGATCATGTAATCCTTATTATAATCTCTAAATTATGAAAAACTTAAACGTTGTTTGCCTCTATGCCTTTAGCTCTGTTTCTGAACAATGCTTATTATTCCCCCTAAGCAATGGTGGGGACTGCAGTTAATGTAAGTAAACAAACACTTCACCCTCTGAGCACACCCCAGGAACTGGCTGGGACTCAGCACCTCTTCAACAGAGTGGCCAGCAGGAAGTAGCCAGAACAACTCCTGCGGAGTAGTATGGAAAGATGGTGGCACCTGTGGACAATCCTGCCTTGGTGACCCAGAGCTAGTTACACATTTTAAAGAAGAGGCATGGAGAACCTTACCCAGTGCTTCCATTTGGGGAATTTCTTCCAGGTCACATTCAAATGCGTGGCTAACAACAGTTGTCAAAGGGCCATTGTACAACTGGGGAGATGCAGCAAAGGAATCTCCGCTGATGGACACAGGCCCAGGGGAGCAGCCTGAACCCCAGCGCTTTATCTGCCTGTCCTGACACACAGTAAGCTCGCCAAAATTCCCCTTATCGTCCATTCCAACACTTCCCAATCTTTCTCACTCTGCAATGCATGTGAATTGTTCTAGCAAACACAGCACACTTAGCAGTGGCCATCTGGTGTGAAAGATCACCCAAAGTGAGGCCTCGTTAGGGCTGTGGGGAGAAGTGGAGTGGGCTGTTTGATTCTCATCCTGGGGAATATGGAAAGGGGAATCACTCAGCTGGGCAGGACAATGGCCACTTAGTCTAAGCTGCTGATTTTACATATGAAAAGGCGAGTGGCTCTGGGCCCCTCAAGCTTTCTCCGGTTTAGGTAATTCCAGCCACAACTAGAATACAATTCTTGTTTCAATTTACAAATATAAAAGAAAGTCAGCAAGCGGATGGCGAGTACCAAAGTACCAGGGATTCCTAGCAGGCCAGGCTTGGGCAGCAAAGGGCACTAAGTGTCGGGGTGCCCCTTCTCCCCCAGTTCTGTATCAGCAGAACTGATAGCGGTATCCGAGTGTGAAGGCGCACTACTGACACCCTCCCCAGGAGGAGCTGCTTCCTCAAGTAAACCGGGAAGGGTGGGGGAGGGGCGCACTAACTGGTGAAGGAGGGCGCAGAGATCGCACGCGTGTGCACGCTGACACACACATCAGCAACTCACAGTCAAGGCCCATACGGTGCGGTCAGTATTCAGCAAGGACAGAAAGGGCTCTGAGGAAGCATGCCTTATCATTCCACACCGAGCAGAGACGATAATCTAGAAATGACTGTAGCTGTGGTCAGGTCTAACCCCGTGATGATAGTGAAAGTCAGGGCCCCCTGCCGAAGACCCCGACGTGCAGGGAGGCTGCGGGGCTGTCAGCCCCTATCAATCACCTCCTATTAAGTAAAGGTTTTCCAATTTTGCGCTTCTCTCAAGGGCTTAGTTTTGCCCGGATTCAGTTGCAGCATCGGCATTTGAACCTAGTGCTCCTATTCTCACTCCCTAAATAAACGCTGTGAGCAAAGACACAGGCTCCCCGAGTCAGGACCGAAAACCAGGCAGACCTGGTTCTGACTGCAAGCAATTAACGTGCGTTACACAAACTCCAGAGAACCACAGGCTCAGAGTGCAGCACATGAGGGCCAAGAACAGGGAACTTCTGAGCTGGCCACTGAGATGCTGAAATGACTACCAAGCAATACCCACGAGCACAGTGGAGTGCTGCGCCATTCTCCTGGGTTAAACAAACAGCTCTCCTCTCTGTTCAATGCTTACTACTTACTAGCATTTCCACGATGAAGTCTTTTTTTCCTAGACTATGGATATATACATATATATGGATATATATTCTTATATACAATATCCATCAATGTATGAATATATATATATCCTTAAGGAGTGGAATCTGTCCAATTTATTTTGCAGTTCCAACGGCTAGGTAGACACTACATTAATATACTAAAGCTCCAGGCCAGAGGCCACCAGCAACATCAAAATAACACACTTTGTTTCCTGTATCAAATGAGAGATTTCATTGTCTTGTTTCTTTTCACTTGAATGTGACAGAAGCAGAACAAGGAGAACACAGAGTGGTGGAGAGGGACCGGAGCTGGACCCAGCAGGCTAAGAGCTAATACACAGCTGTGAGAGAAATCTCAAAGCAGCACCTGTGTGTGCTTTTTTTGGAATACAAGGTACCTTTTAAAGTGCCAATTTCTTGTCAGCACTAAAAACTGCTAAACTTCACTTAAGGATCCAAACTTTAGGCTTCTCTTAAAAACAAAATAAAAAAACAAAAACCAGCTCGGCAGTGGTGGCTCACACCTTTAATCCCAGCAATCAGGATGCAGAGGCAAGCGGATCTCTTGAGTTCAGAGACCAGACAATTCTGGTCCACAGGGTGAGTTCCAGGACAACCAGACCTACACAGAGAAACCCTGACTGGAAACAAACAAACAAACAAAGACCCAAAACAACAATGATAAAACCAGACAGATGATCCAGCAGCCCTGGCTTCACTTCCCCTTGGAAACAGTCCGTCCTTTGAACTCCACATTGAGTCTGACCATAATCTCAGCTGCCTACTTCAGTCAGGAAGTTCTGCAGTCTGGTTCCTGAAGGCAAGTGAGGAGCTAAAACAAGCTTGTAGCCTGAAAAACAGGAAGATGAGCATGGTGGAGCATGCCTATATCATCCAAACTCAGGTGGCCAAGATGGTAGGATTGGGAGTCCTCAGCCATCCTCAGCTGCCCTAAGGCAAATGTGGCTGCAACAAAAAGGAGGAGAGGAAGGAACAGACTTGCAGGGGAGAAGCCAATGGAAAAGTCATTTGGAAAAGGAGATGCAATGGAGTGAGGAAAAAGAATCAAGAAAAACTAGGGAAGGGCTGGGGTGAGGGTGGGGTGGACAAGAAGCTAGAACTGACTACAGAACACTCTCCGTGTGTAATGCCTCACTGTGACACAGCAGAACACGTGCAAGAGACGCCGGCACGTGTCAAGAAACAAACTGCGCGGGTACTTCCCTAGGAAGGCTTTCCTTCACTTTTCAATGAACGAGGAGGTGCGGGGTTGTGTGACAGCGCTGGTGATGCGTGGAGAAACCTCCTCAGGCCTGGCCACACCCACTACTCTGAGTGCCTCTCCTTCCCTGGCAGCCCCTTTGGTCTACAGAGCTAGAGCCTTCGGTGTGCTCAGCGGCTGCTTCTGCTCATTCTCCAGACCTCTGCTCCAGAGGTTCTCCAGAGCCCTTAGAAGCCGCTGGGCACCAGGCAAACATGGGCCTGTTCTGTGGCATTCCCCAGTCACCAGTGACTTCCTCAGGTGTCCCTCTTGCACTCACACATACACTAGTTCTACATTTGAATTCCAGCTTTTGGCCTGGTGGCTGGCTCTTGGGTGATACTCAGCAACCATGCTGAAAGAAGAGAAGAGTGAACAGAAAAGCTGGAGGATGAGGTGGCTGTGGAGGCAGACGGTCATTGCGGAGGCCTGGCCATTTGCCCACCTTTGTAAAGAAAACAGAGACTGAGGAATTTCACTGGTTTATCTCAACAAACCATGATAAGAAGAAGAAAAAGCAAAGAAACATTAGTCAAGAGATACTTCTGATAAACAGTTAAGATAAATGACAGAAACCACACAGCTATTCCTTGCTCTAAATTAATTGCTCGTATTTGTGGTAGGGGTTGCAAAACAACTCACTGAATGAAAAAGCAGCTCTGAGGCTTGCTATAAATAAGTGGCACAACAAAGAGCCCGCTTTCGCTTTCTTAGTTTTGCTTGTTTAACTAAATGATTAGTTTTAATGTCTATAATGTTTTGCTTGTATCATGTAAGAGCACGTTTGTGCAGTGCTACAGAGGCCAGATGTCAAATCCCCAGAACTGGAGTTACAGACAGTTGTGAGCTACCATGTGGGTGCTGGGAACCAGACCTGATTCCTCCGGAAGAGCAACCAGTGCTCTTAATCACCGAGTCATCACCCCATTCCTCTTATTTTATAAGGTTCAAACAGTGAATATAAGTAGGCAAACGCTATAATCGACATACTATAATCTAGAGATGGCACCAATGAATTTCAGGGCTGAGAGTGATTTCAGTCACAAAATTTCAAAATTCCAAAAAACAACAACATACTCCTTTTCTAATTAGAAGAATGACAGCTTTATGATTCTACAATATCCCTGTATAACTTGATCTTCTGAAAGACTTTCCTGTGCAGGTTTCAAAAAGATGTACGTGTCTCCAGGTCTTACCTATGTCACCCACCAACTTAAGCCAACAGGTTGACGTAGCTGATCCCGAGGATTACCCAGGACTCACCACTGTGGCCCCTCACTTAGCACCATCTCGGCAACAGTTACCAGGCGTCTTACTATGGGCCGAACGTCCCATCCCTTATCCAAATTGCTTGGGACAAGATTTTTTAATTGTTTTTTGTTTTTTTTTTTTAAATATCTGTATAAACACAATGAGATCTTCTGAAGAAAGGAATCAAGTGTTTACACAAAATTCATTTGCTCGAGACATACTGCATGCACACACCTTTTGCTCCCCATCCTCTGTATGCACACAGCCTGAAGGGACTTTTACACAGCTGCTTGAGTGAAACTGCATTTTGACAGAAACTTCGACCCACTGTGATTTCCACTGTGACATCATGCCAGACATCATGTCAGAAAGTTTTGGAGTTTGGGATACTTCACGGTCTGAAGTTTCTGTCACGATGTCCATCCGCTACTATCTTCATCTATCTATCTATCTATCTATCTATCTATCTATCTATCTATCTATCTATCTATCTATCTTAAACAGAGAAGGAAAGGGACATACTGAGGGCAAGCAACTCTCTTCAACCCGAGCTGAAGTTGTGGCCCCCCATGCTGGGCTCCTGCTCCACTGCTTGTGCCCATCACCCTGCCACACCTCCAGGAGAGTTGGAGGGACATCCAGTGGTTCCAGGTGGGGCCGGTGTCTGCGAGGGGTCAGGAGGGCTGAATTTTAACCGCATTACGGGAACACCAAAATCACAATTCGGGTGCTTAGACAACATTACGTAATGGTCAATATGCTGAGAAGCAAGGCTCCAGTCATTGAGAATTCCTAGTCTGGGCTTTCACAATTGGCTCTCTCCTCAGACTCAGACAAGGTTCTATTTTGAATTCTAATGAGGATCAGCCACACTGAATATTTAAACTGCAATTACAAAGATCCCACTTTTATGTAAATGTCTCTAATACAAGAAACAGATCTGAAAATATATCGAGGAGCCAGGGGAACCTATCAGTCTAATTTGCCTTTACAATCTAGGAGGGGAAAAAAAAACCCACAGCATTATTTTCTACTTGATGTTATCACGGGGTGGGGGGTGGCGAGGCTGGGAAAAGAAAAGGGAGGAAAAAACACAACAAAGATCTCAGTAAAAATTTTCAAGCGCCGGCTCTGGAGTGAAAGGTCCACAAAGAAGTGCTTGAACCCTTTGTTAACAACTGAACAAACAAATTCATCACCAGGCCCTTCTCCTGTGTGGCCCCTTGTGATCTGCTCTGTATTTATAACTAGAATTCCACTCCCTGCTCAAGCATCTATGACTGATATGTCAGGCTGGCATGGGAGATACGTACACGCCAGGGGAAACAAAACACCATTTCATGGTTTACAACCTAGTTCTGTGCTCCTCTGAGGAAAAGGATGGGGGGCCAGCCGCTCTCTGCACCCCGAGCTCCGCTTCCTAGTTACACAGCCTGGGAGTGCCATGCGGACTGCAATCAAGAGACACTTGGGTGAGCTGACGGGATTAATTCCCAAGCTCTGCACACCTTGTAAGCGTGCATCTGTTTATTCATGTTTACACAGAAAGCTCAGCCTTGTGTTGGAGAAGAGCGGGTGATTCATTCTTTGCCGTTTCTGAGGCTTTGGACCTTCCCTCTGCTCCACAGATGCCATTGTTACCCAGGCTGAGAATTAATTTCCAGCAGTCAATACTAGCCCTTATGAAAACAGAATGTAGTTGGGTTTTGTTTGTTTCCCCCGATTTGTTCGGTTCTCTTTTGCTGGTTCCAAAAATGCACACTTAATTTTGAGTTTCATTTATTTTTAATTTATAGAAGTTCTCCTTGGTCCCTTTTCAAATAACTGATGTTACTTTGTATAGTTTCCTGTTCTGTTCAGATCCTTTCAAGCCTTTGAATTTAATCAGCAAAACTGAGGGGCTAAAGAGAAGACTCAGTGGTTAGAAACACTGGCTGCGCCTGCAGAGGGTCGGGAGTTTGCTCCATAGCACCCACATGATGCTCAGAACCATCTGTAACTCCAGCCCCGGGGCATCTGATGCCCTCCCCTGGCCTTCACGGGCACCAGACATGAATATGGTATACATACAGATATACATGCAGGCAAACCTCATACACATAAAATAAAATAGTTTAAAAGTGTAAAACTGAGGGGCCAGTGAGATAGCTCAGAGGGTGAAAGCCTTGCCCACTGCCAAGATTTATGACCCGAGTTCAGTCTTCAGGACCCACATGGTTGAGGGACAGAACCTGCTCTCAAAAGCTGTCCTCTGACTTCTACACTTGCATTGTGGCACAGGCACCCACCCACCTCAACACACAAAAAATACATGTAAAACAAATATTTAAAGCAAAAAAAAAAATTTTTTTATTCCATATCTGATCATACTGATAGTGCAGGTTTATGCAGAAGGATTCCATGGCCCACTGCCAGTTCCTGCGCATCTGTGGTCTGCACGCATGCTCTGTCATCACCTAGGATAAATACGCTCTTCTCAGGGGGCTTCCGAGTTCCCTTCTCACTGCTGTGACTGAATACCTGAAAGAAGCAACTCAAGGAAGGGAAGGTTTATTTGGCTCATGTTCAGGAGACACTGACCACCACAGGGGGAAGGCATGGTGATGGGACCAGCTCCAGGCCATCAGTGGAGGAGGACGCAGAGAGAAAAGGATGAACAATGGTGCTCTTCCCTGTTGGGGTTTGAATTGGGGGAGAAAAAGGCAAAAGAAAAGACCAGCGTTTCTTTTTTCTGCCTCCTGCTCTGTCCAGCTGTGAGTGCACAGCCTTGTGCTCCTGCCACCAAACGGTGAGCTGGGCCCATCATGCCCCTCCCCTGCCCCATGAGCTGTTCCCTCAGCCGTGAGCTGAAATAAACCGTTCCACCCCTCAGCTGCTTCTTGTCAGGTATGTGATCACAGCGGTGAGGAAAGTAACTACAGCAACAAGCTAGTGCTGAGAAGCGGAGCTCCCGCTAGGAGAAGCCTGGGCCAGTGGTCCTCCTCAAGACTGAGGACTGGCTTATGAGGAGAACTTACAAGAGCCTGGAGCTAATGACACCCCAGAATGCTGTCTAATCAGCCACTCTGGGAGGGTCGTAGGTGAGCAGAACGCTGTCAGAAGAATGGACAGTGATGGCCGGGCCCATGAGGTTACAGAGGATCCTCCTAAGACTTACACTAGAGGCCATTCCTGTCAGATTCTGCTAACAAATCCGGCTTCAGTTTGTCTGTTTCCTAGAATTTAAGTGAGGATGAATGAAAAAAGAACTAGAATAAATTGTTTGGTGGAGTTAATTACAAAACAGTACAACATCCAGGAAGTGGCATGGCTGTTTCTCACTGCTTGTGGTCAAATTTACAGTGAGAAGAATGATGTGGAAATATACAGCTTGGCAAGGAAAAGGGCCAGTTGAAAGTTCAGAAAAGTTGGTACAGACAAAGCAGCTATAATTGTCAAAGAGGCCGTTCCATTAGAGAGAAACATTACGGGGTTAGGGATGTAGCTCAATTGGCAGAACACTTGCCTGGCACTCACAGAGCCCTAGATTCAATACCCAGCAGCACATAAGCTGGGCACAGTGGTGCTACCTGTAGTCCCAACACTTGGAAGACAGACGGATCATGAGTTCAAGTCTGAGTCCAATCTCTTACACTGGAACAAGAGGAAAAATAGCTTAAAGGCAACACCCTACCTACTAAGGCTTCAGCTTATATAAAGCAGTTGAGAAAAGAGAAAGCCTGAAGTGAGTGTTGTGGATAGAAACATGTTTTTGTTTTAATCCCAGGTGTGGGGTGTGGGACTGATTCAGACTGTCCACAGCAGTAAACTATTTGCCTCATGCCAGCTCTGAGAGCTCTTTGACAGCTGCAGATAGTTTAAATCTGAGGACTCTGGGGAGGGAATAAATGCCAGAGCCCAGAGAGTGTTGGGGAGCTCTGAGAACGAACAAGGCTGCTGCTGTTTCCCCCTATGGTTCCTGGTTGCTGCTGTGAGACAAGAAGTTGGAGATCTCCTGAAATGAGGATTGGACTGGCTCCAAGGAACCCGAGGACCCTGACAAGCAGGAAGCAGCTAGGAGAACTTCGGCCCCCTCTCCCACTAACCCTTTCTCTCTCCTACATGGGGTTGGGATGCTGGAAGGGACTGAGGTGGGGTAGGAGAAAGAGATATAAGAAATACAAATAAAAGAGTTTTTTAAAAGTATGCCAACAAGCAAGAGTTCACTGAAGGGGTTCCCTGCTCAAAAACAACTAACCCAAACTGCTTAGGGAAGAACTTTCTTGGACTCAGTCACAGAGGCACACAGAGAATACTGCAGCTGTGGTCTAAGAGGAGTCAGGCTGTGTCTCCATCTGGCAGCAGAACGTGGCAGCAGCAGCCTGTGGTGCTGGCTGTACAGCCATGTGAAGGGCAACAGGCCATGAAGTCATGGAGGCTTACGCCATGTTTCCAGAGAAGGGAGTGGCAGGAGGAGACCTCAGGTAGACCTGGGTTCCCAAGCCTCAGAGGACGTGGAGCCCTGAGGGACCTGGTCCTGCAGCACAACTTCTGCTTCCCGCCACAGCAGAGCGTCCGCTCTGCCTAACCAAGCTTGAGAAGTCATGTCCACAAGGACTTTGTCCTTCATTCTAGATGCTAAAACTTTGGAGGTAAAGGATGTGGGTTCCTTCTCACCTCCATCCCTTATGACTTGATTCTTGCACACACCTGAATTTGCTAGGCCTCGGCTTACTTATAAAAGATGTGGTCAGCCACTTCTTTTGTCAGGATTACTTATACAGGGCTGGGGTGTCGCTACACTTCTCACGTGAAAAAAGCCAAGCATCGCATCAAGTGCGTGTTCAGATCACTCAAGTTTTACTGTACTTCCTCTTTTATAAACATAACAGCTTAATAGAGCTGACGTACCTTTATGAGACAAAGCACTGAATAAAAATTAGTGGCTCCTTGTCACTCACCTTGGGTCAAGCTTTTGCACAGACAAGATAAGTACAAACTTCATAGATAACTGCATCTCAAGTACCTGCATATGGACATCTAGACTCCTCTGCATGGCCTCTTTCTTATTTACTTCATCATTTTCCTTCTTTCTTTCTTTCCTTCCTTCTTTTTTCCTTTCTTTCTTTTACAGGGTTTCTCTGTGTAACAACCCTGGCTGTCCTATAACTTGCTGTGTAGACCAGGCTGGCCTCCAACTCACAGAGATTCACGTGCCTCTGCCTCCTAAGTCCTGGGCTTAGAGGCATGCATTAACAGGCCTCAATTATTATTTTCAAGACAAGGTTTTACAATACCTCCCTAGATGGTCTAAAACTCACAGAGATCCTCCTGTTTCTGTCCCTTGAGTGCTGAGATCAAAAGCATGTGCCCTCAAGTCTGGTACACTATCACAATGAATAACGACCACTCTTGAACTCTACCCTAGACCTCCTCAGTGGGAGCCTCTGGTTGGGGGCCTGGAAATCATCATTCTAAGTCTTCAGGCAGACTCTTAAATCAACACACAGAGCCCTACTTTATATGCATCAAGAACTAAAGTGATACAGCAGAGAATTACCAAACACAGGGTTTTTATCTTGGTCATTCTTCAAGATGGAAGCCGCCCTCAGCTGTTCTACAGTTGATTCACTGATTAAGCTTATGGTTTAATAAATAAATAAAAAAGCAGAAAGGAAACGAGACCATCTTGAAAACGTACAAGACTTACCAACAAACTACAGAAGTTCTCAAGCCATTTATTTCTATAAAACAGATAAGTTTCCCAACTCAGGGTTTAAAAGAATAAATGTGATACCCTCCGAACCTTAACAATATTTTGTCTGATAAGACTGAAGTATCTGTGAGCAATTTTGATGCTTCACCAGATGGGCCTGCTGCATTAGAAGGCCAGGCTCATCCTCAGGGTCTTAGAAGCAACATGGAACACTCAAAGAAGAGCAAGTCACAGGCAGCTGTAGCGATTGCCTTCTCTTACCACAGGAAGTTGACTTTTTGTCCAGCAGGGTCACTCTCCTGGCTTCGGTGCGAAGCTTCTCATCTGTGTTCTCCACAAGGTTGGCAAGGTCGTCAATGATCTCTAGAACAGAAAGCAAGGAAGCTGAGTTAATTCTCCCCAGTTCCACAGCTGTGCTGCTTCTGCCATGCCAGCGCATAAACTCACAAATACGCTTTGGAAACTGTGATTCTGATTCAAAAAGGCAAAGACAAAAACAGAGAAAATGGAAATGAAGAGTGGACAGAGCAGCTCAGCAGGTAGAGGCACTTGCCACGCAAGCCTGGCCATGTCAACTCAGTTACCGGAACCCACACACAGGTGGGAGAGACTAACACAACACAGCTACCCCCTGACCAATTTGTCTGTTTCTAAACCTAGTTTAAAATAATCCTATTACAGGACACAGAAGCATCAGCTGGGGGGGGGGTTATGCATGACAAATTTCAGCTTAGGCAAATACAGAAGACTTCAGGAGTGGCCTTAGCTACTCCTGAGCAAAACTGATGGCACGACTACCTGAGCAGAGGATGAATCAAGAACTCGAAGCCAGAGATTGTAATATATGAGACACTGACTAGAAATGAATCCATTTTAATACTGAGCGAAAAATAAGTAAGTATCTGGATTAGGTAACACAAAGGTACATACATGTGACGATACAATCACAACTAAAGAGCAACTGGGAGTGGGGGAAGAAGGGAAAAAGGAAGCATCAACTTCTCATCCCTTACAGCAAGTGTTAACCCCACAGATGAGAAATCCCACCAGCCCAAATCATGGCCAAATTAATTAAAGCAAGCTTTGTTATTCATGAGCATGGGTTATCTCTTCTTAAGCTGAGGGTCAAGAGAGTAGCCTTGGACATAGGGAATAAAAAGGTTCTTATAGCCCAGGAGTAGAGTTTCCAAATGGGGGGTATGGAAGGCAAGCAGGCGAGGTTACAGAAGCCAAGCATAAGCATCACAAGTTGGCCATAACAGCCTCCTGAAACAAAGACGTGGTTACGAGGCAGTCATATCAAGGTGGTCACAACAGCCTTTTGAAACAAGGGCATGGTTGTTAATTCCTGCCACAGGCAGCACAGAGCCATTTGTAGTTAAGGTGATAGGCGGGGCACAGCCCAATCCTTGAGAAGCAGATTTAATGAAACTAGTTTGTTTTATTTTAAGATGGCCTTTAAGCCCAAGACAGAGGCAGGCTGGTTTATTACAAGTCACAGTAAGCTGTGAAAGTTAAATATATGGAAACATAACTTCTTAAAATCATTAAAACGTCAATGTTTTATGTCATTTTTGTGAGCATTTAGTACTTTTACCATCTAGTAATTACTGCCTCTTTAAAGATCCTCTCTATAAAGTTCTTTTTTATGCTAATCTTTAAAAGGTGAAATTAAGCACATCTAAATGTATTTTAAATGACATTTAAAGTAGCATATATGTTAGACTCTTAATTACATGAAATTATTTCCATCTATCCTTTGGTATTTGCATGCCTACCGGGATGCATGCAGGGGTGGAAGGCGGGAGACAATTACCCCTGGTGGCAGGATCTTGTGTGGCTGCTCTTCCTCATGCTTTCCTGTGTTGCTCACATCAGTACTGAATATGTTATTTCTGCAACTAAGACTCCTCTTCTGCCTCCCTATTTTCAAGGCTAATTTGGAAATGAATTGTTCAACATGAGTCACCATTTTCCTTACAGCATGAAGTAATATGAATAAGGTCAAAGTTTCCAGAATGGCAAGCAGTGCAGGTTACCAGGAAAGCCATACTGTGACAGGCAGAAAAAAAAAAAGGCACAGGAGGGTGGTGGCTTCCTTCCTCTAGCCGCTGGCTCCTCATAGGGCCTCTCTTCACTCACACAGCCTATGCAAGGTACCTTACTTGTTTGTGTATCTCTCATTTCCAGAATGAACATGACACAAACTCCTATTTATCCCTTCCTTAGAAAAATAAATGTAAGTCATAAAAGCACTGGATGAGCAGAGCTTGAGATAAAAGCATTGAATAATTTTTAAGTCATTTGCCATTTCTTTAAAAAGTAAATCGATATAAGCCAAGTTTGTCAATTATCTGCATGTAACACCTGCCTAAGGAAATCATCTTCTATTACTTAACAATTCATTCATACTGCTCGCCTGTCTTCAGTGACAACGCTCTCTGGGATTTCTTTCCACCGTCCATGAACTTTGCCTAGAGCAGTGGTTCTCAACCTGGGGGTGGAGGAGCCCTTTCACAGGGCTCACTTCCCGAACACCCTGCATATCAGATATCCACATTACACTTCTCAACAGTAGCAAAACGACAGTCGTGAAGTGGCAACAAAAAGGGTATCATGGCTGAGGGTCACCACAACACGAGGAGCTGTATTAAAGGGTCACGGCATTACGAAGGTTGAGAACCCACTGACCTCCAGTGGGCTCCTCTCCCTGGTCACCCCTGCGCTCTGCATTCTTAATGCTAACACTGCCGCAGCACGGGAGCCCACACTCCCTAATGTTGCCCTTGACTTTGGCAACATTTAAACTAACAGCCTGAAATGCGAGCTGGGCTCACTTGTAGTCCTAGCACTTGAGAGGGTAAGGCAGGGGGCGTGTTGCAAGTCTGAAGCTAGCCTGAGCTAGCCCTAGCACTTGAGAGGGTAAGACAGGGGGCGTGCTGCAAGTCTGAAGCTAGCCTGAGCTAGCCCTAGCACTTGAGAGGGTAAGACAGGGGGCGTGCTGTAAGTCTGAAGCTAGCCTGAGCTAGCCCTAGCACTTGAGAGGGTAAGGCAGGGGGCGTGCTGCAAGTCTGAAGCTAGCCTGAGCCACAGAGTGAGCCTGGTCTCACAAACAAAGAATCCTGACCTACTTCCCAACATTATATTCTCTGAGCTTCTAAAACCAAACTCTCATCCCACCCCAACTTGACACCCTCCCAGTAGTCTCTGTCTTAGTCTGTTTTCATTCGCTGTGATAAGCACCATGACAAAAGCAACCTGGGTATCTCTTTGCGGTTTTACTAGATGTCCCATACTGTGTAATAGGAAAGAAAAAGGAACGCAAGAGGATCTGAAAGGGAGATACAGAGCTATATATTTGCAGATAAGTTGATTTTGTACTTAGAATCTATTTAGAACTTGTGAGAATAAGTAAATTTATAACAAAATTTTAAATTGGATTTCTTTATTTGTATGTGTGTTTGTTCATCTACATGCTTATGTATACATGTGTATGCAGCTAATCAATTCTCAACACACGCATTGACAACAAAGCCAATCAAAAGGGAAAAGCAGTCCTTTCAACAAGTAATCCTGAGACATCTGGACATGTGCATAAATAGAAGGACTTTCCTCCCTGTGCACACAAAAATCCTGGTGGTGGTGCACAGACCCAACTGTAAACCCTGGGAAAGAAGCGCTTCTAGAAGAAAATGTCCACAGTTAACCGCAAGTCACCAAGTTAACCACTTATCAGCTCTCTTCATTGGGGACAACCTGAGTGACATGGGCAAGCAGATGTTTCTTCAAGAATTTAAAAAAACCATAAGAAAGAAAGAGAGAGAGAGAGAGAGAGAGAGAGAGAGAGAGAGAGAAGGAAGGAAGGAAGGAAGGAAGGAAGGAAGGAAGAAAGAAAGAAAGAAAGAAAGAAAGAAAGAAAGAAAGAAAGAAAGAAAGAAAGAGAGGGGAAAAAAGAAGTTGGTTAGATGTCATCAAAATTAAAATTGCTTCCTATCCAAAGATACTATTTCAAAAATGGAAAAAACAAGCTACACACTGGAAAATAGTGCCTGCAGGAGATGTGAATGACAAAGTATTTGTATTTAGAATAAGGATCCACTGCACTACATAGAACAATAAAAGATGAGTCTAACATGATCTTACAATAGTCCAAATTCCTGAACAGATGTTTTGTAAAAGAAAATACACAAGAAGCCAATATGCACTTAAGAAAGAGCTCACAACATTAGTCATTAGAGAAATGCAAATTCAAACCGTGGTAAGAGAGGCTCCCTACCCACCCACCGGAATGCTAAAATTAAAGGCTGACAGTGCTAATTGCTGGGGAAATAGGGCACAGAAGGCCCTGTGGAAGAGTCTTCCTACTCAGTCAAGTCATCCATCTGTGTTCCCACAGTGTCTTCATCCCAGGAATTTCATCAAGTAGAATTTTCCCCACAAAAAGACCTGTACAAAAATAGTAACAGCACCTTTATTCATCAGAACCCCAAACTAAAAATGGCCCAAACAGCCCCCAAATAGAAGTGTATCTGTAAAACAGAACACCACATAGCAATGAACGGGACGGTCTCCTAGGCTGAGGACGTAGCTCAGTGGTGAACACTTCACCCAGCATTCACTTTCACAAGGCCCCGATTAGATCTTCCACACCACTCGGAAAGACAGTACTATTAAGGCAGCAACCTTACGAGTCTCAGAAGTTTTGTTAACTAAAAGAAAAATCAATATGCTTTATGATTCCATTGACACGAGCAATACATATAGAGCCTGGTCATGGCAGCAAATATAGTTTCCAGTACTTGGGAGATGGAGACAGAAAGATCAGGGCTTTAAGGACATCCTCAGTTTCAAGCTAGTTCAAGGCCAGCACAGAGTACTTGAAATCCTGTCCAAAATAAGAAAAAAAAAAAGAAAAGAAAAGAATAAGAGCAAAGCACAAACCCAAGCGAGAATAGTCACACTGGGCTGGTGGGGAGTGCGTAAGAGGGCTATGAGGAATTAACCTGAACGGGATGTATGTGGGTACATACTGTGCAGGTCACACCCAAACTGAAAGCACGAATCAGAGAAAAATCTCAAGTTTCCAGTAAATGATTCCAGACTGGAGAGGTGGCTCAGCGGCTTAGAGCACTAGCTGCTCCTCCAAAGGTCCTAGGTTCAATTCCCAGCCCCCACACGGTGACTTTAAGTCCTCTGTGACTCCAATTCTGGGGATCTGATGCCCTCTTCCAGCCTCCATGAGCACCAGGCATGTATACGACACACAGACGCACAGGTAAGCAAAACATCCATACACATTCAAATAAAATAAATTAAAAATAAGAGAAATAATATATGAATTCCCTAAAAATTTCCAGTGAGCGAGAGTGAAGAGAGGAGGGAGGGGAGTGAAGGGAGGCGGCGGCAGAAGGAAAAAGGAACAAGTGTTCTACACTGGCAGAATTTTAGGCCCGCAAGGAGTCAAGCAGGGACCCTGTAGCTCCATCCACTTTTTATCACGCCTCTGGAAGGAGGGTGGTCAGTCTTCCACTGAGAGGTTCATTGCAGGTAGTATGAAAATCCATTCCCGAGGTTACATATAGTAGCATTTGAAAGTCAGTGGCTTAGGACCCCAGCGTCACCCTCTATCAGGACACTCCACAGCCAGAGTCGTGATTTGTGGAGATAATCAGCACACTGCTCTCACACAGCTGATGCAATCAGGATTTCATCATGTCTTACAAATAGCACACATCTGTAATATAAAAGCTGGGTTTAATATCCTGTAAGGGGTCTAGGGAAGTATCCCTGTCTGACAACAAATACGCCAGCTATTTATCATTCTGTTATTCTTCTATGTTGACACATTATTCTGTGTTAGCTGAATTTCTAGATAGGCTTCATTTCAGAGGTATGACTATTCATGAGTATGACTTAAAGGTAAATCGGCAAACGTGCAGCAGGTTAGTGCAGAGAAATGGTGTTTTATACTGAAGGAGTTGACATTATTTTAGGAGGCAAACCTCCGGGCAGCTTTATTTTGTGTATGTGCGGTTTATGAACATGCTCAAACAGGTGTGTGCATGTGTGCATATGGTGCGTATTTATGTGTGGCCATGAGCTTGTGGAGGCCAAAGGCTGACGCTCATATCTTCCTCAATCATTCTCTACGTGTGTATGTGTGTGATGTGAGGGGGTATACCACACAGTGTATATGGAGATGACAGGACAATTTTGTATCTATCTTTTAATTTTAATTATTTAGATTTAATTCATGTATCTAAGTACTTGGCCTGTATGCATGGCTATGGACCATATGTGTGCCTCATGCCCATGGAGGTCAGAAGTGGGCACTGGACAGATGTGAGGTACCCTGTGGGAGCTGGGAACCAAACCTAGGTCTTCTGCAAAAAACAGCAAGTGCCAACTGCTGAGCCCCACTCCCTTCGTTTCTGGACAATGGCTCTCACTGGATCTGGCTTTCGCTTTCGAAGCTAGCTGACCAACGAGTTCCTGGGATCTGATCTATCTCTGACCCCAGCCCTGGGGTTACAGACATATCCCACCACAGCCAGCTTTCACAGGTGCCCTGAGAACCTGCATTCAGGCACTCACCTCTGTGTTGTCTGCACTTTACCAACCAAAGATGATTATTGTATTTTAAACATGGGGAGGGTTACATTATATGGAAGACATTTGCCGGAGGACAGTTTCTGAAAGTCAGATCTCTCCTTCCACCATACAGAACCGAGGGATCAAACTCAGGCTGTCAGGCTTGGTTTCAGGTGCCTCTAATTAATTTAGCAATTCTATTTTAATGCATAAAAGTAACTTAATAGCAATTTGTGACTGTAAGTTAAAATAGCTCTGAAACTGGAAGATGAGAAGAGACTAGGAGACTTTGGGCAATGCCAGGAAAAACTGAAGCTGCTTTTGGTAAACAGACCATCGTGAGCAAGCCTGGAGAAGGTTTCAGAGACGAAACTGTAGAAAATCCTCCTCCTCCTCAGAGGCGGTGTGTGTAATCATGACAAAATGCTGTTAGAATATGGGCAAGGACATTCGGGGCTCTTCAATGAAAACAGGGGAGGAGCACTAGAAGCTGGACAAGCGAAGGTCATGGTGATGTGCTTGAGGCCCAGCCGTCACAGAACTGGGGAACTTGGAAGTGCTGAATGAGAAGAGCTGGCCGAATGAGCTTTCTACATTCAGGCCCCAGCGCAGCTACTTCCAACCAAGTAAGTGAGATGGGGTAGCGAAGACAGGCCTTAAAGGAGAATTTATAATTAAAAGCAGAGCAGGAAGGAGAAGGCATGTGCAGAAGAGAATGCCAGCAGTTCTTTGTTAGAAAGCTCAGCTCGCAGGGCTAGTAGGGTCCCAGCGCTAGTCATCAACACAATGGAATGCCATTCAGAGATCTCTGAGGCCACCTTCCCACCACAAGTGCAGAGCACTAAAATGGCAAAAGGGTATGGGGGCCAGCCCAGAGTGCTCCACTGCGGGCTTACTGTCCGATCCCCGTGCATTCTGACACAGTGCTCCTCAACCACCTCAGCCACGAAAGTGCATCCATTGCAACTGGCCCTGTTGCTATGGAAGGTATAAGCAGTAAGCCTTGGTGCCATCCCCATGGTGTTAAGACTATAAGCCTGCACAATGAAAGAGCTGTGGGTACACAGCTGCCTCCACCTAGACTCCAAATGACACTGCAGACTAGCTGAGGGCCAAGGAGAGACTTGGCACAGGGGCAGAGTCAGTGCAGAAAGCATTGTTAGGGAAAGGCCCAGTGGAGGCATGGGAACAGAACCACCTTTAGACCCAACGACTATAGATCTACCAGAGACTGGCCCCAGCCTGGGAGGACTGTCAATATGAGACTCCAAACTGTGCTTCTGCCTGGACTGTGCCCAACAACCCCCACCCTCAGCCCCAGTCACGGAGGCCCAACCTCCACCAGTGTGCCCAAAAGGAGAGACATGAAGTCAAAGGAGACTGTTTCCCAGCTGTCATTTTCCCAGTTTGTGTTTGCTTGAGACCAAGTGATAGCCCCTCGCCATCCTGCTGCTCTCTTACTCTCTGTCCCCCTTTTGTCTCATCATTGTACTTTGGGAGGCAGCTTCTTCAAAATCATGGGCTCACAGAGAGGGTTTGCCCAGTAGTGAACTAGGCTATGAGTCTCACCCACATCCAACTCCCTGAATGAGTGCTGGGACAAGATTTTGGAGAACTGACTGAATTTATTTTGCATGTGAGAAGGACATGAATTTGAGTCCTAAGCTATGGCTTGAAAGCACCCCCAAAATATAAGGATTGGATACTTACTCCTCCAAGTCATAAGCTGACAAGATTTGGAGGTAGGGCACTGAGTGGTAATGGTGAGACCATAAGAATGATGGAGATTAATGACTTTATAAGAAAAGCCTGGGGTACGGTGTCATATACTTGTATCCTGACACTCTAGGGACAGAGTCAGGAGGATCGGGAGTTTAAGGCCATCTTTGGCTACATAATGAGTTTGAGGCCAGACTGGGGTACATGAGACTTTGCCTCCAAAACATCAAAGACAAAGGAAGAGGGACCCGTGTTCTTACTCATCTGTCTTGCCATATGATGCTCTCGACTATGTGTGACACAAAAAGAGCCTGGCCAGTTGTGGCTTCTTAATCATGGATATCTCAGTTTCAAACTTTTAAGTTTACTCTCTTTATATATTATCTGGGATCTGGCATTATGTAATAGAAGTATCAAATAGACAAGAAGACTTCCTTCCTCATAATTAACATAAGCACATATGCCTTTAATATAAGCACAGCACACAAGCATCTGCTAACATGTCATTTGTACTCTCTCATGTAGATACACGGCCTTCACAGATTCTTCTTTACATGTGCAAGGCTACAAGGACAATTGACTGACTAGAACGTCACAGTTCTGAAGGGAGGGAATATGGCGGATCTGAAGCCACATTATCTTGGGTTATCTTTAGCCCCCTTGATGGCCCTTCATTGTCTACCTCTGTCAGTGACCTAACATTCTTGTGACCATCAAATGAAACCTTTTGGAATGTATTAACAGATCACTACCTTAAAACAAACAGCAACAAAACTAAGGAAGAATGTTACCGGATAGCGAGAAAGCCACAGCGGCAATTTCCCCACGCTGCTAACGCTGATGACCCAGTACTCCCAACAGCGCCTTGAATCATGATTTTCTTTTGTTCTGTTACTATAAAAGTTTCGCCAACTATTTCCACCATAGAATGGGGTTATCTGGAACACACTGACTCTGTGTTCACGGGCCATGGTCACTCACATGTGGAAGGAACACTTACTGTGTGTGACATGAGAGCTGCTTTGCACTGACAGTGTTGGTGCCCAGGGTAGGACCTCAACGATGCCCCACTCCCACTGACGAACTTGCCTGGCTCAGTGCTGGGGAGCAGCTGCCCACACTGCCTCTTTCTTCCAGTAACTGTGAATTCTTAGGGGACCACAGAGCTTCCTTTAATTTGGTCAGCAGCTCTCTAATTTATTCTCAGCCCATCACATTCGTGTACTGTTATTCTGTCTTCACAGCAGTTTTGTCTTTGCATATCCTCTTGGTTTTTGTTTTTTTCAGAATGTTTATCCGTTAACATTTGTCTTTTTTCCTGTCACTCCTCCAATATCTAATTCTGTATTTTTCTCGGCCTTATTGCAATCTTGAACCTTTAGTTTAGAAATCTTGTGAGCCTGTTCATAAAGATGTCACAGGTACTTTTCTCCCCTCTAGCCCAGAAGGATCAGAAGAAACACCCCAGGCTGTGTTAACAGTCTCCTGAGGAAGACCCCAAACATGCCCCATTTCTGGGTTGGCAGTAACTTCACTGGCTCAGCCAGGAAAACCCTTAAGAGTTGATCACCTACTGTCTTGGATCATCCTCCTGTTTCTGTAAACAGGAAATATAAACCCAAGACTCCGGCCTGGAGAGATAGATCATTGGTTAAGAGTACTGGCTGCTCTTCTAGAGGACCTGAGTTCAATTCCCAGCACCCACATGGCAGCTCACAACTGGCTATAACTCTAGTCCCAGGGGGTCTGAAACCCTCTTCTGGCTTATGCAGGCAAAACTCCCACACCCATAAAAAATTTAAAATAAAAAAAAAAAAGCCAAGATGGGTGGGGAGGGGAGCTTGAGAGATGGCTCAGCAGTTAAGACCACTGTCTGCTCTTCCACTTATCCTGAGTTCAATTCCCGGCAACCACATGGCAGCTCACAACCATGTACACTGGGATCTGATGCCTTCTTCTGGCATGCAGGTGTACATGAAGACAGAGCACTCGCATCCATAAAATAAACAAATAAATCTTAAAGGGGGGGCAAGATGCAATAGGAGGAGCCGAGTTCAGGTGAGAGCCATGAGCATCACGAGGATCACAAGCCCCACCCTACCCTGACAACCCCCTCCCCAAGCTGGCCCAGAAGCCTGTGACTCTTCAGAAGAAGACGGGAAACACGCTCAAGACTCAAGGATGGAAGAAATATTTGAAGAAAAACTTCCCTTTTTACCTTCCAGTTGCTTTTATGATTGATTACAGTTAATTTAACTTGTAAGCATTTGATTAAATGGGAAATGTCTGGTACCCCCCCCATGGTTTCACAGTAAATTAGAAGACACAGACAAGAGGATTAAAGTAAAAACTAGGTAGCTTATATTACTTGGACTTTTAAAACATTTAGGAAATAATGAAACCGGGGGCTGGAGGGATGGCTCAGTAGTTAAGAGCACTGGCTGCTCTCACAGAGAACTGGAGTTTGGTTTCCAGCACCCACATGGTGGCTCACAAACACCTCAAAAGTCCAGTTTCAGCTGATCTGACATCCTCTTCTGGCTTCCTGGGACACAAGGCACACACACACAGGGCATACACATATGCAGGCAAAGCACTCTTACACAGACAAAAAAAAATGTTACAGAAATGATGAAAAAGCTAACTTACAAAAAGATTAAAACTTTAGAAACTATCAAGATTAAAGAGAAATGTTAAGAGAACAGGAAAATAGAAGGAAAAATTGGGAGGTTGTGTGAGGACTAAAGATCAAGTCTTCCGGCATTTTGCTTCCATTTGAGGAAGCTCCATCTAGGTGAGATTTCTACCTGCTTTCTGAGTGAGTACAATGATTTTCATGTGCCACTTTGGGTCTAAGAGAAAGGGCAACGTTCAGTGTGCCCTACCACTCCTACAAACAACTCTGGCCACTTCATTAATAGAGCTTTAAAACATGTTGCATGCAAAAGGTGCTGTTCTTGGTACATTTATGTTTACAGAAGCACACTAGAATAAACTTTAAACCTGTAACCGTGGCCTCCAGGCTGCAGTCTTTGTGTATTCTCCTGCGGGCTACTGCCTCTTTTGGAGCACCAGATTATTCTAGATCCTTGCCTCTCTGAAGCCCCTTAAATAAAGGTATTGAAGAGCTAACCTAGAACCAGGGAAATGGCTCAGTGGGTAGAAGTTCTTGCTGTGTGAGCCTAAGAACCAGGGTTTCACCCCAGACCCCATGATGGAAGGAGAACACTGACCCCCAAAATCATCCTCTACATGAACATGGTCTCTACATGCACATCAAGACACGCACATGCCAACACACACACTCCTTACACACCTATGATAGGAAAAAAAAACTCTAGACTTTGGGACTAGAAACAAAACAAACCAGCCATTTGAAAACCAGCTGTTGTCTAAGTAAAGGTTTACAGACAGCAACATGTAGACAGGTGATCTTAATCTGCCTCCTTCTGTCATAAATGTATTTAAGAAGCAGCTTTCCTACTGTATTTCGGACAATGACTTACTTCTATGTCTTCAGCTTTGAAGGGAGACAAAACAACTTAGGTAGACACTCATTAAACTGTTACCATGCTTGCAAGACAGATTAGGGCCATCTCAAGTGTGTCGGTTTCCTGTTGGGTTAAACCTTCCCTAGCTAGACCACCACTGCCCTGTTATTAGGAAAAGGTCCATTTAAAAAAATAGGTCCCAACCAGGGGTCTTTTCTGAGACTGATATTCCAACCAAGGACCATGCATGGAAATAACCTAGCACCCCCTGCACAGATGAAGCCCATAGCAGCTCAGTCTCCAAGTGGGTTCCCTAGTAAGGGGAACAAGGACTGTCTCTGACATTAATGCAGTAGCTGGCTCTTTGATCACCGCCCCCCCCGGGGGGGGGGGCAGCTTTACCAGGCCACAGAGAGAAACAATGCAGCCAGTCCTGATGAGAGCTGATTGGCTGGAGTCAGATGGAAGGGGAGGAGGACCTCCCCCATCAGTGGCCTTGGAGAGGGGCATAGGAAAAGAAGAGGGAGGAAGGGTGGGGTTGGGAGGGGAGGAGGGAGAGGGTTACAGCTAGGATACAATTGTAATAAATAAATAAAAAAAAAAGGCCTGAAAATAAAGGATGGAGACAAAATGACAGATTCCCACCCCCCTTTTGTTTCCCTATGGGCCCAAATAAGGAAGCAATGCTGTTAGCTCCCAAGTGCTTTCTGTAACAGCTCTTAAATGTTTAACAAACTGTGATGTTAAACCCTTAGGTAAGAGAACCCAGCAGTCTTAAGGACTGTTCTGCCAGTGTCTCGAACAGTTTCTTGGTTTTTTGTTAAAGTATAAAAAATATTTTATACTTTATACTAGCATTAAAAATATTTCATTTTAAAATCTTGTAAAAAAAGCAAGACAGAAAATAATCACGTAAGCAAAGGAGATTACTGTTATAAACATAGGCTGGGGAAATCCTAGCACTGTGGGGCTGGGGCAGGGGTGCTTTAAGTCTGAGGACAGCATAGGCTACAGAATGAGGCCCCGGTTAAAGGGAAATTGTGTGTGTAATCGTTTTAAATAAAGGTTAAAGAAGGAATTTTACACAGTAAAATGAAATTTTTGCCCTAAAAGTAGAGGCAAGTCCAACTAGAAGAGGCGAGAATAAAACTAGGAAGCTAGTGCGTGTCACAGCAGGCACGTGAAAGCTGGGAGCGGGGAGGGGGCTGTGTGTGTGCAAGCCTCTGTGTGAGACAACCTGAGTTGTCTCGAGGACCCATGGGAAAGCCAGAAGCAGGGGCACAAGTGCCTGTGATCCCAGTGCCCCCTACTGGGGGGTAGTGGGCGGGGACAGCGGATCTGCCAGAAGCTCCAAGGGCCAGCGAGTCCAGCATCTGCAGAAGCAAATCAAGGTGGACGTCCTCTGCAAGTTCTCCTCTGACCTTCACATGCATGCCGAGGCACACATACAGACACACACATGCATGCCACGCACACATGCAGACACATCCATGCGAAAGGAACAAATAAACAAGAAGTGTTAAAGGTTCTAAGGACAGAATTCTGTACACTGACAAAGAACTAGAGTTTGATTTTCTGTTTGCAAGATTTTCTTAAAATAGTGATCTGCTGTTAACAAAACAGAATAGAACTAAAGGCCTGGCTTAGAGAACAAGGATTTTATGTGCTATTCCCTTACAGAACAGGCTATTAAAAACATGGTGATTATACTTTATCCAAATGCTAAGTCTGTATGTTTTCCCATTGAGTTCAGCCTTCCTAATTGGACAGCCACTGTCTAAGCAATGGGATAACTTCTGTTAAGAAAATTATTCCTACTTGGGATATTCTTGCTAAATTATATCATAACCATTAAATTTTAACAAATACTTAAATATATTCATAAAGTTTGGCCTATTGTACCGAATCTTTGTTGTACCTAAGACCTTCCATCCCCTAGACTGGCAGTTACAAGAACAGATAATGTCACAAAAAAAAAACAAGCATGGTAAGTTTGACTGAGGCGTATGGCTTCCCTAGCTAAAGACACTCTCATCAAGACTTCTAAATCTGAGATAACCACAGGCATCCTGAGAAAATGAAGAGAGGACCGTGAGAGCCATCTCTGCTAATGGGAGACACCGTGCACTATTATGGGGGACATTTGTAAATGACCTCTGAGTTAGCAACAGACTTTCCACAGGAAGTTCACAGGAGAGGAAGAACTAAGACAACCAGAACAACCAGGTGATGGAGCTGGGGGGAAAGACTCCATCCATGTCAGGCTCAGGACAGCAGGAGGAATCAGGGCCTTCCAGCCACTGTGATGCTGCAAAACTGCAATAAAGGCGCTCTGAAGATTCATATCCCTCGCCCCAGATGTGTGTCACTTCCTTCTAAGTCACATCCACATGGACTTCAGGGACGCTGAGTGACACCCATTTTCAACTGTATCAGCCAAGGACCCCGAACAGCAGAACTGCAAACACCTCTGACATTTCTACTAAATCTCACTTTTTAATAATGTATTTCTTAAACCTCTTTTTAAGGTTTTTACAACAGTGTGTGTGTGTGCGCGCATGCATGCACAAGGGGACTTTGGCACATGTGGAAAGAAACGTTCGGGAGTCGGTTCTCCCCTTCTACCACGTGGGGTCTGGGGATCACGCTCAGTTCAGTTCCCCTCACTCTGACCTAATTTCTTTGGGCTATGCTATGATTTGATCATATTGATTTTAGGTGTGATACTCCTACTGTACGTCAGATGTAAATGTCATGTCAGTCACAGGAGGATGGAGAAAGATCAATCTAGTTTTGACATGATTCAGGGATCCTCCACTCAATGGCTTTGCCGACTATTTCTCCTGAAGACTGTTCTCCTGCCTACTTACTCCTTTCTTTATCAACTCCCAGGAACTAACCTTCCTGGCACTGAGGCACATAAATAATATGTGGTCTCTACACGTCCAATGCCAACAAGAAGAACTATGAAGTTTCAAGGAAAGGCTACACTTGCACTTGATCCCACGAGGCTGACTGGCTGATTAGAGCTTCTACAGTGGGGGGGCCGAATGCTGCAGACCCATAGCCGGGCGACCTTGGGCCATCCTGAGCCCCCTCAGTAGCCATTCCTTGCCCAGGGTCTGGCTAACATTCTCCTGACTACCAGGTAAAACCTTTGGGAATGTATTAACTGAGAAGCCGGTACACTAACATACACCAGCACCCAAATTAAGAATGTCATCAGACAGCACCTAAGACCCGGGTCTTTTCCCTGCTCTGTGTAACTGGTCTAGCCAGTCTCCCTACAGATGCATTTTTAAAGTGCCTTGGTTTACAACTTTCTTCTGTTCCATAACTAAAATTTCAGGAAGCCATTTCCATACTGGGGCATGTTATTTGGGGGCAACCTGGACCATGGGGCACTCTCATTTGGTTTAAGAGTTAACTATTTTTTACTCTCTTTGAAGTGAAAGTGTGCTGGATTCTTACTGCTTCTCTCTCCCATCTCTCTTTCTCTGGGACAGAGCCTCACTATGTAGCCCAGGCTGGTCTCACTATGTAGCCCAGGCTGGTCTTGAACTCACCTTATAGTCTCTAAGTGTTGGGATCACAGGCCTGCGCTCTATAACCCTCTGCTCAGTTAAAATTTCCAGTAGTTACAAAATATTCATCCCGTTAAATAGCCATTCATTAACTAGTAGCCCATTGCTGAATACTTTAAATACTTTTCTACTTTTAAATCATAGTCAATGAATTATTTCCTCCATTATCATTTCATCTTTTGTGTCATTTCCTTAACAAAGTGTGATTATGACGGCTTTATGGACTTTGAACCTGTCTGCCAAATTACATTTTAAAAGGCTCATATTGCCAGTGCTGGTTGGTTTGATAGAATTTATTCCACTTGTCAGTTCCTATGACCTCAGACGGATATTTCCTAAGCCAGGGAGCCTAGGGGAATTCCCACCCTGCAGACCACAGCTCTTAAGGTGGGAATTTCCCTAACCACAGTCTATTAAGAACAAATTAAACACAGGTTTTGGAGTACAGGCTGGGAAACAACCAGCTGATTATTCTAGATCCCTGACAGTTGAGCCTCCAAAGAGAAATACTTCCTGGGAAGTATTTGCGCTTGATTCCAAGGAGGCGCTTACATTTCTATCGCATGGTGATTTGTGACACCAAGCGCCATTGCAACTGGATGAAAATGGACCATGTAAAGGTAATGCATTGGCAAGAGAAAGAAGTAAAAAATACTGGGTGGCGTCAATTATTGGAATCTAGAATTCATACTTTTTCCTATTCTCATAAACTTTTCTATTTTAATGGCAATAGATTCTGTATAAAGGCAGATCATATGCCACATGATTTCAGGCGAATTCTATGTCTTCTGTAGTCATAGTGGACTCTGCAGCTGTGAAATCATCATGACGTATTATCACTAATAACACTTGCAGACATGTTTTTTTTTAAAGAGCAGTGAGCAAAGATTTTTTTCTTAAAGTTACTAGTTTAGGCTCTGGAAGGATGGCTCAGTGAGTAAGTACACTTGGTGGTCTGCTAGAGGACCCACGTTTAGGTCTTAGCTCCTACATGGAGGCTTCCAAAGATCGGCAGCTCTCTGCCCAGGGCATCTAATGCCCTCTTTGGGCCTCCATGGGCACCAGGTATGCATGTGATGTGCACACACACACACACCCCTGCAAAACACCCACACACATATTTAAATAGATAAGAAATTCAAAAGTTATTAGTCTCACTCTCCGCATGGGCTCCCTGCGGCTGGGCAGCGGGTGGGGATTCCTGCAGTACCCGGGAGCCTCCTGGGCATGTTCCCTTGCCTGCTCACATTTATACACAGTGGATAGAGATAGCAGGCAAGGCCAGGCTAGGAAGAAAGCAAAGGTTCTCCTCGGGTTTTCTCTGGACCTCAAAGCAAAGGCTTTCCCCTGGGTCTGAAATGTGTAACAAAAGCCTATGCTAAGATAAACCCTCCCCAACTCTCAAATAGATGGACACAGAGTATTGTGTACAAAGAGGCAACAAGTGAGAGAAAGAACTGAAATAAAGGAACATCCGGGGAACATTCAAAAGAACAGCCCCCCACTCCCCAGTTTAAGACACTAAGTCAGTGCCATAAACACAGAGCAACAATAAGGCAACAATTTCACATCACTGACAACACTAAGACAGAAGCCTGACTCTTGAAGAAAAAATAATGAAGGCAGTTACTGCACACTAGGGGGAAGATTTAGAACATATTCCCCAGAAGACAGGAAAAGGACTTAGAAAGGACAAAACACGTCAGCAAATAAGTTGTGAGTTGGGAATAACGAGCCAGGGAAACAGAAACAATAACCATCAAATAAAAGAAAGAGGACGTTCCCCTACTGCTAGAAAACGCTGGGTCTCCTGTAAGAACAGCCACATGGAGCTCTCTACAGCTCCAGAGGATAGCATCCACCATGTGTGGACATCCCTTCTAAAGCTCAGAGTACAGAAACAACTCCACAGGCATGCAGATGGCAGGAAGGAAGCTCGCCAGCAAAGGAAGGGAGTTATCACACAGCATCCAGCAAACACCAGTTAATACTGGGGTAAAGGAGGGGTGAGGATCTAAGGACTCAAAATCTAGCCACTCTACTCAGCATACACGTGTGGGCCCACAATCCCAGCCACTCGGGAGGCTGAAGGGAGGTGATGGCTTAGGCCCAGGAGTTTGGAGCCACACGGGTAGCATGGGAAGAACCTGTATCCAAAACAAAGGAACCCACTCTTGAGGGGCCACAGGGTGTGCTCACAAAGAAAGAGATGCAAGCACTGTACAGGGAATGAGAGACTGCTCGCCTGTCTCAGGAATGCAGGAATGAGGTCATGTTAAAGGCACGAAGAGATCAAACTACATAGGTTTGTGAAAGTGCTTAGTGGCTCACAGGATGCAATCACTCACAACCCCTGGCCGTGGCAGGCAGCCTTTGGCCATTATGCCCCTCAGCTGCCATTCAGTCACTCCTTGGGTTTGTTTTTTTTTTTTTTTCTTCCCATATGGCAGCTGCGGTGAGGCTTGTGATGTCCTTGGCAGCGTCAAGGAACTGCACAGGCTGCTGACTGCCTGGCCGTCTCTAATCTCCATGTCCTCCAGGCCACCATGCTGCCACAGTGTTCATACTTTCAGACTTCAGAAAGATCACCTGGCTACATTTGCTCATGGCAGATGCTGCTTTTAGCAGCTGCAGCATCATGTCACAACACAAAGTGAGTGGCAGAAAGACCAAACGGAGGAAATAACATAGGCTACACTCCTTCTGCTTAGTGGGGCTCTGTGGTGGAGCCTGTCTGCCTCACACTGTACCAACATTCACCGTTGTGTCATGGGGTCTACTGGGCCAGCTTCCATTCGCAGAAAGCATGCAAAACTATAAACCAACAGAAAAAAAAATAAACGAACAATACGCCACAATGAAGAGTTACACGTGTGTATATGTATATACAATTATTTTTATATTTCTGTACCTGTATATGCACGTATAGATCTAAATACGTTAGAAGACATATTCTATTTTTTGCAAGTGTATAACATTTATGTCAGAAAAACATGCCAGAAACATGTTAACAACCCCCCACTCCAAAGTACATTTATGTGCCACTCACATACCACTTCCCCACCAAAAAAACACTTCAAGTACTTTTAGTCAGGTGTGGTGGTTCATGCCAATAAGCCCAGAACTTAGGGGCAGGAAAACTGTCACGAGTTTGAGGCCAGTCTGTGTTATGCATTGAGGTATCCTGACCTTAAATAGCATTTTCAGATGATAAAGAAATGAAAAGGGGAAAAAAGGAACTCAAATTGGTTGAGTAGTTATGTATAACAGAAACTATAAATCACAGTAGTCAGTGATACCACTAAGCTTGAATCCAAATATGATGCAGCTATAAAACTTAAGAGTGAAAATTTCCATTTTGGTTGGAAATACAACCAAACTTGCATCGTAGTTGGTTAATTATCAAAAAGTGTATGTATTTTGTGTGTGTGTATGGTGCTGAGGCTCGACCACAGGAGCTAGGGCCTGCAAAGCTCTACCCATAGTGCTCCAGCCACGTGCCGGCCCTATTAACCACAGGGTGGCACCCATTTACACTTACCCAGGCTAAGACAAGAGGCTGAAGGACCCCCATCGAATCACCTCCACCCCGTCGCCCCTTAACTACTACCTTGTGTCTCTCTCTGCACAGTAACTGCAACTGCAACTTTGAAAAACACTCACGTGTTTGTGCCTAGTTTTGTTTCTGTAAAAAGTCGAGGTTTCCCATTCTTTGCAGCCACCTATGCAACAGCTAATTCAAGGTCAGATCACTAACTGATACTAAAAATCAATGATGGAGGGTTTTTAGGGCTCAAGTCTCATAGCATCGATGCATGCTTAGATCCCTGGAGAATTGTCCCAAGTTCGGATTCTAACCGGAGCAGGAGTTAAGCAAAGTAAACAAAAGAAGCCCACACTGTTTGACAATGGTGACAGGCAGAAGAATGTAAAGACGAAGAAATCTTAAGACAACCAAAGGAAAGAATGGGAAACTATTGGGAACACAGACACAAAGGCCACGGCTTTCTCAACAGAAGGCACAGAGGCCACAGAAAATTATAAGGGCTGATAAGCGTGGTCAATATAGAACTTTGAATTCAGAAAAAATATCTTTTAGGAATGCAGCCAAAATAAGGAGTGCTGGTCTCCACATGAAAGGCCCTGGGCCCCATCCACTGTACTGCAAAACAGAAACCCCACCAACCACCCAACTACCCGACCACCAACTACACACAGTCAGTGGATCCACCCTCCAACAATCATTCAATGAAGCTCTTCAGACAGAAGCCTAGACATGGGAGATGCGAAAGGCAAAGCTGTGGCAATGTCTACAGATACATGCATCAGCTGAGTTTACAGAAAATATGATATTTGGCAACTGGAAGAAAGCCTCAGGGTGTCTGTTTTTTTTGACACGCATAAGTGTAATATAGAAGACAACACAAATGAACAGAGAGTAAAGAGCCTACCCTCAAATACACAATAGAAAAAATGTAACACTGAAGATTTTCACATGCAAATTGCAGGACATGACAAAAGATAGAACTTCCACGGCACAGGGAGGCGGGCAGGTCAGCCAGGGGCTGCCACAGGTTAGACACAGCACAAGGAAGTTAGGGGAAGTGGAATGGTCCCGAGTCCTGTTCGTGGCGATGATTGCACAAGTCCAGACATGTAGAAAACTCCTCAGAACTGTATGCACACAGAACAATTTCATTGCATGTTAATTTCAGAGCTAAAATGAAAATTCAATCTTAGAGATCACTAGCTCTTAAGAGAGAGAGGGGTGAGTGGCTGAGGTGGCTCGGGGGTTAACGCGCGTGATGTCAAGACTTACCCGAAACTGAGCGTCAGCCCCAGAACCTACATGGTAGACAGAGCGTGGTGACTGGCAGTTGTGCGTTCCCCACCATGTATGCACCTTCCCCACATGTATGCACCTCCCCCACATGTGTACCTCCCCCACATGTGTGTACCTCCCCCACATGTATGCACCTTCCCCACATGTATGCACCTCCCCCACATGTGTACCTCCCCCACATGTGTACCTCCCCCACATGTGTGTACCTCCCCCACATGTATGCACCTCCCCCACATGTATGCACCTCCCCCATATGTGTGTACCTCCCCCACCACCTGTGTGCACCTTTCCCAATTAAAATAATAATAATGAGAAAAATAAGGAGGCAAAACAATTGTTTTAAATTTTCGCTTATTTTTACATGTACAGGTGTTTTGCCTGCATGTTTGTCTGTGTACCGCATGCACCTCTGGTGCTGGACATAGAACCGGGGTCTTCTAGTATATCAGCCAGTGTGCTTAACTGCCGAGTTCTCTCTCCAGCCCAACAAAACACATCTTAAGACCTCAGAGGGCAGCAGCGTAAGGAAGCCCAGGGATTGAGACGGATTCATTGGTAAAGTGTGGCTTGTACACATGAGAACCTCGTCCGGGCTCCCCAGAGATCATTAAAAAGTTGACTGTGGTGACAGTCACTTGCAGACCCAGCAACGGCAAACAGAAGGTGGAGCCAGGAGGAGCCACTGACCAGCCAGCCTGGCCTGCTTGGCAGTATTCCGGACCAATGGGAGACCCAGTGTCAAATACGATGGGGAGGCACCTGAGGAAGGACACCTGAAGTCCTCTGACCTCACACGCACGAGTGTGCGCTTCGTCTGCCAGACTGGCCAGAGCAGCTGCTCCGAGCACAGGGAGAAGAAAGGGGCGGGAGGGAGCCATCAAACCCAACGTGAAGTGGTGAGCATGCCAAATGTGGGAAGGGAAGACAGCCAGACCAGACTAGAGCATTACGAAAAGCTCAGAGTATTTAAAACCATAACAACAACGACTAATATTTACTGAAAACGTGCCATGTGCTAAGCCATCATTTCCCAATCTTGAGGTGTAGAGACTTGGTTATAAAGTTACAAGAAAATTCTGCACTATTGATCAGCCACCATATTGAAGTTATCAAACACAAATGAAAGCAAAATTTTTCTTTAGGATTATGGATCTTTATTATAATAAAATATTCATAATAATGACAAAAGTACAGGCCGGGATGCATTCTGTGACAGAGCGCCTGCACAGTGCCCTTGAGGCCCTGGGTCTGACCCTCAACACTGCCAGTGACCGCTAAGATTCTACTTACCGGCAACGTGGACAGATAAGGTCATCCTGCATTTACTAAACTGGTGCTTAGAACATGAAAGCAGCCCGGAGCGCGGCGCAGGCCCTTCGGCGATCCCACCACCCAGCCCTGGGAACTCCTTTGCAACGTGCCTGGTTGACATTGACAGTCTTTGGTCTTCTCTTGGAAGGAAATTATTACATGTTAAAGATACATCCTGCTCACATCAGCCAAAACAATTATGCTCTAATAAAAATGTCAGCTGAGACTGCACAGCAAGACACAATAGAGCATCATCTGGACTGCTGGCCGTCCAAGGAAGCCACAGTATTTTGTGTGTGCGTGGAGTGGGGTGGAGGGAGGGCAAACAGAGGCTCGAGGAGCACATCTGATGCCCTCCACTATCACTCTCCGCCTCGTTCCTTTGAGACGGGGTCTCTCCTGAACCGGGGCTGTTTCCTCTCTCCGCCTTGTTCCTTTGAGACGGGGTCTCTCCTGAACCGGGGCTGTTTCCTCTCTCCGCCTTGTTCCTTTGAGACGGGGTCTCTCCTGAACCGGGGTTGTTTCCTCTCTCCGCCTTGTTCCTTTGAGACGGGGTCTCTCCTGAACCGGGGCTGTTTCCTCTCTCCACCTCGTTCCTTTGAGACGGGGTCTCTCCTGAACCGAGGCTGTTTCCTCTCTCTGCCTTCCAGAGTGCCGGGACATAGGCACAGGTTAACGACACCAGCTTTTTTTTTCTTGCAGTGAGAGCTGGCATACAAACGTAAGTCTTCCTGCTTGCACAGCCTGTACACTGACCAACGGAGCTTGTCACCAGCCTCCAATACACAGCATTTTGTTGCTTTCTGACTGCTTGTGTATCTGTGTATAAATAACGTATGTGCAGTGTATGTCATGTGCACATGTGCGCGAATGTGGGCATACAGATTTCCCGACATAAGCGCGGAAGACAGAGACAACCTTGGGGGCTGGTGCTCCTTCGCTTTCCACCTTTTCTGAGACAGGGTCTCTCCGTTTTATGTCGGTTTGTTGGTTTGTTGGTTTGTTTGTTTGTTTCCCTTCATGCTGCTGCGCGTCAGTCTAGCTGAAGGCTTCCAGTGGTTTGCCTCTCATCTCCTTGTGGGAACACACCAGGCTAGAGACATGGGTGCTATGGCAACCAGCTTTACATGGGTTCTGAGGACTCAAACTCAGAACTGCACACTTACGTGGAAGCATTTTACCCGTTGAACCATATTCCCCAGACGCAGTGTTCTTTTAATTTAAAATTTTACAGGGCTGGAGAGATGGCTCCGTGCTTAAGAGTACAAACCGCTCTTGCAGAGGACCCGAGTTCAGTTCCCTCCACTCTGTCACGTGGCTCACACTGCCCTAAGTCTAGCACCAGAGACTCTGACACTCTCTTTTAGCCTCTGCAGGCACTGCACTTACGTGCACATGGCCACACACAGACAGACATGTACACACATAATTTAAAAAATGATAAATTTCAAACAGAAAAAAAAACCAACAATATGAAAACAGAAAAATCTGAAGTCTTAAAATAACAACAGAGCTTAAAACAGACGTCTTCAGCCTAGGAGAAGACACAGACTTAAAAGTGTTACACAGCTGTCCTCCTCAGTCACTACAAAGCCCTAGAACAGGCTTCACTGGTTTTTCTGGCCCCTCGAGAGATGCTTACTGTAAAAAAAAAAAAAAAAAAAAAAAAAAGTACACACATCAACATTCTTTGCTAACTAAGCTATACACAGAGAAACCAAACCAAACCGAGACAAAACCCCGTCTTCCATCCTCTGAGAAGCCTGGAGTCCTGAGGACTTGCTCTGTTCAACTGTGGTGATTTACAGATAACCGTCATGCGCTTCTCAACAACCTGCTTGTATAACGGTTATGATAGACTGTATGATTTCAGTTATATGACGTCCCAGTAGAGACAGAACTAAAAGGAAGCAAAGCAATCTATGGTTGCCCAGAGTTTAGGAGGAGGAGAAGGGAATTTTTAGGGCCGTGAAAATACTGTCTGATACTGTTCTGGTGACTAGGTGGGGTTATACATTTGTCGGAACCCACAGAATGGACACAGTGAACTTTAATCTACGTTACTTGAATCATTTTGGAGGCTGGTGGTTTCAGAAAATAATGCAGACTTTCAGAAGAGCAACTGTCCATGTAATCAATGCACAAAACACATTATGAGAACAAATACCAACAAGAGCTGACCTACGCAGCCTTAGAAGGGGCGCTGTCTGCAGGACAAAAGGCAAAGGAATGGCACAGAAGCCCTGCTTCGAGGTGACCACACTGGCTCTCATGGAGTAACGCTGCCATGCTTACCCACTGGAGCTGAAGCAATGAGGAAATGGGTGGCTGCTGAGGGGAGCCAGATTCTCACCGGAAGTGGAAGTTTACAGATGAGCAAGGGGATGAGTCTAGAACACCACCTGTGCTGATGGATTAAACTAGAGACATCAGCATGAACTCATGTTTAGCTTAATACAGAAACAGGCAGTTATGTATGGATATGGATACTCAATTATTATGTATGCTTTATGTTAGTAAACGCATGTATCGTTCTCTGCTTTGTCTAGCTAGGAGACTTGAGAAAACCATTACTCCCTAGAGTGACAAATACACCAACACCCAGGCTTGGTTTCTAATGACCACCCTCCAACAAAAACAACTAAGAACCCTAGAAAAACAACTGCTTTTAAAAGCGAAGCAGGAAATAGAAACTGTAACCCTCAAGTGTCCTGTAGTGTCAGTTAAGATGTGGTCAAGAAGCCCAGTGGTGGAAGGGACAGCTGTGCCAACCACAGGGGTTCCCAAAGCCAAGGGAGAGAGGTCTAAATAACAAAATAAATAGTTTGGGATTCAAATACAGAGGAGGGGGCTGGTGAGATGGGTCACTGAGTAAAGTTGGCTGTGCAAGCCCAACACCGTGAGTTTGGTTCCCAGAACTTACATTAAGGTGGTGGGAGGGATCAGTGCCACAGGGCTGTCCTTTGCATGCAATGCCTCACATACAGTAATAAATATGTTTTTAGAAATTCCAAAAGTGGAAAAATAGATATCCAGGCATCCACACTGATATAAACATACGACTGAACAAATTCATAACTGAGGGAGGAGAAACAAATCCTCCTGTTGAATTCCAGATAGTTTACACAGACACAGGCCCTTCCAAGGAGCAGCATGTAACCCCCCCCCAGGTCTGGGCTGCATGCTTTGACTGCCTTTCAAAGAAGAACCCAGAAAGCAAGCAGAGGAGAAAGGGATATTACTGACTCTATGCTGAAGAAGCCTGAAAAGCACTACAAAATGACTCACAAATCCAATTGCTACCCGTCACCTTGCTGCAATACAATAGAAATGACACTTCTCCTTGACTTCTTCCCAATAACAGCCCACGTGACCACAGGCAACCATCAGAACAAGCCAAGCCTTGCAAGACTCCAAAACACACCGGAGCATGATGCGCTCTGAGATGCCATAGGCAAAGGCTCTTGCTGCCAAAGCTGATGACCTGTGTTTCCTCGCCAAATGCACGTGGCAGAAGGAGAGGAGTGCTCCCCTGACCTCCAACTGTGTGCTGGGATACACCACTATCTACATGCGTGCACAAATACATACATGTAATAAAAATGGAAATACCTGATCCTTACTCCTCAAAACCATCAGCACCATAGGAAACCAGGACAGTATGAGAAGCTGTCACAGCAGATGACAGAAAAAATAATACGGTATCCTAGATACGGTCATGGACTAGAAATGACACCAAATGAAGACTCAGAAAACTTCCACACCGCCTCACTAATGGTCACAAATAGAGCACATCATACTAACACAAGGTATTCCATGAGGAAGTCAGGTATGGGGCACGTGAGAGTGCTAGGTGCCGTTTCTCAATTTCTCTGTTAATGTAAAACTATGTTAGAAACAAAGCCAAACTTATAATTAACACTGGGTTTAAGAATGACACATTAAGTAAGCCCTTGTCCCCGAGATGAGGAATAACATAACCAGAATACAGAATGGTTAACAACTGCTGTGAGCAAGGCCAGTTCCCATCAATCCCGAGGACAGCACTGTGAGGCAAGCACAGCTGAAGGCGATCACGTGATGTCTGAACTCACACAGCTGGTTATTGGTAGAGCCAGGTCTGCCTAATTCTAGAGGCTGTCTTCACAACACCCAGAAAGAAAATGAAGACGGCAGGTCACACATCCCAAGATGCCTTGTTTGAAAGAGAGACTTGTTTAACCTTCCCTCATAAAGGTCTCCCATTAGGAAATGTCAATTATTGTTCACTGAAACAAACACTTTACCTCATCAGGCTGTTTTAGTTTCATTTCTGTTTGCTGTGATAAAATACCCTGAACACAACAACAACAAAATAATGACTTGGGGAAGAAAGGGCTTATTTCATCTCACGGTTCCATGGCACAGTCTTTAAGTCAGGGCAGCAGAGCTGAGACAGCTGGTCAAAGCAGAGAGAAACGGATGCACTTCTGTTCGGTGGCACGATTAGATGCAGCTGGAGTTCTCCACTCTTCTACAGCCCTGGACCCCCCGTCTAGGGAATGGTGCCACCCACCCTGGGTTTCACCTTGCCACTGTGTTAAGAAAGCCTTCCGCAGACATACCCCGAGTCAACACGAAGGAGACAGTTCCTCATTGACTAAAGCCAACCATTACTCATAGCAACTTGTGCGCATTCAGCAGAACTGTTTAAATCTTATACACCTAGACATACATGACTTGCTGTAAAACTTCCTGAGCTTCTGTTACGCTGTGGTCCGGCTGGGCAGGCCACGGTTAGCAAACATCAAGTCAGAGTACAACTTCCAACCATGAGTCTCGGCCACTTGCTAACGTTCCTTCACTCACAGTGACAAGAGGATCATGTTTACCTCTATCACATCGCTGAGTCCTTTAGAGTCTTTCGTTAAACATCTAGACTCATCACCAAAGCCCTGGACCTAGCAAACCTCGAAAGTCCCGATGCTTGGATAGAAGCCACAAAACCACGCTTATCTGTGCATCTTTCTCCTGACCTACTAGAACGTTCTTCTTGAAAAAGAGGATACATCTCAAATTCCATAGGATCTGTCTACCGGGGCCATTTCCTCGAGGACTTGCCCGTATCAATCAGTTCTCAGCCCTCCATCCCTGCATCTCAGTGTCTGCGGCGTGTGCCCATTTGTGTGGCGTGGAGTCCTACTTAGCTGCTCTTGTTGAGACAGAATCTCACCGTGTCCCTCTGGCTGGCCCAGACCTCTCTGTGCTCACACACAGGCGTCTGCCCGCCGCTGTCTCTGCCTCTGGAACTGTAGACATGCCGTAGCACACTTGGCCCTGGTTAGTTCAGAGATTCTCACCAAGGGATTGCTCAGATCAGATTGGCCTGGGAAGTATCTGTGGGGAATTATCTTAGCCGTTAATTGATGCAGGAGGACCCAGCCTGCTGTAGGTGGTCTTGGGATATATAAGACAGCCAGGCAAGCTCAGCATACAGAGTGAGCCAGGAAGCAGTGTTTCTCCGTGGTTTCTGCTTCAGGCTCCTGCTCTGACTTCCCTCAATAATGGAGCACTATCTATAGGCAGAGGCAAACCCTTTCCTTCCCTACGCTGCTTTTGGTCTGAGTGTTTTATCACAGAACGGAAAGAAAGCAAGAACACATGACTAAAACAAAATGTTAGTCCCCCAAAGAGAACATCAGAGACTGGAAACCTCCTCAGTGTCATTTCTGAGCTCTTTCTTCTGGACCATCATAGAACAGACTAGTCTTTCATGAAATAAAGTTGTAGTACTTCTAAATTAGCTTTCTAGCACCTGTTTCCACTTGTTTTCAAATATTTGGGGAGTTTTTAAATACATGACAATGACTCCATAAAGTGTTCTAATTACACCTTTCCTCATTTGGTCTTCCCATTGCTGAGAATGAACAGGGAAACTGTGGTGTGCCTTACAGGTGTTAAAACAGGCTTATGAAAACTCTGTGGCTTGTCCACTTCAGATCTCCACCATATGGTAGGGCACAAGATGCTGGGGAGGGGGCGTCTCTGGATTTCAACGCAAAACCTTTGCTCAGGAGAGCATGCCACACACAGCTCGGATTTCAGTCTAGCTGCAGACTAAACAGAGTCTGCATTTTTCTCATTCCTTAGGCACATCACCTTGACTTCTCCATCTTTCCTCTTCTTACAGGTTGCAGAAATGCCCAGGCAGGTGGGTAAGACTTGGGTGCTGAGGATCCTGCACCAGGGCATCTGCGGGGAAAGTTAACTTCCTCTTCTTTATTGCTTTTCTCCTAGAAACTCTTCCTTGTTCTGAGTCTCTTTTCTTTCTTTCTTTTTTTTCTAAAGATTTATTATTTATACAACATCCTGCCTGCATACCAGATCTTACTATAGATGGAGATGAGCCACCATGTAGTTGCTGGAAATTGAACTCAGGACCTTTGGAAGAACAGTGAGTGTTCTTAACCTCTGAGCCATCTCTCCAGCCCTCTGAGTCTCTTTTCATACCTTCTGTTTTAGTTTTACAGGCTAATTCTCTTCTGTCTCTCACAGCCCTAAGCAGAGAGAGACAGAGTGAACACAACATTTACATAAGTTCTTTTTCCTCTTTCCCACTTCAGTATGATTATAATCTAAGAAAAGAGAGCATGCATAATGCATGTGTGTGCTTGTGCGTGTACATGTGTGTGCGCCTGTTTCTGTGGTGGTTGTTTCTCCTCCCACTTTCTTCTCTTCATACTAGCCCTAGGTTTTGGTTTCAGTAAATTTTCACAGGTTATCAACTGATTTACAGCTAACTGTTCATATTTTAAAATGAGGCACCTGAACATTGAATTTCAGAGCACTAGAATACAGAGAAATTTTCTACGCGTTCAGAGAGAAGGGAGAAAACTCGCTCACACACAGTGGAGAACTGAAGGGGAGCTTTAAGAGAAGCCAGGGAGGAAACGGAGCACCTTCACAATTCAAACCAGCCAACCAACTGACCCCAAACCTTCCAGCCTGCAGGGGAAGCATGGTGATGTTCAAACACACGTAGTCTTAAGGTGCTCATGGCCCTCAAAACCCGCCTTCAGAGCTCTTACAGAGTGTTTTACCAAAACAGCAAAGGCAAGAAAGGAGAAGGTTCCTAGCTTGTTTCCCGTTTTCTTCTTCTTCTGATGTCCATTCTTTGCCTTTCAGGATGGGGATTGAGCGTTTTAGTCAGGGTCCTCTTTCTTGATTAGTTTCTTTAGATGTACAGATTGTAGTTGGTTTATCCTATGTTATATGTCTATATGAGTGAGTATATACCATGTGTGTCTTTCTGCTTCTGGGACAGCTCACTCAGGATGATCCTTTCCAGGTCCCACCATTTACCTGCAAATTTCATGATTTCCTTATTTTTCATTGCAGAGTAATACTCCATTGTATAGATGTACCACAATTTCTTCATCCATTCTTCAGTTGAGGGGCATCTGGGCTGTTAAAACAGGAAACAAGCTAGGAACCTACCACAGAGGGCCTCTGAAAGGCTCTGCCCTGCAGACTATCAAAGCAGATGCTGAGACTTATGGCCAACTGTTGGGCAGAGTGCATGGAATCTTATGAAAGAAGTGGGGAACAGTAAGATCTGGAGAGGACAGGAACTCCACAAGGAGAGCAACAGAACCAGAAAATTTGAACACAGGGAACTTCCCAGAGACTCATACTCCAACCAAGTACCATGCATGGAGAAAACCTAGAACCCCTGCACAGATGTAGCCCATGGCAGTTTAGTGTCCAAGTGGGTTACATAGTAATGGGAAGAGGGACTGCCTCTGACATAATCTGACTGGCCTGCTCTTTGACCACCTCCCTGAGGGGGGAGCAGCCAGGATGACAATGCAGCCAGTCCTGATGAGATCTGATAGACTAAGATCAGAAGGAAGGAGAGGAGGACCGCCCCTATCAGTGGACTTGGGGAGGGAGGGTGGGATCGGGAGGGGAGGAGAGAGGGGCTTATGGGGGGTATACAAAGTGAATAAAATGTAATTAATAAAAGTTAAAAAAAAGAAAATAAAAAGAAAGGAGAAGGGTCCAGCAGACAAGGGATATGCAGACATGCGCATCAAAAAGTCCACATGATGGAACACAGGAAGAGTCAGGAGAGTCAGGCAGGAGCCTAAGTAGTTGTTCAGACTGAACCAGAGACTTGAAGGACACAGGAAAGCAAAGAGTGGCCAATTAAGAGATGAAATTCACAGGCAAACTGCAAACATTCACAAGCACACAAGAATCCCACAATCCTAGCTTGAGGATAGGGCTGAGTGGTGAATGGGTCAACACAGGTAACCAAGCAAAAACCAAGAAGCGCTCACCGGCTTTAGAGGGAAAGAGCGCACTAATGAACTAAGGAGCTAATCAGAGCATGAACTTTGGCTCAACCACAAACAATATTTCCATAGTTATAATGCCATCAACACTGGTTTAATGGAAATGCGTGTGAGATGAGGGAGAGAGGGAAGTGCTCAGCCTTACTGTAAGTATGGTGACATCTCCCTTAGGAAGAAATCAACACGCCAACATGGAAAACACTATGAAACACCAGCCCATTCTGGTGAGAAGCGGATAATGCTGGACATGGTGGCAGGCACCTTTAGTTCCAGCACTGGGAAGCAGAGGCAGGTGGAACTCGGTGAGTTTGAGGCCAGCCTGGTGTGTCTTACTAGCTTTAGGCCAGCCAAAGCTACATAGTGAGACCCTGTCTCCAAAAAAAAAAAAAGAACCCAAAACCGAAAAAACAGATATAGATAATGATAAACCCTGAAACATAAGGAATTGCAAAATTTGTTGGCAAGGAGTGGGACTTTGGGGCAAGGAAGGTGGATGAAATAAAATTCTGCTACTCCTAGGACGCCTAATTTTTATTTTCAAACTACAAAGTGGCATTATTGTTATAACAATAAAAATTAAACAGCAAATTTTACAGGCTGGTCAGAAAAGGATGCTGGTCTCAGAGGCACTGGTTAGGCAATGAAGAATGACAGCAAGTTAAATGATACAATTGGAGCCACGTGTGTGTGTGTGTGTGTGTGTGTGTGTGTGTGTGTATTTGTTTCAGCTACATACATATGTACTGCATACATATCTGGTGCCCACAGAGCCAGAAGAGTGTGTCAGATCCCTGGAACTAGGGTGAAGGAGGGATGCTGGGAACTGACCCTGCCAGGGTTCTCTCTAAGAGCAGGAAATGCTTTTAACCTCTGAGCCATCTCTCCAGTCCCTGGAGCTATATTTTAAAAAGCATTATTGAGATTAAAAAAAAAAAAATGGAATAAAAGATGGACCCAAAGAGAAAGAGCTTGAAGGCAAAAAGCATAGCACAAAGAGAGGAGAAAGAAAAATCTAGAACCTTATAGTAAACATTGAGCCGAACAAAGCACCTGCCAGGCTGCTTTTGTTTTCAGGGCCTGCGACGGAAGTGAGGCACTGGAACTTGCCGGGCAAATGTTCTACCACTGAGCTACACTTCAAGTCCTGGGCCCTCTGAGACAGAATATCAGAAGTGGAAACTGCTGGACGCCATGAGGCCGTCTTCACCCCATCCATCTAGTAACTGTTTCAAGATCAAGTCACTTGCCATAATGAGGAAGGAGCCAGCTAGTCAGCAGATAAGATTGCTGGAGGTTTTCTTGTGGAATACCCTCTCTGCAGATAAAGAACTACCTGGGTTATGGACCAGTCTTCCAAGGGATCTCACTGACTGCAGATCTTACCTGTGTCACAGTCTGATAAACTGGCCATTGAAGCCTGGACCAACAAGCTAAGCAGCCAAACTCTGGAAGCAGATGCTGGATGGAAGCTGCAAAGCCACACTTGCTCATGGATCCTTCCTCTCCCCAGAATTCTGGCCTATGTGTTTAGCAGCATGGACAAACGGTTATCAGTCAAGCTAGAAAAGATGGGGTGAGAAAATGTGGACAGATGCCACGTGGACCCCGAGAAAGCGTGTAACAAACCCCGTGCCATTCTCTCCTGTGAGCCGTGACAAGTGTGTTATCTTCCAGCAGACAGAGCAAAATAAAAAAAGTGGGATTCCCAGAATTAAGTGAGGACAAACACCAGAAGGAAAAGAGACGTACTCATTGCCTGCGCTCAGGGCCAGGCTAAGGACTGGAAATCAGAGTTAAGCCCAGTTCCCTCCCCTCACAGCTCCTGGTTCTGCTGCTTAGAACCTCCCAATTGCAAATGGAGCCCCTGGCCAGCCACAGCTCTCAAGCTTGTTACACATGCAGAACCGCAGGCCCTACCTTCAGTCTAATGAATCAAAATCTTCATTTTAATAAGCTCCCAGGCGAGCCCTACACCGGTTAAAGTTTGAGAATCACCTACTTAGAAAGACAGGAGAAGTTTGGGGTTTTGCACTGAGGCCCTCATTCCCTGCAGGTATGGAGAGAAAGTTGGGTGAACTCCAGGTGTCTAAAGCTGCCTAGACAGAGACAGTCATTTACCTAACAGGAAAGTCATACGGAGAGTCTAGCAACTACGGATCTTCTAGGAAAGGCAGCGGTTCCAAAAAGCCCAGCTATTTCCTGGGAGCTTACTTCCAGAGTCAAATAGGAAAGTAAGCATGAATCACAGCTCTCCCTTCTATAGCTGCCTATTTTACTTAAAAAAAAAATGCTAAACATTAATTTTAGTTGTACTTAATTGAATAATTTCTCAGGGGAATAGTTCAGGGAGAGTTTAAAACTGCCTGTTTCCAAAAGCCATTACAAATTGGCATATACTATAATGTCGCTGTGCCAACCCAAACAGTGCGCTTTAACGTCCCCGGGGCTGCCTTAGCTCCAGATGTGCTCAGAACTCCTAGTAATCGAACACAGGCAAAAACCATATTTACACGGAGCGGTATTCGGGATATCCTTTTCCAATTATCTGGAATGAGATAATAGACCCCTAATTGGAAGCGTGGGGGGCTGGGGGAGGAGGTCAGTGGCTCCTCCTCCCGAATGCTTTTATTAGTGAAAGCGGAGACAGTGAGTGAGCACAAGCGTAAGGGAGACCTCCTCTGCCACGGTTAACCGTCTGAACGCCTAGAAACTCCCCACCTTGCCCTGTGGCTACCTCTAATTAGTGGCTGATTCGTAAAAGCCTGATCTTGTCTTTCCCTATGAATCACAAGTAGGAGAGGACTGGGGTTTGGGGGAGTGAGGTGCGGAATGACAACGGAAGATCCCGAAACCACTGTGGCGGAACAGACGGCACCAGTGGTGTCCAGGTGTAGACCCAGCCTCCAGCAGCGTCCGAGGCCTTTCATGCCTGCAGAGTGGCAAGACTCTGAAGTCGTTTCTTTTTTAAAAAAATTATTATTATTGGTTTGGTTTTATTTTGTTTTTTCTTTTCCAAGACAGGATCTTTCTGTGTAGCCTTATCTGGAACTTGCGTTGTAGACTAGGCTGTGCTCAAACTCACAGAGATCCGCCTGCCTCTGCCTCCCAATGCTGAGATTATAGGGGCTGGGGTGGGGGGGGACCACTTGGCACTCTCTTTAACTTGCTAATGTTCCTCACACAAGTGCCAGGGAAGTCCTCACTGACAAGAGGAATCACCTTCGGGGCCTCGAACTTGAGCATATCTGTACAGAACCCGCATTAGTGTAGAACATATGTTCTAACATCGGGAGGTTTTGTCCTTACCACTACCTTATTACTGCACAGAAATGAAATCTACGTCAAGTAAGTGTTTTCACAAAAGCTGGCATGGTGCTCTGTTGCAGTGACACCCTGGCCCCACACATCACAAAACGCCACCGCGTACCACACACTCAGGCACGCTCAGTTACTGACGTCTGATGTCACAGAGAAGCCACCTGAAAAGCAATGTAGGATGCAGCTGTTCTTGGCTGGGAGCGAGACACTCTTGGAAACCTTGCTCCCTCAATGCTCAAAATTGGACCAAGTTTTCCAAATACAAATTAATTAACAAATTTCATGTGTTGACAAGCAAATGCGCAAATGTTTATGCTTCAATTTGACAAAGGAAATTTTAGCATTTTACTCTTTAGCCTCAAGAGCAAACAAGCTCCATGTATAGGATATACTTCTTTACAACCCCCCTAAATTGTTTAAAAACACTTTAATTCTGAAATCCAGCATGCAAAGAGAAACCAGAAGATCTCTATAGACAGTTTATCAGCAGCACATGCTGGCCCAACGTGGCAGTGGCACAGCAGACTCATCATACTAGCCTTGTGGAACTCTGCCCTCACTCAGCCAACAAGCAATCAACAAACACCTTCAACATGCCGGGCAGTGTGATGGCAGCACATCTGAACACTTGCTAGCCTGCAGTACTTGCTAGTATGTTTGCTCAAACAACAGCTACCACAGAGTTCTTCATTGTTACTTTTGTCAGTTTCAAAGCAAAGAAATACACAACTTTATTATATGGACAAGGAACATTTTGCTCTAATAAATCTATCCCGGAGGCTTGAACTCAAGGGATGTTTAAGGATATATCACTGTGGAAAGGACCACATGGAAGGGCTTGGTGGTCAGTCACACCCAGACATGAACTGTTCTCTCTGACCTACAGGAACAGTGACTGATGATCCCTTGAGGTTAGGCCTCTTCCTCCACAACAAAGGCCTCTCCACCCTGAGACACTTACAACTTTCCCTTGCAGAGAAGCACCTTGCAGAGAGTTTTATTTATCACGCCTGGATCAGATCTGAAAAAAAGCATTTGTCCCCCTATACAGACAGCAGAAATCCCTGGTTAGAAGATGAATGTTCTTTTAACCCGAAGAAAAACTGAACCCATGGCTCTGCTTGAAGAGAAATAGTTTTACCTTATTAATCACTAAGTTCTCAAGTCAACCCAGTTTGTGAGAGTCTCAGAAACAATTCAGCTGTTTCCACATTGCACATCAGAACAGCACACAGTCCAGGATAATGTTAAAACAATAGATATGACAGTACTATTTCCTTACTAGGCTCCATTTCTGCTGGGAAGGGGAAATTTAAGCCAAATAATTTACACCAAGAGTCTACAAAGGGGGATGTGTACAAGATGACTCATGGGAACATATAAAGAAAACCTCTTCTAAATTCTTTTAGGATCCACACAATACAGAGCAATTATAAAGAGTGAACTAGAACTTCACTCACAAACACTTGTTTTTATTGGTGATTAAGTCAGGGCAGGTGTTCAGCGCGAACACACCCTAACACTGAGCTACGCCATCGGCCACAACTCAAGATTATTGCCTATTGCTAACGGGATGTGTGACTTAAATATTCAAAAGGGGATCTGGGAGCCTCATATCTGTAAGGGCCTGGGTTTCTAGGCTCATGACTGGGGGACAGGAGGAGGAGGAGGGGAGGGACGAGGAAGAGGAGAAGATGTTGGCAGTCATGAAGATCGGTGAAGGCCATCTAGGAAAGAACACACACATATAGCCCAGGAGTCTAAAAGGCACACAGCTTTGTCCTTATTTGAGAAACTGTGGGAGTCTTAAAGCCAACAGTGTGTGCTGTGCCAACTTGAGCTGAAAGCCCTTAAATACAAAGATGCTCAGATGCCCTTCTCCCCCACTGCCATTTTCCTGCCGCCTCGACAGGCGTCTCTCCCCTTACAACTGTGCATAATCGTTTATGGACAAAATTTAAGTGCACATACAAAAGTAAATGTAGGGGTAGGTGAAAAGGCCCAGCACCCCATCCACTTCATGGGGGGATGGTGGGGGGGTCCTCTGCGGTGGAGAGACACGCCCGGATGACCGTGCCAGTTTCCAGGCTAAGCCCTTCCACCGCAAGACCTCACACCTGCCCAGGCCTCATCCCCACCTAACACGCAGTCAGCGTGTGTGGAAGCTCTCAACCGTGGCAGGGGCGGTAAGCCGCCTACAGAGCGAGTCTGCCTCGTCTTCTCTCACCGTAAACGTCGTTCTCTACAGCACATCAGAACGCAGCCTCGTTCACTCACTTACAACTTCACTGTGGCTGCCTTGCCACACCTTACAATGTGAAGTGCTCCTGTTTTTCTTTTACTGAAGTCGACACACACACAGAAGCAGAACTTTAAACAAGTCAGGAGCAGTTAGTACACTCAAAATACTAAACAACCGACGTGTCTAGTTTCGTTCATCTTCACCCCAGAGCACCTCACACCCACTGCCTTTTCTTCCCGTCCCTGGGACTCACTACAGTTTTACAGCTAAGCGCTTACGTATTCCAGGTAAGTCATGGAGTGGGGTTAGGAAACCCGAGAGCCTGGCTTCTTCCGCCCAGGACAACGCACTCACGCCCCTGCACACTGCCCTGTGTGTCCGTAGCCATTCCTTCCTCGGCTGAATCAACACTGCGTGGTGTGGACGGACCACATTCTGTTTACACAACTGTCGACTCTCACACAACCGCGACGGCCACAGCCGTGCTCGGGAGCATGTGGCTGGGGCTGTCCTATCCGTCCTGACCCTTTGCTAAAGGGCTGACCCTCAACTGCTCTACACACTCCTGTCTTCCAGAGTGGCGTGGAGAATCGGCGTGTACTAATGGGAGCTGCTTGGGACAGAAACAGGATGGAAATGAAATACGTATTTTTGCAGATCTTGTTAAACTATGGTAAACAAGTGATACCAAGCGGCTTCTTGGATGGAGAAATCTCAGTCACAGACAAAGGGATCTCTGGTGTTGATGAAGGTTAAAAAAAAAAGCGAAGGCACATAATGTGGGAGGTACAAATTCTCTTTTCCTTAGAAGATAACCCATATATAAGAATGCACATACATACTTGCACAAACTTCTAAAATCCCAAGACATTTTACACTTTATTTTGTACACTTCTGGACTGTATGAAATAGCTGACCTTACACAAACGCCGTTTTCAGTTTTTACATGGCTTTCTAATTAATGCGTGTTTTGTGACTGGCTCATATCTGTGATGCCCAACACGAGGCTCTGACTGAAGTGTACCCTGGGTGGTGACGCAGGACTGGTAGTCAGGGCAGCCTCCCCCCCCTTCAACTGTACCACTTCCTCATGGTGAGCACATTCAAGCGCTTCTCGCCCATGCTGCAGCACATGACCCTGCCGTGCCGAACAGCACCGAAGTCACCCTCCATCAGAGTAACCAGACCTGTCGCTCTGTCCTTCTCCCACCTCTCCTGAAGCTTTCCCTTAGCACTGTCAACACGTATTAACCATCATAACTATAATAAGAGAGGATTTACTGTAATGAGAGAAGATTCAGTGTTCTTCTCATCAAATTTGTTTTAGGAAAAATTAAAGGTGGGCATGGCAGTTCATGCCCATAATCCCAACTTGGGCAAACGAGGCAGGAGGATTGCTGTGAGTTCAAGGCCAGTGAAGGCTACATAGTGAGACCACCTCAATTAAGAAAAGGGAGAGAGAGCGAGAGCGAGAGAGAGAGAGAGAGTGTTTACCACTCTCTTACTCTACCCCTCTTGCATACATAGAAAAAATAATCAAATGCTGTTCAGAAAGAAAACTATACAATAAAACAGTATAAATAAAACTATAAGACAGTACAATACTATGTTCCAACTTGATACGAGCTACTTATTTTTTGTGAACTTTTCATTTTATTTCATTTTCTTTCTTGCAGGTTGAGGACCTTCCCCAGAATCTTCCAAAGACAGATGAAACCGCCCACCCATGGGTAAATGTTTATCTGCCAGGAAGCATTTGAAACGTGGTCCCTGTGCTGTGGTGGCTCCGTCCTAGCTGTCCTGCTATGGCAACGCATGCCTGTCAAGCCGGACACTGTACCATGTGCCACGCCTGTCACCTAGAGACACTGCAAATCTTCCACGCCACAGAGCTGGTGCAGCTGTGTCACGCTGCCACACACAGGTCAGGCAGATGTGCTGACTGCATAAATCTGTCACCTCTAACAGATGACAAAGTGCTCCAAAGCTGGATCCTCACGCCCTACTCCAGCAACGCCCTTGCTGGTGGTCCCCTTCATTTTGAAGTCTGCCGTGAATTGGGTGACAGGCCTGAGCCTGGGCAGGCGGCAACGGTATGGCAGTTTGGTGGTGGGACATTTCACATCTGTCCAGACTGTGGGGGCCCCAGTGCCAGGAATTTGCCCCTCCCCTGTACCTACTTTGCTCTGGATCCCTGCAAGCTCTTTGCCTATTTCCTCAACTGGTCTATCTGTCCCTCATCCCTGCTCTCTGGGATGAAATTGCTGCAAGTCTGCAGCCATAGTCAGCCTGACTTGTCAGCCGTGACAGATGCCCAGCCAGGCAGTACTGCAGTCTCCCTGCTTCTGCCTGTGCTCAGGAGTGTCCTCTGCCTACAGCTACATCTCCCCCTCTCTGACTCCTTCTCTCACCCGTACAATTTCAGTTTCCAGATCTTTCAGCTCCTCCCTAGGGGTCAGGGCTGACCCATTATGATAACATGGTTAGCTTTTTCTTGGAAGCATTCTGGACAGAACACTAGGGTTTCCAGTGTGAGTGAGTGAGTGTGTGTGTGGGGGAGGGCAGCTCCCAACCATCTGTAATGAGATCTGGTGCCCTCTTCTGGTTTTCAGGCATACATGCAGGCAGAACATTGTATACACAGTAAATAAATAAATCTTTAAAAAATGTTTTATAAGAAAATAACCACACGTGATAATTGCTACTAGCTCCTGAACCTCTGCGAAGCTCATGGACTTCAAGTGTCATCACCCAAAAGTGTCCACAGGGAAAAGAAGTTACTTAAAAATCCTGCCTCACAGCCCACTCTGACTGCTTCAGCTCACTGAGATGTTATCTTGCGCTACCTTCAACATCCCTGCAGTGCGGGCTCTTCTCTTGTGATCAAGGGGCAGGCACGCCGCACACCTGCAAACACGGAGTCCTCCCGGGGATGTCTACTTACTCCACTGAGTTTGGGCTCAGCACAGGCACCATCAACGACTAAAAAGAGCTAACATGTGTGGAACGGTCTTTAGTCTCCTGCCTCTGACATGCATCCAAAGTGTACAAGAAAGCACAACAGGCTTCAGGATCCTCTCTCTCACCACATGCCTGTGCCTCCCTCTGCTCAGTCAAAACTAAATGGCACCTTGCTGAGCAGAACCCACATAATCTGCCTTTTGATTTGACATAGTGGCTAGGTAGCTCCCAAATTATGACTTTGATATTCTGAGGGATTCCTTATGTATCATCAAGGACACATGAACATGGACACACATGTGAATACACAGACCAGTAAGAACTGGGGGAGAGAAGTCATTCTCTGAAGATCCGCAGAGCTTCGGAGTAAGAATACAAAGTAATTCCACGAAAGCTACAGGTCGACGCAGGTAAGAGGTAGTCTGAAACTCCAATTTTACCACTAGTTACCTCTCTATGCAACTCCTGTTGACTGTGTTCAGCATTTCCCACTCACAGTTCTGATTTCCTCCTGGCTGCTAGTGGTGGGATATAGCGGTTTACAGGCCCTCACTGACTTCGAGAGAATGCCTTCCAAAAGTGGGCGAGTGAGCTGTTTTAAAAACAAAAACACATTCCTCTAAAGCTCGTGCCGTACACCGTCACAGCTCCTGCCGTACACCGTCTGAGGGAGCCGACCCTGGGATGGCTGTTGTACCCAGATCCCCTCTCAAAGGGGTGCTCATGTTGAATATAACGCGCACGGAGCCTTCTCCACTCTCAGTCACCTCAGATCACGCGGAACCTCTAGTGGGGTGTAAATGCTGTGTTAGGAGTTGTTGCCAAGTACTGTTTCCGGGATTTTGGGAAGGGAGAAAGCTGACACCTGTTCAGCAGAGATGAAAACCATTGGCCCCGTTTTTAATGGGAGATGGTTGAATCAACCGATGGCCGAATCTCCAGGTACAGATAGAACCCATGGGTATAAGCTGGGGTTGGTTAGGGTTGGGGTTAGGCAGGGTTAGGGTTAATATGGTGACAGCGAATGTTTTGTTATCAGTATACAGTGCTGGACCAAAAGTACTGCACCTTTTCCAGATATTGGTTGAGGCCATGTCGAGGGCTGATGGTTATTCTCCACTACCAACCTGACTGGATTAGAGTCTTGCGGGACTCACACCTCTGGTCGTGTTTCTAAGGGTGTGTCAGAGACTTCAGGAGGGAAGACCTGCCCTGAGTGTGGGTGGCATCATCCCATCTCCTGGGGTCCCAGACAGAATAAAAACAAAAACAAAAAAAGCCGCAAAAGAGCTGAAGAACCCCAGCATTCATGCCCCTGCCCCTCCCTGGCCGCAGACACAATGTGTGAGAGCTGACAGGTTCCGGCCACCACGGCCTTCCCACCATGATGGACTGTGTCTCTCAAATCTCGAGCTAAATGAAATAAAGCCTTCCTTCTGCTCCCTGTAAGAAATTTCATAACAGCACTAAGAAAAGAACGAACATGCCATGTTTGCCCTAGTCTCAGAAAGTGCCTTCCTTCCCCTTTCCAAATCAGGAACATTCCCAGGACGACCTGTGGGCTCAGTGTCCCAGAATGCTCTAAGTACCTTAGCGCATGGCAGCCCCCTTTCTACTCAGATGCTATTCCCCCACAATGAGGTTAAATGTTCTTTAAAATGGTGCTGTAGGAACAGACACAAGACATACAACTTCACCACAATTTCAAGCTGAAAAGAAGGCACTGAGAGAAGAGCTCTGACTCCCATGTTTATTATTCTCAAGGTTTACTCTAAAGTAGATTCCTCTTTCCACTTCACTTTTTTGTTGTTGTTATTCTCAAAGAAAAATAAAGAAATTCTCATTCACTTTTTAAGTTTTATTATGGTGAAACAAGATGTGGAGCAAATACTTCAGAGCACCAAACAGCGTTAATTAATTCCAGTAGACCCTCCCCGCATCAGGCCCATGCTCACCAGCAGATGTGCAGGCTAAATATTTCGGGTCAGTCTTAATATATTATTGAAAGTAACCTCCCCTTCCTCAGCCGGAGTCTGGCATGAGGCTTGCAGTCTACAGCAAGCAGCTTGGACACATGGACGAGTGGACGCTGACACCCCCTGATTTGTGCTCTCTACCTCCAAGTCTTGCATCTAAATAGCAAAAGAAGGGAAAAGAGAGTCCCATAATGGCGTGTTTACCATGCTGTTAGCCATTAAAATAAAAGACAAGGAAGCAATTTTGAATGCAGTTACCACAAAAGTGTGTGGGGAACTTTCACCTTGTTTCCCATAAACTAGGAAACTTACTTCTTGTTCCTTTTGATTTCTAATGACCAATGCATTTAAACTATTAACATTTCATTTCCAACGCGTGTCTGCTTCAGACCTGGCAGCTGGACTATTTATTTTGCTAGCTGGTGATAGAATTAAATGCAGAGACTTTGAAAGCATTTACAAGCTTTCCCTCTAACCTTCTGTGTGCTTTCCAAATTAGCCTACTTTGATTTTTATTAGCTAAGGGTTTACATACTGCAATGCTAACACTGTTACCTCCAGGATACATTGTTTATGGGTCAGGTGTGGCTTAAAACATTCTCTTCTGTGGAATATTCGGGAGGCTGAGGACAGGAAGATTGAACCAGTTCACTCCAGATCCACAAGCTTTCTTTGTGAATCAAACATGGGAGTGAGGCCACAAAAGATAAGGGCAGTCAGGAAACCAGGTGTGAAAACAGTTTCTGTCTCCTACAAAACCAAAGGCTTCTGCCATGGCCTCCCAGAGCTTTATAATCACAAGCACTATCCGCCCAAGGAACGAGCATCTTGACCAGGTGGGCAAGGCATGAGCTTGGACCTGAGACCATTCTTAGTTGAAGCCATGGCTCCTTCAGTTTTTGGGTAACATCCCCCCCCCCAAACACTTCACTAGATCTACAGAATAGAAATGGCCATTTTCACCGCACAGCTTTATTATATTTGCATTGAACACGTATTAGATTACTGGTTTGGATGAAGTCAAGGACCCTCTATCACAGCTCAGGCTGTAGCTCAGTGGTAGAATGCTTGCCTAGCACTACACACATACACACACACACACACACACACACAAACACCCTCTATCACAAGTCTTTCCCAGCACCTTCTGCTTACAATGCCACTTGTTACACAATCATTTGGTCCACCCAAAACTGCCTATATTAATTAACACTATTGAAGAGAAAAAGGTGAATCAATTCAGTTTCTTTCAATAGGCAGTAGTGATGGTTTTGTGGGTGCATATTTATGTCCAAACTCGCTAAGTTGTATACTTTATGTGTGGAGAACCTTTTATGTGCAGAAAAAACAGTGAGTTATTAAAACAGAACAACCGAGCCCCCTTTTCTGAGAAACACACCAGGCTCCTGGCAGCAGGGTACCCAGATGTTAAACCGAGGCACTCCAAAGTGGTGACTGTTTTAAGCTTCTACTTAACAGATCATGGGGTACTCAAGGAAGGGGCCACTCTGCCTAGGGTGGTGCAGAAGAGTTTCATGAAGATAGATGACATCCAAATGACGGTGGTGTCTCTCGGACTGTCCTGAGCAGAGTGGACACTGACCAGGAGGGAGTGGGAGCCGACCGGGTCAGTTTAGCTGCTTCCTGGGTGGGGCTGCTGGGGCCCGCAGCGGACTGCAGGCTGCCAGCTGCCAGGAGTTGTTGTTTTGAGTTCCCCACGAGAAACCACCAGAGGTTTTTAGCATGAAAAAAGAACACAAATCAGGTTAGTTTTTAAAGGAGGTAATTCTGTCATGAGGAGGACACACAGAAAGATTGGTAGCAGGAACAGTGGGTTGCCATGGCCCTCTGAAAGAAGAGGCAGATCAAAGCTGAGGCAGACGTCAACCCAGCTGAGGGAAAAGCGGAGGCGACACTGATGAAAAGAGAGAGACTGGGGACCGGCTCCGTGATTAAGAGCACTTGCTCTTGCAGAGGGGTTAGGCCCAGCTTTTAGCACCCACATGGTGGCTCACAATTATCTGGCCTCTGTGGGCACCAGGCAGGTATATGGCGCACAGACATACGTGTAAACAAAACACCCACATGCATAAAATAAACAGATCTTTAAAAAAAGGAAGGACGGAAGGAGTGTGGCGGGCTGAAGGAGGGAGGCGGAGCTGTATTTTAGTCATACTGTTCCTGCAGGCCTCCTTCAGGTGAAGCTCGCGATAAAGCTGAAAACGGGGTCTGGAATTGTGGGAAGCATGGCTGGAAACACCAAGAGCCCTTACACAAGGCTGCAGCCACGGATGGGACTGGGGTGTGCTAGTTATCAGGAATAGGAGAGGACCCCAATAAGAGCATGCAGACTGGGAGGGAAGCAGGGACGGAGTCCTGCAGAGGCCAGACTTGAAGAATACATCATCCTCATGAAGCACACTAGGCTCAATGGTTTGCATCCGCCTTTGTGCACTGTGAAAACACACCAGTTCCCTAAAAAACCGTGAGAGTTGGAGAGCTGTGAAATGGACTGCAGACGGAATTGATACTTCCCACTTAGGTAACACCGGGACAGTGCTAGGTAAGAAATAAACATGCATGGAATTCCTTTAAAGAGCAGCTTACATGCTAGGAGAAAAGAAGGGTTGCGTTTAAAGTGCTTTAAATAGTACCCTAAGAGCTTTTGTCTTTATCCCTTATATAGTAAGAAACAAGCAAAGTCTTTAAGAATACGTGCAACAAGGGAAGTATTTTAAGATGGGTGGTGGTGGTGCACACCTTTGCTCCTGGCGCTGGGGGGCAGAGGCAGGTGGATCTCTGAGTTCAAGGCCAGCCCGGTCTACAGGGTGAGTTCCAGGCCAGCCAGGGCCACAGTTTAGCTCTACACTATGTCTCAATGGCCTCTCTCTGACTCAATGAAGATGAGTAAGTGAGATAAGTCCATGGACTGCAGGGAAGGCAACTCAGAAGTGGGCAGGAGCACCAAGGAGAAGAGACAGGGGCAGCTAAAATAATGATTTTTTCATAAGTGTTTCTATTACATTATTTATCCATTATAATAAGTATGTGTATAGCTATGTGCATGTGACGCTATGTATGCAAAGGTCAGAGGGCAATTTGAAGGGATCAGTTCTCGTCTACCACCTAGGTCCTGAAGACCAAGCTCAGGTCATCAGCATCAGGTCATTGGCATCGAGGACCTTCACCAGCTGACCCATCTGGCCCGTCCAATGATTATGACTTTCAAAATGTCAAGACACAGATAAAAACAATTGCTGAAGGAAAGACCACTGACATGCTTAGGCCGGAAGCCATCTGAGCTGCTCAGGCTTTCGGTCAGGTGACCAGCACAATGGGGTGGGTGCTGAAGGAGCTGACAGACACCTGGCTTGATCACCGAGCGAGACACTGGATGGAGGGATCCGGGCCAGTTTACTAAAGAAAAAGGCATTGTGTGAGTGCTGCCTCCCACATCTGTTCTCCTGAGTCCGTGGAACGAAGCGAACTCTGGGCAAGATACTGATGCATGTTTTTTCAAGTGCTGACTCCTGGTTTGGATTCAGAGCTGAGGTCAGAATGCTCATGTCCTTTTCCAGCCAAACTGACTTTAGAACAGGCAAGCAATTACAGAATGCTCTTCCGTGCAATAAATACGAAAATACTTAACTTCCCGGGGGTATTAAGAAGCATAAATCATCTTCAAAGGCCTGTGGCGAGCTGAAATAAAGAGTTCAAGGTAGAAAAGCACAACAAGATCACCACTACAAGGTTGTGAGCAGAGAGCTGCACCATTAATGAGTTTTAGGATCTTGATTCATCAATGGCTAACTATCAGGCTGCTTAAATCCTGATGACTTACTCATCTGATAAATGTGTTTGGCCTCCAACCTTAATCAGCTTGCTCAAATGGGCAGTTTCTTTCCTCCTCCTCTTTCTCCCCCAAAGAATGTCTTAAAAGAGCCAGCCATTAACAATAGGATTCACTCGTCAGGACCTAAAATGACTTGCAGCTGGTAAATCCAACTACGACTGTACTCTATCCGTGAGGCTGGGAAAACAGCCTTCAGGGAGGGGATGTGGGGGAAGGAGGCCAGGAGGAGGACAGGAGAGCAGGGCTTCTCTGTTCACTCATTTGTGAGTGAATAGTTGAAGGTGTGTGAGTCCACCAGCTGGCCCTTTGTGGGTGCATAGCAGTGATAACAAATTAAAAATGAAAGTCCGCAGCGCATGGGTTGGGAAACACTGGCTCAGCCGTGAAGAGCCCTGGCAGAGGACTGGAGTTCGGTTCCCAGCACCCACAGCGGGCAGCTTACACCCACTCGTAACTCCAGCTCCAGGGGATCTGACCCACCTTGTAATTTCTGCAGGCACCTCACCTGCAACATGGCATACAGAGAGGGATGAACGGACACACAAACATACGAACACACACACACTCAGATGAAAATAAAGCTTTAGAAAAAAAATCTCAACAGAATCTTTGCCCTTTGTTAGTTTACTTAGTGCCAGCTTCAGCAGCTTGCTTACAGACATCAGCCAGCCGCTGTGCTGCGCGAGAGCCACTAACTCAACAGTTCTGCGCCTGTTCGAGCAAGCCGCCTGGGTGCTCTCCCACCTCACTTTTGCCAGCCAAGGAAACTACGCTGAGTGGATGGTGGTGCACACCTGTACCCCAGCACTTGGGAGACTGAGGCAGGAGGGTGTCAAGTTTGCAGTCTGTTGCAGGGGAGGAAGGCAAGAAGAAGAGCTACAGCCCCAGGTGGACGGGCCCCAGTCACCCCAACTTCAGCCTCCTCTGTGCTCTCTACCAGTTTAATCTGTGCTGTGGCCACCTCCGTGATCCCACAGCTTTCTCAAGTCATTACAAAGTCTTCCTAGCATAACTCAAAGCCGTCGGTCTTCATTCTGCCCTTGGGAATGAAGTGAAATAAGCCCATTCAGAAATCTGATAACCTCTTACAACACACTGGGGGGTGGTATGTGCATGTATGTGCTGGGATGAATTGAGGGCCGTGTGCATGCTGAACATGTGTTCTGCCACTGACCTGTGCCCCACCGTCACCATCTGCTCTTTTCTCTAACTAGCCCTGATGATTCGAGTGTGCCGCCGGACCGAGGGCTTCAGCACGCTCTGTGAAAGTGTCGGGACTCTAGACTCTCGTGGCCTCGTCTTGGGTCGGCTGAACCAGACTCTGTGCTTTAGCAGGTCTGGCAGGCGAGTCGCAGGCCCACAGTCTGGGAGGCGCGACCTGAGGCCAGGGGTTGGTAAACATTTTTGCCACGGGCCAGGCTCTGTGGACCATACGTTTCCATCACAGCCACCAACGCTGTGTTCTAGCCCACAGGAACCCTGGACAGTCACGACGTAGCTACACAAGTGGGGTTGTGTTTTTGGAAATGTGTAACCATGAACACTGTTGAATTTCTTACAATTTTCATGTCATAAAACCGTGGGTTTTTTGAGTTTTTCTAACCCTTAGATTTTTTTCTTCTTCGCTCATAGGCCATATAAAAACCAGCAACAAGCTGGAGTTCACTGGCCCAGCTCCATTCCCTGGTGCTTCACAGAACATTAGAGAGCCCTGCCTGGGCCTGGCCCCGACTCCAGAGGACACAGCCCATTAATGCAGCATGTATAACTCCACCAAACATAACAGAAGGGCTGAGAGAGGCGAAGATGAAGTTCAGGGCGCTCACCATACGTCAGGCCCCAGGTTCAATCACTCACACACTCACACACACTCACACACACACACACACACACCACTGTTTCTCAAGATTCTTTTTTAATATGTATTCACTTACTTCTCTGTGTAAGAGTGTGTGTGCCTGTGGGGGAGGGCTGTTTTCAGATGTGTGTACTTTTGAAAGCATAGGTTTACAGGTATTTGCGGATGTCCAGCTACATGAGTAGCTGGATCTGAACTATGGTCCTCATGAATGAGGAGCAAACGCTCTTAACTGCTGAGCCGTTTCTCCAGCTTCATTTCTCAGGATGCTAAAACAGTATTTCTTTTAGTATAGACCAATAGCTAACACAATACTGAATAAAAAATTTATTGTGTGTTGTTCGGATGAAACTCGGGGCAAGAATTTTACCATAGAGCTATGTGCCCAGATCATGGGACCCATGTTAATGTATCAAAATGCTAAGGTACCAGGTGAGGGCACATGTCACTATTCTAGCACTTAGGAGGCTTTGGCATAAGGACTTCGCATCTGAGGCCAGCATAGGTCAAGCGCTCAGACCTTGCCTCAAAAACAACACAGCAGCCAACAATACGACACAGCTGACTGACACACTTCTGAGCAGTTAGAGAGCTGGAGTCATTTTACGAAACGTCTTTCTGTCCTCAACCGAAAGCATTCTGTCTTCTCTACAGAGCAGCCCTTGACGACTGGCATCCATTCTGTGCCTTCCTCCACGTCAGCCCCCGGGTTTCTGTGGAGAGCACCAGCAATGCTCTTTCCTGGTAGGAAAGATGTGCGGTGTTGGAACACTTGGCATTTTCTTTCTTTTTAGTCCCCCAGAGTGCATGGGAAATACGAAGAGACCTAAGACAAGGGCTGTTCTAGAACAGTTCCCGTCCACAGGAGACTTTCCAGCTTCAGTTAGGGCGGAAAAGCTGCCATTTCTAGAACCCTGGAAAACAACTCTAGGCTTCTTGAAAGAAAGAAGCTCAGAAGAGCTAAGGGCTGCTCTACAGCTTGATGGCTTACAACTGGGTGAAGTGTCAGAACCTGTCTGGGAACCACTGAACCCGATGCCACTGAAGAAATGGTCTAACTCTGAAACTTGGGGATGTGCTTGTTCGAGCTTCTCTTGTGCAGGCTCTCACTACTTCCTCTCATCAGCAGTTTCCCAACCCTCTCCAACCCTCAGTGCCCGCCACTCAGCCCTCCCCCTTAATTCACTCCAGTGGGCAGTGATAGCCACGAGATGTCCCATCACTAGGCAGTGTGCTCCCCAGCGCACTGGGAATTCAGCCTCCTGCTTCACTGCAGCAACCATCAGTCTGTGTAAGCTCCAGAAATTCCACAGAAACTGCACTAATAGCCCAGATCGACCTTCCCAGAGCAACCCCTCTCCGTTCACCTTGCTAGGACTGGCTTCCTCTCTGTCTCCAGCACCCTGGACTTGATCCCACCCCTGGATCTCAACTCTGCCACCTGCTTCCCTTACCTCAAAGCTACACTCCACATTTCCTCCCTGAACCAAATAAGAGACATAAAGACAGGCTTGAAAACTAAAATTTGATTCTGAGTATGAAAGGCTACAATGAATGCAATCGAGCAGGTTAAACTGTGAAGGTCCAGGACCCGTAGACATTTTTCAAACATCATCTACCTTTGTTAACCTCCCTACCTTTCCTCACGTTCTTCGCTGGCCACACAGCATTACTGAGCCCATAAATAAAGGTCCTCATCAGAGCTCTGCCCTAGGCCGGGCTCCTCCTCCTCTACATTCATTACTGTGGCGGTGGTTTACATCTATACTTCCAGGCATAGGTCTCGCTTGAACTCCAGCCTCTGAGGAGGATATCATCTTTGAAATAACCAAGATGACCTCAGGCACCCTGGAACTCAATGCCTTTTTCATTTTATCTCACGTGTCCTTTCCTCATCCCCAGAACCGCAAACGGCATTGTTCTGTATTGTACCAACAGGGATCCAACTACACTTATTAACTAACCACATCTCCTGTCAGACCTGGAAACTCTCTTATTGTCTTGCTTCAAACACTCTGGTTCAGGCCAGCATCATCTTGTAACCGAACGCCTTCAAGCTACCTCCAGACTGATTTCTTCGCATTTTCTCTCAACCCTACAAAGTTCATTACTCTAAAGTTATGCTGTGAAAAAATTCTTTGACAATAATATTTCTTCCCTTGAGAAAGGTCTCACCATATATCAAAGACTAACTTGGAGTGTGTTATATAGTTCAGACTAGTATAGAATGCTCAATCCTCCTGCCTCAACCTTTGAAGTGCCAGGATATATGTGAGACAACACAGCCAGGTGGCTTCGATTATATCAATTCACACCTTACTTATCTTTATGTAAACTTAATCGTCATCTTGGAGCAAAAAGGGTGAATGGTGGTAGCGGCAGGTGCCAGCCAGGGCTGTTCGGCAGTTCACACTCCTAAAGATGCCAGGTCCATCTCAAAACCTAGAAAACTTAAAGACGAATGTCAAGGAGATGTGAGCATCTATGGGATGAGTATTACACCCTCATCCCATAGACCCGGCTGGCCTCAAATCAGAGATCTACCTGCCTCTGCCTCCCGAGTGCTGGGCGTAGAGGCATGGACTGTTGTGAAATTTTTGAAGACGAGATTAAAAACATTTTAATTGTTTCAAAAAAGAGTTAACTAGGGATAGAGAGAATTACTCCGGTGCCTGAAAAGATACTAGCAGCCATGGCTAACACCAAAGGAGACAGGCAAGCCCTCAGCTAACACATCCCCCTCGCACACCACCCTCGGAGAGGCCTGAGGGCTAGGAAAGCTGTTTATCTGCTTAGGAGGACGCCACCAGAATCCCCGAGCTGGGACTGTCTGTGTTTGGGCCTAGCTTGTTACCTTGGTTCCTAAAGCAGTTGTGGAAGCCTGGATTCTTCTCTCTGTGCCAGGATGGACCCAAACATCAAACCACTTATTCATCAAAACTCCACTTCTTCTACTTTGTGTAAGTAGAGAACACTAAAAAGGATCATCAACAGTTCCCATGTCAAGGGGCCTTCAAATCTGGCCACCTAGGACAGTCCCCTCTGTGCTCACAAAGTTTGATTTTGGAAGGTTCCATTAAGTTCATCTATGAATTTTCCATGACTCAAGGGGGCCCAGCTGAGTAGCAGTGTATAGCCCAAATAACTTCCTTCTTTCAAACTCACCTGTGTTCTTTCTTACTGGCTCCTTCCAGGGTCTGGAGTGCCCTACTCTCTAAGGAGAAATGAGGAACTTATCTACCATAAAAGACAAAAACTTCTATGCTCTTTCATACTGTTCTGCTAAATGACAACCAAAGAGTCTGTTTATCAGTGGGCTGTCCTGATCAGAGGCAACAGCTATGGTTACTAACTTCCCATCAGACACGCACTTTTCTTAGTAAACTTCAAAGCCTTCCACTTCGCTATCATGGTCCCGTTACCATTCATCCACCCCGACCCTGAAGGTACTTCAGCACTGCACCACGGCTTATTGTGAACAGGAAACCCCCCCCAGCCATCCCTGTCTCCCTCCTCCGTCCCTTCCCACGTTCTTTTCTTACTCCCTCAGCTCTACCAGATCCAATTTGTCCACTGACCAAGCCTGCTGCGTTGTCCAAGCCCCACCCTGCCATAGTGAACCATAAGGAAAGCCCTCAGCGCTCCCAGCTCACCAGACCTGGCCCCGGTGCTCCCTGCCGCACTGACTCAGTGACCCAGCAGCACAGGCCCTTCACTCTATAGCCTGGAAGGATGAGGAGAACCCTCAGGCAAAGCTAGGTGTATTTTCACAGCACTGCCTTCAACTCGAGAATAGACAAGTCAACTAGTCTCCTGACCCCAGAATCCAGAATCTTTTTCCTATTTACATGAGAGCTTCCAGAGCGGTGCACCTAGGATCATGAACACATCATCTTCACTGAAGAAAAACAGATGTTTGCTTTGTAGGTATCTGTGCGTATCTATACCCCCCTTTGATAACTTCCTGACTTCTCAAAAAGATTTCCTAGAACACTGGCTGTGAACCTTTGTGTGGATGGTTCAATAGCTGGTTGCGTACAGAGAGACGGGTCTTTTGTCTTTACCCCCAAAAGAACTGAAACAGACTCTTTCTTTCAAAAGTTGGCAGAGATGTGTGGCAGAGGGGCCCAGCTCGGTCGCGGAGGCAAACACGTTGCCGTCCGGCACAGATTGATTACTGGCGGGGAGGCAAGTCAGTCCACTGTCATTGGCTCTTCGTGGTGCTGCTGACCGCCAGTGACAGATTGATGTGGGGCTCCTTAGCAGAGAAGCTCAGGACTCTGGGAGCTGAGCAGGTTGCGGATACGAGCGACATGCTCTCCCCGCCTAGAAAAACAAAGCTTCCCACCTTTCTGACCTGCACTTGGGGAACCCTTTGGGACCGAGTTTGCTTTGTGGCTTAGAGGGCTGCCTACAGCCTTCCAGAAGAACATAAAAAACGAATACTCGTTGGCACCTCCCAAAGAAAGCCAAAATCCACAAAGAAAATGACGAAGGAACTTTTCTTCCCCCTTCTCCCACTGAGAGTGAGAAAGAGAAGACATGATATTTCATGTCACTGCTGCAGGGTTTACTTTGTAAAAACAAATGAAGAGGTTCAGCTTGTCACACCATTTGTAGCTAGATGGTTCTGGATCTCAAAAAAAAAAAAAATGACATGTTGCTGGGTTTCCTTTAGAGAATGAAGAAGGGTGAAGACCCACAAGGCCAAGGGCATTGAAGTGCCCTGCAAGATAAGGAAACTCATACACAAGGTACAAATTTGAAAACCTTGCAATATATTTTACTTTGCATAAATTTGAGAAATTAAAATTTTTGAAAGGTTTTACTTTGTGATTTTTTCTTTTCTTATAAAACACTTCTCAAATAACCTGGCCTACTTTTTAAAGAATGAAGCTGGTTTAAGGATGCTGCTCTTTCAATTCATGCTTCAGCACTTCTTCCCCATTGTACTCCAATACAGGATGTTTGAACCAAAGCCATTTAGCATAAGAAAGCAGAATAATTGCATGGGGTCAGGCCAGTCTTAGCCACCATTCTTGGTGTCACCAAGCCTAGAAGAAAGTTTGCTACATAATAGATTCTCACTAAATATTTACTGACTGACCCAACCATTCATTAGAAGCCAACTTAGTGACACCATGACTTTTCCCCTGGAGTCTAGAGGAAGGTTTTCGTGAGATGGTCTCATGAACATTTCCCACACACATTTCTGCCACTGCCACCTGGACAACAGTTGAAACCATTAATGCAAAGGAAAGCTGAATAGCAAGAAGAGATTTAGCCCGTGGGATCCATTTCTTCAAGGCTAGTGAGGGGGGAAGCAAACTACTGTTTTCCTTGTCATGGGAGCACTGTGTGGGTTACTGTCCACCGAACTAGAAAGGGATAAATATGGAGTAGTTAATGACAAGAGAAGCAACAGGTTTTTGGCAGCAGTACAAAGCCAGGGAATTTCACAGTTTCCAGAGAACAGCAAGAACTTTATCAGTGGGAAGGTCCTAAGCAAGAGCCAGAGTCACACAGAGAATGACTGAGCAGCCATGCTTCACCCACTGAGAATGAGCTCGGATGTACAGGGAGCTGAGCTGGTATGTTTTGTAAGAATATACACAGAGAGAAGGTCCGTTACACTGAGGGCACTATGCTATGTGTTAGCATTTTAATAGGTAATTAATCTTGATTTGATAGGGTTTAAGATTTCTATTTCTTGGCACATATGCTCAAGCTATTATGTTATAAATCTCAGGCATTTCAGCGGATGTCATTCTGTTCCCCACTGCATACAGCACTACCAATGAAATATTCAAGGTCAAGAACTCGGATTCTTTACCCAGTATATTCAGGAAAACCAATTTATTGTCCTGTCTCAGAAAAGAGAAGTGATTTCTTTGGGACCTATATCATATTGGCAGTCAATCTAAAAAAACTTCTAATTACTCGCCAGCAAAGGAGGTTTGGAAAGCGCATTAATCTGTCTCTGAATATTAAACATATACTCCACAGCAAGTGGACGACAAAATTCGGACCTCAGCACTTACATTACTTTATCAGAATTAGTGTGTGCTTGCTGCTGTGCTTGGCTGCCACGGAAGAGCCTTGAACATAAAAGCAAGAGTGTAAGTCTGCTCTAGTGTGTGAAAAGTCTGAGGTTGTTGTCGTTATTTTTGTTTTGTTTTTTAGACAGCATTCTCACTATGTAGCCCTGCCTGGCCTGGAATTTACTGTGTAGGAGCAGGCTAGACTTGAACTCACAGACATCCGTCTGTCTCTGCTTCCCGAGTGCTGGGATTAAAGGCACATGCCACCATGCCCAGTTTGAGATTTAGCGTGTTTCATACAGCCTAGTCCTCACTTGGCAAGCCAATTTCATCATCGACAACTGGCACAGACAGAAACACCATGAGAGCAAGATTACGCGTTAAATGGCTGACTAATGAATCTAAACTTCCATCCCCCGTAAGAACAATGTCGTGATGTCCACTAATTCCGTGTTCGTGGAGACTTTAAACAAAATAACTTCCACAGACAGTAAAAACGGACTCTAACTCATCTTCCAAAATGTCCTTACTACAAAATTACCGCTACTTCGAAAGAGGCTGTGCTTTGGAAAGGCAAGAGCACTTTCCAAGGAGGCCCTAGGAACGGGGCCGGGGCAAAGCGCCTGCTGCACGAGCGTGAGGCCTGAGTCACCTCCTAGGGAGGCAGGCATGGCGGCTCACACCTGCAATCCCAGTACAGGGGACTGACTCTGAGAGTCATGGGCCAGCCAGCCAGCCTACCCTAACGAATGAGCTCCAGGGAGAGAAAACAGGGTGGGGGCTGGAGACATGGCTCAGAGGTTAAGAGTGCTACTGCTGGCTGCTCTTGCAGAGGACCCAAGTTCAATTCCCAGCAACCACAACCACCTGTAATGAGATCTGGTGCCCTCTTCTGGTGTGTAGGTGTACATGCAGGCAGAACACTGTATAAATAAAAAATTAATTAAATCTTTAAACAAACAAACAAACAAACAAACAGAAAACCCAAGGGTGGACAGCTCCCAAGGACCAACTACCTAAGACAGAACTTTGTCCCACACAACCGGGACACACACACACACACACGCGCGCAAAGGTCAGAAGATGTTTTTAGACAAGTGCTGGCAAGAACGGGGTATGACCTAAACATACACAGCTAACTAACCGGAACGGAAGTGCCCCGCTGCTTTGGAGCAGTCATCTTAGGAGACGCACGTTTACGTAGAAAACGGAAGTGCCCCCCCCCGCTGCTTTGGAGCAGTCATCTTAGGAGACACACGTTTACCGTAGAAAACGGAAGTGCCCCCGCTGCTTTGGAGCAGTCATCTTAGGAGACACACGTTTACGTAGAAAACGGAAGTGCCCCCCCCGCTGCTTTGGAGCAGTCATCTTAGGAGACGCACGTTTACGTAGAAAACGGAAGTGCCCCGCTGCTTTGGAGCAGTCATCTTAGGAGACGCACGTTTACGTAGAATCCAACAGCCTTCCTCCTGGATGTACACATTTGTTCACCCAGAAGCTCAAATACAAACCTCCGTGGAAATTGCCCTGGCTGCCCCCCTTTCAAGGGTCATTGAGGAGCCACACGGCTACATTCACACGGTGGGGACAGTCCTCACTAACAAAAAGTGGCAGATGGACAAGTACACGCAGTAACACGGGTGGAGCTAAAATGCCATGTATGCCTAGGGAAAGCACCAGCTACAGAAGTTACACCTTTCACAATGCTGTGAACGTTCCATTTTAGAAAAGGCTCAACTGTGCAGAGAGAAAACCATCAGTAGTGCCTAGAGGCTGGGCCCCGCAAGCAGGAAGGCTACAAAGGGGCACGAAAGCACCTTCTGGGAAACGGAGCTGTTCCGTGTCTGTATCAACAGACTTTCCATAGAAGGGTGAGATTAACTCTAAACCCTACATCAATACCTCTACTAACAAAACGGTAAGGATAGCGCTTTAATAATCTACCTGCCTTCAAGTTCTCAAGTGATCTGTTATTGCACACGAGCGAATCATTTGCTCCTGCTTCTGTCGGTCTGATTGGGTTGGTTAACGCTGCAAAGAGCAGCAGGACGTCTTGGCAGGGACAGAAGCTCCTGATTAGTTTCAAATCATCTTTTTTCCATTTGTGCAGCAGATGTTCCCGGAAGTGGTATCCCTCTGCAGATGTACTCCATCGCAGTCACCCGTGAAGTCCAGCTAACATCCTGGACAAGATCCCTGTGGCCTTCCTCCTCCAACCCACCCCAAATCGTCAGCCCAACACACAGTGTGGTCTCGGAGCCAGGGACCCAGGACTGACCAGCACTGACCAGCACAGCCTTTCTGCTCAGTTCCTCCCTCTGTCTTCAGGCAGTGCTATCGAATGCAAATTAGTCCACGTGGCATCTTAGGCTCCACTCCTGTGTTCACACTATCTCCCCCAACCCCTCCAGCATCTCTTCTGAATTAACTTGTTCCAGCCCAACTCAAGTTGGTCCCATTACTGAGGAGAAAAGGTCACCCTGGCCAGTGTGCGTTCTTCTCATACCTCAGTACTAGCTGTGAAATCTACAGAGAAATAGCAACCCTGCCTGAGAACTCACAGACACCTCCATGTTTAGTGCAACTGTAATGCACCCCCCCCCCATATCTATTTTTCTAAATAGGTGCCTCTGGCAATAAGGAAAGTCCTGGCAGAATTTATGATAGCTTGTCACTTATAATGCTGAAAATATTATGCACTTTGCAGCCAGTAAAAGTCACTAGAATCCCAGTGTCTCCCAAGGGCCCACGTGGCTTGGTCCCCAATCCATGGCGCTGCTGGAAGTGGTGGAAGCCTTAAGCTGTGGGACCTGATGGAAGGAAGTCACTGCTAGTATACCCGTGCAGACCTAGGAGCTTGGCTCGTTTCCTGTCCCTTTCTTTCCACCTGCCATTAGGTAAGCAGTGTCCTCTGCCCCCGAAGCCATCATCTCTCCACAGATGCTCAGTTAGGGGTGGGGGCTCACGAGCCTTGATCTTGTGCAGGTCTCGTCAGGCAGCTGCAGCAGCGACTGAGCTCATGAGTGCAGAGGCTTCACTGTTCTGCTGCAGTCCTCGTGGACTTCTGGCCCTGACAGTCCCATTCGCTCTTCCACGAGGTCCCTGAGTGTGTGTGTGTGACACAAATGTCCCATTTGCAGCTGAGCACTCCATAGATGTGTGTTCTCTGCCCACTGACAGAGAATTTCTTCACTAACCACCACACACAACTTAAACTTTTCTGGTGTGGCCTGAGAGCTTTATGCTCTTCTCTTAATCCAATTAACTTTTTCTGCCTTAAGCATTTATAGTTCCCATATCAATGTACTCAATGCAGTCTGTCCCCTCCCCCCACCGTGTGTGTGTGTGTGTGTGTGTGTGTGTGAGTGTGTGTGTGTGTGAGTGTGTGTGTGTGTGTTTGTAATAACATGTAACCCTAAGAAATGTTGCAAGGAAGTTTGGTTACCTTACAACCATGCTGGTATGTGACTCAATGCCAGTAACTGCCTTTGGCTCTGGTCTGTTCCTTGGCATTTCATTTTGATCAAGTCATTTTTACCCCAGGTGCTCTAAGCAAGCTTTGCAATAGAGCCTTTGTCCTAGCCATTAACACTTGCATTCAGCAGTTCTAGTCTCCCTATTTTATATTTATGGTGCCTTGGGTACTGGGGTCAAAATTAGGACTTCATGCTCTACCACTGAGCCCCTCCACCACCACCAAGCACAGCCCTAGGACAGAAGCTTTTGGTGGGTAGTTTTATCTTTGGAAACAAAAGGAAGAAGCTTGTACTCAGGGATATTATCTGGATAGGGGTGCTGCTGCCGCCAGGCTCAGACCCAAGCTTCCCAGATGCTGAGCCAAGTCTCAACCACTGAGCTACGCCTCCAGGCTTCAGGTATGCCTTTGTAACACTAGATAAATTATATTCAAAGGTTCTGCCATGGAAGCATCAAGAGGAATAAAAAGACTACAATGTTATAGGTAACTAAAATAGCAATTGACAAAAAAAAGTAAGATTTTTAACCACAGCCTTGGGAAGGGAAAGAAAAGGAAGGCAGCTCGCTCTTCAGCTATGAACGGGGCACAGGGACACCAGCAATGCAAGCAGAGCGCTTTGCAGATGGGGGCTGGCAGTACACCACGCCATCTACAAGGTGGGCTAACCCTACAGTCTTCCAGCCGGGACCCTCAGAAGTACTCAACTCCCTCCCGCCCCGCCCCCAAGCTCACTACTGGGAAAGAAAGTCTGCAACCTCTGAGTTGTGGGACTTTCTCTTGGGAGAGACCAGATCAAACACTGGGCAGTGGATGAACTCGGAACTCAGCTTGGATGCGGGGCCACGGCTCACAGTTCCAGGCACACCCTTCCTGCCGGGACACCAGCACAGCAGAGTCCTGTCCTGGCAGGCACGCTCGGGAGCAAGGCCTTGGGCAAGGAGATCAGTGATGGGAACCTGCACTATGTGGGCAGCAGTGGGGCCTGGAAGCAAGGGAAAGTCTACTTTTCCAAGGTCAGAAACTGACTTTAGAAAAACAAATTGAAGAGGAGGGTAGGAAGGAGCCGAGACTGAGCCAGCGCACCCGGGCAGGGCTGGGGCTGGGGAGCAAATCCAGGAGGGCAGAGGGCGAGTATGAGCCTTACTGTGGTCTTTGGAGCAGGCACTACAAAAATTAATTTGAACCCCAGAAATGGTGGAGAAAAGCAGTGGAATCCGACTGAAATAGCATTTGACCTTTGGACCCTCTCATCCTGAGCTGGGCTGGGCCTCCAGTGGAGTTCACAGAGGCCACTGAACAGCTGTCCCATGATAACCAGGGCTGCGGCTGTCAGCAACATGTGTTTAAAGCCAGCACTCGTCTGTTCCCACTCTGTGGAGATGGAAAAACAGTCATGTTTCCCTTCATTTCTACCTCTGCCTGAGTGATCCAAAATTAGGAAATCATCTGGGTTTGTAAAAATAATCACTTCTTGGCATGTTCACAGGGCTTGCTGAAATGCTGTTTCGGAAAAGCGAGTTTGGAAGCCTGGAGGTCACAATAGGAAATGAATCTGGCAATTTGAAAGTGCACCTGCTGGTCTTCCAGCCATCTCGGCATTCAGATAATTTATCCTTCTTTCCAAGCATCCTTTGTGCTTTTATTTGAAAAGGGCTCCGAGTTATCGCACTCACTCCGCATCGGAGAGCAGCCATGCTTCTCTAGATGAGGATTCTGGGATTCTTTTCTCACTAACCTCGAACTACTCCGCAAATACTCACTTATGGTCTGGTGATACACAGTGCCCTGCTAAACATATAAGGACTGTAAGCGGGACAAGCCAGGCCGTAAGCAGAAAGACCCGGCTCAAGGGAGACTAAAGCATGCCAACTGTCTCACACGGCAGCCCCGCAGGGTACCCCGGGGATGGCTGATTGGGAGGGTGAGGAAGGCATGACGCACCCAGCCTCCTCCACTAGGTGGCTGAATCCACACGAATTCATCAGCTCTCGTCTGGAGGTGGGAAGCCCAATCGATGTAGGGTCTCATCAACGCGTCTAGAAGCTCTATGGGAGAGAGATCGTTTCTTTCTCTTTGCTGGGTCTTAGAAGCCACCCACGTGCCCTGGCTCGTGTCCCCGAACACCTTCAAGCCAGCCATGACTGGACAAGTCCCTCTCAAATCAAATTAACCTCATGCTGACGGCCCTGTTACTTTTTTCATCTTAAAACGGGATTTGTTGTTTTAGCTGTGTTTATGTGCCATGTGTGGGAACGTTCATGCGTGAGTGCAGGTACCGCCAAGTCTAGAAGAGGGTTTAGAGTTCTGAGGCTGAAGTTACAGGTGGCTGAGAGCCACACAGAGCCGGTGCTGGGAACCAAGCTTAGGTCCTCTGGAAGACCAGCCACACTCTCAACCACCGAGCCATCTCCGCGGCCACCCCTTCCTCTTTTAAGGACCGCTATGATGGCAATGGGCCCACTAGACAACTTATGCCTTTCTGGCCACCCCCTTTCACTTCTCATGACTGCTGTGGTGGCAACGGGCACTACTAGACAGCTGCCATCTTTCCAGCCATCCCTTCTTCTTCTAAGGCTCGTTGTGAGGGCAATGCACCCTTACAGAACCAAGCCAATCCTCCCAGCTCAGGCCCCACACCTTCAATCGCAGGGACAAAACTTGGGTTTCATTTTGCTTTTCTGGTGGGCTCTGCTATGTAGCCACAGCTTTGAACTCACCATCCTCTGCCTCAACTTCCTCCACAATGGGATCCCAACACGTCACCACCCCTGGATGCAGAGCCTTTGGCCATGTAGACAGCTGTCCGTGGGTTCCAGAGGTGAGGATGTGGGCGTCTGGGCCTGTCCACCACCATCTACGTGCTCTCCAGCTTCAGTGAGAGCTTTACCTTGGGGGGGTTCTTTGGGGTTCCTGAGATAATCAGATTCTGGCTCTCAGGCAGAGGCATCTTCCAGAAGTCACGGGGCAGGCCAATTCTTTCTCACACATCTTTAAAAAGAGAAAACTTTTGCCCGAAGCCCAGGGCAGCTGCCGGATATGGATCATGGTCCTTTACTAATCTGTTATTTTTTTTTAACAACAACAACAATATATATATATATATATATATATATTTTTTTTTTTTTTTTTTTTGAGCTAATAATTTGATCTGGTTGTCAAAGAGTTGTCCTCCCGTGGAGCACAGAACAGCAAGTACCGCAAAGGGAAGGCGCCACTCTTTGCATGCTCAGCGCTGTGTGACAAGGCTTACGTACCATTCCACTCTCTCAGCAACCTGAGAGGGAGGCATTCGTCTACCTCCAGGAGCAAACCAGTGCTCAGCCTGAAGCTTACAGGTATTTCCACATCTAGGACTACAGTCAGGTCACAGTATCTACACTTTATACCCATCAATCCAACAAACGTCAGATTGAAAATGAACAGGAAAAAATGCATCTGCAATGAAGGCGTTAGGCCTTTTTCGTCACTGTCGTTATTACCTAAATAATCCAGCATAACAAGCACTTTTAGGGCAGTTACACTGTAACTGACAATCTAGAGACCACTGAAAATAGGCAGAAAGATATGCATAAGTCATAGCCGAGCGCTTCACCGGTTCACACAAGGACTTGAACATTTCCAGACTTTGGTATCTGTGGGGGTCCTGGAAGCAATCCCTCACGGCCACAAAAGGATGACTGCATTACCATATATGGAGACAGAGGCACATCCTATCAGGGCCCAAGCGAGCTGAACGCCACTGTCTATCAAACAGTACTCTTCCACGCTACAGCAATGCTTACAGAGGGAATCAACGTGCTGGAAGTCACCGTCGGCCCCGGGAGGTGCATCAGAGGTGCAAGGTGGAGTTCTCCAGGTCTTCTTGACCTCGGAGACTGCTAGGAGGTGCGCGTGGCCTTGGCGCTGCTGAGGAGCTGCTTGCTCAGGCGAGGCCGAGAAGTGCGACACTGAAGCGGGAAGCGGAAGTCTGACTCTTACAGGCACAAGAGGCAGAATCAAAGGAAGATTTGGGGTGAAAGTACAAGCCAGCAAGAGGGCTCCTCAGAGTTTGATTTTTTTTTGGGGGGGGGTGCTGCCTAGATCCAGGGGCATGAGGGCCAGCCCCGTAGGTGGGAGGGAGGGTGTGTACTGAGCTTTACTGCCCAGTAAAGCTCCTACGGCAAAGGGAAGCTTCAGTGCTGTGTGCTACAGGCCAGCTCCGGGAGCCGGGTGACGCAGGCACTCTCAGCTCCACAGCACCCTCTCAGCTCAGTGGTTCCAACCATCCCACCACTGTGCCCCCTCATGCTGTGATGACCCTAAACTGCAAAATTATTTTCGTTGCTACTTTATAACTGTAACTTTGCTACTGTTATGAATCGTTATGTAGATATCTGTGTTTTCCATTGTCTTAGGCGACTCCTGTGAAAGGGCTGGGTGAACCGGGAGGTCATGACCCACAGGTTGAGAACCACTGCACTTGAGAACTCTCTGCAAGCAGGGCTTAACAAAACAGACACGGCAGACTCCTGTTTCAGCATCTCCGGGGAATGCCAGGAAAGCTGTGCTTGGAGCTGACAGGCAACCAACGGCTTAATGAGAGACACAACAGACAGCCATCCCAGGAAGCTCCTGGCGGTTTCTTCATCTCCATGGTTGTAGCACATCCTTGAGAATGATAAAGGAGGTGCCATGCTACAGAGTACACTCTTTAAAAAAAAAAAAAGTTTCTCTTTTCGCACTGCCTATTGTGCTTTCATTGTGCTCCCTCCACATTAACCATGATAATCATCACTAATTCCCGGATGTTACTGTCACTCTCATTCTTATATGGGGTAGAGATGGACAAAAATGCAGTTACATTTGCTTTTCAATATCTTAAAAAGAATCGCTTCCTTGAAGGGAAAGCGGCACAGAACTTTTCTCTTGGGGGCACGGAAGCACGTGGGAGGCAGGGCCAGGAGGGTTAGGAGTTTGAGGTCCTCCATGGCAACATAACTGAGATCCAGGTCAGCCTGCACTACAGGAGACCCTCTTTCAAAAGAAGAGAGAGGGGATGGGAGGACACTGCCTTGTCATTTACAATAACTTATAGTATGTACTGAGATAAATCTGCACAGTGGTGGAAGCCGGAAAGATGGCCCAGCAATAAAATGCAAGAACCCAAGTTGAGATCTCCAGCACCCACATAATTGTTGGACAAGTGTGGCATCCTGCCTGCAATCAGGAGGCAGAGACGGAAATTCCCAGGAGTAAACTGACCAGCTAGACTAGCTGAATCGGCGAACTCTGAGTGCAGTCAAGAAACTCGACACTGGAAAAGTAGAGGTCCTGAAGAAAACACCTGATCTCAGCCTTTAGCCTCCCACATGCACAATTTTGCTTGACCACACACATACACATCATGTATAAAAATAAATCTAAAAACAAGACACACTTTGTCAGCAAATGGATCTGGGGTCAAATCAAGATTTGACGGTATGTAGTTACTTAATGCCCCTCAGTTTCTGTCTCCTAATTCTTAATAATAATAGCAACTTCATTAAGCAATGCAAAGATTAAGTTAATCTGCCATCATCAGAACACCACCGTGGCTGCTTCCACAGAGACAGCACCAAAAGGTCTCCAGCTCCGCCACACAGAAGGCCTACCTGCAAAGCCTCTGTGTAAAGAATCCTGATGCTCAGAGGCTGCTACAGGAGCCCCCGAGGGAGACAGTGAAAACAAATCAATGCAGTAGCCAGCAAGTCTGAAACTCAGTATCATGGTTTGGTCACGTTTCCCCCAGGTTCAGTGTGTGGAAGGCCCATGTGTTGGGGTGGCCGGAGTGGGAGGTGGAGAGGCACTGAGGAGGCAAAGTCGGTTTAGTCACACCTTTGAAGGGACTGCCGGACCCAGTCACTCTGCTGCCTTTCCCATTGCTCCCTGACTCATCAAGTGAGACAGTCATTCATTCTGCCACGTGCGTGGGCCATGAAGTCTCACCGTGGACCCGAAGCAACAAAGCCAGTTGATCATTGCTTGGTACCTCTACAATTATGAGCCCCAGTAAGTCTTTTCTCTTTGTAAGCTGGTGTTCTCGGATATATTATCACAGTGGGGGAAAGCTGGCTTACACGCCAAGGCACCAAGTCCATGAGTGAACTAAGAACAAAAACCTCATATTTCAGCCCAAATTCTTCCCACGAGGACAAAGCAGGGAGCCGGTAAAACAACTCTGGGGTTAAAAATCACTCTGATTAGAAAAGATGGGAAGGGGCACTAGGGACTTATTCTAGACTCCCCCACATCGGGCAGGGATGAGCCGAGATAGGCAGAGAGCCATCCAGAGGCTGAGGAGCTGTGCGCACTTCCAAGGTGTGAGGTGGGGACATAGCCCTCTAATGTCCAGAGAGTCCACCCAGCCTGGACCCAGAGGCGGAGTTCTACTCACAGAAAAGCATGGCCGCACCAGGATGTTAATGAACACTCTCCCTGCTGGACAGACAGTGCGGAGCGTGAGCCGAGCTGGCCATTTGTTAGGCTGTTTGCTCACCTGTGGGATGGGGCTGGGGGCGGGCACTGCTGCGTAGGGGCTGCCCTTGCGACCAATCCCATCACTTCCCGTTGCCAGGAAAATGGTGGCGACAGTCACTGGGGCTTTGGCTTCCTATCACAAAATAAGATTCCAGGAAATCTGCTTCATACTTTTTCTTTGGTATTGAGTTTTTCTCCCCAATCGATCTAATTTCTCTTTGCTGATTCAAACTCAAATACTTTATTTATTGTATCTTAAAAATCAGCAACTACAGAAAGCCGATTGTTAACAAAAGGTAGTTACGTTTTTTTTTTTTTTAAAGATGTCTTCAGTAGTCTCGTAATATCAAATTATAATCTTTAACTATGCCATCCAGTTAGACTTCTTTTTAAAAGCTACAACTCAAGGGCAGTGTCTAAAGTACATCCACATTATAGAATCAACCAGAATGTCTCACTCTCACAGAGGAGGCTGACTGAACGACGGCCGACCAAGCAGAGGCTCCCAACACACCAGAAGGCATGGAGGGGGGTCACGTGGCCTGTGGCTCCCAGTAAGCTAGGCCGACGTTCCCGGGGGCTGCGCATGCTGAAAAATCTCAAGTGTGTACCTAAATGAAGAGTGTCAGAAGTGGGCACATAATCAGGCACGGGAAGCAGACCTGGGGCCAGCTACGGAACAGGGAGTGCCCTTTGGTGACACGCTGCTCTCTGCCGCACACACTTTGGTATTCAAGACTTGGGTTTTAAATCTCTTCTCCACCATGAAGCTATTTAGAATCATCCTTTCCCCCTGAGTCATCCATCTTTTTCCATTCTTACCCAAACCGCTTCCCTGGTTAGAAGGCCACAGATTCTAACTTGAGTTTGCCGGGGGGTGGGTGGGTGGGGGGCGCTCAAAGCAGAGAAATGTCGGGCATGTTATTTTCGGCGTGATTTAAACAGCTCTGGTGTTATAACTGAACAGAAAGAACAAAGATACTTAAATATTAATCATCCTGCCCAGCTGCCCCCTGGGAGCCACGGGAAATGGCAACACACTGCTGGCTCCCGGCCTCGGGTGCACACGGCCGCCGTGCTGCTCACACACTCCCCCTTCCTGAACATATGGAGAGTTCTCAGGAAAGAATTTGCCTCAGTGAACCCTGACTAGCCAATCAAAACCAGAAGGTTCCAAGTTCAGTGACTAACATGAGGAAAGAGCTGTGCATGGTGAAAAGGAAATCTTGTGTGCTGGGGAAATTTATGCCCCCAGATCACTCCGGCACAGGTGTGCCGGGTCACCTGGCCAGACCGAACTTTAAAAGGCCACTTCAAACATTTCTCCCAGCAGCCCGCCTGTCGTCACAGGGTCTGAGAGGCCGCCAGTGCCCCGTCGTATCTGGGACCCCCAGGATGGATGGGGGCAGCCGCCACGCCGGGCCTGCGTCCTCCTGAGCGTGTTTACTTTACTGCTCTCAGCCCATACGGTAGGGATTATCATCCCGGTCGGTCCACGGGAGGGAGCAGAGCCTGGAAGGATGAAGCTTGGGGCTCCCAGTCACGCAGCTGCAGAACGGAGGGGGCGGGCCTCCCCGAGTCCAAAGCCCGCTCTTTATCACTGCACATCTGGCATTCTTCCCTCTCTTATGCCCTAGTATTCATAGAAAGGTCAAAAAAAAAAAACACAAATCTGGGTGGAGGCAACATTCAGACATAAACAGGTTCTGGCTGTTGAGGATGACCTTGGAAAACAGGGAGGCACGCACTTCCAAAGGGTGGACTGAATTCCTTAGTCCCCTTGGAAGATAAATTAAGTATGTTCAATTCCTAAGCAGAAATCTGAAATCCAAAATGTCTTTCAATCCAAAGCTTTCTGAGTGCTGGCCTTTTAAGGTGGAAAATTCCACCCTGACCTCAGATCAGAACACAGGTGTGGGCCGTGCCTGTGGCTCGCCAGGTAAAGGCGCTAAGACCAAAACCTGAGTTTAGTCCCTAGTACCTCACATGGTGCAAGGCGGCATCGCTGATTCCAGAAAGCGGTCCATCCTCCAATCTCCAGCTGCACACTGCGGCATGCGCACACTCACACACACACACACACACACACACACGCACACACACACACACACACGCACGCACGCATGCACGCACGCACGCACGCACACAGACACAGCTCTCTGCTCCCCCAGTTCCAGCCACAGCTGCATCTCCTCACGCAGTGCCAACCTCCTCCCCAAGACGGGACAATGAAGGTTGGGGTGAGCACACCAGGCCATACTGTGCTCCTGGTCACCAAGGCTGCCTTCAACTCTGCAAAGTGAACTCTGCTGCCATTGGTGACCTCCTTCATTGACTTTAACTCTACGGTCTGCATGTTCCAGAATGATTCCACTCATGGCAAGTTCCATGGCACAGTGGAGGCTGCGAATGGGAAACATCAACTCGACGGCCATTACCACCTGCTAGGAGCCAGGTGCCACCAACATCTAATGGAAGGCCAGGGCTCACTGGAGGGCCGTGGTCTAAAGGGTCGCCATCTCCGTCCCTTCTGCCGATGCCTCATGATGCGGGCGAACCACAGGAAATACAACAACCCACTCAAGATGCCTCCAGCCGCTTAGCCCCGCCAGCCAAGGGATCCACGGGAACCCTGGCATTGTGGAGGGGCTCATGACCACAGTCCATGCCGTCACTGCCACCCAGAAGACTGCGGGTGCCCCTCTAGGAAGCTGTGGCGCAATGGCCATGGGCTGCCCAGAATGTCATTCCCTGTATCCACTGGCACTGCCAAGGCTATGTGTGGGCAAGGCCTTCCCAGAGTTGAACGGGAAGCTCTTTGGCGTGGCCTTCCATGCTCCTACCCACGGTGTGTCTGTCATGAATGTGACATGGCACCTGGAGAAAGCTGCCCAGTACTACGATAACAAGATGGTGGTGAAGCGGGCACTGGAGGGCACTAAAGGGCATTCTGGGCTACACCGAGAAACAGACTGTCCCCCAAAACTTTAACGGGGATGCCCACTCTTCCACCTCTGACGCCGGGCTCATGTTGCTCTCAGTGACAACTTTGTAAAGCTTTATTTCCAGTACGACAAGGAAGAAGGCTACCGCAGCAGAGTGGTGGACCTCATGGCCCATGTGGCCTCCAAGGAGGAAGGAGCCCTGAAGAAGAAGAAGCCCACCCCAGCAAGAACAGAGGAAGAGAGAGGCCCTCGGCTGCTGGGGAATTCCTGTCCCAACTCAGTCCCCAACACTGAGCATCTCCCTCACAGCTTCCATCCCAGCCCCCATAAGAGAAGGACGGGGGGTTAGGGAGCCCTGCTCTCTTAAATACCATCAGTAAAGTTCTCCGTACCCACACAAAAAAACAATACATATATATGTGTATATATATACATATATGCCTGTATATATATACCTATACATAAAAAATAAAAACATACATAAATACATAAAAAATAAAAAATACAACACAGGTACATAAAAATATTGCATAAAATTATTTTCAGGGTACATAAAGAAGGTATATAGAAATTTCAAGTGAATTTTGTATTTAGACTTGGTTTGCAATTCCAGATATCTTATTATATAATGCCAATATTCCAAAATTAAAAAACAAACAAACATAGCCCAAGCATTCAAGATAAGGGATAGTCAGCATGTATTTCCAGGTCAAAGGGCACTTAGGCTGCTGAGCAGATATAAAATTGAAATGTGAGGCTGGCCAACAGTGTGGAGACACACAGGCTAGCTCTTCAGGCTGTGAGGACTTGAGACAGTAGTCAGTTTTATCCTCAGAAGTGCAACTGATATCAAACCCCCACACTGCTTCCGTTGACACACGTGGCAGGACCTTGGCAAGGCATGCCTGCAGCCTGACAGGGGCAACCGGAACAGCGGCGGGGCCCGACAGCACCATGACAGGCAAATCTCAGTGTAACTGAACATGGAACAGAAGCTGTCACGTTTATTAAGCACTCGCTGTGCGTGTGTACTGTGCCAAGCACCACCGCGCCGACTCCTCGGCAAACCCCGTGGGGTCTCCTACTTTTCCTCCTCTTTTTTTTCCCCTTGGTGCTGAGACAAGGAGATGCAATTTTCAAAGTGAATGGGGCAACCGAGCAGGGTAAAGCTTTCGCGGTTCTCCCACTGACGGGGCATACAAGAGAACATCTGTCCCCGAGTAACAGAGATGTAACTCAGATGCAGAGACAAACTCTTTGCCAAAAGCTTTGGTGGGGGTTTCTGGGTTTTTTGTTTCGTTTTCCCTCAAGAAGCTGGGGGAGGAGGGAGAAAGGATATGTGGGAGGTTTGTGGGTTACAGGGGAGCTAAGAGGAAGGGGGCAGTAATACGCTGGGACACAGAGACTCCATCAAAGAGAATAATGTGCTTTTCCAGGCGGGGCTGTTGGGAGTGCCCCGGACCTACACCTCATCACAGAAATGGCATTAAAAAAAAAGTCTCTTCCTCATGGTTTCAGGGTTTTCTCATGTGAGATCCAGATCACTGGCCAGTTTACTTTTGGAGATACCATGGTGTCTCCCTGTACCTGACCGACTTCTGTCCTTTAGAGTGGGCACACTCTGAATGCTGTCAGCAGAGAGGGAATTGCTGTATAAATGTTGCCGAGCACAAATCCAGGGCCCTGCTGCGCTCCACCACTGCCCTGAGGTCTCCACAACCTACACGCCGAGTGTCTTTAGGATCCAACCCAGGAGAAGGTCGTGACCCAACCACAGTTCACCCTGGGTTGGTGAACTGTGCTATTACATGCACGTACAGGCACGTGAGGGAGCTCCTGAGGGCGCAAGCTGAGGGCCAGGTCGGCCTTCAGCAGCACTGTCCTGATGAGGCCTCAGGAGCTCCTGGAGAAGCAGATATATTCCCTTCAGAAACAAGCCTAAGCCCGCACTGCCTGCCTGTCCCCACCACCTCTCCACCTCTCCCCTCCACCTTAGAAGACGCCTCATGCCTGTCAACCTTCACACAGAGGTGTGAGGCCCACCACTGACTAGAACTGTTAGTCAGGTTGCCTGTACATAAGTGACATCAGATGACATGGGCTGGACAGGCTCCTTAATTTCCACCTCAAACCAGGCCGTCAGTGTCAGACTGTCTGTGGGCCAAATAACTCCCACTGCCAAATAATTTACTTCTTCTCATACCCTTTCTGCAGTTCCAGCAAGAGAAAGCATTTTTTTTTAAACAGAGCAAAACAAAAATGGCTACTTTCAGGCTCTTTGATTGAATGGATGACAAAACCAGAAAAAAATGAGAATTACCTTTGCCCTACTCCCAGCCCTAAAGAGGGCCATATTGGAGTCAGTTTAATTGCAAGGCTCCTGAGTCAGAAGAAAAGTTGAGGATTATTCCTCATGCCTCAGATGATCTAAGGAAAAGACCACAGAGGGGCTCACCCCGAGAGCTCATTCAAAGACACACATCGAGCGTCAAGCCTGGTTAGACACACACACTGTTAAATCACTAGTTGTTGGCTCTTGGGTACATAATAAATACTTTTTTAAAGCTGTTTACATATTTCAAGCAAACAAAAGGTCCGCAGGACTATTCTCCAGTGTCTGAAATGGCTGGACAAGATCAAATGTCTTGCTGGGGGTTGCGGGTGGTGGTGGTGGTGCATGCCTTTAACGCCATCACTGTACCCTAAGCAAAGCCTGTGAAAGAAGGGTACATGGCGTGCCTGCGTACCCTTCTGAGGCCGGTCCTTGGCAGGTATCCAGGAACTTGGATGTGGGGAGGTTCGCGCTGCTAACTGATAAGTGTGGTTGGTGGTGCCTGGGCTGCACAGACACCGTGGCTTATGGCAAGCACCTGCTCTCCTTCGGGGTGCCTGGCATCTGGGTACCTGACAGGGAGGAGGTCACATGTCTATGTGAATCATACATGTTGTCCTGTGTGACTTTACCGCCTCAGTGTCCCTGGAAGGCTGTCCCTGGGTGCCCTTGGACTTTCCTCAGAGCCTGGCCTTGGCCGATTCTCTTTCGTATCCTCTTATGTGATAATTTATAACCACAAGCGCACACCTCGCTTCCACTGTTTGTGGTGGCAAGTACTGAATTAGCACTGACCAGTGTTCCTAAGGGAGGTGTGTCCCTGTCTCACGCAGCTGCAGTATTTTACCCCCAACTCACCACAGTGAGGCTATTTTCATTGTATTTCAAAAGGAAAACAAAGCTCAGAAATATCTGGTGATTTGCCCAAGGTGAGGCCACTAAGAAAGTCCAAGGTTGGGCCTGAAATCTGTGAGCTACTGTCCCATTACTGCCGATATCTTACAAGAACAAATTAAGAGGGTAGGGCTGACCTTGGCTCTGTTTGAGGACACGAACCACCTCAGTGGGGAAAGCACAGCGGCAGGAGCGTAAGGGAGCTAGCTGGCCACACCGCAGCCACAGCCAAGAAGACAGTGGCTGATTACACAGCGCTCAGCTAGCTTTCTCTCTTCTTGGGGACTCCAGCCTGTAGGACAGTGTCACACGCATTCACATCTTCCCATCTAAACCAATGTGATCTAACAACTCCCAAACACACCCAGAGGTTATCCTTGCGATTCCGAGATTCCAGACCCTGCTAAGCTGACAGTCACTGTTAGTCATCACACAACCTCGCAGTGGGACTCAACCTCCAACCCAAAGGCATCTCTGCAGGAAAGAGGAAACAAAGGCAGTGCATGCCTTGTCTGACCTTAGGACGTGCTCACGGGTGACTCGGGCTCTTTGTCACCTTTACAATCACTCAAGAATTGCAAAAGCACAGGCATGGAGGCTGCAGGTCACTGTCACAAGAAGTGACCCTTGTGAAGGCTCCAAGCCAGCTCCAGGCCTCCCTTCCTAAGAAGGCACTGAGAAAGAAAACCACTGTGCAGGCTGGCAGATGCCGACGGGGCTCAGGGTGAGGGAAGGGCAGCCTGAGGAGTCACCTACCCCAGCTGTCCCAGGGCCTGAGCAAAAACAACCTCTTGTTTCACTAATATGCCCAGAGCTCTTCCTCTGCAAAACCCTTGCCTCACTAGTTATATGGCAACCCAGCTACATGCCAGGGTCAAAACCAACACGTGGGCCCAGAAAGAAATGGAGAAGGTGTCAGGTGGGTGTGATGGCTCACAACTTTAATCCCAGCACTCGGGAGGAAGAGACAGATGGATCTCTGTGAGTTTGAGGCCAGCCTGGTCTACAGAGTGAGTTCTAAAACAGCCAGGACAGAGAAACTTTGTCACAAAAAAAAAAAAAAAAAAAAAAAAAAAAAAGAAAAGAAAGAAAGAAGGAAGGAAGGAAAGAAGGAAGGAAGGTGCTAGTTTAGAAAAGGCAAAGTCCTTACGGCCCCAGCTCACCAACAGAACTAAAGCTAGCAGCAAGCCACACAAGTACCACACAGCACGCCTATGCCAGGGTATCATTTCTGCTTTCTCAACACATTCACAGACACTGGCGCCTGGCTGTGCTATAAAAAACAAACAAACATAAATGTATAATATTCGGCTGTATCCCTGGTTCTTGGCAAGAGCTTCAAAAATCCTGGACTTTTCTGATAAGAGTGTTTTCTGTTATGTGTAAGAAGTGCTTTTAGATGTGTGCTAAGAAGGTGACTCATGGTAGCCCTTAAATAAGCCGAGGCGAGGGCTAGCCGTGTGGACGATTAGAGCACTGGACGCTTTAGGCCCAATCTTACCTTCAATGGTTGGGAAGGAGGTTGGTGACTGAGGGCCACAACTCGGCCAACGATCAACAAGTGCTGAAGCCTCCACAAAAGGCCACCAACAAGGTGCAGGCAGCTCCAGGGACAGGAAGCACACGGATGTGCCGTGAGCATGGCACACATGGCAAGGGCTCTGGCTCCTTGCCCCATTCATTGCTCTATTTGGCTGTTCCAGAGTGGCAAAGGCTACAATAACACTCTAACTGTAAGTATGGCACTTTCCTGAGTTCTGTGAATATTCTCATCAAGTACCAAATTCAGAGGAAGAGTCATGAGAATTTATAGCGAGCCGTACACAAGCGCCCGGGGATATCCAGGACTTCCAGCTGTATCTAAACCGGGACAGTCTGGGACTGTGCCTGGAGACCTGGGTGCCCAGGTAGAGTCAGCATGACAGATGGTTTTTCTTGTTCTCCCACAAAGACTGTTAGCCCTCAGGTACCGAAAACCACGAATACAAGGAACATAATTACCTTTCTCCACCTCCCCAGTTGCATTATTTTAGGGAAGTCCAGTTAGGAAGACATCAGGTGATGGCGTGCCACTCACACAAGCCCTAAAAAACAACTTCCACCAAATGAAACATTTGTTCTGCTGACGCCTCCAGAGCGCCAGCTGTTTGGGTAAAATATTTTATAGCTACTGTTACCTCATAAAAAAACATGACTTTGAGTTCTAGACAGTGGAGTTCAGCATGTGTGCTGCCTCCTTCCTTCCAGGGAGCACAGAGCCACCGCTGAGACACTTTCTTGAATCTAAGAAAGACTCCACAGTGGTGATGAAAACACGACGGAGTGCTATCAATGAACAAGGCCTTTGGAAGACTCATGTGCTTAAAGATGAGACCTGGACTGTATTGACAAACGACAATGCGGGGGAGACTCCAACTTGAAACATACATGGCCACAGAGAGAAGCTCTTTCTTCCCAAGCAGAGAGCGCTGGAGGCCCGCCAAGCTCAGAGTCAATGGCTACTGGCAGCCACAGAACGTTCTACAAAGAAAGTGGCTGTGAGGCAGGATTCCGGCCTCTGAGTAGAGGGCTGTCTACAGAGCAGCTGGGCCCGACTGCCCTGAGCTCTGCCCTGTGTGGGCTGCAGCCTCCAGGGCTGACTCCCAGCTGGAACCCTTGGCCAGCTCTCTTTGGAGAAAGGAAGGGCCGTAGTGCAAGGAAGGCCCATGGGAGCTGGTGTCCAGGAGAGGAAATGAGTCAGAGACGCTGGGAGAGCTGCAGGGTAAAAAGAGGTCAATGGAGGAGTCATGTCACCCCAGGTTAAGGTTCACGGCATCTCACCCTAGGTTAAAGCTCGGATTTCACTCCTTCTGTGGGGAGGGTTACAGAGAAGGTCTGCCTCTGCCTGTGCCTGTGCCTCTTTTAAACTTACCCATGGGAAACCTGCCTGTGCTACAACCTGACTACTTGTAGACCCATGGCAAGTTGTCTGAGACAAGCGAGAAGCCTCCTGGATAAAGAGCCCCTTCCAGCTGCCTATCCCCATCAGCGCGGACCTCTGTTCGGAAGCTTCAGGTGTCCATAGAGAATGCGCAGATATGCAAGGAGAAGCACAGCGGTGGGGAACTGCATGCTGAAAACAGTTCTCAGAGTCCAGGATGACAGTTAGGGATGAGGCCGTCGTCGGCAGGCTGGCTGCTAAGGCTCCTCGGCGCGTCTTCCTGCGGTCTCCCACCACATCATCTCGCTATAGCTTCTTCACCTTACAAAGGACACTAGTCATACTGGACTAGGGCCCAGCCAAATGACCTCACTCTAACTTAATTACCTCTTTAAAAGCCTCTTTCAAAATATACTGAGGGGGAGGCTGCTGGAACACCAACGCATGAATGGGGCAAAGCACAACGCAGGCCATAACACCACAGAAGAAAAATATCCAAGATGAACAACTCAAAACTTGCCAAAAAGCAGAAACGATAGGAGGAGTAGAAGAAAATAGGTTAGTGCCATGCAAAGGTTTCCAAAAGATCTCACAACCAGAAAAACACACTTCTGTGGAAAAAGCCAACCATGAACACCAAAGCTTCTTAAGGTTTAAAACTGCAGCATTCCCCCCAACACATACAGAAGAAGACAGACACACACACAAACACACACACACACACACACACACACACACACACACACTAGAAGAGCCACAGAGGAGAAAAAACATCACAGAAGTCGGTAAATCTACATGAAACACTGGCTTAAAGAAAACAGCATGAAAAACGAGGAGCCTGAAGTTAAGTTGAATTCTAAACTTGATTTATTCAGAGATTCTTATTTGCTTTAGACTTTTGAAGAAAAAAATACAAACATAGGTATGCACGTTGAAAATGTTGTGGACCAAGGTGGGTGGCCTGCCTGAGAATCCCACCCCTGGGTGGGGATGGAAGAAATTAGGATGCCCATAAAACCGCCATTTCCCAGCTTCTAGATGTATCTGGAAAGCCCACTTCCATCTGCTCACAGGCACAGGAAGCCCGGCCTCAAGCCCTGCCCCTGCAAGGGCATGCACACACAGTTGGCTCTGAGGCCCACATCTGGCTGAGTTACCTGAGACCAGGAGGCTTCTAGACTCCACCGGCAAGGATTAGAATCCCTTGGTTGTTTCCAAACCCGGCTAAGAATTTGAAGGGCTGTTTCAGAAACTGTTGTCTCTAACAGTTCTCTATGTGGAATATAATTTCCAGAAGACCCCTGATTTGGACAGGAGACCAAACCGAGTCGTTCAAGTGCCGTGACTGTGATGAGAAAGCACGCGTCCCAGGTGCTTAGTCCTAGGAGCTGAGCTTGAGTGACTCCTCGGCATGCACCTGCCTCAAACAAGGCCAGGCCAGCACGCGCTTGGTCCTCACTCCTGCTCTCTATCCACACAAGCTGCCTGTGCCCTTTCTAGCCCCAGGTCTCCAACCAGAACACTCTCCCTCCATGTACAGAATTACTAATTCAAGCCAGTTTAAGATCTGAGCTGTTTGTTGTAATTCTTTTTGTTTTGTTTTGAGACAGGGTTTCTCTGTAGAGTCCTGGCTGCTCTCCAACTCGGCGACCCTCCTGCCTCTGCCTCCCAAGCGCCGAGATCAAAGGTGTGACACCAGTGCCCAGCAGTGGTTTTATTTGACAGAGGACAATGGCACCTCCCTCACATGCATGGTGGCCTACACCTGGAGCCGCGGTTATTCAGGAGGCTGCGAAGGGGGTGACACTGTCTTCTGACACCCACTCACTCAGGATATTGAGCTATGGTTTTGCTGTTTTGTTTTTATCAAGATGTGGTTTCCCTGGCTTCCCTGGAACTCACTCTGTAGACCAGGCTGGCCTCAAACTCACAGATCCACCTGCCTCTGCTTCCCAAGTGCTGGGATTAAAGGTGTGCACCACAACCACCTGGCTCTGGTCTATGTTTGTTTGTTTGTTTAACCAAAGACCTATGTTACAAAGGTGATGAACAACGCAGAATCCCCGCAGCTTGCTTCTGATGTGGGCACTGCACACTGGCCTGCTTCACATTCTTAACACCGTGAAACAGGTCCTAAGAATCTTCCTGATAGACGCGATTAAATACTGAAGTCTGGCTACCTTGCTCGAGATCACACAGCTAGCGGGCCCTAGAGTCTCACCACAGTGGAGTATTGCTCCATTCGTCTGGACTATGTGGACTAACCGCTCCAGGCTCCTCCTGCCCCGGCCAGGTGCACGGGGGATTATACTGGACGGTGTCTGCATGGGGCAGCTGATCAGTGCAGCCAGTGAGGCAGGAAACAAGCTCATTTGTCATCTGGGGGCAGAGCATGTAACTGCCGGGACAGCTGCCCCAGAGCTCTCTTGCTTCCCGGTGTCTCGTCCAGCAGGGCCCGACGCCAGCCAGCCAACCAGCACTAGCTGACTCGAGCAGCTTCCTCCTGTGAATTGTGTTTTAAAGAAATCACCCCAAGGGGCTGGAGAGATGGCTCCAGGTCAAGAGCACCAGCTGTTCTTGCAGAGGACCCGAGTCCAGTTCCCAGCACCCACGCGGTGGCTCACAAGCATCCTTAACTCCAGGCTCTGGGAATCTAATATCGTATTCTGACCTCCAAGGGCACCAGGCATGAATGGGGTCCACATACATATATACAGACATACACACACATAAATAACCTAAAAACCCCATTTGTTTTAAAGAAGGAAATCGTCTACTAGGGTAAGAAGTATAGACTTCCCGGGGAACTCGAGGCTTCTAGTGCTCACCTGGCTAATGTGTGCTATGCGGCAAGTGACAAAATGGCAGCGATTCCTCAGCCTTGTTCCCTGCTGTGGCTCCAACAACAGGGGTCTCACCAGCTTTGACACCCAGATGCTCCTCCGGAGACTGGAGGGAGACCACTGTCTGCCTTCCTCAGCTTGCAGAGCCTCTTTGCACTCCTTCCTTCTCGACCCCTTTGCCCATCTTCAGAGCTGGAAGATAGCATCTCGCCTCAGACACTGCATTGCCTTACTCTTCTCTGACAAATCTCCCTCTCACCTGCAGCCTCACCTTTCCTTTTGGTGGTGCCAGACATGAAATTTAGGACCTACTGCCTGCTAGGGGGGTGCTCTGCTATGGAGCTCCGCACCCAACCCCTGCCCCCCTTTACCTGTAATCCCAGCTACTCTTCCTAGCCCAGCTGACTCAGCTTGACACACCTGTGAAGCCCCTTTTGTCCCTCGAGGGCAGCGTCTCAGGGATGGAGATGGAGATGTGCCGCTCTCAAAAGTGTGCAGGGAGCCGACTACACCGTTTTATTCTCGCTTTTCGCAATGACAGTTCAGCCAGGAAATCTAACCAACTGCTAAGCGGTGATCCGCTGGCGCAGACGGAAGTTCTGAGAGCGCCACAGCCTTCAGTGGGCAATCATCTTTCCAGCCCTCCCAGCACTGGTCTCAGGCAGGCGGGCAGCCTTCCCCGCCACTCCATCCTCCCGTTCCCTACACACAACAAACCAGTGACAGACAAGGCTCCCATCACGATTTCCCTTTCCCTGACATAGTCCTTGAGCAGGAACAAGGAACTGGCACCGGCCAGATGCTCTTAATGGTCTATGGTAAGAATGAAAACTAAATTCCTAAGTTGATAATTTGATCTTTTAGCTCTGTGGTTATGTTTTAAGTACAATGTATTTGTTAGCAAGGTTTGACCCTCGGTTCCAAAACCATCTGTCTGGTATTACTCTGGCCTATTGCTTCTCTCAGGAAAATCAAAACAGTAATTCTGTGGCTCCATAAATCACATGGAGACACTTAGAATGAAATGCCCTCGGCCTGGGGCCCTGACTTCCGTTACCCACACAAGTCACGGCAGAGATCCCAATGGATCTTCAGGCCTGATCCACCTAGAGACGCCACCAGCCTTGGTTCCGTTTAGCACAAGGATCGGAGGCTACAGTCCTGTCAGGGATGGGTTTGGTTTTGTTTTTATCCCGAGGATGTCAGTTCTTGTGAGAGAAAATGGCTTAGTCTGCCCTATCCCCAAGGAGAAAACACACGTCAGAAAACCACTGCCGAGTGAGTAAGCGCTGGCTCCCTGGGAGGCCACCACAGAGCAGCCCGGCTTATGTTGGCAGCGCATGGGAAAGCACCCCATGCTTGTCTGTACACACAGGCGTCCCTCTGAGTGTGGGATGGAGGTGGGGGTGGGGTGGGGATGGGAAGACGCAAAGGGGCAGGCAGGGCAAGCTCTGTGGTGCAGAAACGAAGACCCCTGCCAGCCACGGTAAGCTGGTGTGACACACGCAACTGTGAAGGTTCTGCGCATGTGTCACATGACCACGTGAGGCAGTGTGGAAGGGCAGTACCAGCTGCAACCTCTCAGCGCAGCCTGCCCGGACACTGTAGCTTGCTGCGCCAATCTGCTCTCCACCCTGACATGTAAAGTCATGTGGGAGACAGCAGGAGGTCTCCTCGAGGCTGTAGGTGAAACTGAAGCCTCCTTAATGGGGACTTCCTCAACCGCCTGGGGGGGCATGCGACGTAAACATAGGGGTCTTCAAATGTGGTGTGTGGGCAGCACTAGCAGCAGAGAGCAGTACGGTATCAGCAGGACTGCGCCCTCTGTTGTTGGCTTTGGCCACGGAAGGGATGGTAGGCCAAGGACTGTGGGTGGCCACTAGAAGCTGGAAGAGGCCAGGAAACCAATCCTTCCCCAGAGCCTTCAGAAAGGAATGTTGATCTCTTGTTGATATATTGGTTTTCACCCAGCAAGACTCAAGTCAGACTTGTGTGCTACTGAACCGTAAGACACTATGTCTGTGTTGTTTTAAGCCTCCACGTTTGTGATAATATCCTAACAGCAATTGGGCGCTAACAGAGAAACGGCCGAGGCTCTGAGGGTGTTAAGGCTCCCGAGTGTTTCTGATCTGCAGCAAAGTCTGGGAGCCCTGAGATAAAGGTGTGCTGTGAAGCTTGCTCATGCTGGGATCCACGTGGCAATTTTACCTCAGAAGGTATCAAGTCCCACACAAAACCATGCATCCTGCATTCCCAGTCAGGTCCCCACGGACGCCACGGCCTGCGCTCACCACAGAATGACATGTTCATCAGTTTAGGTCAGAACCCCTACCCGCAACAGGCAAATTTCCTTGAAATGAAAAATAAACAAACACCAGATAGCCCAGGCTTTCTAAATAAACCTTATTATCTTACCAGTACCGTCTCACGGGGAAGGAACTGACCAATGCCTGGATCAAACACAAATCCATAATTGGCCTGTTCACAGCACCAGCAGGGATAGGAACAAGCTGTGCCCACAGTGCTCAGCTGTCGAAGGTCACATTAGGACTGTGGAGACAGAGGGCTCTCCATTTGCTTACGCATCTATTTGCGTGTGACCGATGCTCAACAGCTGGATTTGTTTGTTTATGATGGAGAAGTGGACTGAAACCATGAGAACGATGACCACACTGCTTCTCCCCATTAAGCAAGGGAGTGCCTGCAGAGAGAGACTCCACCCTCCCAGGACTTCCACGCCCACCCCCACGTGATGCTACCTTCCCTCAGAAGGTACCTACCCACCTACCACGGTCTTGTCCCTGGAGCTGAAACGGTGGAACCTTCACAGCACTTTCACCTCCCTACCCTGTCTTTCTTGGCGACGAAGCCAGTACAACCGAAAAGCAAGCCACCTTCAGGAAACAGTTTCGGCCCCACCTTTTATAAAAGACACAGCACTCAGAGGTCTCTGCAAGTCCGAGCTTCACTTGAAGACGTCACCTTCCTGTGGACTACAGGACATGATGCGGGGAAGAGTGCCCAGCCTGACATGAGAGCTCCCACACAGACCAGGGCAGCCCAGCGATGCTGAAGCTTCTCCAGCCTCCTGTCCTGTCTTCTCACCAGGCCATTACTGCAGACTGGATGTCTCCATTTGGCCCTTTCCTTGGCATCTCTGGCTGGACGCAGCTAGTTCGGACTCACAGTCTTCACACCTCTCGACTGCATCCCTCACGGTGGCACTGGCTGTTCCCTGCATGGGTCCCATTCTCCTGTCCTACCGTTCCTCTTGCTCAGGTTCTCACCCCGTACGTAACTCAAGCACAAGAGCCTCGAAGCCCCCAGGCTCCAGAGCGCAGCGGACTACAGGTTCCTCTTTCTCAAACCACATCTGTCGCATCAAACCCTGAACAGACACTGTCAAACGTTTTTTGTTCTGTACCTGGTCACTTTGGACGGGAGAAGAGCAAACTCCCCTGGGTGCAGACACGATGCATGAGGCCCACACAGGGTACCAGACACTGAGCAATTTCACATCCTCCACAAAGAGGGAAAGCTTGGAATAGGTAAATCAGAAAATACTTCTCAAAAGCTAGGTGCAGTGGTGTATGACTGTAATCCCAGCACTTGGGGAAGCAGAGGCAGGCAGATTTCTGTGAGTTCAAGGCCAGTCTGGTCTACAAAGTGAGTATAGGACAGCCAAGGCTACACAGAAAAACCCTGTCTCAAAAACAAAACAAAACAAAAAAACACATAAATAAAAAACCCAAACCAAACCAAAACTTCTCAAAATAGTAAGAGAGGGTATTGCCAGCACACAACTATAATCTCAGGGCTTGGGAAGCAGACACAGAAGGAAGCAATGCAAAGTCAAAGCCAGTCTTATCTATAAAGTGAGTTAAAGGCCGCCAGGGCTATAATAACCAAAATTAGTGTGGCACAAGCCTTTAATCCCAGCACTCGGGAGGCAGAGGCAGGTGGATCTCTCTGAGTTTGAGGCTAGCCTGGTCTACATGGTGAGTTCCAGGTCAGCCAGGGCTACACTGAAAAATCCTGTCTTGAAAAACAAAACAAACAAAAATAGCAGCAACAACAAAAACCTAAATTAAAGCAGTCACTGAGAACTGGAAAGATTTTAGTGACATTTCTTTACACAGCACTTTATAACTGCAATGTAAGTTGTCCACAAACCACCACAACGGCAAGAGGCCACCACAGCTGCCACCTGCAAACCCTGTGTCGCACAGTCAAAGGGACTCACAGTCGCATGAGCCTGTGGTGTTTACCCCAGAAGCAAGCGGCCACCCTCTGACTCCTTACCATTCTGTTCATCCAGCTCATTCCCAATCTCCTGGCCCATCTGCTTTTGGCGACTTATGATAGAGGAGAGGGCATCAAGACCCGCGTCCTGTTCTGAAAGAAAAGGAAAAACAACTAAAAATCCAAGGGAAACATTTTCAAGCTAATAGAAGCACATATATGCATGTATATACAGACTGATACACACACACAGGGACATCTCTCCAGGCAAGAGACACTCTTCAACAGGGGACATGGAAGACAGTGGCTGGCATTAAATACCTCACACCCCAGACTTCCATCATTCCCTCAGAAATTAAATACTTAAATATGAAACAGAAATTGTCCTAAATTTGGCTACACCGACATTTAACCCGCTAGTATGTAATGCCATCAGAACATGTATAACCAACAATATGAAAGAAGGGGGAGATAGAAAGACCTGGAAGGGACAGGAGCTCCACAAGGAGAGCAAGAGAACCAAAAAGTCTGGGCGCAGGGGTCTTTTCTGAGACTGATACTCCAACCAAGGACCATGCATGGAGATAAATCTGGATTTATAAATATGGAAAATAGGGACGCACAAGGCTAACTGAAGCGTGAGGGGCCTGTAGCTCCTGAGCACTGTGTGGTAGGAAGGTCAGTTCAACCCAGGGACAGAAATCCTTGAGGGTTCAATCACCCCACTCTCACTTAGTCCAGGAAATGTACTTAAGAAAATATGCAGCACAGCGGTAATGATCTACACGGAGCTTCCCAAAAACATACCCGCTGTGCTGGAAACCAACTTCCTGCCTCGGTTTATCTTCTGACTACTCTGGAACTCTTCCTGGAGCCCTTTTTCCCCTGTACCAGGTACAACACTTAACACTGATCCTGAGTCTGACTGATGCTTCTAGCATCGCCTAGAAGTCAAGCCTGCGGCCAGGCCTGGAAGAGATTGTCTTGCTCAGGTTACGAGGTGTGCAGGGTCCTAGACTATGTGAAAAGGGGAAGCTGGCTGAGCACGAGCACAGTGCGACCAGCGGCTTCAAGTTCCTGCCACAGGACCCTCCCCACCACGGCAGACTCCACCGTAGAGCGGAATGAACGCGCTTTCTCTTCACCCGCTTTTGTTGTGGTATTTTATTACATCCATAGGAAACATAACCAAGATGCCAGGTCTTAGTTACTTCCTGGGTCCAGCCTTCTTTCTTGGGTATCTCTCCCTCAGGCCTCCCTTCTTCCTGGTTCTGTTCTGGAGAGCCGGACAGGACTGGTACCTGCCAAACACACCCTCTCCCACAGCACTCTGTGCCCAAACCTTCTCTCCTGACAGACTCCTTTGGTGCTTGCTGCTTAATTGCTGGCCAACCGCTGCGGAGCACAGTGGCACCCAGAGGTCAGGGCCTCCCCTACACACCTCTTCCCTGGGTGTTTCCAAAGGAGCACCACCACTGAGGTGCTTCACATTGAGCGGGGACTGTGGGGTCTACACTTCACCCTGGCTCTGCGTGCCAGCTCATGGCAGCAGGGTGCTGGCTCATGGCAGCGGGGTGCCGGCTCCAGCTTCACTTCTTTGTGTGTTTCAGCGCTGCTTCACCTGACAGCTCATCTATGAATGCAGGAGCACGGAATACTCACTCAGGGCTGACGCCTACTCAGGGCGCTGTGTAACTCTTCTTTACGGAATTAAGTCATTATACTTAGCTCTTTGATTCACCTGGAATTTATTTAAACAAGGTGTGAGGCAAGGACCCCTTGGCGATGTTTTTTGACACAGTGTACTTTTTAAAAGCTATAAACAGCCTGCTGTGTCTAGGGACCACTCCACGGCACCATTTTACTGCAAAATCGCTTTATAATGAGGTCCTCTTGGTCCTTAGTAGCAACCTCCTGGATGGCCTCCAAGACAAATCTATCATCAAACTCGCAGTGCTGAGGGATATCCATGCTACAGCAGAAGTCCAAATGTAGCCAGAGAATAATCCAAGATGGACTGAGGGTCAGTGCACTGCGAAACGATGGGAAAATGGCTGAGAAGCAGAAAGCAACTTCCTCTAAGGTTGTCCACTAGGAAAAGATACTGAAGCCCTGACATTGTTTTAATAACGACACAAATGTTGGTGAAAAATAGTTACACTAACCTTTTCTCCCAAGTCTGTTATCTCCTAAAGGTCTCCCTGATGCACAACAGAAAGGAAAAACTCCCCTACTCTTGTAATTTCTGTAACCCATCATCATCCCACAGTCCACACTGGAAGATGTTGGGTAGGTTAAAATGATCCTGTTGATCACCTGAGCTTCTCTGAGCTAAAAACTGACATTTCTAAGAGGCACTGGGCCAGGCTTGGTGGCGCATACCTGTAGTCCCAGCACTCTGGGAGGCAGAGGAAGACGGATCGCTGTGAGTTTGAGGCCAGGCTGGTCTACAAAGCCAAGTCCAGGACAGCCAAGGCCACACAGGGAAGGAAAGCCTGTCTCAAAAAAAACCAAACCAAAACAAAAAACCCAAAAACAAAAAACAAAAGAGGCAATGGTTTGGCCACTTAGTAATAATCAAAACAAAAGACTGCTTCCAACAAAACTATTAGGCTCACTGCAGACAACCCACTTACAAACGGTGGAAGTGGGACACTGAAGTGCTTTACACTGACCAGGGCCTGTGGGGATCTACACATAACCGCTCATTCATACTCCATACTCCACCTCGCTCTATCACAGGGTCCAAGGCTACAATGCCTTGGTCATGGTGTCACAGTGGGTCATTTGCAATATACCAAATCGGAGTCATTCTTCTACTTTACAGTGATGTAGATTTTAAGACATGATCAGCATGGAAGGATAAATAATGCATGTGTACACACACACACATACACACACCCTGACACAGCCAAGATGTCCAAGTTGGAATCCCCGGAACTTGAAACTATGCTACTTTCCATGGAAAAGGCGGCTCTGCAGACGTGAAGATGAAGGAGGTGAGTCTGGAGAATCTAGGTGAAGCTAACACGATTCTATAGCTCTGAGGAACAGAGGTTGCCTAGCCGCTATCAGAAAGACGCATGGCAGAGGATTAGAGGGATGCAGCTGCTGGCACTGACCGGGAAGCTATGAGCCAGGAAATGTGCATCTTCTAGAAGCTGGATAAGGCCAGGGACAGCATCTGCCCGAGGGCCACCAGAAAGGAATGCAGCCAGCTAACACCTTGATCTGAGCCCCTGGAGACCCAGGCTGAACTCCTGACCTTTAAACTGCAGTAATGTGAGTTTTAAGCCACTCCATGCGTGCTAATTTATTGTGGGAGCACTAATACAATCATTTCTGAGAGTCCCTTTGGAACAATTAGGTGTGTAGCTACTTCCTATAGTTAGACAGATGGTTTTTCAGGAAAACCATCCTCTAAAGAACAATTACCCAGTGGTGGGAGGACAGTTTGGTGGCAGTAGATAAAAAACAAAGGGACAGTCATCAGAATGTATCATGCCAAAAACAACAAGCCTGGTTCTAAGCAAGCCACTAAATCTAGCAAATTTACAGAAAATATCTGGGTCACAGAATCTGCTGAACAACTTATATGGAGACGAGCTAAGGGGAAACCACAGGGTAAACAGTTCTGTTTAACAAAGAAACTGCAAAGGAGGGCTGGAGAGGCGGCTCAGAGGTTAGCAGCACTAGCACTGGCTACCCTTCCAGAGGTCCTGAGTGCAATTTCCAGCAACCACATGGTGGCTCATAACCACCTATAATGAGATCTGGTGCCCTCTTCTGGTGTGCAGGCACACATGCAGGCAGAACACTGTATTTGTAATAAATAAATAAATTAATTAATAGGAACTGCAAATGAAAACAGAATAGTCTGTAAAGGATTAAGCCACTACAGGGATGCATCAATTAGCCATAATTTGCAACCTACATCCAGACTCTGAACCAGAGAGTCTAGGGAAAATACTGCAGAAAAATCAGGGAAATTGGAAACTGTCTGCTATTTGATTGCTCTGAGGAATGGTTTCTATTTTCGCAGGAGTGATGGTTGCATCTTAGTCTTTTTATATAATTTTTTTAAATAGTCCTGACACAGAGAGATGACCCTGAGGGTAAGAGCTCATACTGCTTTGCAAAGGACTCAAATTCAGTTTCCAGCACCAACACACTGGGTTCCTTACAATCACCTGTAACTCCAGGAGAACAGACACTCTTTTCTAGACTCATGAGCACCCATGGTCACGCGTGTGCAGAACACACACAGACACATGCACACATAACATAATTAAAAAAAAAATAAACCTATCTTTAAAAAAAAAAGTCTTTATATTTTATAAGCATGTTTTAGGAGATTTAGATAGAATATTCTGAAGTATTCACCACTGAAATGACATAATGTCTGGGCTTCACTTTATAAATAATCCCAGGGCATGTGTGTAGGGAGCTCGGCCCCAGAGCCCACAGTAAAGACTAGGTGTGGGGCATGTGCATGTCATCCCGGCACTGGGCAGCAGAGCCAGAGATGGCCGGGTCCTGCTGAGCAGCCAGCTTAGCTAACCGGCAGGCCCCAGGCCTCCGTAAGAGGAAGAAGGTAGACAGCTTCTGAGAAACACCCAAGGTGATCTTTAACCACCACACGTACAAAAAAGCATGTGTGTGCACATGTGTATATACACATACAATCCTGGAGGTAGGTAAGCGGGTACATACGCATAAAACCAAACTAGCTATCGGGAGAAAATTAGTGAGGCAGGGCGAGGAAAAGAACACAACTTCCTCTACTGTATCTGAAATTCCCCAGAGCAAAAAGTCATCAACACGTTACTAACTAAGGGGAGGAGGCCAGAGCTGTGACTCCGCCGTAGCACACTCGCCTCGCATGCGCAAGGCCCCCAGTTCAGTCCCCAGCACCATCTAAACAAAAGCAAGCAGAGGGACCGGAACCTGCCTCAGGGTGACAGTGCTCTCTTCCTTCGCTTAGAGCCCAGCTGGCGGCACAGAGAGCCTCCCTGTGTTAGCAAGGACCTACACATGGACCCTTGGCTGTGTCTGAGTCAGCACGTGGCCACAGAGGGCTTCTCTGGCTTTCTGGGAAAAAACAGATAACAGTTTCTGTTACATACAAAGACTCTGGCATCACTGCGTTTAGTCCTCTAAGTTTAGGAAGCCAAAAAAAAAAAAAAAAAAAAAAACCCAAACAGTTGATGTTATTATGTCCAGTACCCAAAGAGAAGAATGGACGTCTCATACTTAACATATGAAAGGAATGCTCCCTGAAAAACAGAGAAGATGAGGAAAAGATGAGGTCAACTTTAAAATAATAACAACAATAATAAAGATTAAGTCAGGCCAGACAAGGTGCTCCTCACTGTGCTCAGGCCCTCAGAGCAAGGTCTTAAGAACAGATGGTCTACTTTTAGTTTAGTTTTAAGATTTTAGGAAAGGAAATCTCCCAGTATATGTGGTAGCTACAGGGAAGAGTATCCTCAAGAAAGCTGTCTGTAATTAGAACTATCCCAAGATTACCTACCAAGATTATCACTGTAAAATAGACTCTGGCTAGTCATCCTTCTCTGTCCCCATTTCACAGGAAAATATCTAAGAGACTATGGTAGTTGCTCCTGACTTTATTCCCAATTTGAGGGGATTTAGAATCACCACGGCAACAAAACTGTGTGCATACCTGTGAGGAATTTTCTAGATTGGGTGAGCTGAGGCAGGAAGACCCACTGTAAATGTGGGCAGTGCCATTTCATGGGCTGTGGCCTAGACTGAATACCAGGGAGGAAGAGGGCCGGGGGCAGCGTTTGTCTCCCTGCTTCCTTCTGGCAGATGCAATGTGGCCTTCAACTCCTGCTGTGGTGACTTCCCTGTGACAGACTCCATCAGACCGTGAGCCAGAATAAACCACTCTTTCCTCAGGCTCCTCTGGCAGGCACTGTGTCCCAGCAGTTACAAAAGCAACTCTCTGAGACCAAGAAGTCTGCAGCAAACGCTCAAATCCAGAAAGAACAGCTTCGGAATAGCGGAGAGCAGACTGTGCTAACTTAGGCACCTCACCAACAGAATCCTAAGCAGAGTGGGGACCCGCACTTCACGCCCTGTAGTCTGACAAGGGTACAGGAGCCTACACTGAGCACTGTGTCCTTCCTCCGCTCTATCCTGATCCTGAGCAGACCAAGTTACTGTCCCCACCACGGTCACCTCTACTAGTGCCTAGGTACATCCCAAGCTACTGCTTAAGTATCGGACTAGCCTTAGGTAGCTGGCTGTCATGAGACCTAGCTTCTCTGCTGAGCAAGAAAGGTATTCACGGCCCTCAAGTCTGTGATGTATCAATAATTTGGAGGTGGTTTCCAGAGTATTTCTGTTTCCACCCTAAAGTACAAAAAAAGGCTTCCATGGGCCAACAGGCAATCTGAAAAAGCCTTTTCTGACTCTTCTTTATCCAGGACAGGACCCAGCGATAGAGAGTCACAGCACACCCCAGGTTCCTGGAGCACAGGAAAGGCTACTAAGTATTTAGGGTAAAGACTACTTTCACGTTCGTGTTGATCTTGAAAAATAGCTTTGCTCCACCAGCAAAGCATCATGGAAGCATTTCAAAGCACAACAGGAAGAAAGAATAGGAAAAGAAAGTGACCCAAAATGCAGGCTCCTCCAATGCCTGTCCCAACACCCAGAGGCCAGCAGGCTTGCAAGGGTGGGGATCTCGGTGGGAGAAGCTATGGTTTGGAGAAGCCGCTGAGCAGCAGTCAGGGAATGCACTCACACAAAACCTGAGCAAGCCCAGAGTGCAGCACATTCTCAGGGCCAGAAATACTTTTCCTGACTGAAAACAGCTTTCCTTGGCAAACAGCAACGACAGGAAAATCCACTTGTATTAGCGCTAGGCAGTCCTCCCAGAAACCATGGCTGCTGCAGAGTAACGGGCTGCGTGTGAGTTGCTGTGCTCTGTGTTAAGCTGGGCTGCTTTTCATCTGTTCACTTCCTGTCAAACATAGTAATGGGTGAAGTATGCAAAATCAAAGACAGGGAGTGCCAGTGTTTTGTTTACCAGGTAATTTCATTGTGAAGAGAGCTCAAAATAGAATTAGACTCCTGTTTCTGGTCCAGATGGACTGACAGGGACCAGATTTCCTTCTGGCCTGGATGGGCAAGGAGCAAGGAAAACATGTAAGATATCCAAAGCCACGGTTTCAAGAAACATATTATCAGCTGACATGGCAAGAGCTCCGAGTGAGGGAAGCAAATGTGATGCGCTCTAAGTCCGCCCAGATTGCTGCCTTGTGCATGTTCCCACTGTGGTGCGGGCTGGAGAGCCCGTGTGGAACCCAGTATGCTGAATTGAGTCCAAAGGGGTCAATACGTAGGGGGCTAGGAAGAGGAGGGCCGCACGGAGACAGCCCTGTAGTCGTGCAAGGCATCTACTCCAAGTCCTCCCGGAGAGTCAGTCAGGGCTCTTCCATAGCGAGACAGAGACCCAGGGCTGAGTCACTTCAAAGGGTGGAAGGAACCACACTCTGAAGTCAACCAGGGCAAGACACTGTTCCCGCTCCACCAAGTGGGTCACCTCAGGACTCCTAGGGCACCAAGCAGAATACCCAGAGTGCTTTGGGCTCAGGAGTGGAGGAAATTGCCGGAGGAAGACATGTCCTGTAGGGGGCCACATAGGAAGCATTTGAGGCTTTGTGGTTCATAAGGTCCCCGGAGCAGTTATTCAAGTGGGAAAGCATCTACAAATACCGTGTAAGTGAGTGAGCGTGGCTGTGTTCCCATAAAACTGAATTTATGAGCCCTGAACTTTTAATCTCACATAATTTTTACAAGTCACAAAATATTCTTTTGATTATTTTTTTACCATTTAAAAATTTTAAAGCTGTTTTTTAACTTGCACACCATTCAAAAATAAGATTTGGCTCATAGGCCAGGGTTTACTGATCCATGCCCTAAAATATTTTAAACACTTCTTTCATCTGTCTTTAAAAGCAAGACGCAGGGCCAGTGAGATGGGTCAGCTACGAAAAGCACTTGCCTCATGGGCCTGATGATCCGAGTTTGATTCCAGATCACATGCAAAGCTGGAAGGAAAGAATGGACTCCACAAAGTTGCCTTCTGACCTCAAATGTGCACCATGATATGTGTGTCCCTACACGTTATACATACATATATAAGTACATACATAATAAAATAAAACATTTTAAATATATGAAAATAAAAGCATGACCCGAATAATACAACTGTACCCCACAACAACTCATGAAAATATTTCTAGAAAATTCAGAACCAGCCAGTACTGAAAACGAAAAAGAAGAAAACTTGGATGCAAATAAACAGTTCCTATTAAGAACAGAAACAAGGCAAGACTGTCTGCTTTCAACACTGTACTAGGTTGTAGCAAGTACAATACAGCAAGAAGGATGAATAAACGGTATTATATTGAAATTTAAAGTACAGTTGTCTTACTCAGTATATTAACTAGATTCAACAAAGAAGCTGCTAGAGCACAGTGAGAGGAAAGCAAAGTTGTCGGATCCAAAAACAATACAAATACAAGCGGCAGCTTTATATAGGAGTAGTAATCGGACACTGAACACCTAAAAGTGCTAGTCACGATGAAAGTGTAAAAAACTTAGGAGTAAGTGTGACCGAAGACATATGAGGTGTGTGAGGTGAGAACTGGAAAGCAATGCTAAGAAAACTTAGAACGTGAGTAGAGCTGCCGCCAGGAACTTACCCGTGTTATGGGCCTGGACTTTCTCCTTGATGCGACACCAGAACCTTCCTAACAAACTAAAAGTGTTACCACACTCAGGATTACAGATGCCACGATGCCATTTATCTCAAAAATTCAAAGCTGACTTTGAAGTTCAGATAGAAGTATGAAAGACCTAGGAATAGCGGAAACTACGGGGAGAAGATCGAAGCACAGTCCGAGGACTGTGCTGCTTGGTTTGGCAGTCTGCCAGAAAGACACAACATTCAAGACCCCTAGAAACAAGCAGACCAATGGGTAAGGACAGAGCACAGTGGTCAAAGCTATGGCCACGCGATTGGATCTGACAAAAGTAGAGACTCAGTAGTCAAAGTAGCCTTTTTATCTTTTGATGCCTCTAAGTCAAATAGACACGTAGGCGCCCGTGCCTACTTAACAATTCAAAATAGTCCACACACCTAATGTAAAAAGCTAACATTATAAAGTTACCAGAAATAAAAAGGCAGTGCCTTTTTAATCAATAAAAAAAATCTGTGCCTTCGGCCTACTGAATGTTCTCTTAGATATCATCAAAACATAAATCACACAAGAAAGAACTGATCAGCTGGACTTAAGAATGTCTGCACTTTGAAAACTATCACCAAGAGAGTGAAAAGGAAACACACAGAAGGAATGAAAGATCTGTAAAATGTGGGTGTGGCTCTGGGTCCTACACTTGTCACCGCCCAGCCTTCCAGCCTTGCAGGATCCTAAGTAAACTTGTTTTACTTTTAAAAGCAAACCCCAAAGATGGCTGACAAAAGAGCTGTGAGCGAGCATATGAAAATACCTTACAAGTTAATAAAAGAGTAAAGCAGTTCTAAAGACATTTTAGGAAAAAAGAAACCAACACGTGTAAAGAGTCATGTGACAATCCAGATCCATTTAAAAATTATCTGTAGAGAAAGAAGCCAGACCCCTTCCCCCTAGAGAGTAAAACTGTATGTGTATGAGTCTACCTGCATGAATCTGTAGAAAAGAGAAGCCAATTAATAGTGATAGAAAACAGGTCAGCTGTTGTTAGGAATGGGGAGAGACAACAGGAAGATGCTCAGAGAGACATGAAGGACCTTCCGAGAACTTGACTGCAGTGATGGTCTCATCCTATATATGTACCTCATGGTCCTACTTTCCTAAAATACATGTACTTATACTAAACATATGTTTATCTGTATATGCAAACAAGACTGAGGTCACACATACTAATCCTCTTAGGATTCTGAGACTACAGAAGCAACAGAGCACTTTCCATCTTGCTTGAACCCTTAGCAACAGAGAATTTTAAAAACGAAAAACTTAAAAAACAAAACAAAACAAAAAAAAAACATGTTTTGCCAGGTGTAATGGTGCACACTTTTAATCCCAGCACTCAGGCAGTGGAGGCAAAAGGATCCGTAAGTTTGAGGCCAGCCTGGTTTACAGTGAGGTCCAGGGAAAGTCTGAGGGTCCAGACAAACTTGAGGGTGAAAGGGTGAAAGGATAAACTGATGACTGACACCTGAGTCAACAGCAGCAATGAAATATTTCCCTCAAGCATCTTGAGGCCAAAAAAAAAAAAAAGTCATGAGCTTTACAGCAACAACCATTTGGACTTTAATTTTCAGTGGAGAGAAGGAGAATAGTCAAGACTAGTGTCAGAGCAGCCCAGTTTGTGACCCATAGTCCTAGGTAATTGGTACCTTGAATAATTTTCTGCTGCTGTTGCCGGATCTCATCAAAACCCAAACCTCTGGTCTCCTCTGGCTCCTCACAGAGCCAAGGGTTGGGCGCTCCTCGCTTCGCTTCTTCGCTCATCAGGCTGGACCTGAGAACGACAGCAAACACATTACATATCTCACGAAACACAACCTGGCTGAAAAATCACTCCCATGAGCCTGGAGCTTGCCAGCCTGAAGTGCTCTGGAAAGCCATCTCCTCGGTCGACCACACTCTTGGCTTATTCTAGAGAGCGTGTCCAGGGCTGTAAGAGACCTGAGGCTGTTACACGATAAAGAGACGATAAAGCACAATGACGAGATGGTGGGAGATCCCAGCATTCTCCTAATCCTCCAGGGTACCCTGGACTCGCAAACCACAGGAATTGGTAAGACAGGCCACGGGGCCAACAGGACGCCGTAGCTATCAGAACAAATTTTGTTTCGTAGACTTTGTAACACAGAAGGCACAAATATTTTTTCCTGCAAGTATACCACTATATACTTACAGGTTACAGTGTAAAACGATAGTAAAATTTCCCATTAAAGGGTGCTTGGTTGCTCAAAGACACACATGCAGCGTTTCAAATGCAATTGTGACTACAGTCATAGCAACCACACGCTGTTGTGATCAGTGGCCCCTTGAGGAAACCCACAACACACCCTGGTCTCCTGTCTAAGAAGAGGGAAGGAACACAGTTCCTGCCGCGGCCTCCCTGTCCAAAGGATGTGAGAATTATGGTGCCCTGGAAACTGCCTCTGACTACTGCAGCGCAGAGTTGGGCTGAATTCACACTGTTGCTCTGGTGGAGCCCGGCCCCTGGGAGAGGGCGTGGCGGCGTGGACAGAGCAGCTGCCGTGCACAGGCACTCCCGGTGACAGTGTGTGCACTCTTTCGTCCCCCAGTGGCTGGTCCCTCTTCAGACCCTGATGGCATCTCTTGTTGTGTCCCTGTGCTGGGCCTTTCTACGGCTAGCCTTCTGCCCACTGAGGAAGCAGGCTGTGGGGTCACCCCCTTCGCTGCACCTGCTCCCCAGGGCAGGGCTCACAGCCGCCAGCACGTCACTAACGGGCGACACAGGGACAGCGACCTCTACCCGGGGTGTCGGCAAGGATGAAGCCCACCAGTCTCTGCAGTCAATGACCACCTCTCCCACGCTCAGTGCTCGGGAGGCACCAACGGTAGGGACAAGGAAAAACAAGCCACGCACAATCTGGCCACACTTCTGCCCTGACAGCACACAGCTTCTCCTTGTAGCTGCTGTCCTCGTGTGTGTGTGTGTGTGTGTGTGTGTGTGTGTGTGTGTGTGTGTGTGTGTGTGTTGGTGACAGTAATAACCTGTTTGTGTGGGTCTGGAAGGGAGTGGTAATGAATGTGTCCTGAATACAGTGCTTGGGAAAAAACATCTTTTTCAATAAATTAACTGTTTTCACTATCCCAATTACTACGTCGTCTACCAGCAGACATTAGAATTATTTTTAATAAATATATCCCAAAATTCTATTAATTTCATTTTTTACCACTTCAAAAGTTAAATAAAAATATAAGCTACATCCTTTAAGAAAACCTGGGCTAAATGCAAAGCCCATTTTGATTCTTTGGCTAAGATTCTCCCCACAGGTCTGGTCTCTTATTCAAATGTACCAATTAACATGTCAAACCCAACTGTGACTTTCCTCCAGTCTATCAAAAAGATAGACGTGTTCTCTGAGGCCTTGCTTTACATGATTGGCCCCAAGAACCCAAGATGTCGAGTTTCACACTTACTCCGCATGATAATCACTTAGCTTCACCTCGCTTTGAAGACAGGGAAGAAAGTGATGAAAAGGGAAGCAGAGGAGGCAATCTGCAATCCAAACACACCCATTAACTCCCAAGTCATCTTGCAAGTGCCAGCATGACACACATGGAATTGTACGTGGCCACCGAAAAAGCCCGGGTTAGGACTGGCCGTAAGAATCACCTGAGGCTCACACGTGCACCAGAGGCCAGCTTCAAGAGCCATTCCAGCCAGCGTGCTGCAACACCCTGCTATGAGAACCCCCGCCACACACACACACACACACACACACGCACACGCACGCAAACACGCACACATACACAGAGTTAAGGTATTAGTATTAAGGGACAAGAAAAACCCAATAAATGTGAGGTGTTATTAAGCAATCTCAACAAATGGCAAATGAGGACTATAGCTTTGTTTGTGTGTGTTGTGTGTGTGTGTGCTTTGTGTGTGTGTGTGATATGTGCACACTTTGATCACTCCTTAGGGAATAAAAGTGAAAATGTGAACACAAGCTAACACCAATAGCACACGCGATACAGCGAAAAGACTTCCCGGTGTGACGTACTTCCGGAGCTGAGCCACGGCTGACTCCCTGCTCAGCCGAGTTGGTGTCCCTGAGCTACTCATGTACCAGACCCGCCGGGAATGCACCGTCAGCATTCCTACGTGCCTGTGTGTCTGCACGCCATTCTTCTCCTCAGCTCTCACACCCCACATTTGGGGTGATGCCTATTCAGGGTCAGTACGGTCCTCCAAGGAGTGGCCCCTAGAATCAGACCAGACTGACGGTAAGGGAGAAATGACACACGCATAGGTAAAAAGAAGCCAAGGGTCAGCCCTCAAGCCACATACACACAGGTAACCTGACATGAAAACACGGGCTGAGCAGGCCACACTTACATATTTAGGAATGTTTGTGATATCAGTGTGTGTAAAACATTTACATACACATATGTAAAATAACAATGAAAGAAAAAGAGGTGAAGAAACTGGGGGAACACACGGGAGGGGTTGAAGAAAGAATTGTTTTAATTTCAAAATAATTATAAAGGATTTTTAAAAGGAAGCCCTTCAAATGAAAATTAAAAAAAAAAGCAAGACATGCCCCCCCTCCCTCTACCCTGCAGGAAAATCACCAGGGTGAAGACCTTCCAACCAATCTCTGCCCTTGGCATCCTCCCACAGGTGCTCTGCCGCCTGCCTCATTTAAGAATCCTCAAGTAGTAAGCTCCGCAAGGTCAAACCCTCTCCTTTGCCCAGAGCTTTTCTTCTCCCCAGTTCTGGCTTCTGTGCAGTGAGCTAGCCAGAGCTGCTGCTGTTGCTCTTGTGTTCCCCTGCTCACTAGGAGCGAGGTCTCCCTTGAAGATGGCGCTCCCACGTTCCTGTCCTCATTCTGCAGCCACCCAGTACCCATTGTTCCAGCTTCAGACCCTCATCGCCTCTTCTGGAGGCCCAGTCACCCTCATCCAATTATCTTATATGTGCTGTGAGAATGGCCTAATGCTGCGCTCTTACCATACCATCTCCATAGCGTATGACTTCTGTGACTCCCTGGAACTATAGTGCAAGTGTGAGCTTTAAAAGATGGCCTCGGCAGTGTCATCTCCCAAATCCCCCTTCCACACCCTTCTTCTACCTGAGCCCTCCACCCTGCTCTCTACCACTCAGACAAAGGCACAAACTTTCACACTCTCATGTTTTCGCATGAGTCTATAGTGCCTCCACTCCGACCCCTTTGTCCATCTGGCAAAATTCTACTCATCCCCTAAGTCTCAACTCAAATGTCACTTTTGCTGCTGAGCCCTCCCTGAGCCCCGCTCCATCCCCCTTTCCTGGAATCGCTGGGCTCCCATGGCACCGTGTGCACAGCCTCTGCCGTGGCATTCATCAAGCAGGACTGGAGGTAGTTATTTACCCATCTGTCGCCCCTTCCTAAATCATGAGCTCGGTGAGAAAGGAGGCCACATGACGGTGCTGACATCCCCAGCACCCAGAACTGGGGCCTCAGAATAGGCTGGAAGAGCAGCACTCGGGAGAAACTTACAAAACCAGCGGGAACCACTGAGGGCTTTGGCCAGAGGGCCCAGAACGAGAACTGTGCTTGGCAGTTCCATCTTGAGAAATTCAAACAAACGTCATGACCAACCGCTACCTGCCTTCTGGACTCAGCAGCGAGGACTGACGCGCTGATGCAGACAGACAGAATTCTGTCAGTGAAAGGCCTTCCAGCTCAACCTCGCCATCACAGTGACTAGTCAGGAGAGCTATTACATTAATCAAAGGACAAGCCGATTGCTAGGCTTCTGAGGGAGAGCAGACTTGATCACAGTGGACCCTAGCGCTACCACACAGAGGGCTATGGCTGCGCTGTCTCCTGTTTCCTTTTTTGAGATGAGGCCAAGCAGGCCTTGAATTCTTGGGCTCAACAATTCTTCAGCTCCACCTTCAGTGGAAGCTGACACTACATGAGGGGTGGCAGTGGTATGTGTGTGTTTGGTTTTTTAATAAATCAATAATTTCTGCCCATATTCTTTGAAGGTTGACCTTATCTATAATAATAATAAAAATCAATAAACATGACAGTACGTTAGGGTTCTCAAAATGTTTCATAATCACTTATAAGGACACACCGTGATTTCATTTTCAGCCTCCAAAGAAAATCGTACACACTATTAAATTATAATAACACGAGGACAGGCACACAGATAATCCATCTCCCTGCTGACAAATTCAGTTGGAACCTGTCAGAGTTCACTGAGAGGGCATTCTTATCAACTGAACATCGAGCTGTAAAGAAGTGAATTCCAAGAAGTAGCTTTTCTTAGCATTTCAAAAAGGTGTCAGCCGACTATGGAAAAATGTTTGTTTTGTCTGGAAAAAAAAATATCAGTGTTTGAGCATTCACAGACCTCAGAGAGGTTTAGAGTTAGAAGCAGTGAAGCTATTTCTAGGGTGTCAGAGAGCTGGGTCTCATTGACAAAGGTTTCTAGCTAGCCTTGCCCACAGATGTGAAAATGCCCCTATGGTATAAAAGGCTAATTCCTTTTTTTCAAAACGTTTTGTGTAGTTTTGCTCTGTGAATATAAAGATGCAGAGAGGCTCAAATTTCAATCAGACAGGGACTCTCTGCCATGAATTCTTCAGAGACACACTCTGGCAACAATGTACAGACTGGATTACACTGAGGAGAGGCTGCCGCGGGGAGGCAGGCAGAAAGGCCGGTGCCGAAACGGAGGTGGGTGGCAAAGGAAGCGGGGAGAAGGGAAACAACAACTGGGAACGGTGAGCAGCAGGCAATTAGCACGATGATTTAATGCTACTCATCCGAGGGGGTAGATGGGATGCAGGGGTGAACGCTTCGAAGCCTGCCTGACTTGAGAGAATCAACACAGCTTAGGGAAGGAAATGTCTCATTAACATTCGAAGTTCAACACAGCTTCTAAAAGCAAACCCCAAACCAACCCATGGCCACGAGGCCATGATCGATGGAGGTGCGGATGCTTCCTTCAGCCTGATAGGCCGGTCTCCTCCTTTGTGTTCCATCCACCCTTCCTTCCATCTTACCCACTCACCCACCTACTCACACATCCATCCACTCAACTGAATGGCTTCCGTATAGCCGCTGTTAATCTAGGGGCTGAGAAGCGAACAGGGTACAAATACCTGGTCTCATAAGGCAGACGCACTAGGGATGGAGAAGGCCCAACACGGTGCTTAACCCAGCATTGATTCTCAAGATATTTTCATTGTTAATTTCAATAAGAGCCCCAGTGAGTTCAAGTGCAGAGGAAATCACTCAGAATCAGATGTTTCCTCACCTGTCGCCTGGGAAAGGGCATTTCACCACAAACCTGCTGTAATCAGTATTTTCCTACCTCCCTCCTTCCTTTAGTGGAGGGATCAGACCCAGGGCCTGTGCATGGCTGGCCCCCCCCTCACCACTGAGCAGTACCTCCAACTGTTTTCCCCAGTTTTAAACTAATCCCATTTTTCTCCTGAAGCGCTTGCCAAACTTAGCTGGGTGACGAAGTGACACAGTTTAAGAAAGGGTATTTCTCTCATTGCCTTTCTAATGTCAGTGTTCCGGCTAGCAACAGCCCTCAAGTAGGCCTGCTGTTTACACAGCATGGCCTCTCGGGTAAGGGTGCTGGCAGTCCAGCGGCTACACCGTCAGCCTCCTGCAGCCCAGCAATCTTTCCTATTCTTTCTTAACATCCCATCAGTTGCTTCTCTTTTTTTAGTTTTTTGAGATAGGGTTTCTCGGTGTAGCCCTGGCTGTCCTGGAACCTGCTGGCCTTGAACCCAGAGGTTCTGCCTCCGATTGCTAGGGTTAAAGGCGTGTGCCGCCATTGCCTAGCTTAAATGGAAATCTTGACAAACAGTTCGCAGGCTGTGGAAGGAAGGGCTGCCTGCCGGAGGACATTATTTTGGCCTCCATTCCAAATATCAGAAGTCAGAGTACTACCCCCGAGGAAAGTCACCCCTGCAATCTAAAATCAGCACCAAACAAAGGGCGCTTCAGTTGAACTGATGCCACAGGTGCCTTAAACATAGAAAGGCAACTAGTGACCCCAACAAAACCTAAGCCTTCCTTGCACTCTGTGAGGACCAATCATGTTACCAGCCTCGCGGTGACAGAGTGCCCTCTGCTGGTCAGTGGTGGAAGTTCAGCTACAATAAGCGGCCAGCAGTGATGGTGAGCAGCTCCGTGCTTTGTTAATACACAATTAAGCACACTTAGAAGCAGGGTGTGCAATAGTGATGGAGATTCTCACATGTGAGGGGGAGCCACAGATCTGGGCACTGCCCTCTGCCCTCCGTTCGCTTGGTTCTTTACAGCCAGCAGCTTCAAGGCGAATCCGGTGAGGGTCCGGATGAGAGAACAGCACGCGGTCTACCTTGCCCAGCTCTGCCGTAACATTAGCCCCCCATACCCAGCGCGCTTGTTTCTAGTGCGTTACCTCATGAAGCCATGCTGAAGCGCGCCCGTCACTGTGTGCACCGGCGCTGTCTGGGAACAAGCACGCTACGTGGAGTGTCACAAAATCACTGGCTGGCAAGCAAGAGTGTACAAATCTGTTTGGCAACTGGTGTAGAAAGATGCAAATATGGCACGGAAAGACTAATTAAGGGTGTCAAACGGCGATGCAAATACAACCAATGCACACAGAGCCAGGGACCACCTACACAGCCGTCCTTCGACCTCAACAATTCAGTTTTTATTACACTGACTCAGCCAACTCACACCTAAAATGCAAATCAGTGAGATGGAGGCCCATACTTTTAACTGTGGTACCTTTTGCCTTAGGGACAGAACCCAGGAGTTTTTACGGCCCCCTCGGGTGACTTTTATTCAAGCAGCTCGACACCCATCCACAGACTGGTGTGGAAGCTACTGCTCTCAGGGCCGTGGACTCCAGGAAAGCACAAAGTGGAGCGGGCAGGGTGGCACACGCCTGTACCCCAGCTCTCGGGAACTGAGGCAGGGTTCTGCAAGTCTGGGCCAGCCCGGGGTACACAGGGAGATCTTGACTTGAAAAAGTTCCCAACAGAATGAGTGCTTGGTGTACTAAGTGCGTTCAGTCTCTCAGGACTTCTCAAGCCTCGTGTCCACATTCTCATCCTCCTTCCCCTCACACCAACTTCTCCTTCTGATTGCCTACACCAAGTTTATGGACCATGGCACGCAGCTCTGCAGGCTGTCTGTCACCCGCTACTGTGTTGTTCTTTGGTCATCTTGTAGAAGACAGAACGACCTTTTTGTGTGGCATGCCCTCTGGCTTCTCTCCTGCCAGGGTCAGTGAGAGCAAGCGCTCGGCCCTGGTCACAGGACACTTTCTACTTCACACGCACCGCATGTCTGAGTGTCACATGCACTCCTCATCCATAAACCAAAAAAGAGTAATCCTTCCTTTGCCACGTCTGCAGGCTGTGGAAGTAAAATTCGATCAATCAGCAGATTGATCACTCTAATCTACCTACCTAACTTTGAATTTCTTAACCTTTATTTATTAAAAAGTTGACCTTGGGAGACTGAGGAGATGGCTCAGTTGGTAAATATAAACATTTGCCATATAAACATGAGGCTCTTACTTCAATCCCTAGCATCTGTGTTAAAACAAAGAAAAAAACAAAAACACACAGGGTATGGCAGTACATGCCTATAATTCCAGCATGTGTGGGAGTGGGGGCGGGGCGCGGGGGGGGGCTGAGGCAGGAGGCTCCCTCAGCTTGCTGACAGCCATTCTAGCATGATCACTGAGACCCAGGTGGAAAGTAGCTGAAGAACCACCAGTGTCCCCCCCATGGCCTCCACATGCACACACACATACAGAAGGGAAACAGGCAAAACTTGGAAAGTGTTCAACATATTGAAAACAAAAAGACAAGCAGGGCCTGATGGCACATGCCTTTCACCCCAGCACTTTGGAGACAGAGGCAGGTGGATCTCTGTGAGTTCAAGGCCAGCCTGGTCTACAAAGAGAGTCCAGGACAGCCAACACTACATGAGAAACCCTGTCTTAAAGAAGAAAAAACAAAGTAGCAAAGAAAAAAAAGACAGCAAACTAATACACGGCGTACACTGTAACTGCTCTTCCCTCCTCCTCATTAATGGACTAGAATTTTCTCCTTTTCAGTTCCCAAATAACTTTTATAATTGAAAATTAATACATGCAGCTGCACAGATCTTTATTTTCCATGCCCAAAGTCATTACTGCACCATTATAATACCAAGTACCAAAATGCAGACCAGACTTTTTTTCTCCCATAGATGACCAACCCCCCCCCCCCCAGTTCTGTGGCACCCACTGATGGCGACAGGCCGGGAAACGGGCCCTCCCACACACTGCTGGCAGGCAGCACGACTTCTAAGAAACAGACAGGGCAGTACATTTCCAACACGCACATCCCGGGGTCCTGTCCCACAGGGACAGAGGCCTCAGTGCCCGCAGTATTTGCCTTCGCCATGTACATAATTAAAAAAGAAAGAAAACAAACGAACCGACAATAACAACGCGGACAGCGGGTACAAGAATGACTCCATGTTTATAACTGCAAAGCACTCACTGCTGCAAAGCACGTCTCAAAGCTACTCACTTGGAGGATGCCCAAACCTAAATGAAAAAGGCAAATTCCAGAGAAAGGTACATACTACAATTCTGTTTTCAGAAAAACACACTTAAAGCAACATACTCCTAAGAGTAAGCAACAGTAAGCGTGAAGAGGAAAACTCTCCACCATTAGCACTGGTGGCTTTGGGAGCCCGGCACTGGGGAAAGGAAAGACAATATATGTTGGCATTGTATGTCAGCATGAGCACGGGTCGTGCTGACAAGCTGTTCTCAAGCATGGTCATCCTCCTGCAAGCCCAGGACTCAGGAGGCAGAGGCCACATGTTCAAGCTCAGGAGGGGCCGTACAGTGGGCACTGCTCTTCTCCCCCGGAAGTGGAAAGTGAAGAAGAGCCACTCCCCTGTGAGGAGGGAGGGAAGGAGAGACAAGAGAAGATGACAGGAAACAAGACCTCCATAACATGGGATCCCAGTATCATGTAAAATGTGAAGTTTGGTATATCAGAGCTAAAAAGTACATTTTTTTAAAAAGTAACTGGCAGCCTGTGTGGAAACTATTAGAAAGACAAGAACAGAACGGAAGGACTGGGCTTGGCAGCACGCACAGACAACCCAGCCCTTGGGAGGACGAGGCAGGAGAATCAGGAATTCAAGGCTATCTGTGGTCATTACGAGCAGCCTGGGCTATTAGCGACTGTGGAGAGAGGGAGAAGAGGAACGGGGGAGAGGGAGGGAAAATGAGGGGAGTGGGGAGGAGCAGCAGGGGAAGCCAGACAAGGGTGGGTGTGGGTTCGTGCACTCCCATGTGAGCGTGCACTGATTTGTATGAGGGAAAAAGCAATGCGTGAAAAAGATACCTAAGAGAAAAACCGGCAATAAGCAGAGCAGGCTCGGGGCACAGTCTGGAGCCCGTGACAGGGACATACCAGGCAGACCTGCAGTCCACACAGATGGAGAGCAAAGGCCAAGGCAGAACTGGAAGGCAGCCTGATGCCTTTTCTAACACGCAGGAAGACGCACAAGCAACTTTCACATTCTCCCCTTGCTCTCAGGGAGGGAAAATGCCCATGGTCCAAACCCAGCCAAGAGAAGCTGGGTGTGTTTCCGCTTCTGCTGACTTACATCCCCACCTTGTGGTCTCCTCAGGGCACAGCTTTTCTGCTTAGATATGTACATATGGGTTAGAGTATGTATTTATACATGCATTTAATTCACGCGGAACACATAAAATGAAGGGCCAAAGCGGACAGGTCATAAACAGTACAGTGACTACCTCCCATCAAGTGCTACCAGGGCAAGGAACAGCAGCATCCAAATCCCGGAAGCCGCTTCATTTAGATATGCAGTGAGTGCGCATGGGGGGCGGGGGAGCAGGGCACACAGCAGCTGTGCACGAACGGCTTGTTCCTCCATTGCACCTCGTGCTCCAGGCGAGCTGGCCCGCAAGCGCCCAGAAGGTTCTCCCATCTCTGTCTCACTGGACTTGAGTCTTGAGATTACAGATGTGCCACGCCACATCTGGCTTTTTACACGGGCGTAGGTCACCAGACCTGCACGGCAAGCGCTGTACCCGATGAGCAGCCTCTCTGGCCCAGGAGCCTGTCCACCCCATTCTGCTCACTTCCTCCTCCAAGAGGAACCCCTTACTTTTCATGATTCATAGCACTATAAATTTCACCTTTATAGGAGTGGCAGCCTACATGTGTGCTCCTGCGTCTGGCTTGTTTCACTCAGCAGGTTTGTGCGAGCCGTCCACACTGTGGTGTGCCCCGGTAGACCGTTCATCTGTGCCCGCTGGGTAATATCACTGTCTGCGTACACCGTCATTCCACAGAGTTCACCGGGCTGTGTCCAACAGGAACTTCTGAGAACAGCCCCTGCTGTGAACAGCCTTTCCGAGTCTGCCTGCGGGACGGCTCCGTCTGAGTGGGTGTGCATGCAGTTTCTGAGGAGCCTGCGCCGCCATCCCTCCAGCAGGGCCTGGAACCCCGGCAACCCCACGTCTGACACGCCCAGGAGTGTGGCTGAGCTGCCCGGGCAGGTACAGGGGGATGATATGGCGATAGTGCCAATGTCCCAAGGACTAACAAAGCCAACACCTTTACCAGGCACAGCCTCTTTTTCAAAGCCCAGGCCCAAATCCTCTGCTATGGTCTTCCTAACGCATCTGCCTTCGAGGTTCTTTATTCATGGTCTATAGATTTCCCACAGCAGATGAACACCCTCAAATTATTGATTTCCACTCCAATTTGTCTCAACTCTTGGTATTTTCTTTGGGAAACAGATTTAATGAAGTTCATTTCTTCATGTATTTCCTTTGTGTTTAGTGACTCTGATGACCTGAGAAATAATCTCTGCCTAAGCCACAGTCCTAAAGACCTTGGCTTTCCCACTAAGCGCTCTTGTCTGACCTTTAACTTAGATCCACAGTGTCCCTTTGGAAATGGCTTGTTCCATGGGTGACGGCAGAGGCTGAGACTCCCTTCTTCCCCGTGTGGTCATCCGCTAACCGAATGCTACTCTCACTATGTCACCTCTGTGACAAGTCGGCGACAACGTATGTGGGACTGACCCTAAATGCCCTTTGTTCTCCTGTGCAACACCAGGCTGCAGCCTCCCCTCAGTGCTGCTGTGTCTTTTCTTCAGTGTTGCCTAGTTCTGCCTGGTTCTTCATATTGTTCTATAACCTGTGCTGGGAGCCAGCTTACCACGTGACAACACGGAAACAATCCAGACGGGGCCCAAGGGGGTTTGCACAGGAACTACAGGCCAATCTGCAGGAGGCTGGCGTCTTAACCACGCTGGCCTTTCTAACCTCTGAATAGATCCACTCCCCTGCTGGGTTTCCCTGAGCTTCTCTAAATGATGTTTCATGGTATTCAGTGCCAAGTTCTCGTTAGATTTATGCCCACATATTGTGTGTGTGTGTGTGTGTGTGTGTGTGTGCGTGTGTGTGTTTTACCTACATGTATATTTGTGCACCAAGTGTGAGCCCAGTACCTATAAAGCCCAGAAGATAGTATCAGGTCCTTTGGAACTGGACTTACAGGGAGTCTTGAGCTGCCACATGGGTGCTTGGAATCAAACCCAGGTCCTTTGGAAGAGCCCAGCGCTCTGAGCCACCTCACCAACCCCCATTCCACTTCATTTTAATGAACTTCGCTGCAGGGCAGTTACAGAGCCTTGTGGGTGATAGGCAGGAACCCTAATACTGAGCTCCACCCCTTGCTCAGTTATTTTCAATAATAACTTTAAATTTTTAAATTTAAAGCAACTTTAAATGTTTTGCCACTGTATATTCTCACTGCTGCTGCTTAGCCTGTAAAGCCCTGAGAAAGCCTGGGTTGCTGCTTCTAACCACTTCCCAACAGACTCATGACAGTACTGGATACATCGATGACGTGATCGATGACTTGGAGTTGCAATGAGTAGTCCTTCAAAGCTCAAGGTCTTTGATTTCACTGCTTGATCAATCATCCAAACAGATAAGGTCTCCTGACGGTTACCTATATTTGGAAGTCAGCTTGACTTTGCAGAGAAAAACAAAACAAAAACTAATCCAGAGTAATGACTACAGAGACCCCTTCAAGCAACAGCCAGGCTGGAAGCGCGCATACAACTGGCTGCTCTGCCACAGTCAGGGTCAGCTGCAGGACGGTCAAGAGTGAGGTTGAACTCCGCTTGATACTCTCCACAGCACGGTGCCAAACAAAAGAGATCACACAGTTCGGAGTGCAAAGCACACATCTGTGTGAAGAGACAGATGTTAGAGGAGGGAGCCTGGAGGCATGTGAGCAGTCACATGTGCAGGATCTCTCCAGGACACATGGACGACTGCTCCACCTCTCCAGAAGGACACATGGACAACGGCTCCATCCCTCCAGAAGGACACATGAACAACTGCTCCATCCCTCCAGAAGGACACATGAACAACTGCTCCATCCCTCCAGAAGGACACATGGACAACCATTCCACCTCTCCAGAAGGACACACTGATAACTGCTCCATCTCTATAGAAGGACACACTGACAACCATTCCACCTCTCCAGAAGGACACACGGACATGTGCTCCAGGTGGCTACCACCAGGGAGAAATGGGAAAGCACAGGCTAGTGCTGAGAGAACCTTTGTTTTCATTGCTGGCTCTTTCTACGGTTTGCCTTTTTGTCACTAACACAGTAAATTTTACACATAAATCTGTAAATGATGTAAACATATAAGCAAGAGTATATATTATAAAATCATCAAAAACAAATTCTCTATTAAATTTCCACAGGCCAATGCAATATCCCAAAGTGTCAACATTTTGGCTTAATAATCTCAACCAAGTTGCTTATTTCAAAAGCGTCACAGGAATGAGGACGTGGTCCAGCAGTGAAGTACTTCCTGGCACACATGAGGCCTCGGGTTCCAGCTCTGGGAAGATGGGAGAAACTAGGAGTCCTAAGGAATACTTTGTCATATGACCTATGCAATTTTCCTTCCCAAGAAAATAATGGTCACTAGCTGGGGCCGCAGCTCAGTGGTACAGAGCACTTGCCTGGTGTGTGCCAGGCCCGGACATGATCCCCAAGGGCCCAAGCCAAAATAATGAAACTGTTCCCATGCGCACTGCACGGCTAATATCAGGCCACAGGTTAACGCGTAACAGCTGAAACGGGGGTTGTGGAGGCAGCAGCGCAGCCTGACTAGCTGCGCACTTGCCTAGCACACACAAAGCGTGGGTTCAGCTCCCAGCAGAGCATAAAGAAACTGGCATGGCTGCACACGCCTGTCCTCCGCCCTTGGAAGGCAGAAGAGGATCAGAAGTCCCAGGGCCATTTCTGCTACACTTTCAGTGCCCTGAGGTGGGAAGCAGTGGCCTGCTGACTGCAGAGCTGGCATGCCAGCAGAGAGCAATGGATGCAGCGCACAGGAGCATGTCACATGACAAAGCCAGCACCTCAACCCTGAGGAGCTGCAGTCACACACAAAACTACAGTGGCCAAGCTGGAGAAGGGCGAGGTTCACATTTGCCACCAGTAAATGCCAAAAGTCAGATACTTAATGGTCACAATTGTTTAAAATTATTATTAATACTGTGTGCATATAACAGGGTGGTCAGAGGATAGTCTGCAGGGTCAGTTCAGTCTTTCCTTCCACTTCCATGTGGGTTCTAGGATCAAACGCAAGCTGTCAGGCTTGTGTGGCAAGTACTTTATCCACCGAGCCATCTTGCCAGCCCAACTGTTTTTAAATGCTAAAGCTGCAAGCTTGCCGATGGCGCACGCCTATAATTCCAACTCAGGAGGCAGAGGCAGGTGGATCTCTGTGAGTTCGAGGCCAGCCTGATCTACAGATCAGGACAGCCAGAGCTCCGCAGAGGCTCCCTGTCTAAGGGTGGGGGTGGGGAGCCAGTTTCTTTAGACCTTGGGTCACCGCAAGGACACAGAATAAGTGCATGCAACTCTCCCAAGATGGCAGTATGATGAAACTATTACTTTGGAGGAGAAAGCCAGATGCCAACTCTCGCTGAGGAAGCTAGGTGCACAGGAAAATGGGTGCAGGCACTGCTGGCAGAAGTCTAACCGGTTCTAACCGGTTCTAACCTGTTTCCAGACGCCGTCAGAATTTCCAAAATACGTGCCCTCCTTCCCAGCTGCCATTTCTGGGATTTTCTTCAGAGAGACATTTTGACGTGTGGGAAATCATTTACACTGCAGAGTATCCGCTCTGGATTTGGGGGGGCTGGAGGGGCGCTCTCACAGATCCAAGACCAGTACTGAACTTTTGTAATAGAAACTATTGAAAGACTGAGAAAAAGACACAACGTATCTATTAATCAGACATGAGCTAAATTCATTACAAAATATGCTAATACTAAAATATCAACTAAAAATCTCCTGAATGAAAAAAATCTCCAAGATATATAACAAATATAAGACACTGCCAAATGGTATATATTTAATATGCTCCCATTTGTCTGAAAGATGGTGGATTATAAGAGAATCTACTCCTGTTCATTAGCACAGGTTTCAGAGACTTCTGGAAGGATATGTACCAGGGTGAGGGTCGAAGTGCGAAGACTTTCCCTCAACCCTGACAAACGCTTTTTAGATTTCTTAGCCACATGAGTATTTAACTCATGCAAAGGGTCTTTTTCCTCTTGTTGCTCTGCCTGGAGTGCAGCTAGGAGCTGCTGCACCCATCTGGAAACCATGAGAGGATTCAGGCTGAGGAAAAGGGTTACTCTGAGCAAGGCAAAGGAGGAGAACATAATGACGACAGCACCGGGAGGCTGAATTAGCCAGCGTTCTATTGTGGAGGCTCCTGAATGAAATATGAGAATCCTAACTGCATGGTGAGCCAAACTCATGCCCTCTCTGGGCACCCGAACACTTAGGTAAACATGTGATTTCATTTTCTTGCAAACAGCCTGATTTCATTCATCTATGGCTTAGTGTGTTTAGATACATTTTCTACTCATCTGTCGCCACTGAGGCCGATTCCCAAACACGGTCATCACGTGTGGTGCTGTGATGAACTTGATGATGCAGACATCTAGTGTCTGATGATTTTGATTCCTCTGGGCATACTCCTAAAGAGTGGTACCACTGGCTCATATGTTGGCTCTATTTTTTTGTTTTTTTGAGGCACCTCCATAATGCCTTCCCACGACAGCTGGAGTAATCTACCTTCTGCCAGCGGTGACTCCCACTCTTACCAGTAATTGTTGCTGTTTGTTTTCCAGATGGCAGACATTAGGGTGAGACAGAATCTTAATAAACTGATTTGCATCCCCGTGATGGCTAAGGGTGCAGAACTTTCGCTTCTTTGTGTGTTCACTGATCAGTCATACTTTTGAAAAGTGTCACTTCGGTTCATCTGACCTTTTGTTAACTGGACTATTAGTTCTTTCATGTTTACATGTGGGAGAAAAGCAGCTAGGTTCTCTCCACTCTGTAGGCTGCACCGTTGCGGTCTCCTTCCCGATGGGAACCCTTTATTTATTTGGGTGCTAAGAAATGAAGCCAGCACTTCTGGCTCTAATCCCCAACCATCAGCCTTCGAATTCAGTGCATTTCCCCTTGTCAAATTGTCCTGTCCTCTGAACGATGAACTTCCTATTTAGAAAGTCCTCTCCATGTCCTTATCTTGAAATGTTTCCTTCTAGGTGACTCAGAGTTTGGGGTCTTCCATAAGTTTTCGGCCCATTTTTAATTGATTTTTTTTTTTTAACAATGAGAGACAGACATCTAGGTTCTGTCTTTAAGATGCGGGTATCCAGTTTTTCCAGCACCACCTATCCAAGGGGCTGTCTTTTCTCCAATGTGGAGAACCAGATGGCTGTGGCTGTGTGGCTTTGCTTCTGGAAACTTCTATTCTGTTCGCTAGTTCATGTGTCAGTTCCCACGCCAGAACCAAGCTGGTTTTGCTTGTGTGACTCAGTGACCTGACGCCTGATAATGTGATAGCTCTGCTGACCGCTGACTGGAAAAGCAGCGGGACTACAGACTTACCTATTGAGTTATTAAAATCAATCACAGAGGCACAAAGTACGGGCTACGCCAGCCCCAGCTCAGTTCCTTACCCAGCATTCCCAGCTTCCCTCACAAGAAGGTTGGAGCCACGTGACCGCCTCTGACCAATGGGCAGAATGTAAGATACTTAAATCATCTCAGGCGGTGTAAGCGCTCCCCGTTTCCTTCTCTACTCCACTCACCGGACACATGGAAGCCTTGTGCTACAACAGCACGGCCCTGTGATGAGACAGCCTGGACTTCTGAGGCGATGCTTGAGGGAACAAGCTGGCAGGAAGAAAGCTTTTGTGTAAATGCACCTAACAGTCCCAGCTGTTCAGTTCCCAGAGCATCCTATCACATCTTTGACCGGCTGTCAATCAACAAGAAGCTGCTGTGTTAAGGAGCGCCCAATGCAGACCCAACTCCAGACCAGGTCTTTGGGGAGGCACAGAAGGAAGTGGACAAGAGCCCCTTCATTGGGCAGAAACTCTAAGCACCGCGTGGTCTCTGATCCTGTCATTCAGATACTTAAAAATCTCCATCAAGAGGCAAAAATACATGCTTGCTAAGGGGGGATAATGTGAGTGCTAAACCCTTTGGCCTTGCCAGCTAAGGCGGCTCCCACTGGCACAGAAGAGGATGCACTTTTCTGCCGAGTTCACTCTACTTGGGGATTTTTAATTTCCTCCCAGGATATGGGTCATGTCACTGTACGGGTATCCAAGGAGGCAACTCCCTGGACTAAACCCTGCTAAGATACAAAAAGCAGGTGCCCTCTGTCTGCTGGCTTCCGGCTGCCACATCCCCAGAAGCAGGACGGCACCGTGTGCCTGACCACAGTGTTCTTGCCTAACCCTAACCCTCTATTACACTGCCAGGCAACCTCCCGGTTCTTAGCTGCCTTTCATACCTCGTTGGCCTACCTTCCCTGGGTTTACTTTGAGAAAATTAAGCTTCACGGAGGTAGCATATTCTTCCAGAAAGGCTAGGGATTACCATTGTTTCTGGGCATAATTAAAGGGATAAAAAGTCACTTTACACACTGTCCGAGGCAGCTAATGAAGTGAGTGAAAGTTCCTTAGCTGCTTTCTACTAATTCAAGAGTTTTGGGTCTTGTGTTAACATCAGCACTATCAAGCATAAATGCATAACTCCTTAAGAAACCTAGAAACTATTGGGTGCAAATCCTTCTGACAAACCATTACCCTGATATAAAACAGTGCACGATTTAAAATGAGAAAGGGCATATTTTCCCAACCTTGGCCAGTTCACCCTTTGGGCAACCCAGTGGTCCCCCCCCTACCAGGAGGTCACCATAATGATGCCAAATTTAGAGTAGACACCTGACTGCCATAGCATGCTCAGCCCAGAACTCCTGGACTCCAGCGATCCTCCGGCCTCAGCCTCCGGAGGAGTTGGGACAACCGGCATGTGCCATCATGCCCTGCAAGAGGGGTTATATTTTTAATGTAAGATTTAGTGTAATCTTTCTTGTGCACACTTGAGCTGCCCACACAGTGATGTAAAATACATACTGGACAATCCATACATTTCAGTAGATCAAGAGAAAAGCGGAGGTCTAAGACTAACGTGCTTATATTCCAAGAAGATGTGGCATTTCGTTATCACCGCCTTTGATTCTAGCAAGCAGCCATCTTGTTAGCACCCTCTGGCTGACCTAAAACCATGAACTCCAAATAACTTCCTGTTCCCACAGTCCTGTGCGGTTGGTGGCGTGAAGTCAGCCACCCACGACAGTCGGTTAATCCCATGATCTGAGACTGTCACAGCGCAGCGGCCTGTGCGCTGATTCTCCTTTCTCTTTACAAAGCTCTAGCTAATTGCAAGGCTCAACAAGGCTCCGAATGCAAAGGGCAGTGGCCTTTCAAGGCAGAGGCTATGTTATTGCTTACTGTCTTCCAAGGGACACGGTCACACAGAGGCTTCTTTAACAACTGCCCAAATACCTAAATTAGCCAACCATTGCTTATTTAGACCCAGGCTTCCTGGCCTAGAACAATGATGGGTAATCTGCAAGGTAAAATGAAGACTGTCACATGAAGGCTACACATTCAATTACGAGATCAGAGTAGCGTCTGGTTAAAAGAAGTGTTAATTCAAGCTGACGTTTGCCGATATGCTTCACTCCCTATTAAGCTCCATGTGAGGAGAGGAGGGCAGAGGAAAGGCTCAGTGGGAGGCTCTTGGGGACGAGGGACACAGGCTTTGTAAGAAATTCCAGCTCCAGCATCCTTCCCTCAGTGGCTACCCTATGGCTTCCCTGTGAGCAACGGCGCCATCTCCCTGCCTAGTTAGAGCAAGACAGCCCACCTGGGAGTCCGTGGGCTCCCTGTAGCTGAGGCCCTAGGGATCTTCCTAGTGACATTTTGGAGCAGCTTTTACCTATTTGCATTTCCTACTGGTTGGGCTTTCCTGGACTACAGGACCTGAACTTTCTGTACAGGCATACAGGCACACACGTGCGTGCACACACCCACAACCCACACAGACACTCCTATTAGGCTGGGCACAATGGAGCCCAACTAACCCCAGCCCCACAATGATTTGCCAAGAAAGGTGCAAACTGCACCTTCTAATCCTCTACCGTCATCTTTCTTTTAGGTTGTCATGGGGATTGGCTCCTATCTGCCACGCTGATTTCTGACACAGGCCAGGGGTCGTGTCCTGTGAAATGGGCCACCGCTGCTCCTTGACAGTGCTTATGTACCTTTCAACACAACTTCTCTGGCCCCTGTGGGCCAGAGAACCCCTTGTTCCTGTGCTGTCCCTAGTCCTACTCACCCTCCCAGCTTCCCCTTCCACCGTTAGGAACAATGACACAGCCAGTACTAGGGAAGGCAGAGGAAGGAGGACCTCTGCGAGTTCAAACCCAGCCTGGTCTATTTAGAGTTCCTGATCTTCTAGACTACACAGTGAGACCCTGGGGCTCAGAAAAACAGGGGAGGAACAAAGCAGTACTTTTCAAGTCACCCAAGAGCCTGTGAAAACACCAACGCTGACCTGCAAACTGGGAGCTACGATTCTAAATGCTTAACCTGTGACCAAGGTGCTGCCACTGTCCTCAGCTGAAGTGATGAGAGAGGGGGGACACAGAGATGCCAAGGCCGTAAAAGCAGGGACAGAAGGCAGGTAAGAAGGTGCAAACGGCTTTTGTTCTTCAGGTAGCCCCTTGGCATTATCAAGGGAATGGCAGTTAATGAGGAGCAATTACCCTAGTCTGCTGCTCAGTAGCCTCTTCCCAAACCCTAAGGATCACTGTCCCCATGACCACGTCCACCATCACCCTGCCTGTCATCTCTCTCCTTGGCTGCCATTCCCCCCTGAAATAAATTTCCCACAAGCTGCCTTTGTTAACGTCTTTTCTTTCTCTTATTTTTTTTGAGACAGTGTCTCACTGTGTCCCAGGCTGGCCTACAACTCCCAGTGTCCTGAGGATACAGGAGTGGGCAACTACGCTTGGCCTATCATTCTTCTTCTCTTCCTCACATGAGGGCTCTTCCTGGAGATGACGTTTCTTCTCACCTTGCTTACCTGTCTTGGTTTAGCAATCTGGGTCGACGTCCTCATCACTTCGCCCCTCTTACCTACGGGACTGAACACTGCCACACAGCGATCAGGAGCCGCAGTAAGACGGCCCAAGTCTCTGCCAGCATTTTAAAACCTTGCTGTCACAACTCCTTGTTCCCTAACCCCAGCATCCACACTTCACTGAAACAACATCACCCAGCTTTGGATATTTTGTAAATTCTGCCTGACACCTTCGCTCAGCTGCACCTGAGAGAGAGGGTGGGACCAACAGGAATGAACTGCTGCCCCCTCTCCCCAGCTGGGCCTAGGGCAGTGGCTTGCAAGCCTAGCTGTTCGTGACAATCACCTGGGACCTCCCCCCCCCCCAGCTCATCCCAGGGCAGTGGCTTGCAAACCTAGCTGTTTGTGACAATCACCTGGGACACCGCCCCCCCAGCTCATCCCAGGGCAGTGGCTTGCAAACCTAGCTGTTTATGACAATCACCTGGGACCCCCCCCACACACACACACCTTGGAGTGAACGTTTGAGGTGGGCCTGGACTATGGCCCTTGGAAAAACTACATTATCCCTGAAACTAAGCAGAAAGCTGATTCCCGTAGCTCCCCAAGATGGACACGAAGCTCCTTGCTAAGTTTCTCTCCTGAGCTTGTTTCCTTCTGTGATGTTCCAGACCGTGAATTTAAGTTCCAGAAGTAGGAAGAGGCCAACTCTAAAGCTGTAACTATGTATCCTTCGCTAGCCCAGGCAAGGGAGGCTGAGTTCAGGGCAACTGTCAGCTATCTGCAGTGCCAATCACGGGCTGGCAAAGAACCCAGGGAAGGAGGCAGCCTGGGAACCCCCTCTCTCTGTGACCTCCACCCTAGTCTCCCCAGGACACCATTTTCAACAAGCCAACTTCAGTAGTTTACCAGGCAGAAAACTCAAAGAATGCAAAAGAAAATTTCTGGCTGTCTTCTCCATAAGCATGGCCCACCTACCGTGAGCTTAAGCTGGACACACCAGGTTGACAGAATCTGGGAAATGAATGAAAACTAAACTCAGTGGGAAAACAGTCAGATGCCCTAAACAAGCAGATTTTATACAGAGCAGAAGACAGCTTAGTAACTGCACACAGTCCCCGGGGGCCGGGTCATCTCTGTAAATGAAAGCACCGTACCTGATCAGATCCGGCTCCGCACCCTCGTTCTTAAACGACGCCAGCAGCAGTCTCTCTCGGGTGACAAGGTCATCCAGCAGGTTCTGTCTTCGATCCCCCTCCAGTTGTGTTCTGTGGCCGGTGGTTAAGGACCAACAGAGGCTGGCTTAGCCCACTTCCTTGACATCATCAACTCACCTCACCTGCGGCGGTTACTGGCTCCACCCACACTACCAGGAAGAGTCTGCTCTCTTTTCCTGACTTTCAACTTCTTTCCATCCTTCAGGTAAATGTCCGTGACTATCCCACTGCAAATGGATGGTGCATAAACAAGGACTATTCGAGTCCTTTCACTCAAGAGTACACTGGGTAAAAACTTTTTGTCTGTTCGTTTTCTTTCTTTTGCCATCGAGCAGTCTATAAGGACAATCTGGAGTCCTTAGGCTTAGGCTACAGGTGTTAGCGGTCAAGGGTGTCTGCATACTCACCAATCCTCTAAGATGGGGCCTGGACGGTTCCTGCCGGGTGAAAACAAGCCCAGCACACCCTCCCTGAAAAACTAAGGCTTGGAAAGGAGGAGGCGCCTCCACCAGGTGTAGTAGCTCACAGGTGTAGCGGGCTTCACGGGGACGAAGGCTGCCTTTGTGCAGCAATGGACTGTGAAAGCCATTTCTGTCTGCTCATTAGTTAAAAGTCCTGTGGGGCCTTTGCGGGAAACTACAAATGAGTTGTATTTGGTGAGTTATTCCAGTAAGTGTGGCAGACTGGGGTCCGGAGGGCAGAGCTTCACCTGTGGACACAGCTGCTTCTTGTTGTTGTTTTGTGTGTGTGAGAGAAAGAGAGTGAGTGGGCATGACAGGGAGGAGAGGGCTCCAGGGACCCGACTCGGAGCTGCAGGCCGTCGTGGCCAGCACTTTGCCCGCTGAGGCAATCCCTGGCCATGGCTGTTTCTTTATACATAACCCCAGATCACTGACATCTTTGGTCGGTTCTGGGTACTGGGACTTGACTCCAGAGCCACTGGCTTTATTGCCAAGCCACACCCTCAGCCACTAAACGGAAAGTTCACTTTTAGTTTGTCTTTCTGAGACAGCTTACTATGAGCCCAAGCTGGTCGCCAGCTCTTCATCACTCCCCGAGTGCGGGTTACAAGTGTGTGAACTGTGAACAGCCAAGGTTTCTGTACTAGCTTTCTTGAAGCAAAGAATTAGATGCAAAGTTCTGTGTGCTCTCAGAAAAGGAGCTGAGGAAGGGGCTCGGGTGAATGCTCGCCCCGCAAACCCGAGGACTTGTCTATGAAAAGCCAAGGCGAGCAGTGCACACCCGCAGCCCAGCCAGCACTGGTGGGAAGTGGGAGTGAAGACAGGCAGGTTCCAGGCAGTCTGTGGAGCCTGTCTAGCCAAATCCACGAGCAGGGTTCACTGAGAGACCTCTCTCCAAAGAAGGAAGAGTGAAGTGATAGGGCAAGATGCCTGACACGGACCTCTGGCCACTACATGCGTGTGTGCGTGTGTGCGTGCGCGCGTGACCATACAGGTCTATACACACCAAAAGAGGTAAAAGAAATGCTGAAGAAACCCCATCAAGGATAGGGTACAGGAAGTAAACAGTTTTGAAAAATGTGTCTGAGAGCAGACACACACACAAAATAAGCCCTTTCAAATCTGTCATGTGTGGCTTTGACTTTGGTGTTCTGTTTTGTTTCGTTAGCCAAATGGCCGTGTCGGGGCATCTGCAGGGCTGCCAATGTGAAGCTGGGCCGGCCCCTGACACCAATTCAACAGTAAACATGAGAGATGGCTGCCTCAGAGCCCAGGTTCTCTTCTTTGTAAAAAGGGACCACAAGGGGCTGGCGAGATGGTTTGGCAGGAAAGGGGCTTGCCACCAAGCCTGAGGACCTGACTCGGATTCCTGGGCCCCACGTGGTGAAGACCCTGACTCCTTCCAGGCCTCTACCCGCCACATGCACCGCTTGGTGTGAGCGTGCCCTCACAAGCGCACGGCACACACAAATGAGTAAAAGTTTACAAAACACTGTGTTTAGGCCCCAAAAGCTTCTGAGAGCTCACACGACCAAGGATTAGCATCCCTGGCGCCTGGGAGGGAAGTGCATGGCACAAGGATCCACAGGTTCTGCTGTTGATTTTGTACAGAAAGTGCTGGCTAGCGAGCAGGAACAGTAAACAAACCCAGGCCCAAAAAAGAAAAAAATCTCCCTCAGTAAGAGTTATTAGAAAAATCATAAATCTCCTAAACCTAAGTCTTGGAGCCACAGTCACTCTACATATTAAAAAATAATAATAATAAATGAATTCTCTCAACATTCCAGCACGCCACACTTTCCTGGGTCAAATCACTACCATCGCTTTTCCATTTCCCGCTGGTGGCCGTCACCAAGTTCCCCAAGTTGGAAATCATGAAATAGTAACTGTAACTAAGAAACAAAAACCTCAAATATTCCTCTAATAAAAAAAAAAAAAGGAGGGGCAAATATTGGCCTTCTGATCACTGCTGATCAAGAACAAATTAATGATAAGCTGCCAATAAAGCAGAAAGCTTTTATTCAGAGCTCCATGGGTGATTCGGCAGGGAGAAAACAGAAGCTGGCACCACAATTATAAAGAACGAGACAAAACGGAAAAACTGTGGGGCTATTCGTTATGTCCCAGTATCAGCTAGCCTCCCCTGTGCTCTGCTCAACTACCCTGCTGACCTTTCATCTTGTAGAGATTTTAGTATCCGGCCACCTAAGCAAACATACCAGACATTGGATGAACAAAAATCCAGTGTTAGAATTACGCACAAATTCAAAGGGTTCTGGAGTTTAAACATTAAAAGACAGAACTGTACGAGCACTGTTAGGAGGATACAGAGAAGAATATTTTAATAATCCTGAAGGAGAAAAATCTCTCCAGGAAAGAATAAAACCCTACAGACACTGAAGAAAAACCCAGAAGCTCTGGCTACATGAAACATGGTGTGTGTGTGTGTGTGTGTGTTATACCCATATGAACAGTTCACATGCCCAGAGAGAACACCCCTACCGTGGGTATCTTCCCCTGTTGCCTTCCACTTCACTTTTGAGACAGGGCCTCTCACTGACCTCAGAGGTCACTGACCGGCTAGACCGTGTCAGGCTTTTCTGTGAGGCCTCGGGTCCGACCTCGAGTCCCCAAGCTTACAAAGCAAGAGCTTTGTCCACGACACCATCTCCTCGGTCCAATTACATAAAAAGTTGAAGTCTCTGCAAAACAACATTGCTAATGACGAGAAGTAGGAAAGGACATGGACGAAAGCCTCTGGTGGAGGGACAGTTGCACGTGAGTAAAAGAAACTAACTATCAGATTGGAAAACTGACAGGAAGTCTGGAATGGACTCAAGAACCAGCCACATCCTATCTCCCTGAGGAGACTGTAAGCGGCTTTAGCCAACTGCCAAGCCGCCTGCTCTGAACCTAACCAAACTTCAAAGCGACCGACCCAACAGATCCGCTCAGACAAGCGAAGGCAAGGACCCGAGAGCACAGGCGCGCACTGCAAAATCATTCACAGACCTTCTGCAAGCGCCCTGACATCCACCAGCAAGGAACCAAGGCGTCGATGCAATGAGGGGATTTCTGGTTGAAAAGCGAAGCTGCTTCTGAGTGATGGTGGTGAGGACCGACAGTGCTGGGTACTGAAAGGACAAAGGGCACAGGGGAATCGTTTTACACGGAAGAAGCTCCAGAACACACAGGACTCAACCAAAGTGGAGGGAGAGAAGCAGCATCAGCAGCAAGCTAGACAGTGGCTAGCTAGGGTGCCTGTCAAGATGAGGCAGAGAGGGTGTGAGTGTGCGTGTGTGCGTGTGTGTGTGTGTGTGTGAAGAAATATTTCAGAAGCCTGTCAAAAACTGCCTCCAAGGAAAGAGAACCGGCAAGTCAAGAGGTAAGGAGGACTGAATAATGTTCTGAATCGTTGTTGGCTTCTTTCTTTTACCTGTGTGCATGTGCTCAACCATGGTGAATGCACTAAAAGGAAACAGAAGATCCAGAAACACATTACAAAGCGGTCCCTTTACTACCTGAAGAATTTCATATCCATTTTTAAATATCTATATATGTGTGCGTGTGTATGTGCGTGTATATTTCATGCCCAGGAAAGTCAGGGACAAGAAACCCCAACCAGCCACTCACACTGTTTATGACAAAGAATGAGATGGGACAGGATAGCATGGTGGGGGAAAAAAAGGAGCTCTTGGTAAAAAATAATAATAATAATAATAATAATAATAACAAGAAACGGATTAGTAGAAAATATTTTTATAATAATAAGAAATGCTCTGAAGTGTAAGAGATGCAAGTTACAGATTTAAATAACGCCTGGAATGTGCGCGCACTTCGGAGCGATTTGAACGGCAGCACGGTCTGGTGACTGGGTCTGCGAGCGTGACGGAGCCCGAAGCTAGAGGAGCCGCACAGAGCCCTAGTCCCCGTGTCATGGTTTTTCTGGCAGGAAACTGCGACCCAGCATGATCTGTCTAGGCAAAGCCCGGCTCTTTCTACTCGCCACCAGGGCCGCCTCTGCACTTGCCGGACCCTGAACATCTAGAACTTGCTCCACACAGGGCAGCCAGCGCTGCTCACGGTCCTGTTTAAATAATACCAGAGCGGAGGGAGCATCTCTGACCCCAAATCCAAACTCTCAAGTGCTCTGAAATCTGTCAGCTTTTGAGCACTGCATCATGCCACCCACAGGTGGAAACTTTTCATAACATGAAACTTTGATTCATGCACAAAATTATTTTAAACGGTTTATAAAATTACATCTAGGCTATGTGTAAAATAAACATACATTTCCTGCTTCACTCCAGTCCCTATCCAAGATGTCTCATCATGGAAAAGGTTAATCTTCCTAGGTCTGAAGTACTTCAGGTCCCACTACTTTCGATAAGGGACACAGCTTACCTAGTATGCCAATGCGGAGTATCCCTGGAGACTCCCCCCAAAGCTCGGAAAACTACACAACTAGCCACACTGCCTCTCCATTTAGGTTTCATTTTAACACACTGAAACACCGTACCCCTCCCCCCAGGAGACAGATGGAGGGGATGAGGAGACTGGGCCACAATGCGTGGATGTGGGCACGTGCAGGCTAGCCATTAGAGTGAGGAAGGGTAGACAAAGGGGGGGGGCAGGCGCCTCCTCTTCCACTAACTTGGTGCATAATAAGCAAAGTCAGAGGACAGACAGACAGGAGGAAGTCATAACTAACCGCCACAGCGTTTTGCCACTGGCGAGGCTGATTTTTTCATGTAATGTGGCAACTTGTGGAACTGTGAGGTCTGATCTCATAGGCCCGAGTCCTGCTACCTATGTGCCTAAGCCTAGCTTCCCCGATGCGCCTGGCAGAGCTCTGTACCTACTAGTGTCCTTTGGAAAACTCAACAAATGCAGAAAAAGCTCTTAGGAAGCATTTTCCTAGCACCTATATTTTCGGCAATCACTAGTAGTTAGTCTTGGGGTTGGCAAGATGGCTCAGGTGCTAAAGGTGCTTGCCACAGAGCATGAGGCTGTAATTTCAATCACCACGACCCCAGAATGGAAGAGGAGACCTCCAAACACACACACAATAAAATGTGACCTTAAAAACTTAGGAAGGTAGTCTTTATCTTGAGAACTGAGCTCCCCGGAGAAGGAGGCCTCCAATTACTTCTCCACGCCATAGCCCAGGAGCCTGCATGAGACAGCCTGAGAGCCGAGACGCTTGAGAGTTGGCGCACTTAAAACATTTCAGACTTGTCTTATTGTATACGTATGAACCGTTCTGCCTGCATGTGTGTGCATTATATGCATGCCTGTTGCCCCTGGAGGTGAGAAGGCAATGGATCCCCCAGGCCTGGATCCACCATGTGGGTCCTCTGCAAGAGCAGATGTCTAAAATCCATCTGGACAGTCCCCTTCCAAAGGTACCAAATACCTTTGACACTGGATACTTTTGTAGAGAGACGGGTTTCATTCATTTAAAAGAGGGTAAAGACTGGGGCTGGAAAGATGGTTCCGAGGTTGAGGGCACCTACTGTTCTTCCAAAGAATCTGAGTTCGGTTCCCAGGACTCAAGCCCTCCTCAGGACCAGCACACACTCACACAGACACGTTTAAATAAGAGGGTGGGGTAAAGGTGCTGGTTTTGAAAAATTAACAGAGGACACCTCCAGGAAAAGCCAGCTGAGAATATCTTTGGTGCTACGTGAGATTCCACACAAAACCTCCTAGCAGTTTTTGGAAAGCATCATGAAGACAGCAAGACAGAAACATGTTCGGTGAAGCACCATCAGTTCTCAGTTAGGCAGCCCAGGAGGAAATGTGCTGTTCAAATGTACACACTTAAAGAACCTCTGAGTTTTAGGCCATCCTGCTCTACAGTGTTAGCTCCAGACCAGCAAGAGTTACACAGCGAGACCCCATCTCAAAAAATAAGTCACCCAACAGTAATTGCCCCCTAGAACAGTATTTAAAAGTCACCATGGCTCAATGGTTAGTAGCATTTGCTGCTCCTGTACAGGTCTCTGCACCCACACGAGACAGTTCACAACCTCCTGTGAGTCCGGCTCTAGGGGACCCAGCATCCCTTCTGGCATTCTCAGGTACCCGGCATACACATAAACAAACACAAATAAAATTAGAATGTTTGAAGAGCCATCCTACCGGTGATCTACGGCCACTTTGTAACCTAAGGACCACGGTATCCTAAGATGTAACTAACAAGCCAGAGTGAACCCTTCAGTGACTCAGAGGCTCTGTGATCTGTGTGATCTGTGATCTGTGTGATCTGTGATCTGGCAGTTAATAGAAAAGCACACCAGGTGACAGGTGACTGTATTATTTCTCCTAAAGGAGAGAATTCAGCCTTAAATTCAGCTTTTAATTCAGGCCAGACAGTCATGTGTTTGAACAACTCTTGAATCCCTAGCTGTACGTTCTGGCATATCCAGGATTCCCCTCTGTACAAAACTCCGTGCTGAGAACGCTGGAGTCTCTCCCTGTCTCTGTGACATGAAGTGCCAGGCTGACCCAGCCGAGTTACCTTTTGAATAAAGAGGAAAAGAAATCACCCAGACCAAGAGCACGAAGGGATGCGGACTGACGAGAGCCCACCTGAAACGGCTTAAATCTGAAGGAAAACTTGAATCAACCTTTAAGAGGCAGGATGTTGGAGAAACGGAGGACTAAACGATGCTGTCCGGGCTGGAGGTGCAGAAGAGGTGCTCAGCACGCCCCGGGCTAGGTCCAATCCCCAGCGCCAAACAAGCTAACAGCCTCCTTGTCCAGGTTAGAAAAAGTGGCTTCCCTTGAAAAACAGGCTAGGAGCGCCCCCATGTGGTGTATGTTGGGAATGTTACCTTCTCTAGCAGTAGAACAAATCATTTGGAAAAAAAAAAAGAAAAAAGATCATTTTAAAAACCTTTGATAATCCAGTTGAAGTTTTGTTTTTGTTCTTAATTTTCCCTAGAAATTCTCCATATTTGTGATCCTTCAAACTGTGCTAATGTTTTAAATCAGTGGCTCTCAGCCTTCCTGATGCTGCAACCCTTTAATATGGTTCATGTTGTGGTGACCCCAGTAATAAAATTCGAGACAGGGTTTTGCTGTGTAACAGTGTTGGCTGTCCTGGGACTCCCACTGTAGAGCAGGCTGGCCTTGAACTCGCAGAGATCCGCCTGCTCTACCTCCCAAGTGGTGTGATTAAAGGGGTGAGCCGCCACCACCCAGCCAATAAAATTATTTTGTTGTTACTTCATGACTGAAATACTGCTGCTGTTACTAATCATAAGGTGAATACCTGACATGTAGATAAAGACCATTAGAACAGGAGGTCAGAATGAAAGTGTGTGGACACATGAAACCAATTATTGCACACTTAGGATTTTCTCTCAACGGCCTAGCAGGGGCTGTTAATAGGAAGTGGAGATCTTAAGTTATACGTCTCTTGTTCTACAGGCTTAGCATATATAAATAAAAGTGCATTATAATTTTAATATATATAATTATATATATATAATTATAATTATCTTTTTTTTTTGGTTTTTTCGAGACAGGGTTTGTCTGTGTAACCTTGGCTGTTCTTGGACTCACTGTGTAGACCAGGCTCCCCTCAAATTGGCCTGCCTCTGCCTCCCAGAGTGCTGGGATTACAAGCTCAGGCCATGGCGTCCAGCTTACTTAATTATCTTAGCATTAGTTAGCAAACAGGAACTAACAGCCATGGACAGTGCTTAGCCACCTCTCTAATGCATGTGCTGCTAGTTGCACTGAAATGAGTCTGTACCTTAAGCACTCGTGCAAACCTCCCAGCACTGCCCTCTGAACGAAGAGGACCCAGCCCTGCCCATTGGAAACCAACTGAGGTCTATGGATTAAGACCTGTTGATTGGGGTAAAAACAAAAGTTCTTTATGTAACAGGCCAGGGCAGAAACAAATGACACCAGGTGGAGGGTGAAATTACAAGCCAGAGCATTCCAACTGTGTTTGAAAGAAGGCCCCATTGTTTACTAAAATTAGACTTTTATTCGAAGCCTCAGCAGGTTAATAACTGAACATTTGGAAAACCATGCAACTAAGTCATGCCAACCTTCCTGCCAACAGAAAAGGGTTCATTCAGGAGAAAACGAAGTTTTGAAACACCTTCTATTGTTTTGTCAAAAGAGCTGTATTCCTACATTTACCCACATCTCAAGCCGGGACACATGGTTTCCTGATACCGAAAGTCAGACCTCTGGCCTGAACTGTAGACAATTTAAAGACATATAACTGTAGGGTCAGCTTTCCATTCACTAAAACTAGTTTGAAGAGTTAGTTTAGGTACCAGGTCACCTTTCGAATTTCTTTTCCGAACGTTTGTTTTGAGACAGGGATGGAGTGGGGTAGGGTCCCTCCTTATATAGCTCAGGGTACCCTTAAACTCACTATGTAGCCCAGGCTGGCCTTTAACGTTCTATCTTGGCTCAGTCTTCAGTGCTGGGATTACTGATGTGAACAGCCACACACAGCTTAAAAAGAGAGAGAGCTTGAGTATTTGGTAGCTCACAAGATGGCCGTCTTGCCTTAACCAAGTTCCACCAACATGCTCTTCACCCCTAAAGCTCCCAATGAGCATTTATCTGTGTCCCTGAGAGAACAAGCAGGCAAGCCATAGATATCTCACATCTACGGCTGAACTTTTACAAAGCAAAAAAGGACGCTGTTGGCCAGGAAGGTGACCAGGCATCCCAAGGGCTTACTCAGTTACTCAGTTGGGGCAGCATTTGGCTGTGCTGCACAAGGCCCCGCACCCCTTCCCAGAACCACAGGAGGAGACTGGGCACGCTGGACTTCACCTTTAGTTCACGTGGGCCTCGGCTACAAAGCCAGTCTGAGACCGTGTCTCAAGAAAGAAGAAAAAAAAGTGTTCTGCCAAGTCCAACAGGGAATCAGGATTATCCTGGAAGTCCTGTGGTTGGAGCAGCTAGCCATCCTCAAGGTGAGACAGCAGCATGCTGCTCTACAGACAGAGCACCAAAAGCTTTCGCTTCCTGCCTGCCAAGGTTACCCCCGGACAAACCCATCCCTTAGGCAGGTCTCCCTCACCAGCAGTCACTGTAAAACAGTGAGCAGACACTTAAGACAGAACACAAGTTAAAGCATGGATGTGGAGAGCAAGTCCTCCTTGAGCTGTGGAAAATCTGGGCGGCCCAGACTCCTTCCTCTCTAAATAAGACTGCTTTTCCTCCCACTCCAGAAAAGGTGGAAATGTTTACATGGATACATCTGACGTGTGGAGACGGCTCTCAGCAGCAAGTCCTTCAAAATGTCGATCTTTGCCTTCAGGTTCTTCAACAGCGTTCTGATTGTCAAGGTGAGCTGCAAAGAGAAGGATGTGGCCTGAGTCCGCTGCTCCAGAGCTGAGCTGAGGCAAACGGCCCCAGAGAGAGGCTCACCCTCCCGAGGGCACGCTCAGGGCTATAAACTTGTCAGTGGTGTCCAGGGCTAGCCACCCACCCAGAGCTTGTACCCACAGTGCCCTGCCTCTGGCAACCTGGTCCACGAGGAACACTGACACAGCGGACACTGTCAGTTTGCATTCGGACTCAGCTGGAATCCAGCCCCGGAGCTTCTACACACTGTTCCATGCACCCTGGAGCCACTCAGAAAATTGTGTTCCCTCTGTCCTAGCTCAACAGCAAAGTCCCACAGTCCCCTCAACCACGCCTCATGTGACAAGGTGTCACATCCCATTACTGCCCTGACCAGTCTCCAACCACACTGGTGGAGTTACAGCCCAAGTGACCACTGGAGAGACTCGGCTTTTTCCACGAACGGAATGTTCACCATGCGTGACTCGCTTGCTGTGTGGATTCTCTCCAACCATCCTAAAAACCCAGAGGAAATGTGTTTGTGACTCTAAAGATGAAGAAGAGGCAGGAGAGCCCCTCCCTGACATATGGAAATGTGAAGAACAAAAGTACCCGTTTAAATGAAAATGTTTGACCACTGATGAAGGCAGAGCGCCAGTTTTCACTGCCCCTTGCTGAAAGTACCAGTGGCGCTGGGCGTGGCGGGGTACGCCTGTAATCCCAGCACTGGGAGGCAGGAGGATCGCTAGGAGTTCAAGGTCAGGCGACGCCACACAGTGAGACCCTGTCTCAACAAAACAACAACACACACACCTTTGATGAGCAACGTCTCGCATGTCAAGCAACTGTCCAAGATGTCAGCAGCCAAGAACACTCTAGCCTTGTTCTCATGACCCTGGAAACCAAAGGAACCGCCCATCGTGCTAACAGGGAGATGAGCCGTGCTCCGTGTATTCAAAGAGTAGCAAATAGAAAAAGCAAAACCAGCTGTGTGCCGCAGTCCACCTGTGCCCTACTTATGAGGCAAGAGGAGCACTTGAATCCAGGCACTTAGGGCCAGCCTAGGCAACAAGGAGGACACACGCAAACTCTGTCTTACACACACATACACACACACCACACGAACATGCACACCTGCAGTTAATTTTACAAATTTTAAATCAAGTCATAAAATAAAATGTCACCCAAAAAGAGAAGAGTCCAGGAAGTAACTATACTATAATGCCAAGTGATCATTTCTTATCAACAAGATTTCTTAAAATTTTGTAAGAAAATAATCTTTGATAATCAAGAGAAAAGTTCCTTTGTTATAGTTAAACAGAAACTTCCAGAACACAGAAAAAGATACAAAACCCAATTCATAGTTTAGCTAACACAACCGCAGACATAAACACTGACTATAACTGAAAAAAACAAACAGAAACCCCGTACAACAAGCCCACTCAGGGATGACAAAAACTCTATTCAAACATTTGCAAACTCATGATTACATTAAAAAGGACAAGATGCTACCACGAAGTAGAATTCCTTCCTGTAAATTAGGAAATGTAGAAAATCTAAAAAAAAAAGAAAAAAAAAAGCTCATGGTGTTAATGGTTAAAAATAGAATAAACACCTGATTAACAGAGTGTGGAGAAATTAAAAATAAAACAGAACGAAAACCTAAGAATAGACACTACTGTCTGCATTGTACCATTTTACCAGGATCCAGGAGCTCTTACTAAAGGAATGAGACCCATGAAGTACAGGAGGGCTCAAGGGAGAGTAAAGGATTACTTACAGATGGAGAATAATGTACATGGGAAAATTAAACAGAATCAGCTTTGGGCTGGGGAGAAGGCTCAGTAGAGTGCTGGCCATGCAAGCATGAGGACCTGACCTCAAACTCCAGGAGCCAGGCTTGCTGGCCATCTAGTCTATACAAATTGGTAAACTCCAGGTTTACCAATGAGAGACCAAATCAGTTATGACCCAGGCCCGGATCCAGAGCCTTGAGTTGGCCCACCCCAACATTTACCCTATCTATGAGCTGCCCTCATCTCTGAGCTGCTGGAGACCGTGAAGGGGCCAGTCCTGCTGAGCCATAGCCACAGGACCTCCACGACTCTGGACAACAGCAGGATAACTGAGAGGAGTCCGTCCCGGTGAGGGTACAGTACGGACGATGCAGCAGAAGCCAGAGGCCTTGACCCACACCAATGACTCCTGGCAGTGAATCAATTAAAAATCATGTTAAAAACAAACAAACAAACAAAAAGCCAGCAATCCCAAAAGACACTCAGCGTTAACCTCAGGCCTCCACGTGGAGCCACATACCTGTGCACGCAATTAACAAGCACATATGCACATACAATGCCAAACATCTATCATCCTAGAGCTCAGGAGACAGGACAGCAGCATGAATCAGGGTTTAAGACCAGCCTGGACTACACAGCAAGTTCCAGGCCAGTCTGGGCTACAGAGCAAGATCCTGACTCAGAAAGAAACTAAACAAACACACAAACAAATAAATAAAAATGCCCGGAAAGGACAAATGAGAACAAAAGTAAGACAAATAATATCTGTGCAAAATAAAGGAGACTGCATGTCACACTGTACACAGACTAAAGCACTCTAATTCATTTCTTTGGTTTGTTGTTAAGATACGATCTCCCTGTGTAGCCAAAACAACTGGATAAGGAGTTATTATAAACAAGATACAAGGGGCCGGGAGATGGCTTGCTATGGGGATCGCTGAACAAGCATGAGGCTTCGTGTTTGACGCCCAGCCGCCACGAGGAGCCTAGAAGTCAGGCACAGCAGCCTATATGTGTAACCTGGGCACGGGAGAGGGCGTGGGGGACACCAAAGATCCCTGAAGCTAACTGGCCAGTCCTGCCAAGTTGGGGAGCTCCAGCCTCAAGAAGACAAGATGGAAAGAGACAAAGGAAAACAACCAGTGTCAACCTCTGGCCTTCGCGCACACACAAACACCCATGAACACACAGTGTGCACACACGCACAAATCCAAGAGCATAATGCCTGCATCTGCCCACAGTGCGAACACTGTGGAGTGTGCCGCTGGCGGTTATCAGCAGTATGAACACTGCAGCTGTATAAAAAGTCAGTGAATGAAACATAAACTGTGTCTTGGGGGTGTGGTCATAATTTACCAAATGGAAAAAAATAAAATTAGATATAACATAGCAAACACATTCCAAAGATTTCACATACACATGCACAGAGCACGCTCAAGCATACACCACCGTGACCACATACAGCATGCACAGATCTAAAACTGTATTCAGACTTCACAGCTCAGCACATTAGTTCCTCCATGGTTTTACCTTAGGTGTCTTTTCACCTCTTCTTTCACATTGATTTCGTTGTTGAATTTTCTCAGCAATTTCTTGGGCAATTTGACAGGTAGAGTCATAGGTGGTGAACCTGCATCAAAGCCATACACAGAGGTTTAAGTTCTTTAAATGGAAATCCTGGGGGGGAGAGGTCACACACCTTTAATCCTAGTGCCGTAGAGGCAGAGGCAGGCGGGTGTCTGTGAATTCAAGGCCAGCCTGGTCTACTAGACCAGCCAAGGCTACATAGTGAGACCCTATCTCAAACAAACGAAAGGAAGGAAGGAAGGAAGGAAGAAAGGGAGGGAGGGAGGAAGGAAGGAAGGAAGGAGCGAGCAAAAAGGACCCACAGCAGAAGCAAGCATGAATGGCACTTCCTATGTACCGGGTACCATCCAGAAGGCCTCACTGATGACCCGGGTAATCCACACAAGAACACTACAGGGAAGGGAACATCACCTCCTCAACCTAGACAGGAGGAAAGCAGGTACACAGTGCCAGAGCTGACTGGCCCAGAGGGGACAGTGAGCAACAGCAACCAAGGGTGTCTGGTCCCAGAATCTGGGCTCTTAAGGATTTTACTGTTATGCACATGCTAGAACCTTTGCCTTTCTACCTTTGGCTTGATGTCATTTCAGTTTCTTTTGTTTTGCTTTTTTGAATCAGTATCTCCCTACGTATCCTACACTGGCCTTGAATTCATAATTCCCCTGCCTTCGCTTTCTGAATGCTAGGATTACGGGCATGCAACACTGTACTGGGCTCTGTAAAACATCCAGCAAATGCTGCTGAAGGTCCTGTGCAAACTGAACACTATTCAGGTGCTGTCAACTGAAAAGAGCAGTAGACAAAACGAACAGAGTTCCTGCTTTGGGGTTTTCTTTTTTTAAGTTTTATTTATTTGCTATGTATACAACGTTCTGTCTGCATGTAGACCTGCAGGCCAGAAGAGGGCACCCGATCTCATTATAGATGGTTGGGAGCCACTGTGTGTGGCTGCTGGGATGGGAATCAAGTCAGGACCATCCGGAAGAGCAGCCAATTCTCTTAACCTCTGAGTCATCTCTCCAGCCCCAGAGTTCCTGTTTTTAAGAAGCACATTTCTCCAGGCAGTGGTGCCACACGCCTTTAATCCCAGAGCTCCAGAGGCAGGAGCATTTCCATGAGTCCAAGGCCAGCCTGGTCTACAAGACAGTTCCAGGGCAGCCAGGGCTGTCACACAGAGAAACCCTGTCTCTAAAAAACAAAACAAAACAACTACAAAAAAAGTGCATATTCCAGCGAAGGGAGAAAGGCATACAACAAGTAAATATGGTATATTGGGTTTGTGCTAAAAGATTTGATTTGTGCTAAGAGAAAGTGTGGAAGTTAAAGGAACGCTCTGACAAGAAGGTGCTATTTCAGAGCAGGGGCACAGGAAGGTGAGAACTAACACACAAATTCATGCCGCAGGCAGCTGTGAGTCTGCAGCTACATGCTCTGGCTGCCGTGGGGGCCTGGCTCACTCCCCACCCTGACCTAATGTCCCAGTTCTATACACAAAAAGAGATACAATTTCTTTCTTTAAAATATTCCAGGACTACGCACGCCTACAGCCCGGCTATTTGAGAATGAGACAAGGTCAAGCTGCTTGGGGCAGCTTGGGAAACTTAGTAAACTGTCCCAAACTAAAAAAGTAAAATGAAAAAAGAGGCGGGTGGTTAAGGGCACAGCTCAGCAGGGAAGCACTTGTCCAGCCTGTGCCTTGTCCAGCTTGTGCAAGGCTCAATCACCAGCATCATGGGAAAAAAGAGAGAGAGAGAGAATGTGTGTAGCTTGGGCTAGAGATGTGGCTCCGGGTCCTACACAGAGAACTGCATGTTGTGACCTTCACAAGCACTTTGGAGCAGTGTCACCCTCAACCCTAGATTCACATATGAATCAACATGAATCATTTGGTATGTTCAGGTATAGGTGTGTGCATGCAAAAGAGCAAGTGGCTAAAATATATTTTAATATTTGTATACATATACATATAGATCAGTAATTTCTACATATAACATATACATAATACACATATGTATATATATTACACGCACACAGAAACACACATACATACACACACAGTGGGATAAGAACAATGGTCCTAGCCCCAGCTTCCCCACGCTTTACTTGTTTGTCTCCACACAGTCATTTGTAAAGACAGGGGCTTCAGTCTGGCTCTGTGATAGCAGACCAAACATGCAAAATCAGTAACAAAATAAAATCAGTAACAGAATATGGGACCTAAATTAAGTACCTCTAGAGTTAGAGGGTGGGGGAGATTACCAATGACAGAGACACTCAGATGGGCTAGGCAACAAGAGGGCATCTTGGGCTGACTTCCAGACAGAAGCCGATTTCCATATGGGAAGAAGAAAAATAAACATCACGGAAGGCATACGGCATGAGCAAAGTCAAAATGAAAAAAGAAGGCCTGTCATGTCCTGCCAAGTAGTGGCCCTGGTTGGAGAGTACAACTGAAACAGGACAGATCTGCAGAAGCTAGTTTCTGCAGAGCCTGGCACAGCAGTCTAATGAGCTCAGACTTCCAGGAGACACTTACCCAAAGACCCTAAAGCATTGAACTCTTTCACTGTTTTCACTGTCTGATTCAGTGCCTTTTGCATTTGACAACTGAAAGCCTTCTTGTCTTGCTGGGGACCAAACCCAACCAAACCCAACCAACCCAATGCCTGGCATAAGATAAGCAATCGCTCTAACACTAAGCTAAAACCCCAATTAAGTTATGAACGCTCAGATGATGTACTGATAGGCATATGAAAACCATGTTTTTAAGACTATTTAATGACATGGAGAAATGCTTCCTGTTTTGTAAAAATATAAGCAGGATATGGATTCAAACAATAAATGTATTGAAAAACAAAGCTGACATTGGTTGTTTCCAAATGATAAAGATACTATTTATTTTCTTTCTTTCAGAGGAGTCCCTAAATTTTTACCAGGGGTATATACAATTGTTAAAAGTTGGTGGGAAGAAAAAGAAGTATTAAATTCAGCATCGGCAGGACCTGATGGCAGAGGCCTGTAATCCCACCATTTAGGAGACTGAAGCAAGAGGATCAGGAATTCAAGGTCAGCCTGGCCTCCCTGAGACACTGAAAAATAAACAAATATATAAACAGTTAGGCAACTGGCCCAAATAGCCTAGATCCCAGGTAACTATAATTCTGATCTTGGGATCCACTCTCCTAATATTCAAAATTGTCTGCCATCAAACAGACTGAACCAGAAACTACCAGAAATACCAACATAAGGCATGTTCTCCAACAAGAACGTTACAGAAATACAGTGTTATAAATTATTAAGCATGAAGGTCGGGACCTCATAGCAAATTGTCTCTTGTGCAAAGATAATTTCCATCACGCTGTCCTTGGAGCTTCTGTGCTGAGTAAATGGTTTTTATCAGGTGATTTCTGCACGACTTCTTGCTACTAATGCAGGAAAGGGTAAATGCCTTATCTCAAGTGCAAATTTCCCTCCCAGAGTCCTACTAGGTTTTATGAAGAACCCATAACACCTCTTCCCAGCTGACTACTAACTAGCTGGCGACCGTGGAGCCTGAACTCCAGCTTATTCCCTTTCTGGGGCTAATGGGTGAAGGAAAATCCCACCAAAAGGTTATCTCGACCTCACTTCTACAGGAGCCCAGGGAAGTCAACGTACGCAGTCAGCCACAAGCAAGCTAGGCAAGAAGCTCCACAGACGGCGAGGAAAGAACTCGATTCTGCTCGGGTCCCAGCTCCCCCAGGCAACAGTCTACCCTCCGAGTTAGCACCGGGGAGGCGGGGATGGGGCTCAGTCCCCTCAGCAGGGGGAGGACCGTCCCCGGATCTGCTCCTCAGAAAGGGCCGCCAGCCTCAGGATCAACGACAGCCGGGGTCTCTGCGAGCCCCCGGAAGCCAGCTCCACCCCCGGGTCCCACGGCGCACTGCTGCCATCATCGGCAACTCACCAGGGGTCCGGGGCCATGGTGCAGTCTCCGCCCGCAGCTGGGACACTTCCTGCTCCGAGCAGCTGACTACGGCGGCCCGCGTGGCTCATTCCCCGTGGTTCGGAGGGTGCGCGACCCGAGCTCAGTCTGCAAAGAGCAGCTTGCCCTCGGGGACCCAAGCGCAACCCCGGGGACAGTGAATTGCGACAGTTCACTGAGCTGTTCATTCACAGGAACTGCTGGGCACGGGGAAACATCCCGGCTCTCTGCATTTTTTTTTCCCTAATTAAAAAAACAACAAAACAAGCCGGGTGTGATCGCTCACGCCTGGAATCCCAGCACTTGGAAGGTGGGAGGCAGGAAATATACATACAAGCAACATATATACATACATATATACATACACACAGTTGCATACTGTACTAAAATATTTAAGTGATTTAAAAATTAATTTACAAGGTGTTATCAGTTCCACGTTTTTTTCTAGCAGTTTATCCATCAGGGGCAATTCTCTGTGATCAATTAGTCTGTTTAATTATTCTTAATAATCATCATGAGGTACCTAATTTTCTAGTTTAAAAAAAGTCACAGACTGTACACGGAAGACGAGGAGATTCATTCTGCGCATGTGAATTTCTAGAATGAAAAGAAATTAATAATAAGGAAGCCCTCCCTACGTTTGCAAGAGGGTAAACCAACTCAACTCAGCCCGCTGGGTTTCCGCTCCAGCGTAAACCCAGCACGCATGCGTGCGCCCGTTACCATAACGACCGGGAGACGCTGCACCCTGGAGCGGAGGAATCAAAGAGCTGAAACTCTTCAGGATGGAAGAGCAGATTTTACCGGAGACCAATGTGGCCAAACTTGAGCTTGAGGCTGTGATCGGCTTCAATGGTGAGGATTGGAGCAGCCGTGGCACTCAGGGACAGAGAGACGCCAACCTGGGGGCACCGTAGAGGCAGTGGGGACAGTGGCAAGAACCTAGCCAGGCTCACCCCGCCCCCGGGGTGGAGGAGGACCTTGGCCTCGTTCCCAAGCCTCAGATATTGGCATGTGTAACAGCTCAGATGAAGCGTCGCGTCCAGGCACCAAATGCGTGTCTCTCGCGTTGTCTCTGTGTGTGTGTGTGTGTGTGTGTGTGTGTGTGTGTCTGTCTGTCTGTCTGTCTGTCTATCTCTCGCTCCTGTCTCTGTCTCTCCGTGTGTGTGTCTGTCTGTCTGTCTCTCGCTCCTGTCTCTGTCTCTCCGTGTGTGTGCGTGCGTCCCCTCTGTCCCAAAATAAGAATTCTCAAAGGTTTAAAACCAGGATGGGAGGAGCCTGGCTGCTGTGCTCACACATTACTTGTTACTGTAAACACTTTGAGAAAAATGCTGTGATGGGGGCTGGAGGGATCTAGTTTGGGGAGTTGAGGAAAGGCAAAGAATTAAACTTTAAAAGAGCGTGTTGTGATGCCTGAAAGCCTTACGGTTAATGGGATGTGTGCCGAACAATTGCTGAGCAAAGCTTTGAACCCCGCAGGCCTTAGCTTTTGAGTCTTCGTCGTACTACTGTAACCGCTCTGAGAGCCGGGCTTTCTGTGTCTGAGCCAGCACCGTCTTTAGAGGTGGATGAAAATTATTCATAAGAAGTGACCCGCGGTGAACTGCAAAAACATTCTGATGAGCAGTCAGGGCAAAGACACACGGGATCCATAATTGAATTCTTGCTGATATCCTAACTCTCAGAATAGAGAATCAGAAAAGCTTTACCAAAGATTGGGAGAAAGGCTGCTTATAAGATTATTTTTCAAGTTTTTTTTTTGTTTTGTTTTGTTTTGTTGTTTTTTAATGTGTATGGGTGTTTTGCTTGAAGCGCATTTCTGTGAACCAGGTGTGAGTAATGCCCAAGAAAACTAGAAAAGAGCGTCAGTTCCTTTAGGACTAGAGTGTGAGCCCCATGTGAGGGCTAGGAATCAAACGTGGGTGCTCCGGGAAAGAAGCCAGTGTTCTTAACTGCTGAGCCAACACGCCAGCTCCTTTTATTTTTAATTATGTTTATGGGCTTGTAAGTGCAGGGGCCCAAGGAGGCCAGAAGAGGGCACCAGACGTGGTGGAGTGACAGGTGATTTTAAGGGACCTGATTTGTGTCCTGGGAAGCGAGTTCAGGGCCTCAACAAGAGGAGTGTCCATTTTTTAACTTCTCGAGGAGAGTTCTCCTAAGGCTAGGGGAGAAAGAAGCCAAGGAAAGGGGGACCTCTTTGAATTTAAATAGTCCTTAAAACTGGGTAGGAATCAGTGGCTAAGGGTGAGGTTCAGATCTAGGGCAAGCAGCTAGAAGAGGGGAGGAAAAGGGAGAAATGGAGAGTGGACGGCTTACTGGTGAATAGCAAGTAGTTTGCTGAAGCTTCAGGACTGGAAGGACAAGAAGGAAAAACAAGGAAAGAAAAACCTAGGTTTAGAGGTCAGAGGCTTCAAACACCAGGTAATGGAGTTTACTTAAAGCTTCCATGGAATTAATCAGAAGTTGAAAGCTATCCAGGCAGAGTGATGCATGTCTGTAATCCCAGTACGTGGGAAACAGAGGCAGGTGGGTCTCTGAGTTTGAGGCCAGCCTGGTCTACAGAGTGAGTTCCAGGACAGCCAGGGCTGTTATGCAGAGAAACTGTGTCTTGAAAATAAACAAAAGTTGTTGAAAGCAAAGGGACCATGGAGCTCATCATAACTGTCATATTATGAAACTTGAATTTGAACACAATGACGCACGTACGTAACTGTACTCTTCATTACACTGGGACATGGATTCGCCATGTAACCAGACCAAATGTAACTGTATTACCTATGAAAACATTAGGCTGTAGCTGTTGAGAGTCTGGTCACAGTCATCTGATTTTTCCCATCATATCCAGAGCTCTTACATGTTACAGCAGCAGCAAGGACAAATTAATTGGTCAGGAATCTGCAGGCCAAATTTGTCCTACTGTGTGTTTTGTGAATCAAGTTCTCCTGGGACTCAGCCATGTCCTTTGTTCAGGTGTTGTGTATGGCTACATTCATGCTACACTAGCAGAGGTGACAGGCTGCAACAGGGCCCAGGTGGTTCAAAGAGTCCAAAACAAACTACATGGCTTATTTTCTGGCTCTCTGTAAAAAGCTGAACTCCTGAAATAGATAATGGCAATAATAATAACAATAATAATAATAAACAGCTGTTTACTAAAAGCCTAAAAAATGTTATTAAAACAGTGACAACACTTTTTATTTCTCAGATTGGCAAAGGTCTAAATAGATGGATTAAACTTAAGAAGATGAGAATAAGGTGCTTTCATCTGTGGTTTCTAGAAGTATGAATGGCACCACCTTTAGGAGAGGGAGTTGGCTTCACTGGTAAAGTGATTGCGGGGCATGAGGCCCCACATAAAAAGCTGGGCACAGTGGTGTGTGTCTATAACGGTAGGACAAGAGGGCTGGGGAAGGGGACAGGGGGATCCCCGGAGTCAGTCTAACCAATCAGTATGTCCTGGGTTCACTGAGAGCCCCTATCTCAAAAAAAAAAAAAAAAAAAAGGTGGAGAGCCATATAAAAAATATAACCAACATCAATCTCAGGCCTACACAACACATACACAGCGCTTCCTTCTTGAGGCACTGTGGTTGCCAAATATTAGTTTGACTGTCCAGCATCGTGGTCATCTGAGTTTATGTCCTGTGACGTGGCCTTAGTGTCTCGTTACCATCACCCTCTTTGCAAGTATATTTTCTACAGTTCCTATCGGCTGGCTCTGTTACTCCTTTCTTGAGATTATCTTTCTGCTGTGTTCAGCCAGAGTTGACTCCTTTTATTTTTATTTATTTATTTATTTATTTATTTATTGCCACTAAGAATCTTACCTATGTGACTAAAGACATATACACTTGCTGTAGTTACTTTTCTGTTGCTGTGAGGAGATACTGAGAACGAGGCAATGTATAAAAGAAAGCATTTAACTGGGGGCTTGCTTACAGTTTCAGAGGGTGAGTCCATGACCACGGTGGGGGTGGGGCGGAGGTTCTGGCAGCAGGCAACCAGCAGGCCTGGTGCAGAGGCAGTAGCCGAGAACTTATATCTTATCCACAAGCAGTAGGCAGAGAGAGAGAGACTGTTCCTGTTGGAGCTTTTGAACCCCAGAGCCTAACAAGGCCAACCTCCTAAATGCTCCAAAAGTGTCCCATAACTAGGGACCCAGCAGTCACCCATGATCCTATTCCAGCCGTTCTCATTCCACCACCACCCTGCACTCTTTGGCCCCAATAGACCTGGGAGCCATATCATAACGCAAGTACATTTCATGTAACTCCCCCCTCTCCACAGTCTTTCACAGTCTCAGTACTGTCTGAAAGCCCAAAGTCTTTCCTGAGTCTTAGGCTAAGCTCTTCATTGTAACCCCTGTAACATCAAAAGCAATTGCATCCTCCAGCGTAAGAGACACAGAATATACATGACCATTCCAAAAGGGGGGGGGAAGGGGCCATGTCGAAAAAATAACAAAGTGACCAAAACCCAGGAGAGCAAACTCCAAATTCTGTAAGCCAGTGTTTGCTGTCACAGGACTTAGATCAGTGCTTCTCAACCTTCCTAACGCTGTGACCCTTTAATACTTTTCTTCATGTCGTGGTGACCCCAACCATAAAACTGTTGCTACCCAAGAACTGTAATGTTGCTACTGTTATGAATCATAATGTAAATATCTGTGTTTTCCCGTGGTCTTAGGTGACTCCTGGAAAGGGCTCATTCGACTCCTCCCCCAACGCTTGTCCCCCACCCTCCCCACACCTCCACACACTCCCACCCCCGCCAAAGGGGTCTCGCCTCACAGGTTGAGAATTGCTGGCTTAGAGGGCTTTTAGGATCTCCAACTCCTTCCGGCTTTGTTGGCTGCAGCCCACTTCTCTCGGGCTGGGTCCCTGCCCTGTTTGCAGCTCTCCTCAGCAGACATGTGGACCTACTGGACTCTTTAACATCCTGAGGTCTCCAATGCAACCCAGGCCTTGCTCTCACAGCTGCAGCCAGTGGCCACAGCGCAAGCACGCCCCTGCCACACTGCCTGCCCCCGCCACACTGCCTGGCCTCAGGGCCTTTCCTGAACTGCCAGGAGATTCACAACCCCTTCACACCTGTCTTCATCCTCACAACGCCAGGACCAGGGGGCTGAAGCTGACGGAAACCAACCTTCCTTCTCCTGGTGCTCTTTTTCTCCTCAAATGTACACTTCCTATTTCTTTTCACGCCACACTCTTTCTTTCATTATAGGTCTGTATAAGAGTGACCACACAGTCAGTACTAAGTTGTCTTGAAGTCTCATGTGTCCATTGACTCTACTCCAAAACTCTAATTTAGCCTCTGGAGGATTCTTAGGACAAAGGCAAAAAGCGGCAACATTCTTTGCCAAAATATCACAAGAAATGGCCTCTAGCCCATTGGCTAATACTACGCACCCCGGAAACCTCCTGAGCTGGGCCTCACCATCGCCCACATCGCACTCAGCACTTCCATGCTTCTTCTAGGATGGCCCATGAAGCCCTGCTTACTCCACTCGTCCTCTGTCCTAATGCAAAGTCCAGAAGTCCACCTTCCACTAGCCAGCAGCATGAGCAGGCCTGCCCCAGTAACACATCACTCTCCGGTACCAACTTCTGGCTTAGTGATGTCCTATTGCTATGAATAGACACCATGACCAAGACAGCTTATATAAAAATGTAAGCTTGCTTACATTTCAGAAGGTGAATCCATGGTGGGGAGAATGGAAGGAGGCAGGCCAGCATGGGTCATGCACAATAGCTGAGGGCTTATATATGTCATCCACAAGCAGAAGGTAGAGAGAGAAAGAGACTGTGCCTGGTGTGGGATTTTGAAACCATGAAGCCCACACCCGATAATATGCCCTCTACGAGGCCATACCTCCTAATCCTTCCTAAACAGTTCCACAAACTAGGAACCAAACATTCAACTATATGAGCCTACGGGAACCATTTTAATTCAAACCACCACACACCAGACCTCAACCCCAACCCCCTATACTATCCCTAACCCCAAGCCCAACTTCAACCCCAAAAACAATCCACTCCCCAAAGCAACACCTCCCAAATACCAACTCCAAACCCAACCTTGACCCTAACCCTAAACCCAAAACAAAAGGCTATCTTTTCACATGCTTACTGATTTTCAAGATTCTGTGTTATAAACTTCCCATTCGTATTTCTTGCTCATTTGTTGTTGGTGGTGGTGATAAATTTATTTTTTCTTATTGCTTTGTAGAAGCTCTTTGTATGTTAACTGAGAATCCCTTGTAATCTCTGTATGTTTTAAATCCCTTTTGGTTTGGGCTTTTCTTTTCATTTGCCTCTTAGAGCTAGAAATTCAGATTTAAACACAACTGGATAAATAATCAATCTTCGCTATTTTTTGTACCTGGTTAAAAAGTCATTTTCTACATCTGTGTATACATTAGGTCCTGTTTTTCACATTTATATCCTTGATCTACCTGGAAGGTGTTATTCGTGGATGGTGTGAATAATGACCTTATTCTGCTTTTACCGTATGGGCAGCCATATAACTGTTTATAAAGAGCGCAAAATTAGGAACAAAATTATGTAGTTTCAATAGCAATAAGTGAAAGTCACCAACTTTACTTTCATAAAACTGAATAAAAGAGGGGCCAGGTATGATGGTACACACTTTTAATCCCAGGCAGAGGCAAGTACTTCTCAGGGACTTTAAGGCTAGCCTGGTCTACATATCAAGTTCCAGGCCATGCAGAGCTACACAGTAAGACCCAGTCTCAAAAACAAAACAAACAAAAAAACACTTCATAAAAAGGAATGCTCAAATTGAGATATGAGAAACCACTTATTCAATGTTTGACCATTAAAAAAAAAAAAAAAAAAAAAAGATATTTAGCACCAGGAATCCTGTGCCTCAAAATGAATTCCAGAGAGACTTGAATATAAAGGAAGAAATCACTTGGGTGAAAATCATCTGGTGAAACCAGAAAGCTAATCCTAAGAGGCAAAATCTAGAGCAGTAGGTAACAGAGCCTGGGGCCGGGGGGGGAGAGGGGGAGGGCAGATAAGAATGGAGAGAGGGTGGAAAATGGGTAAAATATGGTTGGCATTAGAGAAATGCCTTCTAATGTTCTTTAGCACAGCAGGATAACTATGAGACACAATTGTCTTAGTGATTCAAAATAACTTTGGATAGGATTTGAATGGGCCCAGTACAAATGAAGCCATCACGTGACAGTTATCCTGCATGTGGTATACATATATTGAAATATTGTTTTGAATGGTGGCCTGCCCCTGTAATCCCAGAACTCTGGAAGCAGAGGCCTGCAGAGGTCTGTAAATTTGAGGCCAGCCTGGTCTGCATAGCATTACTCTGATAAAACACCATGATCAAAAAGCATCTTGGAAAGGAAAGGGCTTATTTGGCTTACACATCCACATCACTGTTCACCATCAAAGGAAGACAAGGCAGGAATCTGAAGGCAGGAGCTGGTGCAGGGGCCATGGAGGGTGCTGCTTACTGGCCTGTTCCCCGTGGCTTACTCATCCTGCTTTCTTACAGGACACAGGCCCACCAGCCCAGGGATGGTGCCACTCACAGTGGGCTGGACCCTCCCCCATCAATCACTAAGAAAATGCTTCACAGGCTTGCCTACAGCTGGATACTGTGGAGTGGTTTCCTCAGCTGAGGTTCCCCACTCTCAGATGGCTATCGCTTTTGTCAGGTTGATATAAAAACTATCCAGTGTGGGGTAAATTGCCCAAAATAAACGAAGCCATAATTTTGAAGTAGCATCTAAACCACCATGCTCATATCGGCGTTATGTACAGTGGGCAAGATATAGACAGAGTCCATCAATAGACGAGTGGAGAGAGAAACTACGAGATACACACAGACACCGTAATGTTATTCAGCCTTTTAAAAGACGGCCCTCATGCTGTTTGTGGAATGATGAATGAGCCTGGAGGACACTAAGTGAAATAAGCAGAACTTTTGCCTTTCAGTGTTTACTGTAAATACATTCTCCCTCTGCCTACCGGCCATTACAAGCTGCCTGTGTCCTATACCCTGTGCTTCTCAGGATTACAGACTCTACCGCAGGGCTTTACGCTCCAAAGCGAGGTTTCCAAACCCCAGCATCCTTTGTAAGCTAGTTGGCAATGAAGAATCTTAGGCCACTCCAAACCTGAAAGTAGAATCATTTTAACCAGCTCCCTGAGGAGGTTAAGCTTTATTTTAAAAGTGTTGTCTTTTGTTCTGTGATAAAAAAAAAAAAAAAAAAAAAAATAACCCAGCCACATCTGCACCCAGTTATAGTTATTTTTAATTCCTCTCTTTTAGGACATGTTCCCAATGGCCTCAAATGCCATCCCGACCAGGAGCACCTGATCTATCCCCTGGGCTGCACTGTCCTCATCCAGTCAATAAATACCAACGAGCAGAATTTCCTGCATGGCCACGGTAACAACGTCTCCTGTTTGGCCATCTCCAGGGAAGGAGATTATATTGCCTCGGGACAAGTCACATTCATGGGGTTCAAGGTGAATAGACAGGAAATGATTCACTGGACGTTTGCTCAGAGGTGCCTCTCGGGGTAGCTGCCAGACTCCGGCTCCCTAGCTCTGTGCTCTCTCTCACACGTCCTTCCTTCGCCCTTCGCCTCCTCTCGTTTTCAGCCCACCAAGCTGCCCCCGAAACACCCTGGCCTCTTTGTCCCGGATGCCGCAGCTTGTGACTGCGAAATCCTGAGCTTCAGTCTGCTTCTATCTTGTCGTCATCTTTATCACGTGTGGCCGAATACAGGGGAGTCACGTTATTGAGCACTTCCCCCCAAGAGCGGTAGCCACCCCTTCAGGTTCCACTAAAGCCTGTCTATGATCTGACAGTGTATCCTTGGCCCCCAGGCAGACATCATTCTGTGGGACTTTAAGAAGAGGGAGCTGATCGCTCGGCTGTCCCTGCACAAGGGCAAAATTGAAGCCCTGGCCTTCTCGCCCAACGAATTGTACTTGGTTTCACTAGGAGGCCCAGATGATGGAAGGTAATAATTAAATGTAGTACTCATGTTTTCTTTTTTTCTTCCTTTCTTCTTCTTCTTTTTTTTTTTTTTTTTTTGGAGGGGAGGTTGTTGTTGTTTTATTGTTTGTTCATTTGTTTTAAGACAGGGTTTCTCTGTGTAGCTGTGGCTGTCCTGGAACTTACTCTGTAGATCAGGCTGGCCTCGAACTCAGAGATCTACCTGCCTCCACCTCCCAAGTGCTGGGATTAAAGACATGCCCAGATACTTAGGTTTTTTTACTAAGGTGTTACAGATACCAAGTATCTTTGCCCTCTCCAGGTCCTCTGCTGGTCTGCCCACATCTCAGTGTGTCCTGTGTATAAAAACATCATGAGAAAAAGTAGCTAAGACGAGTAGACTTAGCTCTGACACCACATGGATGTCTCCTGGCCATCTCCCTGCTGCCAGGGCCCAACTGAAGACAGTCTGATTTGACAGGTCTGGGCTCTAGGTGTCATAAAATCTCCCTAGATGATACCTACATTCAGAAATCATTGCTGTCGGAGTTATCATGACCAAACTGTGACAACAGTCATTAGAGAAGACAGATGTGCTTTGAGTATGTGCTGAGAACTGAACTGCAATAGCTCGTTTGAGCCTCATACCCACCCTTTAGAATGGGGGCAGTGGTGCCTGGTGACAACTGAGCAACTGAAGTTAATAGTGGGAGGTGGCAGTGATGGCGCACAAATGCTGGTGGCATGATGTGATATCATTACCTTGCCCCACGAGTCATGATCTTTGCCCTCTGATAGACTCTGATATTTGGCCAAGAACATATATAAAATGAAATTGAATATGTATATATGATATGTATATATTACACACACCTACATGCATCATTTTCTGACCATCTTACATAGAAAGAGCATTATATGGTGAAGGGCAATCAATGAAAATATATCCAGTGTAAGCGTTAAGGAGCGTAGGTGTCGGGGGATAGCATACGTTCTGTGTAGACTCTAGCAGGTGTGTTTCCGCAGCGGCTGAGTACCCTGGTCCTGCCCAGGCCCTTCGTTGCTCTGCTGCCCACATCTGAGTGTGCTGTTCTGTGTGAAAAGACCACAGCTTAGAAGAGGTCCTCCGCTCTGGCTATGCCTGGACATTAATGCCTGGAAATACCTTTCCATAGACAACATTTTCGCACTTGAGCATCACAGGTGTACAATGCTACTTCGTTCCAGGTCCTCTTAACGCACAGAAATTCGACAATGTTTCCACGAATCTTGCTGCTTTGGTAATCACTTGTAAACATTCCCGCCATCTCTGGGTCCTTTTGGGCGTTTCTTCTTTTCATAAGAAGTATAGCCAGAGATTTCCCGTTAATGTTTTTACTGCCTCTGTTAAAAGCAGCTGTGCTTAGCTCCGTGTGTGGACACTGAATCACCCGGGGAGAGTTCAGAAGTCCCAGGGCCTGAGTTCCACACACGGAGTGGCGTGGAGACTGGCCATCAGGCCACCTTACCCCTACCCTCTGCCAGAAGTTCTCACTCGGAACATCCACCTACATCCACATGGACATCTACAATTCAAATGGCAGCAAGCGCCATTGCTCCCTGAGCCGTCTCATAGCCTGCGGGAAAGGGGTTTTAAGAGCCAGCAGAGGCAACCGAAAAGGCCGTCTCAGATCTCGTGGAGTGAGTTTCAGGAGGTTGTAAGACACCTGATGTGGGTGCTGGGAACCGAACTGCAGCCCTATGGAAGAGCAGCAAGTGCTTTTTACCACTGAGCCAAGCCTCCGGCCCCGAGGAAGAATTTCACAGGAGGTGAATGCTTCCGTGCTCTCATGCTTCGCGCTTCTGAAGCGTCTTGACTGGTGGGTTCACTGGCTCCCAGCCCCACAACCATTTCCCTTCAAAGCTTTCGAAGCGTCACGCGGTGGTCTTGGAGTAAGCAGGATGCCTGGCTGGGGGGATGCTTGGGGGCCGGGGGAGGGGTCAAGCGTGATGTTTGTGTTCACGTGTTAGGAATGTTTCGTCTTGTTCTTTTTCTTCCCAGAACCACTAAAACAGTCGCTAACTTTGAAAGTCTGACTTCCCCCGTTGGTGCCCTTTTCCCTTTCTTGTCTGGCAGTGTGGTGGTTTGGAGCATATCCAAAAGAGAGGCGATTTGCGGCAGCCCCGCAGCAGGCCTCAACGTCGGCAATGCCACGAACGTGGTCTTCTCTAAGTGCCGAGATGAGATGTTTGTCACTGCTGGAAAGTAAGTTCACACAGCGAGGACGTCACCGCTCGGAAAACACGACCGTGTCAGTCGGGGTGTGGGGACGGGAGGGATAAACGCCTTACTCTGTCATTTTTGTAAGCACTGGAAAAAAATCCTTTCAGCTGGACGGATTGTAAGTATGTTTCTTCGAAAATGCTGAACGGCTAAACTGTTCTTTAAAAAAAAAAACATTTTATTACATTTATTTACGCATTGTGTGTAGGGGTCCATGGAGTGCCACAGCAAGCATACGGAGGTCAAAGGTCAGCTTTCGGGAGTCAGTACTTGTCTTCCATCACATAGGATTGAGCTCAGACCTGGCAGCAAGCCCCTTTGCCCACTTACTACCTCACTGGCCCTCACTGAACTCTTCTTAGGATTCTTTCTGTCACGGAAAAGACGTGATTTCTGATCGGTGCTCGCCAGCTAATTTGCACGATTGCATGCCTACACTTCCTGGTTGGCATTTCTTACCACCTGCTCTTGATTTAGGTCTAATGAAGTGATATTTTGCAGAGAGAACCGTGCCAGGATGTTTCAGATGTGTAAGCCGTTCTCCCTGGGACTCAGGTAGGGTCAGCTTGGGCCAGCTTGCGGTCAGCGAGCTGAGCGTCCGAGCAGGACCTGCATCTGTCCCAAGCAATCGAGCCCTGCTTGGCGTCCTGAAGGGGAGGTGACACAGGCATAAAAGTGTCCTTTCCCACATCACCCACCAGCTGAAAGGGAAGAAATCATAAACTCTAAGGCAGGAGGATAAGTCCGGTCCAGCTATCTTTGCGGTCCCTCTGTCGCCTCTCACCCATGAAAGGTACACTGTTCTTTCCTTCCCTGGCCAGAGTGAAGAGTTTGTGCTGCCCTCCCTCTGAAATGTCTCCTGTCCCCAGGACACACAAGCCGCATTTATTCCACGGCTGAGTGAGGTGGTAAATTCCCTGGCAGCCGTGAAAGCCCCCTCCCCTGTCACATGTGGACCCTGCCCTGCTCTTTCTGCACAGACTGAAGCTCTCTGGCCCCCGCTGCAGTCTGCAGAGCTGCTCAGCTCTTTGTTCTGCTGGATCTGGGCACCTCGGTTCCTTAGCGGCTGAAAGCATCAGTCTGTTCTAGTGCCTGCATGTAGGCAAGGTTTCTCTAAATTCAAACCGGAGGTTTTATAGGAAACAATCTTTTTTGGATCATCTGTATTCCAAGCTGGCTTCAATCATGTTGACACCAGTACTGGGAAGGTCCACATTCTGTCGTGGCACCGGGGTACCTGCTTTCTCTTGTCACAATCGTAGCTTTGCGTATTTCACTGTGTGGTCTCCCCAAGACAGCCCAGACGCCCCAGCACGTCAGCATCCATGATATATCTACTAGTAAGACCATGGGCTAGTGCTCGCTCGCTCTCTTTCTCCTCTCTCCACTTTGAAAAAATACATTTAGATATTCTTTGAGCATGTACTGTGTCTACAGTTCTGTAGGCTAAAATTAAAGAAAAACTAAAGTTGGCATATTCTAACTAATACTTCCTGACTTGAGATGTTGGCAGAACTCTTCGTAATGTTTTCTTCTTTTTTTTAATAATGCTTTTAGCAATCTTGAGAATTTCACACAGTGTATTTTTATTATAGTCACCTCGGTGTTGTAGTTATTATTACAGAATCATTCATTCAGATGAACTCGGCATATGGTGGTTAAGTGCCAGCCATATATCAAGCGCTGCATTAATTATGACCTTGAACTTTTACTCACTTAGTCTCATTTCTCTTCCACTGGAGACAAGAATCTCCAAACATCCTCTATGAAGCAAGGAACAGGTCTGCAATCCCAGCACTTAGGAAGCAGAGGCAGAAGTTTTAAGGCCAGCCTTAGTTACACAGTGAGTTTGAGGCCAGCCTGGGCTACATGAGACCCTGCCTTTAAAACAAACAAACAAAAAAGGTATCACCCCTTTAAATGTTTCTACACCACTGAACACCCTGACTTATGTCTTCCTGACTGAGATCTGGTGTCCTGAAAAAACATCTTCCACTCTCCCTCTCCCACCCCAGCCTCCGGTACATTCCATTTAGATTCCACATGAGTGAGATCAGGCAACATTTGTCTTTCTGCGCCTGGCTTATTCCAGCTAGCATGATGTTCTCCAGATGTCCACCTTTCTTGAGGCCGAACAGCCTTCCTTTGTACATATGCACACTTTCTTCATCCGTTCATCTATTGAAGGACGCCCTGTGTATACACCACGGTGACTATACTTCATGACAATGTACGCACACAGCATATGTCACATAACACTGAGAGTGGCTGGGAGCGGGTTTCACGTGTTCTTCCTATGCAGGAGTAAGTAAGGCAACACATATGCTTAGGAGTTTAATTTAACCATTTCACTGTGTATACATGTGTTAAAAGATCATGCTATATGTATATATATATGGAAATATATATATAATTTTACTTGTCAATAAGAGGAAAAGACAAAATGAAGAACCTCATGTGTTCTACATTTATTTGCAGGATTAATTAATTAATTAATTGATCTTTGAGACAGGGCCATATCATGTAGCCCTGGTCATCCTGGAACTTGCGATGTAGACCAGGCTGGCCTCGAACCCAGAGATCTGCCTGCCTCTGTGTCCTACACGTTGAAAGTAAAGGCAAGCCATGCCTGACTCCTTTGCTTGCTTTCAGTACAGTGGGAGGAGTGTGCACATCAATGCGTGACCGGGCTGAGGGCAAGGCCTGCTCGGCTGTGCCCAAGCTCTGCCTGCATCGCCTCACTCGGGGAGCCCGGGATCATAAGACCTACCTCTTGGGGTTGCCGTGAGACTGAGTGGAAGGTTCTCACCTTGTACAGTAAAAGTAAAAATCCTCAGGAAATATTTCTCTCTCTTCCTCTCTGCTTCATCCTTCAAGGGGGCGGAGAATACCCTACAAGATGCGAAGCAATGTTTAAAAGGGTATCATCCATTTGATTGTGATCTTTCTTTGTAGCGGGACGATTCGTGTGTGGGAACTGGATCTCCCAAACAGAAAAATCTGGCCAACTGAGTGCCAAACAGGACAGATGAAGAGGATAGCCTTGAGCGCTGGAGTAAGTGCCCTCCTAAGTGTTCATGTCTGCAAACAGCCCTGAGCAGGGGGCAGGGGGCAGGGCGTGTGCACTGGGCCAGGACTCGCGAGGGAGTGGAATGTGGTGAGGAGGTGCCGCTCAGACACTCAGCCGGAGCACCCAGCTGGGAACCCTTTTACTAAGACCTGAGCTGTCCTCGAACACCCAAAGCCCTCGCCCCCCGGCCTGGAGGGAAGCTGTGCGGGCCAGGCGATGCCGAGCACAGACAGAGCTTCCCTCTGCCACCACTGCTATTTCTTCCTCTGGAAATAATAGCAGAAAAAAGTGTCTGATGGGGGGAAGGCATTGTTGAAATGCAGGCTCTTTCACAAAGAGATGTTATTAGTATGTTTGAGTGTGGAGACATGGTTCACGCATAGAGCTCTCTGCTCCACTCTCCTTTTCAGGCTCCTTTGGGAGCTGTGAGATGAGGGAGAAGCACTTCTTTATCCTCAGAGCCCTTTGGAGGTGACTCGTGGTTGGCACTGGCCATACACGTTAGCATCGGACCCAAATGAGCGTAATTCATAGTTCAGCATCTCCTCCAGCCTGACTTCACTTCTCTCACAGCTGTGCTTTCCCACCCTTGAGCCTTGGGAAACAGATGTGACCGTGAGTTTCTTTGTCAGCCGTTATGGACTCTCATCTCCTCCCTAGCTGGGGCTTCATAGGCCACGGGGACACTCAGGTCTTCAAGGTTCTGTCTCTGACCTCCCAGATGGCCGACGACGACGGTTTCTTCTATATCGGCACCTCCACCGGGGATATCCTAAAACTGAACCCCAGGACCAAACTGCTGGCAGACACTGGGCCCGCGAAGGACAAATTCAGCTTGGTGAGTAGAACGCATCAAGGTATGGTCCGGTCATCTGTCATTCCCTTCCCTCTACCGACAGCACAGACTTTGCGGAGGGAGGAGCCAGGGAAGGCAAAGGAGCAGTGGTGCAAAGCCACACCCAAGTTAACTTGGCCAAGCTGCACCAGCCAATTGTGCAAGCCCGACTCTCTGGTTCTCTTCAGGGCAAAGATATTCCTAGGGTATCAGGAATCCTTGCCCATTTCCCCCTCTTCAAAGCACAAGAACTGTTTCTTTATGGTTTGAAACTACGTTGGTTCTAGTCCAGTTGCCATCTATGAGAGAGGTGTGTTTTCTGATCGCTCTGTGTGTTTGTGTGTGTACTTAACTCTAACAGCCAGATCTTAGATGTTAGCCTCAAGGGTTCTGCTAGAAGACATTCATGAGACCAAGAAACCATCAAAAGTGCAGAATTGTCAACAATTCTTGAACTCCAGTAATCCAGGCTAACATTTAAATACAAGCAAAAGACCCACCATTGAACGGTGACTTTAGACAGTAAGAACAGCTACCCCTAACATGACCGAACTGCTCCGAGGGCTGCTTTCATGGAAATGATTGGAAAGTCTGTGCGCCAAGTCCCGCACCTGCCTGCCTCATTTCTGATATCAGAACAGATGGTTCCTGTGGCAGCACAGCTACTTTCCCACTTGACAGACATTCTCAAGAAACTGAAATACTATGTGGCCCTCTCTGGAAAATGTCAGTCTCCTTAATCATACCACCATTTAACATTCAAGCTTTTAAAGAAATCCACAAACATGGGAAGAAGCCATGACACAGATAATAAGGATAAAAGAATATTTAGAAATAATTCTATAGGAGATCAAAACATGGCCTAGGTCAATGTTTCTCCAATTATTTAGGGGGAGATGGACTCTAATACTAAGCAGATGAAACAGGGTCAATAAGAGGAAAGGGGAGACAAAGTGGAGAAACCCCGCCAGTGCCACGGCCTGATAGGTCTCCTATGGTCATCTGAAGGCACTGCTTGAAACCTGCTGACAGGCATGGTTTCTTTGCGTTTGTTTTGTTGTAAATGCCTGAACAGCACTTGGGGGCTAAGCCTCTACAAAGCAGATGCTGGCTGTGGCAGTGCCCCTCAAGCCCCACAAAACAGCAATTCCAGCTCAGCTTTCATGTGGCTGGAAAGAAAAGATTGCTTGAAGGATGAAAAGATACGGCGTGGTGCTGAAGACACCTTGTTGGAAAATCAAGTGACCTGGGGCAGGTCATTTTGAAACTGTACTTAAAGGCTTGATCCCTAAAGAGAGAGGCAAAGGATTGTCATGGTTTAAAACTGGCCTATTAGATAGATATACGAACTGCATTAGAAGAAGTTGACCATGATGGTGTTAACAGTAATAATAAAAACAGGATGTTTTTACAGCATCTCAGTGAGAAAACAACAAAACAAATGAAAGTAATCAGAGAAGGAACAATAAAGAAATGCTGTATGTTTATGGATAAGGAGAGGCATTATTGTCTAAATGTTAGTTCGTGAACTGGTGGACTCATGCCTGGACTCCCAGCACTTGGAAGGTGGTGGCTATATTGTGAGTTCAAGACCAGCCTGAGCTACATTAGTGTCTGTTACACACACACACACACACACACACACAGAGGAAGCCAGTTCATACATCTGGATTTACAGATTTAATGTAATCATGACCTAAATCCAAAGTTAATTATAGCTGCTGAGAAACTGATCCTAGCAGTGGTAAAAAGCGGCAAAGGATCCGAAGCAGCCAGCATAGCGCCGAAGAGCTGCCGGGGGAGTCAGAGGGCCCAATTCCAGAGCTTACCAGAAGTCTGCAGTAATAAAGACAGTGAGGTTTTAATGAAAAAGTAGACAGACAGGTGAAACAAACAGCTCAGAAAGAGACCTGCACAAATATTCTTAACATCATCTGACAGCGGAGCAAAGAGAAGCCAATGGAGAAAGGGCAGTTCTTGCAAATAATGCTGGTACAAGCAGATGCCCATTTGTTCAAAACAGGTGCCCCAAACCAAAACCCTCGCGGTGACCCAGACACCGACCTCAGCCCTTTACAGATGGACTCAAAATGGGTCACATAACCAAATATAAAACAAAAACTTACAGAAGATAATTCAGGAAAAAATGGCATAACCTAGGGTTTGGTGATGACATTTTAAACACATGTAGGACACACTCCAGGAAAGATGTGTTAGTGAGAGCTCTGTAAAGGAACAAAACTGATAAATTGTGTGTGTGTGTGTGTGTGTGTGTGTGTGTGTGTGTACACCTTATCTGAGTGGTTGACAGGCTGTGGTCTGAGTGCTCTAACAACAGCTGTCTCCTGACAGAAAGGCCAAGGATCTGGTAGTTGCTCTGTCTATGACTCTGCTTGTCTCAGTGGTCCCAGTTTGGTAATGGAGTCCCAGGGAGTCCTAGAGAGCTGAACATCTTTCTGCATCAGAATCCAGAAGAAGTAGGCTCTAAAACCAGCAAAGGAATGCCTCAGGAACACAATAGAAACGAACTTGCCAGCTCGAGCAAGGGCAAGCAGGCAAAAGCAAAAACTCCTTTCTTCTGTGTTTTATATCAGCTGCCATGGGAAGGCGTGGCCCAGATTTGAGTTGGTCTTCTCATATTAGAAGAGCCAATAAAAAAAATCCTTTATGGGCGTGGCAGGGTACTGGGTCTTAGTTGATTCCAGACATAGTCAAGTTGACAGCTATCACAGTTCATAAGCAGGGCCTCGGCAACACAGTTTTAAGCTCTGCAAAGGGCATCACCAAGACACCAAGAAGTCAAGCCCCAGAGGGAGAGCCTATTGGGCAAAGACAGGTCTGGTGAAGCACACAAGTGCCACCCTGCTGTCTCATTCTTCAGCCTTTGCTTTTCTCCTCAGACACTGTGGAATGCCTTCTGACTCAGGACAGGCAAACATCCAGCTTAAAGAAACTTGAAAGGATATGTTTATTTTTCAATCTGCAAGCCTCAGGTTTTTTTTTGTTTTTTTTTTTTTTTTTTTTTTTTTTCTTCACAATGCTGGGATTAAAGCCAGGGCCTTGTGCTTGCTAGCTCTGTAAGCCCCGCCCTCAAAACTCAGTAAGACAGAAGCTTTTCAAGTCCTTAACTCTAGATGTTGAATGTTTTCAAATAAAACATTAGCCATTGCCTTGGCTGGTTTTACGTAGTTATAAGAGAATACTGGAGACTGGGTGAATTGTAAACAGTGGAAGCTCATTCACTTCATGATCTGGGAATCTGGGGTTTTTCGAAGCTCAACGTTAGCATCTGGTGAAGGACAGCAGGCTGCCTCATCCCACGAGGGACAGCAGGACATGCAGACAACCCACAGAGAAAGAGGGAGAGCCCCTTTTTACTAAACCTGGGGATCAAGTGCTCTTCCTCCCTGAGCCTTCCAGGTAGCTAGAAGCACAGACAGGTGAGCATTTCTGTGTCGAGCTAAATTCACTTTTAGTGATAAGCCACTTTTTATAACCAATACCATTCACAGGAGCTGAGGCTTCCTGACTTGTTTTTTTCCAGATAGGGTTTTTTGTTTGTTTTTGTTTTTGTTTTGGATGGCCTGGAACTCACAGAGACCTACCTGCCTCTCTGGCTCCCAGCTGCTGGGAATAAAGGTGTGTGCCACCGCACCTGGTTCATGAGCTAATCCTTAGGCTCTACTTTCTGTCAGTGTCGAATTGGAGCATAGGTTCCATTGCAGACGCCTGTGGGGGGTGCATGCAGTCATGCCCATTTTAGATTAGAACCTTATGGAGCAATCTACTGGCCATCATTCCGCCATGTCTTTGAAGGCTTTGTGGAATTTTAATTGTGTTTCCAACTGTTGGTAGGGTTGTATACCATAGGCCTTAGCTCAGAAAACAGAGTCACCTAATAATAAGAAATCTCCTTTGGGGCTGGAGAAATGACTCAGCGGTTCAGAGCACTGGCTGCTCTTCCAAAGGACCCAGGTTCAAATCCCAGCACGCACACGGCAGCTTATAACTGTCCGTAACTCCAGTTCCAGTGGATCTGATACCCTCACACAGGTGCACAGGGAAGCAGAATACCAACGTGAATAAAAAAATAAAAAAATTAAAAAAAAAATGAACAACTCTCCTGTACCAGCTTTGGGTGTTACATTGGCCCCTGCATCTATATGAATTAAGTTCTGGGAAATCACGTGACTGAAGAACTGGCGAGCCGAGGCTGAGCTTTTGCCTCCTGCCGCAACTGAACCGCAGTCGGTGGCTATACGGACACCGATGTTCCGTATGGCCAGCTGCACAGGCGAGCTCAGGGAAGGAGGATGGGAACCTTGTAGAGGGCTACTTCCTAAGACATGGACCTGTGGTTGGCATTGAACGGCCAACCCGGAGGTACATCCCAATCTTCACCAAACCGTACACCCAGCTTTGACATGGCCTTCGCCCCGCCCCCTTGCATCAGGTGTTGCGCAGACGTCCTAGTGAGGAGACCCTTTGGCTCCTTCACAGTGTTGTTTCTGCCCCCTAGGGAGTGTCAGCCATCAGGTGCCTGAAGATGGGCGGCTTGTTGGTCGGCTCTGGAGCCGGCTTGCTCGTCTACTGTAAAAGCCCCAGCTACAAACCCATCAAGTAAGTCCCTGGACCCCACAGAGCTGGGGTAGGTGGGAGGTCCTAGCGAGAGGTCCTCTTAACCCAGGCAACTAAATGATATTGGGAAGAACTGTATTTGCGAGGCACGGTGGCACACACCTTTAGTCCCAGCACACAGGAGGCAGGTGGGTCCCTGTGAGTTCTAAGCCAACCCGTTCTGCACAGAGTCCCAACCCATGCAGGGCTAAGTAGTGAAGCCTGTTTAAAAGAATAGCATATCTGGTTAAAGAATTCCATCTTGCTATTATAAGTGTAGCTGGGATCAAAGGGCTAGTGGACATTTTTTTCTGTTGGTGCCAACGGGGCCACCTGCCTAGTACAAACATCTCAGCACATTTCCCTGACAGCTCCCACCTGACTGTTTTAACCTACACTGGAAAGCCCCTCCCCCCATCCCGGGTGTGCAACCTTGTGACTAACCCCGGCCTTCCCAACTGGGTCACTTCCTCCGGGCCCGTCCCCACACCACTGGGCTGGCTTGTGTGCTCCCCACCGCAGTCAGATGGGCAAAGGCTTGCTGGCCCAGTGGCTCAGCCTCCCCTTTACGCTTTTCCCCAAAGGAAAATGCAGCTTCAGGGCGGCATCACTTCCATCACGCTCCGGGGAGAGGGGCACCAGTTCTTCGTGGGAACGGAAGAGTCCCACATCTACCGCGTTAACTTCACCGATTTCAAAGAGATGCTCATTGCGACGTGTCACTTTGAAGCCGTCAAAGACATTGTCTTTCCATTGTAAGTGGAGGAGGAGGGTTTCCGTGCAGAGATTTGCGGCGGCGTGCGAGGGAATTGCTTTACTTTATGCCGGGACTTTCAAGGTTCCTGGTCAGACTTCGCAAGCGTACCGAATAATTTTGTTGGACCCAGAAAGCTTTATTTATTTTTTTGTTTTAAGGGTGTGGGCGTTTTGTCCGCACGCATGTATGTGTACCACATTTCGTGCAATGCCTGCAGAGGCCAGAAGGGGTCATCAGAGTCCGAGGAACTGGAATTGCAGACTCCTGTGGGTGTTGGGAATCAGAAACAGGATCTTCTGGAAGAGCAACCAGCTCCTAACTGCTGGCCATCTCTTCAGCCCTTCTAATGGATGTTTGTTTGTTTGTTTTATTGGTTTTCCTTCCTCTGTTTTAATTTTTTTTTTAATGCTGGATTTTGGGCAGATGAGATGGCTTATTGGATAAAGGCACTTGCCTGGCAAGCTGAATTTAAACCAGCCCTTGAACCCACCAGAACCTTTCCCACAAACCGCCCTGCAACCTCCACACTCCCACACACGTGCACACAAAAATAAATAAATGTAAAATGCTGGCTTCTTAAGTAAACCCATCATGGAAAAGGGCACATTCAAAAGAGCTTTTTCCATAAAAAAAAAAAAAAAAAACCAAAGTTACATAAGTGCCTTTTCTCAAACTGGATTTTGTGTGTTAAGACAGGCCTCACATACTGAGTCTGGCTGGAATCTTGAACTCCTGCGCCTCCCAGTTCCGTGTTCCCGGGTGCCGGGATCATGGGCAGGCACCACCACTCCAGTCATGGGTTGGTGTCCCTAATCCCGCAGGCTTTGCCTTTTTTTTTTTTTTTTTTTTTAAGGTTGCAGACATGAGGTCTCCTGGGTTGTAATGGCTGCTTCTCCTGATAATCCCCACCCAAGACAACTCTCCATCAGCAGTTATGATTTTTAAAAGGACCTCGAGCGGCCATGTGGCACGGCCTGCTTTTGAAGCACGCTATTATGTTTAGTAAAGTCTGTTCCGTGAAGTTGGACACAGCGTTTGTTCTGAGCTTCCTGTGTTGAGTTTGAACTTCAGACACCGAGGTCATTTGTTCTACAGAGGCAAGCCTATTTGAGGACTTGGTCCCTGACATAATGAGCTGCAGACTTAGTTCCCAGTCCTTCGGGTTCAGGTTTTCCAGTCTGGTGTTTCTAAGGGAGAGCTGGTGCTTCTCACTGAAGTTAATCTTTATTGGAAAGTGGGTCACTTTCTTAACAGGTTCAATTTTCCCTCTTTCTAAGGAGTTATGTGGAAGCAGGCTATAGAATTTTCTGGTTTTAGTGTTTTTATAACTTAAAGCTTTTATTCTCTCTCCTCTCCATCGCGTGTGTGTGTGTGTGTGTGTGTGTGTGTGTGTGTACAGTTGCACGGCTGCCATGGTGCACATGGGGAGGTTAACGGATGACTCTGAGGAGTTCTCCTTTGCCCCCTAACTTCAACTCTGAACCCATTCTAAGTGTGCAGAAGGAAACCTACCTTTTTCCCTATTAATTCTAGAGTGAGTAAACCTTAGCGTGGGAGAGACTCTAATGCCTTTTGAAACGTGTTTAAGATGAAATGGAGCAATTGAGGCGTTCCAGCTCTGACGTCCCTCGAGTGTGCAGAAGTTTACATAGTTTCTTTTACCCTAATATCACTCTCTCCCCTTCTTGTAAAAATTAAAGTACTGTATTTTTTCCACCTTTGTTGTAGAAAATATTTAAAAAATGAGTGTTGGGCTATATAGTGTTTATTATTTGCTTTATGACTATTGTGGCGGCATTGTTTAACCCGATATCACAAATAATAAGACGCAGACACCTGATTTATAATCGCCTTATTTACCTTGGGCTGGGCAGTTACTTTACTTACACTGTCTCAGTATCCTCACCATCCATCTCCCAGCCCCCACCCAATGCCATAATCCTTAATCCTGCCTTAATCCTCCTCATCTGGTCTATCTTCCATCCATAATCCCATGGTACTTGCTTGTATTCTTCATCTGGGCCTTTTCACATCATTGTTGGAGTCCTTCCTCCCAGCCCACGTGGCTTCTTCTCCACGCCAACCCATGGTGGCATCCTCCTGCCTCCTCTCTTCCTTTCTGTCTCTCTCCTGTGATTATCCAGTCCCAAGCTGGGACCCTTAGCCATGCCTACCCCATTCTGCCCTGCCCTGGTGTTGGCCGTTTAATCACCCAATCAGATATGATGACTTAGGCGAGTTTACAGAACAAGGATAGGTTTACTTGAGAATGCCGCTCTTCTGAGCAGGGACAAGCTCTTGGGAGCCAGAAATTAACATTAGAATACATAGCACCAGGAGAACCCCCAACACACCTTGGTAATTCACATGCCATTTAAAGTGGCCCTCCTTTATTCACAAGCTTTTCTTTTCTCAGAACCAAACAAACAAAGGCTACAAATGTGAACTTTACCTTGTGCCGTTTTTTTTTTTTTGTTTTGTTTTGTTTTGTTTTGTTTTGTTTTTTGTAATTTTTACTTAGGACTTCAACTTCATTAGAATTTCCTCCATAAATCTATTCCATGAATATATCTTCCTCAGGAAATGCTCTTGGCTAGGTGTATACAGGCCTCCAGACTAATTCAGACGCATACCTCACACACACGGATATTTGTGTGGGTGCCAATCAAATCTCCAAAAGCAGTTTAAAACAAAAAATGTGACTATTCCCCACAGAGGATGTGAGAAATTGAGTGTCACCCCACCCAGATCTCTAAGTCCCACCTTTAGGTGGCCGACCTCCCAAGTGCACCCTGCCCCACATCCTTCCTTAGGAGGCACATTTGATGCCAAAGACACATCAAACGCCCTGCATCCTTGATGGCCCGTGCCTCTCACCCCCCGCCCCATGGCTTCTTCGCAGCGGCACTGCCGAGCTATTTGCCACGTGCGCCAAGAAGGACATCAGGGTGTGGCACACCATGTCCAACCGGGAGCTGCTTCGGATCACCGTCCCCAACATGACGTGCCACGGCATCGACTTCATGAGGGACGGCAAGAGCATCGTCTCAGGTAACAGGCTGTGCGTGGTGGCACAGGCTTACAAGGTAGAGGCCAGCCCGTGCCACGGGGGAGCCTGCCTCAAACCAGCTACCAAGCCACAGAACATTTGGTAGTTGCTTCTGAGGGAGGTTTGGATCCAGGTCCTGGCCGTGGTTTCAATTCTTGTCCTTCTCAGTCTCCGCTAGTGTCTGTGTGTGGGTCATCAGGGACAGTTGTCTGTCGTCCACCCTCCTTCCTGAAGGGCAACGGTCCTCAGCCTTCCTAATGCTGCAACCCTGTAATACAGTTCCTCGAGCTGCAATGACCCCGACCACAAAATTGTTTTGTTGTTCCTTCATAGCTGTAATTTTGCTACCATTACGAATCGTAAACATCTCCTATGCAGGATATCTGGAACTCAACCCCTATGAACGGGCTGGTATGTTCCCAAAGGGGCCACGACTTTCATCTCTCCAGTCCCTAAAAGTCAAATTTAAAATTTATGCCAAACTTATGTTTTAGCATATAGATACCATGAGCTGAACACCTAGTATTCCGGCACTTGAGAGGTAGAGGCAGGGGGATTAGAAGTTCAAAGTCATACTTTTTTTTTAAATTCTTATGTCTGTAATTTATGTGTACAAGTGCTCTATTTGCATATGTGCTTACATGACAGAGGAGGACATCAGATCCCATTATAGATGGTTGTGAGCCATCTATAATGAATTGAACTCAGGACCTCTGCCAGAGCAGCCGGTGCCCTTAAACGCTGAACCACCATCTCTCCAGCCCCTCAAGGTCATTCTTGGTTACACAGAATGATCGATGTTGACCTGGGCTACAGGATACCCGGTCCCAAGAAACCAACCCGCTCCCAAACTATTGGGCCTACACCCAAAGGGGTTGTGATCCCCAGGTTGAGAACCTACCTTAGGGTGTAATCTCTCCTTGGAGTTTCTTTCTACCCGGGAGGTATCCTAGCTGGGAAGAATGTGTGTCTTTCACAGTTACCACATCATTCCTCCTCTAAATATTTCAGTATAGGCATCTAAAAATATTTTCCTATGAAGCAATAGTTTCTTAATATTGTCTTACATATCAAATTTCCCCAGTAGTCAAAAATAAGTGCATTGGTTTACATCAGGGTCTGAGTGAAGCTATTAGAACAGGGACCAGGAGCCCAGCCCCTTTTCTTGGCTCCGTTTCCTTCTCTTCTGCCCCAACACCAAATCTTCCCTGAGTGGCTTACACTGTACCCAGAGCTGGCAGGGGGTCTTAGGGGCATCCCTGTGCCCACTCTGTTTCTCCCACACCTTTATCTCTGTGCTCCAGCAGCTCCATCCCAAAGGGCAGCCGTAGGTCCATCACCGACCACCATCTCCACGCTGGTCCTTGTCATCGCCAGCTCTTTAGATCACTCCAGTAGCTGCTACCAGCTCTATTTGCCTCCACTCCTTCCCACCAGTCAATTCTCCACACCCAAACCAACCAGAAATCTATGCTGAAATCTTAAATTAGGTCTTTTCAAGTGCTGCCCCCAAAGACAAAGCACCAGCAATCACTGGCAAGGCCTGGAGGACCCTCTCTGCTCCCCTCCCCACTTCTTAGCTCTTCCTCCCAAACTTCGCGTGCTGGTTCTGCAGAGCTCGGTTCCCAGCACCCACGCCGGGCAGTGATTGTTACCCCAGGTCCAGGGGATCTGATGCTCTCTTCTGCCCTCCTTGAGCACCTGCATTTACACATACACACTCCCACACAGTTACACATGCCTAAAAAAAAAATCAGTTTTTAAATCCGGATTTTAATTCTAGGACAGTGGGGAAAACTTCGAGGAGGTCTTGATCAGGAAGGTGACTTGGTTTATTTAAAAAAAGAAAGAAAGAAAGAAAGAAAGAAAGAAAGAAAGAAAGAAAGAAAGAAAGAAAGAAAGAAAGGGCATCTCAACCCCTAATACATGCTAATTGTGCAGAAAAGGAGCTAATGAGAGGACTCAGGAGAGCGTGCCCTGGCTGGAATGTGAAGAGCTGCAGAGGCTGAGGAAGGAGGACGGAGGCTAGGGAAGGAGGTTGGAGGCTGAGGAAGGAGGACAGAGGCTGGGGATGGAGGCTGGTGAAGGTGGTCAGAGGCTGGGGAAGGTGGTTGGAGGCTGGGCCTTTTATCAGTGGAGCTGACAGGACTTCTGGTGGACTGACGGCTACACTGAGTTGTGTGCTTGGAACTGGAGTGCAATCAAGGGTGACTGAAGTTCTGAGCTCCAGGATGGGTGTCAGGCAAGAGCCAGGGAAGGAGTATCAGAATTCAAGGTCGGGGGAAGGTGGGGCACGGACTTAGGAGGCTGAGGCAGAACTAAGAGTTCGAGCAGGCGGGCCACATAGTGAAACCCTGCCTCAGGTGACAATGACAACGGGGCGGACGAGAAGGCACACGTTCTTTGGAACTGTGACCCGAAGCATCCCAGGTGTGGCAACAGCTACACAGGTGATGGGCAGTTCGGGCGCACACCTTTAATCTCAGCGCTCAGGAGGCAGAGGCAGGTGGATCTCTGAGTTTGAGGTCAGCCTGGTCTACAGAGCTACATTTTGGGGGACAGCCCGGGCTACAAAGAGAAACCCTGTCTCCAAACTCCCAGAATAAACAAACAAATAAGTAAACAAACAAAACCCAATTACACGGGCGAGAACAGAGGTCTACAACTCATGGTAAAGTGAGAACAAGTCTCCTTCACCTGCCATGAGATCCACCTGTAGGCAAAGTTCCTCCTCCCCCTTTCCAGGTGTGACCAGTCTGGGAGGTTGGGGCGGAGGGCACAAGTTTTGGCGGCTGCCAAGGTTAACCTCTCCTTCCACTGCTACCCTTTCTTCCAGTTTTCACTCTCACTGGTGATTCTGGAGAGTGTCAACCTGCAGAGAAAGGTACACTGACTGGGCCAACCTGCCTTTTGTCTCCTCTTGCCAGCATGGGATGATGGAAAAATCCGAGCCTTCGCCCCAGAGACGGGCCGGCTGATGTACGCCATTAACAGTGCCCACAGGATTGGCGTGACGGCCATCGCCACCACCAGTGACTGTAAGAGGATCATCAGTGGTGGCGGAGAGGGGGAGGTAAGGTTCTGAAATGACATTGTCTTGAAAGCCTTTTACTTAGCGCAACTGACTCATTGGAGGCTATCCATTTTTTCCTTTTTTTTTTTTTTAAAGTTTTAACTTTTACTTATTTTTTATGTGTATGGGTTTTTGCTTGCAATGTATACCAGGCACGTGCAGTGCCTCAAGAGGCCAGAAGAGGGCATAGTATCCCCGGGGCTGGAGTTACAGACAGTTGTTAGCTGCTATGTGGGTTCTGGGAATCAAGCGCAGGTCCTCTGAAGAGCAGCCAGTGCTCCTAACTGCTGAGCCATTTAACCAGCACCTCCACTTCATTTAAAAACACATACTGCACTAGAACTCAGGGAGGGCCAAACTTGAAGATTTTGACAAGACTGTAAAATACACCATAAATTAAAGTTCTAATGCTTTAAACAGACATTAAATCTACCTGTTGGCAGAAAGGGCGTTTAAGACACAGATGTGAAAACAGCCTCTTTGGAACCGAGCTGTGAATCCGAGTTAATGTTTCGCCAGTTCGACAGACTCATTCTTTTCCTCCAAGACCCATCACCAACTCAGTTGTCTTTATCTTATCTCTTAAAGCAGATGATATAAGAATGGATTCTTTTTGCTATTGGTATTATTATTAATTTTAATTGTTCGACAAGATTTCAGCGTGTAGCCTCTGGTTGGCCTGGAACTTGCTATGCAAACCAGAATGGCCTTGAATTTACGGAGATTCACCTGCCTCCTAAATGCTGGGACTAGAGGCGTGTGGCACCATGCCAGCCTTGGCTATTGTTTTAATGTTACTACATTCAACCTTTTCTTCCAATCACTTTGAAGATCCTAAAAACATTTCACTCACAGGCTTATTTGGGGGGGTGCTTTTGTTTTTGAATCCCAAAGCCTTGTTTTTGTCTGCATGGGCGTGTTCCTTCTCTTCTCAGCTATCACAGGAAGAGTTTTTCAGAGTGGAGAAAGATCCAACATCTTGGGAAAACCCTTGGCAGAATCTAGGCAATTGAATTGAAAGGCTGGGCTGGAATCTCCCTTCTAGCTCTTTCAACTCATGGCACCTGCTGTAACTTTCTGCACATCAGAGTCCTTAAGTATAAAGTGAAATAGCCATACTCTTAAGGGCAAAACATTGTCCTCTCTTTAAAATGTGTGAATGTACATCAGGAGCCTACCAGCCACATCCACCTAGCCCATACCCCTGCTCTGTGCGTCTGGAAGGCTATCGCTGGCTTTGGTTCAGTCCCTTATCATTTGTCAACATCTCCACATCCTCCCTTGCTCTGTCATACTTCGGGGGCATTTGTCTTTGCTGATGCCCAAACTTGTCCTGGCCCAGACCGTGTGGATTCTAGACACCTAAGCTTACTTTGGGAGACAGAAACCACACTTGACACTTGCATTGTGTTCAGCCTGATTGTTAGAATTTCCAAGCCTCAGATCCAGCCATTGTAGGTTCCCTGTGTATAGATAATTTTCATAGACTTTTACTTAATTTTTTAAATAAAACTTTTTTAAGACAGGCTTTCTCTGTGTAGCCCTGGCTGTCCTGGAACTTGCTCTGTAGACAAGGCTAGTCTCAAACTCAAAGATATCTGCCTGCTTCTTGCCATAGAAAATGGATATTGGGACCCAGTGAGGTGGCCCACAACTTCTAAAAGTCAGAAGTTGACCCCCAAGTCCAAGGAGCAGTCTAGGCTATGTAATGAGATTCTTTCTCAATGGCTATTAGATTTTCTGAGGTTGAATAATGCTGGTTTCCAGTGATTAAAACTGAACAGCTGATGTTGAAGTTTAAATATGGCTCTGGGTAGCAAGAGCTTTCCTGATGCCATGAGAAATTTGAGAGCGACGCTCAGCAAAAATGAGGAGACAGGTTCTCCCTCTGGGCATTAGGAGAAGCCCTTGTACTATTGATTCTCATGGTGGGAGCCTGATCACTGTCTAAGTCGGAAAGTAGCAGCAGGGCTGGAGATCCGTAGCACCGTCCATGTTTGGTGGGATGATGGTCACATTTCGTACACTTTCCTGTCCCGGAAGTGTTGCATTCCCACGCTGCCTGATGGAGATCCCGAGCCGGGAATGAAACAGTTGCAACAGGGCTGAGATGGAAACACTGTTCTTTCTTGATCCGCTCTGGAAGTCCCGGGTGTGCGTTGCCAGCTCGTGCTTTGTTGGCGCCCACAGGTGAGGGTGTGGCAGATCGGCTGCCAGACTCAGAAGCTGGAGGAGGCCCTGAAGGAGCACCAGTCCTCTGTGTCCTGCATCAGGGTGAAGAAGAACAACGAGGAGTGTGTCACTGCCAGCACCGATGGGACATGCATCATTTGGGACCTTGTGTAGGTACCTGGGAATGGGCAGGGAGGACAACCCAACATTTAAATAAAACCAACCATGCCAGCGTTTTCCTGAACACAAGGAAAGATCCCAAAGAGGGTTGACTTACTTTCTTTCCTCAATGTTGTGACAAAATATTTGATGGAAAAGCAATTTAAGGAGTAAAGGTTTTGTTTCGGCTCACAGTGTGAGACTAGTCCGCTTCCGCTATGGTAAGGAGGTGGACCGTAGGAGTCTACACTGTGTCTGCAGTGAGGAGGGAGAGAACTGCATGTGATACTTGGCTCACCTTCTCCCGTAAGGGCTTCTTGGGGATTTTATCTCTTATTGTTCATGTATGGGCGTTTTAGCTGCATGTGTTATGTGCCACATGCATGCCTGGCACCTGCAGAGACAGAAAAGAGCATCAGATCCCCTGCAGCTGGAGTTACAGATGGCTGTGAGCTACCACGTGGGTGCTGGACTAGAACTCTGGTCCCCTGGTCCTCTGGAAGAGCAGCCAGTGCGCTTAGCCACCGAGCCAGTCAACCACTGAGTCAAAGCTCCAGTCCTACATTGTCCTTTTCATTCAGTCGGGGATGCCAGCTAACAGAACAGGTGGCCTTCCTGACTCAGGTGACCTTCTCTGGAGACATTTTACAGACCTCCAGTCAGCATGACACTGAGGACTAAGCACCACAGCAGTAAAAGGTTCTGAGAAGGCCTCGGCCCCCCTGGCTGGCCAAGGCCTGTAGATGTCACTGGGGAAAATCTGGTCTCCAGGAAGAACTAACCACCAGACATTCTGGGCAGATGGGGAAGTAGTTTTCCAGATACATGCAGTGGAGCATGACTCAACGCGAATCCATTCAACCTAAATGTTGCAAATCAACCAGGAAAGTTACAGGGCAGGCAGTTCCTCTTGTCATGCTGCTAGGTCGTGAGCCTGCCTTTGTAGGGAGCACGGAGAGGGTGATACCCCAGCTGGCCACATTGCCGAGGACGGCTTACACTACGAGTAAATCACAGACCCTCAGAAGATGGCAATGCCAAACTAGGTGGCCCAGATCATGTGAACTTCATCATTGGAGCCATTCAGAGGGTTTTCAAAGAGGATTTCTTTTTTCCTTTTGGCTGTTGGCATTTTTTGCTGTGTTTTTACTTTGGAACCACCCCCCTCCCCATCTTTCTTTCAACCCAATACTCCTCTACCACTGCTAGGATAGCTGCCTTTGCATAATTGTCCACAGAGGCGGACATAGGCACAGAGGGACGAAGGAGGTGTCTTTGCTCAAAGAGCTTGTCCCTCCTTTTTTGAGATGGGCCACCACTGTGTTGTGCAGGCTGCTGGTCTTGAATCCTTCGGCGCAAGAGATACTTCCACATCAGCCTGACGCGCAAAGGTGCGCGTCACCACGCCCTGCTGAACTGTTGCTGCTTGGAGGGAGGGGAGTGAGGACTGAAGGCAAAAGCAGGGCATTTTAAATTCATATATTAAAATGACGAAAAAAGGGCTGTCGAGTCAGTAGAGTGTAAGCACAAGGAGCTGACTTTGAAGCTCCAGGACCCGTGTCAAAGCCAAGCACGGTGCCACATGCCTGTAACCTCAGCACCCGGGAAGCAGAGACAGGAGGATCCCTAGAACCTGCTCTAGCTGAACCAGTGAGCTCTAGGGTCAGCAAGAGATCCTGCCTCCAAACATCATAAGGTGGAGAGTGCTTGAGGGAGATGGCCAGTGTCAACTTCTGGCCTCCACACGTGTACTATCACACGTGTGTGTGTGTGTGCACGCGCATGCACACACACACAGCAATACAAAACAAAATCCCGAAGCAAAGCAAGACCCTGTTTTCCGGTTGGGCCTGATTTCAACTTGGATTTCCTGTCACTGGAAGATATTATTTGTATGTAGATATTTCTTTTATTTCTTTTTTCTTTCCTTCCTTCCTTCCTTCCTTCCTTCCTTCCTTCCTTCTTTCTCTTTCTTTCCCTCCCTCCCACTCTCTGTCCGAGACAGGGTCTCACTATGTACCTTGGATGTCCCGGAACTCATCAGGCAGGCCTCTGCCCTGCCCACCCCCCCCAGTACTGAGATTAAAGGCATGTGCCACTACGCCCAGCCCTGTCTGTAGCTTTTCATTGGATAAGTGTACATGGCACCTGTGTCTCTGCATGTCTAATAAGCTCCCACATGGAGCTGCTGGTCCAAGGCCCATACCCACAGACACGTGACCTCCCCATTGGGAAAGTGTGTGCTGAGGAGTGGTATCTGAGTTTATTTCAGTGGCTGGCTCGTGACTGCCTCAAATCTTTAACACCTTCCTTTTGATTGTAGCAGGAGTATTTAATTTGTGGCAAAAGCCTCTGAAAATCCCCAGCTCAGATACTGTTTGAAAGTTTCCGTTATGAGAAGAAACGGCCAGAGGTGCATTTTCAGTCAAGGGCTGGGCCTGGTAGACAGCCACCAGCACACCAGCTCTGGAAGAAGCAGTACAGCCATGCTCCTTGGACGGGCTTAGCACCCTAATCTTAAAACTGCACATCCTCTAAACCCTAAACCTTTCATTTTTACATCATGTTACTACTGACAAAAGGCTTCAGAGTACACTTAGTTTTTCTGCGGTGTCTAGGGCAGGCCTTCTCCAGCTGGTGTGCACGTGCTAATCTGGGAAGGCTGGTTTGAAACACAGTCTCTGGGCCTCCATACCCACCTTCTGACTCCAGACCCTTAGGGCTGGGCCTGGTAACAGCCGTTGAAACAATTTTGCCCCACACTTTGCCACTCAGTTTTCAGGGAGCGCCATGCAGCTCCAATGGTGGCCTTTGAGAGGTGGTAGGCTGGCTCTGGGCTCAGCATCTTCTCCTTTTCTCTGTTTCCCTAGTTTCATGCCGTGTCTTTAGAAAGGAGTACCACCTGGGGCAGTGGCGGTGCACGCCTTCAATCCTAGCACTCTAGAGCAGAGGCAAGCAGATCTCTGAGTTTAAGGCCAGCCTGGTCTACAGAGTGAGTTCTAGAACAGTCAAGGCTACACAGAGAAACCCTGTCTCAAAAAACAAACAAGGAAGGAAAGAAGGAAGGAAGGAAGGGTTGCCACCATTTGTCCATGTCTTTTTATTGTTGTTGACAGATGTGGTGGGGGGAATACAGAGCAGAGTAGCCCGAAGTCTATTTCAATAATAATAATAATAATAAATTACATGTGTGTATTTGTGAAGCCAAAAGAGGGCATCAGATTTTTTAGAACCAGATCGATAGGCAGTTGTGAATGGCCTGATGCCAGTTCTGGGAACCAAACTCGGGTATTCCGCAAGAACAGCACATGCTCTCAACCATCTAACCATCGCTCCAGCTCCCCAGACATCTGCTTTGTGAGCAGCATGAGAAGTTAGAGAAAGTCCAGCCCCTTCCAAGCTTGCCTAACTGCACACTGAGTGATAAAATACTTTCCAGGAGAGGGAAAGTTGGGTTCCAGAGCACCTCATTCTACTTTCCAGGCGGCTCAGGAGGAATCAGATGATCCTGTCCAACACCCTATTCCAGTGTGTCTGCTATCACCCTGACGAATTCCAGATCATCACCAGTGGCACAGACAGGAAGGTAAGCACTCCCTCCCTCCGCAGCCCGGAGCTCCCAGCCCACAAGTGTGCAGCTGCAGTCAACTGTGGATGTCCGAAAGTTCCTTGGGGTGGGGGCTGGGGGTGGACCACATCTTTCTTCAACGTGTCCAGGCCTTCTTTGGGTCATTATTTCCTACACACTGTAACAGCTATTCACACAAGTTTTCACAGGACACGATAGGGTACTGTAATCTCACTCACTAAAGCGCAGGGCGTGCGTGGGTTAGACGCAAACAGTGTGTCACTTTATGCAGGGACTGGTGCAGGGTTTGCCTTCTGACCCTCATGGGCGATGCTCTGGCCCCACACTGACAGCCAGTCAGAGGAGAGCCTCCCCTCCTCTTCCTATTCCTGGGCAGGCACCAAGGTTAGGGTTTCAGTGTCTTTAAACCCCACCCTCTGGAATAAGTCATAGCTTTGGTCCAGAAAGACAAGGTGGAGTCTGGTGGTGGATAAAGATGAGAGGAGACGGTGAGGGCAGGCCCAGTGTCTGGATTTGGGGGAATGGAGGACGCTGAGGGGAGGCGGACAGTGGGTGGTGACTTCACAAAGCCCAGTCTCCAGAACGTTCACTCCCCATTCCCCCAAACCCTGCCAGAAAGAACTTTCCCTCCCACCAGGCTTGGAGGCAGAGCTCGCTCTTTATCTCCCATGTTGCAGCAGACTCAGTCTGCTTCGCCTTATCAAAAAAAAAATCTCTTTCTGTCACAACCCAGGTTTATCGCGTATCAACATCTCTTTAAATAGCATGCAAAATTTAAAACCAATACTAAAAATAATAAAATGGCTCCTCCACCCCCTTGCCGAGGCCTATTTATAATCCCCTCCCAGGGTGTATTTTTGCTACCTTCTATATAAAGAGGAACCAAGCATCTTTTGTTAGCGAGTGTGGACGATTCCAATGCACTGACTGCTGTCTAATGCCTCTCTCCCTCCCAAATTCCAGATTGCTTACTGGGAAGTATTTGATGGCTCTGTAATCAGAGAGTTGGAAGGTTCCTTGTCCGGGTCCATCAACGGGATGGACATCACTCAGGAAGGAGAGCACTTTGTTACAGGTTAGTCTGTGAGGGGATAAGAAAGGCTGTCTTACTTAAAGGGCGGAGAGCTCTGAGTTGGGAGGCAGTCGGAAGAGCTGGTCGAGGGTCTCAAGGACGCGCTGGTCACATTCAGCCCAGACCCACCATGCTGGGAAAGTCCAAAAGTCACATGTCCGTGAGGGAAGACGTGTGTACAGCACACAAAGAAGAGCAGAGCTTCGCATCGCTGCCTTCGCTCCTTAGGGTAGAGACGAATCTTAAAAATGGCCTGGGCCTTCTAGTTGGCTTCCTCTGCATTTTTGGTTGTCGTTCATTGTTTTTGTTTTGAGACAGGGTCTCACTATATGTAGCTCAGGCTGGCCCTGACCTTGTGCTCCCCCTGCCTCACACTCCTGAGTGCTAGGAGAATAGGCAGGCCACCATCTGTTGTTGTGAAAGAATGCACTGCTTCAGCTCCCTCCCACGAATGAGGCAGTCACCATTTTCTGGGGACATTTACTGTAGGACCTCTGAAACATCAAGACACTTTACTGTCAGGCTCTTTGATTCTTCGGGACATTATGAGTGCTTCAGGTTAACCCAAGTTCCATACGCTCAGTGACTTAAAGATAGATAACGAACTACACGGAGTGGGACGCCCAGTCACATGCAGAGGTGTGGAGCGCAAACACTTCTGCACCGGTGGATCAAAGAGCGGAAGGAAATAAAATCAGGGCGTGCTTAGAGGTTAACCCCGGGCAGTGCTTCCCTCTCCCTCCACATTTACTCCAACACACACACTTTTAGATCAAGAAGCAGCTTCCTATACGTAGGGATCTTTCTTTCTTCCAGTGGGCACGTGGGGAAATGTGTTGAAAACGAGGCAGCTGTGTTCTGCTATCACGTGTCAGCAACGTTACGTGACTGTTTTTCAGGCGGACACGACCATCTGATCAAAGTCTGGGATTATAACGAGGGTGAAGTGACTCACGTTGGGGTGGGACACAGCGGTCACATCATGGGCATCCGGGTAAGTCCTGGGAACAAGCACATCATCAGTGTGAGCGCCGACGGAGCCATCCTGAGGTGGAAGTTCCCCTTTGACTCGTGAAGCGCCTCCCAGCCTCCACCCTGTACTGAGGAACAAGTTCGGATCGCCCCAGCACCCGTCTTGATTTCTCACACCTATTTTTGTTCTGTAGTCAAAATACTTTATCTTGAAGTGTCTTCTTTCCTTTATACGTTTTACTATCTTAAATTGTATGCCGAAACTGACATGTTAAGGAAAAGTTTGTGCAGAGTATACTTTCATTTTTGAGTTCTTTTCTATTATTAATAAATTTGATGGTGCCGTCTTCCAACCGTAACCTCTTTTCTGTCTCACAAAATCCAAACCTATGGGCGTTGCTGTAAAACACAATTTTTTTCTATATTCTAGCTTTCCAATTATGACACAAAGACGTATTATATTATTAAAAGCTTCAGGCACTATAGATGAGCAGGTTCTGAGCTATTCTAGCATGGCCTGTTACCTACCATCTTACTCTGGCCCTGCCTGCTCCTTTGCCAGTTGTGTCCTGATGGCAACTCCCCCATCCCCACCAGAAACCCTCTCCCAGGGCTGCGTAGTCCCACCTTATCCTCTCAGCTCTTTATCTAACCAATCAGAAGGAGAACACTGCTTACAACAAGCCAAGCCAGGAGATGCTTCATAATAATGACAATGCCAAAGTCCCTCTGTAACCAGACCTGTGGGTACCGAAATCAACATTTCAATACACAGTGCACAAAAACATCAGCAGGACACATTCCTCCAGATCTGTTCCCAGAGAGGGATGCTATTTTCTTATAAAAATAAGATGAGGTGAGATTACCTGTGTGTGTGTGTGTGTATGTGTGTAGGTGTAGTGATGAGGATGGGGCCAGGGCTTCACACATGGGGCAACCTCCTTAGCCCAAATTACGCTTTAAGTCATCAGTTCACTGGTGAAGTGGCCTGGGCAGTTGGGTTTGAACCCAGATCTTTTGGGCAGGTGTATTAGTTAACTTTTGTATAGCTGCGTCCACATACCTGACAGAAACCACCGGAAGAGAAATGGTTTGTTCTGACTCATGGGTTCACAGGGCTTGATCCATGGTGGCTTTGCCTTAGGCACCCGAGCAGAAGCTCATGGTGAGGTGTAAGTACTCCATCACTGAAGAGAGGAAGGAGAGGGGAATGCCAGTGCAGGCGGGGGGCTCTTTCTTTAGCTCCCTTAGTCCCTCCAGGCCTGGAGTCTGTGTGATAGGGCCACTCATATTTAGAGTGAAATCAGCTTAGTTAATCCTCTCTCTCTGACAGTCTTATCCAGAGGTATGCTTTAACCTCTCTAAGTGATTTTGAAAAAATTGTTTATTAGTATGTGTAATATATATCATATAGCTGTAGTACACATACAGAGGCCCCAAAACAATACGGGGTGTTCAGTTTTCTCCATCATGTGGTTCACAGAATTCAAACTCAGGTCTTCAGGCTTGGTAGCAAGGCAGCAAGCACCTTTACCAGCTATACTATCCTAAAGACGGTCCTAGGTGACTTTTTTTTTTTTGAGACAGGGTTTCTCTGTGTAGGCTTGGCTGTCCTAGAACTAACTATGTAGACCAGGCTGGCCTCGAACTCACAGAGATCCCCCTGCCTCTGCTTCCACCTCCCAAGTGCTGGCACCAAAGGTGTGTGCCACCACCATCCCGCTCCTAGGTGATTCTTGATCAAATTGACTGTCAAGATTAGCATGTCCAGCTCACGAAACGACTTCGGCGTCAATGTTCTGCTTTACCAAAGGAAGAATGTATTTTTGCTTGGACGTCTACCGTGAGGGCAGATCCGAGACTGGGTCAGCCACCGATGCCTCCCTGAGGTAGTCAGGTGTGGAGACATACCTCCAGCAGCCAGGAAGCTAAGGCTGAGGAGGATGGTTCCAGAGCAGCCTGGGTTACGCAAGTCAGATAAGCTCCAGCTCACCAACCCTCAAGGAAAACAAAACCAACAAAACCTTTAACTGTCACCAAACAAAAAACCAACCAAACAAAAGAAGTCCCTGCGTGTTACTTCGAGGCTTGGAATGATCTCAAAGGTGACATTCCGGAGGTCATTTATCAGCCAAGACCATGTCCAGGGCATCTTCAGGAGTCACCATCAGCAGGGGATGGAATGAACCTTACGGACTTACTAGGTGGATCTTTTTCCGGGCGGGTAAATGGTCCCTTTCTGTACCTCAAGTCTCCACATTACAGTTTATCCTTTAGCTTTAACTTACGCAGCTTTTTGGCCCCAGGTAACTGCTGCAGTCCTGTGTGAAAGATGGAGAAGGATACTTAATAAATGATGAGCACTTATATCAGACACCGAGTCACATTTCTGGGTGCTGACGTAACATGGACTCCAGAAAGCTGCCGATCTCATTTTGCACAAGAAACTGATGAGAAATTCATTTTGCAAGACCTTGGCTGATTAATTATAAACCTGACAGTTAGGGGATAAAAGGAGCAGAGGCCTCCTGGGTTACCCAGGGAATCATGGGCGGGGCAAGGCCAAACTAATCCTGATTGGGCAAGGATACCTCCAGGATTTTGCGTGGAGGAGTGAAACGGCGACCGAGTAGGGGGCGCGCCTGAGACCTGGAAAACTTCCGGCCAAGCCAACACTGAGGGCTGAAAAGGGCCTGAACTCCGAAGAGCACGGGGGGGGGGGGGGGGGGGTCGAGTTCCGTTTTTCTCTCTTTTCGTCGCCTTAATCTCGCCGACCTCCCCTTAATATGAAAACAAGAGATGACCAAGTGTCCCAAGTTTTTGAAAAAATGACTGTTACTTATTGTGTAATTAACAAACAAACAAACAACAGGAAAAAAAAAAAAAGAAAGAAAAGCAACCCTCTCCCCCTCCTCCCCCCAGTTTAGGTCCTGGGTGCAGGACCGGTGCAGGCAAAGGTTGCAGGGAGGTGGCGCCATCCGCCCGCACACACCTGAGCCGGGGCCGATGCCAGCCTAGCTGCCAGCGCGCGCCTCGCAGGACACCTGAGCGGGAAGAGGGGCGCCGCTCGCCGGTCCTCTTTCTTAGTCTCCACCTGGCTTCCACCATCAGAAACTTGGGCAGAGCTGGGGCTTTGCTTTCCCAGGGCGCTTCCGAAGCTCCCCTCCCCGTGAGGTCTCCGCAGCTTAGGCACCGGCGGGGAAGGCGAGCCGAGGCGAAAGGCGCGTTCCTAGGCGGGAAGGAAGGGCGGGGAAGTCCAGCAGGCGGGCGCCGGGGAAGCGCTTTCCTAGCCGGGGCCGAGGGGGCGGGAGCCCGGCGGCGGGCGCTGCCCCAGGGCCGGATTCCCGCGCGGGGCGGGGCGGGGCGGGGCGGGCCGGTCCCGCCCCTGGCTCCGCCCTCGCCCGGTGCCCGCACACCTGGCTCTCAGGTAGCCGGCGCCCAGAGTCTCCGGGAGGCGGTGAGGACCTGGGGGGCCGCGGGTCCACCTCGGACCCGGGGGCTGCGCTCCCGGACCTCCGGCCACGGCCAGCATGGATCCGGGCGCGGGGGACGCGCTGGGAGAGGGGCCGCCCGCGCCCCGGCCCCGCCGCCGCCGCTCCCTGCGCCGCCTGCTCCAGCGCTTCCTGCTGGCTCTGGGCAGCCGCTCCCGCTCAGGGGACTCGCCGCCCCGGCCCCCGGCCCAGCCCGGCCCCTACGATGGCGATGGAGACGGGGGCTTCGGCTGCGCCCCGGGCCCGGCACCGGCCGCTCCCGGGAGCCCCGGGCTGGATCGTCCTCCGGGACCGCAGCCCCTGATGTCTGCCGGCGACGGGGCGCGTCCACCCGGCGCGCAGGGCTTGAAGAACCACGGCAACACCTGTTTCATGAACGCCGTGGTGCAGTGTCTCAGCAACACCGACCTGCTGGCCGAGTTCCTAGCGCTCGGGCGCTACCGGGCGGCGCCGGGCCGCGCCGAGGTCACCGAGCAGCTGGCGGCGCTGGTGCGCGCGCTCTGGACGCGCGAATACACGCCCCAACTTTCCGCAGAGTTCAAGGTAGGCAGCGTCCGCCGCCCGCACAGCCTTCCTCCGAGCCTTCTGGTTTCGGTTCTTGAAAAGCGTGTGAACCGTCAGCCGAACCGAGTTCTCGGGGCTCCTCGGTGGCCGCCGCGTCGGCAGCCCAGCCTTGGGTTAGCGCCTTTGTTTTGAGGTGACGTGTTACGTTATCGCTTGCAAATGCTTCCTTGAGGAATTAGTTTCCTCCTTGGCGTTTTGAGCCGGGGTGGGGAGAGCCGGCAGGCGTAAGCGTTCGGAGCAGCGTTGTGTTTAGCGAGCGGTTGTTGAAGGAGTGCGGGTTTGCGGGCCAGGGTGAGTTAGAGCTTCGGATCTGGAAGGGGCCGGAGAGGGGAGTCGGCCCTTGAAGGCCGAGGCTTGGGGAAGGAGGTGATGTAGGCGTGGAAAACAGAAGGCGAGAAGGACGCTGCCAGGCCAATAGCCAGGAATGATCCAGGCAGTGATCAGTTAAGTAGAAAGGACGTGGGCCTGAAAGTGGGGCTTGGAGGCAGGTGAGGGGCTTCGGGTCATGTTCGACCCTGGACGCGGGGGCTTGGGATCGCGTAAACCCAGTGGGTACCGGGGAGAACACGGGGGCCGAGTGGTCTCAAGTAGTGTGATGAGTGTGTGTGTGTTTGGGGGGGCAGTGAGTGCTATTTTAAGCGATGGCGTCCTTTAATTTAATTCATATTAAACCCCGACGGTACGTGAGCAGGAGATAGCATTTGTTATCTGCCTGATGGCAGCCCCCTCGCCGGGGATGCCGCGGAGTCCGGGCTGAAGTCCCGGTGGGATGAAAGTGTCCCCTATAATTGATGGCACACGGCTTCCTTCCTGCTGCAAAGCCGCACGCGGCGCTGGGTGGAGAGCAGGATCACCCCACGGACTAGTGGTGGTTATTTGAGGCGAGGGCGGACGTGGCTGGCATTGTTCGTTCTTAAGTTTCCTCCCGAGGAAGTCTTTTGGCCTGCTACCGGCAAGGATGCTAACCACTGTCTTCCCCTCCCCACCTCCATTCCTGAAGAAGCGCTAAGTTTGCGGTAGTCACACACAAGTCATTGGTGTCACAGTTGGGCCGTGCCTGCTTTTCAGAGATGACAGGCAGTGCAGGACAGTGGTCAAGAGCAAGCTCTTGTGGGCAGTGACTCGGTGCTTGACAGAACACTTGTCATGCAAGCCTTCAGGATATGAGTTCTGTCTCCAGAACCCAGACGAAAAGGGAAAAAAAAGCCAGGTGCTCCAGAGCAGGCCTGTCAGCCCAGTGTGGGCTGTAGTTCCAGCGCTGGGGAGCTGAGGCAGGTGGATCCCCGGGGCTTGCTAGGACAGTCTAGCCCGTTAGTGAGCGTGCAGATTCAGCGAGAGCCTGTCTGAACCAAAGGAGCACGCTCGGTGGGCGCACATACAGAAAGCAGAGTCTCTGGGGCTCTATGATGTTTACGGGGAGTAATCTTTCCTCGTCTGTAAAATCGAAGTTTGTGACAGTTGCCTCATTACGGGGTGGTTGTGTTAAGTGAGTTATATATAGAGCGTTGAGAACATGCCGGGTTCCTGGGGAGTGTTTATTCTACAGTTACAATTCCTTCCTGCAGACAGACCTAGGTGAGGAAGGGAGGTGATCTTTGAGTAAGCGTTCTTTCCCAGCCTGAGCAGCGAGAGTGACAGGTGGCCTGGGAGAAAGCTTGAAATCCTTGCCAGTGACTCACCAGGCCTTCCTCTCTTCTGCTGTCTGTATCCCCGGGGCCTGGGACCGAAAGATAAGCAAGTTAAAGAGGGAGGTGTAATCGGGGGTTGCCCCCTGGGACTTGAGGTGACCAGACTTGGAAGGTAGATAGGTAGATAGGGTTTTAGAATCCTGGGTTTGGAAGCAGGGTTGGAAGTCCAGGTGGGCTCTGCTTCTGTTACGGACATGGACGCCTTCACGAGTCGCCTTGAGTTTATTCAATGTGAGGACCTTCTCTTGGGAATATGGATGGCGTGTTAGGTGGCAAATACAAAGCCGGCTCCCGGCTCGTGGGATGGGGTGACAAGTCTGAATCTGGATGCAGGGACCACTCCCCAGGGGATTACTACCTAGAGGAGAGGTCAGTTAACACAGCCGCAGACCCTCAGTTAGGACCTGGTGACAACCGAAAGGAAAAACGCAAGGTGCTGTGACAAGTATGGCAAGAGGATATAATTTGTTTGGAGGAACAGTGGGTGTGGCCTTGCCTGTTGTGTGTGGGGGTCCCAATGTTGGGGTGTGAGAGATGAAGTGTCAATTAAGGACATGGAAGATGGGATATAGTGGCTGCAGGCCTGGGAAGGGAAAGTGACGGCCACGGAGAGGGGTGGAGAAGGGTGGAAATCAGGCCAAGAATCCTTTGGCCAAATTCACTGATAAAGGCTCATGTAGCTTGGGGGGGGAGGGGAGCATTCTGGGACTTGACCCCACCTCTTCAATAGCGTGGGTTTACAGTGTTCTGTTTTGAGCCACAGTCATCAGTTTCTCATCCATAGTAGGACCGACATTTGATTTAGCAAAATGTTGAGTAAATAACCTCCCCCTCTTTTGTTTTTTTTTGTTTTTGTTTTTTTTTTTTTTTTTTTTGGTTTTCAAGACAAGTTTTCTTTTCTCCAGGTAGCCCTGGCTGTCCTGGAACTAGCTCTGTAGGGCAGGCTGGCCTCAGTCCCACAGAGATCCATCTGCCCTTGCTTTGTGAGTGCTGGGATTAAGGGTTTGTACCACCACTGCCTGGCGGATTAAATACGCTTTAAAAATCCTCTTCGATAAATTTTTGCTTTTCAAGTGATGTAGTTGAATATGTTTACTGCAAAAAACCAGAAAGATCTAAAACAAGTAAGAAAAATCCGTAACTCCTGAGAGATAAACTGTTGTAAACTTGCTCGTGTCTGTAAATAATTAGAAATTCTACCTCTGTGTTCTGTTTGTTGGCTTTTTGTTTGTTTGAGGCTTCTCTGTGTGGCCTTGGCTGTCCTGGCTTTGTAGAACGGGCTGGCCTCGAACTCAGAGATCTGCCTGCCTCTGCCCCTCTGAGTGCTGGGATCACAGGCGTGCGCCACCGTGCGGCCACCGTACCCTGCTTTGCTGGTTCGTATTTGAGTGAGAGCTATGTGACCTAGCTAGCCTGGAGCTTGCTGTGTAGACCAGACTCAGATTTGCCTGTGTCTGCACACCCCTCCACACCCTGCTGTCTTCCCTCCATTACCAGGATCATTACAAGACCTTTTGGCATTAGAATAGTGCATAGAACTTGACTTTTAATGATTGACTATTTCATCAAATGGACCAGTACTTTGTGGAAAAACTGATGCACTATTGAGTTTTCCAGTTGGCACACCGTAATGAAATTTCCTGTATATGTGTGTTTGTGTGTATAATATAATATATATAGTATATGTAAAATAAAGTATATTATATATAATTTACTTAAAAAGTCTGTTTCTTTCGTTTATGTAAATGGCTGCTTTGCCTGCATCTATGTCTGCTCTACACGGCAGCACCCTAGAGGGCCTTGGATCCTTGAAAATGGAGTTACAGCTGGTCATGAGCCATCATAAGGGAGTTGGGAATCAAGCCTGAATCTTCGGAAAGACAGTCCCTGCTCCTAACCACTTAGCCCCCTCTAGCCCTGATTTCCCTGCATTTAAATCATAGTTCTCAGCTCTGATTATTTCCGAATATTTAATTCCATGAGTGGAACCACGTTTTCAAAATAAAAGAAATGACTTTTAATAACTGTCTGATTTTACTTTAAAAACAAGCCTTTTGAGGGGTGAGTTATTAGTGAAGTGCGTCTGTCCGCGTCAAGTGGCAAATTTAATGAGCTCTAATAAGTGCAGGTACCTGGGTAATCATCACCCCCTCGTAAATGTTTACTCTTCCTTCCTGTCTTTTTTCTTTAGTTTTTGAGACAGGATCTCACTATGTAGCCTTAGCTGGCCTAGAACTCACAGAAATGTTTTTCTGCCTTCTGAGTGAGTACTGGGCTCATAGGTGTGTATCACCAGACCTGGCACCTATTTATTTTTTAAATTTCTAAATCAATTTCAAAGGGTTTGATTATTATTATTTATTTATAATACACATAGATTATTATTATTATTATTATTTTTGAGACAGGGCTTCTCTGTGTAGCCTTGGCTGTCCTGGACTCGCTTTGTAGACCAGGCTGGCCTGGAACTCACAGAGTCTGCCTGCCTCTGCCTCCCTGAGTGCTGGGATTACAGGAGTGTGCCACCGCGCCTAGACAAGATGTTCACAGTTGACAAGAAAAATTCTCTGTGTCTGCAGTGTATATAGTGTGACGCTCTGAGGAGGTATGTAGGATGAGAAGGTTAATTCAGAATATTTACATAGCCACCAACAGCGTACACTTACCCTTTTAGAGGCGAGAACACCTAAGATCCCTTCTCTTTGCAGTCCCAAGTCTCTATAAAGACAGTGATTCTCCATCTGTGGGTCGACACCCCTTTAACCCCCTAAAGGGGGTTGGGACCACCATAACATGAGGATATTAAAAGTCACAACATTAGGAAGGTTGAGAACTGAGGTCTCCGAGACCCCATTCCTGTTATGGCTGCCAGGCTTTAGAGTGGAGGTCTCTGATTTGCTAACAGGTTGGAAAAACCGTCCTGTTTTTACTTCTCTCTGTTTGTTTTGGACGAGGCCTGAGGTGGAAGTACTTCCCGTGTTTCCTGTCTCGTCTATTCTTGGAACTATCTCCTCCATTGTTTGTGTTTCCATTGTGCTTTGTTCTTAAGGTTCTGTTTGCTTCCCTGCCTTCTCAGTCCTGTGGCATTCTCTGCAAACATTTTATCCAGATTGTTTCTTTTCTCCTCCCCCAGTGCTGGAAGCTTTAGATTTGTTTGTGTCATGTCTTTTTGTAAAAATAAAGTGGTTTTTTTTGGTTGTTGTTATCCTTGGACAGTCTACTGTATGGCTGTGGCTGGTCTGGACTCAGGGTCCTTCTCTGTCTCCCTGCTGGACATGCATGACCACACCCAGATACCGCATGCTTTTTGATATGTGTTCTATTTTATGGCCTTCTAGTTTTTATATGGTTATAATGAGGGTTTCAGCCATCTGGAATTTCTCTTAGCTTATGTGCCTAAAATCAAATTTAGATATACAACGACATACTAGAAGCATTTTCTTTTTTTAAAAACTTTTTATTTTTTCTGTTTTTTTTTTTTTTTTTTTTTTTTTTTATTGATTGTCAGAGAGAGAGATCTCAAATATCCCAGGCTGCTTCTAGCTCACTAAGTGGACAAGGGTGACCTTGAGCTTCTGATGTTCCTGTGGAAGTGTCTCTTGTTACTCTCTGTTTTGTTTTGTTTTGTTTGGTTTTGTGGTACTAATGATTGAACTCAGGGCCTCTCACACACCAGGGAAGTGCTTTCCTGTTGTGCTGTATGCCCAGTTTCTTCACTTTTGTTTTGAAAGTTACAGATAAAACACCAAGAGGCGAACTAGAAACAGTAAAAAATTATAGGGCAGGAAAAAAAAAATCTAGCTAGAACTATTAAATAGCTAGAAGAAATATGTTCAAAATCACCAGCGTTTGGAAGAGATCTCTCACCCACACACAGTCACATTCTCTTATACACTCAGTCATGCAGGGGGCCTCGCTATGCTGTGCTGTGGGACAGACTTACCGAATGGCACTACTCATCTCAAGTATGTAGTATTTTTGTTCCAGTGAAGTTTGGTTGTGCTGGGATCCAGCCTTGGGCCCTATGCAGGCCAGGCAAACTCTCCACGTTGAGCTAACCCCTAACCCTTGGTTTCTTGAGAAAGAGGTGTTGGTGTTATTTTTAAAAACCATTTTATTTATATTTTTTATGCCTTTTTCTCCCTTCTCCACTCCAGTCCCTTCCAACACCCCAACACCAGGAAGGAGGTTAGTGGGAAAAGGAGGCAGAGTGCTCTTTAGCTACCTCCTGCTGGTTAGAGTCACCAGGTTTGTTGCGGCGAGTCCAATCTTTGTTTCAGGATATCTCCAACTTTTCATCAAATTAAATCAGCAATAACCAGGAGCAGCGCAAGGGCGGGCGGGCGGGCGGGCGGGGGGGGAAGCAGCAGCAACAGCTGCCTTCCTCTCTCCAAGATCCACTTTGTCTCTCTGGGTTCTGGCATTTATTCCCTCTCCAGAGTCCTCAGATTAAACTATCTGCAGCTGGCAAAGAGCCCCTCTCTGAGCCCACATGAGGCCAACAGTTTGCTGCTGTGGACAGTCATAATCAGCCCCGCATCCCACACCTGGGATCAAAACAAAAACATGTTTACAGTAACCTAAGTGAGTCTTTAAAGACACCAAAACTTCCCACTATGAAGAGGCCTTGCTGTGTAGCATTGGCTATCCTGGAATTTAAGATCTTCCTGCCTTAGCCCTCAGGGCCGGCTACAGGCGTGAGGCAACACAGCTAGCTTTCTCGCAGATCGTTTGTTCCATAGAAGTATCCTTGCTTGTGTCTCTGTCTCCTTGAGTGTAATTGCTATGCATATAAAGAGAGACTTTAATTTTTTAATTTGATTTTTGTTTATCATTAATTGTGTGTCTGTGTGGGATGGGTATGTCCACACATGTGGCACAGCACTTGTGTGTGGGGTTAAAGGACACCTTGAAGGTTCTCTTCCTCCATCACGGGCTCTGGAGATTGAGCTCAGACTGTCGTGCTGGGTGGCAAGTGAGTTTTGTCGTAAAGATCCATGTTTTCTCCCTTCTTGAAGTTGCCGAATTCTTTGTGAGGCTTTGATTGCGAGGTAGCCAGGCAGAGAGAAAGAATTCACAATGAACTCGTATGGGAGGCTAGACAAAATTGCCAGTGTGGACCCTAGAAGCCAGAAAGTGTGTTTGGGGCACTAGAATGGCTTTATCCCCCTGGGGCTCTGAAACTGGCAGGAGGCAGACATGATGGCGCACAGCTATAATCCTGGTGCTCGGGAGGTGGAGACAAGAGGATCAGAAGTTCAAGGTCATCTCAACTACTAGTTTGAGGTCTGGAATAGAGGGTGTGGGGGTTAAGGAAGGAGGATAGAAGAGAGGAGGAGGAGAGGCACTAGGGGAGGTGTGAGTTTGGGACCTGAGAGTGAAGGAGTTTTTCACTATTTTGGGCTGAATAGTAGGGTAAGGAGGGGTTGGCTATATTAACTGGGCTGCGGGAAGGCTGGTCTGGTCTACGATGAACCCGGTGGGCTGGAGGGGAAGGCTGATCTCACCTAGGTGAGCAGTAGTGAGAACGACAGTGTAGGTGAGACTGCTGTAGGGGAGACACAGAAGTGTTTGTGGGGACAAATCCAATCCTAGGGTGCCTCTGGAGGGCGATTCAGAGAGGACATCGATGCTAAGCGTAGGTTTGAGAGTTGAGGGGCTGGCTGTGCGAAAGAAAGACAAGCTGGTGCTGGGGACAGATGTGTGGCTGGCTTGAGGGTAGGGTAGGGATGCCCTGTTACTAGTATCTGCAGGTAAACAATGAGTAGCTCTTTAGTATAGTGTCTTCTTCCTTGTCTTCCTCCTTCTTCTGCAGTTCTGGGAATTGAACAAGCAGGCCCTCCTGTGTTCTAGGAATGACCTGCACCCCCAGCCCAGATGTTTTCTATTTTTTGTTTGCTAAGTTAGGCAGCCCTACCTGGGTGACCTGGAAGTGGTCAGAATGAAGACCCACAGCCATTGTACTTCAGGAAGTCAGTTTTGCTGTCTTTATGGTCATTGCCAAAGAGCGTAGAAGCCCTGAGAATTAATGCAATCAGCCAAGGAGGGCAGAGCGAGCAGGGCGTTTTCCTGCAAGGTGAACTTGAGAGAGAGAGTGTGTGTGGAAGGAGAATGATGAAGGGGAGATCAGTGGTTCGTGGGATCCCAGTGATCAAAGGAGAAGAACTTCAGGGAAGGCATGTGGTGGACACTCTGAAGGAAGTTAGCGAAGAGGCTGGCGAGACAGCTTGCCATGTGAGTGTGAAGACCAGAGTTTAGATCTACAGCGCACACAGACACACACACACATACCCGCTCTGCAGAGACAGCCTCACGAATTTCCAGGGGCTTGAGCCATATACCCATATACCAGCTTGCGTCAGGAACACTTTTCCCACCCATGTCGTTTCTATGTCGTCATCACAGGTCAAGGCTGAAAGATGATTGCTTGGTAGCCGAGTGCTTATAGATCTTCATTCCTTCGCGCCGAGGCCCAAGGTGACTTTCATCTTTTGTTCCCTTTCAGAACGCTGTTTCCAAGTATGGCTCCCAGTTCCAAGGCAACTCCCAACACGATGCCCTGGAGTTCCTGCTCTGGCTGCTGGACCGCGTCCATGAGGACCTGGAGGGCTCAGCTCATGGGCTGGTGTCTGAGCAGGTCAGTTGCTTGTGAAAACATAAGCATGTTTTTTTGTTTGCTTGTTTGTTTGTTTTTATGCCCGTTTTAGCTTCCAGATAATGACCCGGACACAGGTTACATTTATTAACAAGCTTCAAAGCACTGCAGCTGGGCAGACACTCGTGCGTTCTAACCCAGCTGGGCAGACCTGGCCTATTTCCCAGCATTTACTCTCACCCTAGCCGCTCCTGCGCCATGTTTGTCCTCATGGCGACTCCCTCGTGATGACCTTCTTTCTTCTCCCCCTCCCTGCTCCACCGTGGACCCCCTAACTGAGATCAGAAGCCCCGCCTCAGTTCTCCTCTCCTGCCCAGCTACTGGCTGTTCAGCCCTTTATTAACCAACCAGAGGTGGTGGAGAACAATTTTTATGCGACATGGAGACAGGAGATTCTTCGATGATGATAGTAACGACAGTGCCCGCACCCAGGACTTCAGTCCGATCTCAGGGCGCAGAAGTCAGCATCTGAACACACAGTGTGCTGAACCATTTGACGGTCACTCTCTTCCTCTTTCCCTGGGATATTTATTCGATTCCTTAGATTCCTGTATAGTCCGGCCACCCTGTACACCTGCTGGGCTTGTTCTAACTTCTTTTAGTCTTGTTGGTTTTAGTCTCGGTTACTTAATTCCCACTTATTGCAGTATTTCTCGTCTTCCCTGATCCCAGTGATAATTGTGACCAGGATCTCATTATTCAAGTTCATCATTTGAAAAACAGTTTCCTTTTTGCTTGTGTGTATGTGCATGAGCAGGTGGGAGTGTGAATGTCAGAGGTCAACACCAGGTGTCTTCCTGGATCCCGTTTCAGCATATTTTTTGAGACTGGCTCTCTGATCTGGCAGACAGTTTGCTGCTCTGGCTAAAATGGCTGGGCAATAAGCCCCAGGGGTGCTCTGGTCAGGGGTGCTCTGGTCAGGGATGCTCTGGTCAGCGATGGTCTCTCTGGTCAGGGATGCTCTGGTCTTCCCGTCCCCTGAGCTAGATCACAGGTGCTCACTGCCCAGCCCAGCTCCTGCTCAGGGCCTTGAAGTCACGTCTTTATTCTTGTGTGGCCAGCACATTTCAAATTGAACCATTTCCCCAAAGCCCAATTTTTTTCCCTCTCTATTCTATGCATTTGCCTGGGCATCTGGAGCCATGAGAGTCATTCTTTGCTATTTTTAGACAGTCCCAAGTCAACCAATTCTACTATTGTTTTCTCGGTTAATGTATCTCACAGTGCAGTAATTTCTGTTCTTCTTATGACCTGGGTGGGTAATTTCTGATTTTGATGAAACCCCAGACCTTTGGGACAAAGAAAGCATTATAATACTGTGGGTTTGCTTCTGTTGTTGTTGGCTTTTGTTTTGCTTCATTTAGATGGAATCTTACTATGTAGCTCATGCTTAAGCTTGGGGCAATCCTCCTAGCTTCCCCCCCCCCCCGTGTCTGTAGTGCTGGGGATTACAGCTTCACCATATAGTCCAAACTGGTTTTAAACTCTCAAACTCAGTCTCCACAGCCTCAGCCTCCCTAAGTGCTGGGTTGACAGTAGTCTGTCACAACACCCAGCCACACTACAATACTTTGTAAAAGCCACAGCTAATTAGCACATCAACTATATACTTCATAGCTTTCCTAAATAAAGACCAACACTGGCTTTAGTATGATCTCCTTATTGCTCATGGAAAAGTGAATGAAGTTACATTACAGGTGAGACAAGTCATAGTAACCTGATCCTTAAATAGTGGGTGTCTCATGCATCAGGGCCGTTAGCCAGTAAGTAACACATTTTTTGATGGAGCTCACAGACAATTCAGGCCTAGCTTCCAGAACTGCATCATCGGCTTTTTGTTTCCTCCACTTCCCTCGGAGAGCTGAGAGTTGCACCTCAGCCTCAGGCCCGATAGGTTGTACTTGAGCTACGTTCTCAGCCCTTTTCTTCTGTTTTATATCTGGACATCTGATTCCCGACCTTCTCAGGGATTCCCTAAGAACAAGGAGGACAGCAACAGCCTCCCTGGGAAGCCAGGCTTTGCGTGCATGATCTCAGCTCAAACAGCCAAAGAAGGGCCAGTCGTGGGCAGAAGAGACATGTGGTGCTCAAGAGTCAGTACTGCCCTCCCAGTGGACAAGAGTTAGGTTTCCTGCACCCATGTCAGTGAACTCAAAAATGCCTGTAAATCCAGCTTGGAGGGACCTGTCTCCTGGCCTCAGGGCACCTGCACATATGAGCGAACATACACACACACACACTCACACACACACACACACACAGGCATAACTAAAGTTAATCTTCAATAAAGGGGATGGGGTTAATTAGGATACTAGCCTGAGACACTGTGCCTCAGAAGGCTTGCTTTCTTGCTTTTAAAAGCAATCACTCCAGTAACTGGAGGGCACCAGCAAAACAAAACCAGTGGGCTTCCCAGCAGAGTTCCGGATAGAAGCCAGCCATGGTGATGCAAACCTTTACAACACTCGGGAGCAAAGCCAGGTGGTTCTCTGTGAGTCGAAGGCCAGCCTGGTCTACATATGAGTCTCGGGCTAATCAGAGCTACACAGTGAGATCCTGTATCAGGACAAAACAAAAAATCCCCAGGCTGCCGTATATACACCAACATGGTGGTGTTTTCACTTGGTTGGGAGGGGATGGGTAGTTTTCCTTTTATTTGTAGTTATTTTTCTTTGGATCTTACTCATATCTTTGCTTTTATGCGATAGAAAGTTAACTTCATGTCGCTGAAGGAAAGGGCATTTGTTGTTTTTTTATAACCTTGCAATTCAGGTTGAAGCAGCTTTGGGTAGGACTGAAGCCAAGATCCCAGGTGATGTCACCATGTCTTTGACACTCTCTCTCTCCACTCTCTATTCTCTTTTTGGCAAGAGGACCTTGTGCATTGCTCACAGAGTCTTGAGAGCCTGGCCTGCCGGAGCAAAGCCTGATTGGCCTAGCACAATTGGCATGCTCATTCCTGGGCATGTGGTCAGAAGAATGGAGCAGCCTGATCCACATGCCTGTGGAGTCACATGCCTATGGGGAGACCATGGTCTAAGGAAGGCCTTTACACAGTCAGAATAAATTACTGGTCCAAAGAATACACCACTGGGCAGATGCACGTTGTTTATTCTGTGCCTTCCATAAGTTCAAAGAACACATTTTGAAATAGTAAATGCACACATAGACACACACACATAGGATAACATTAACTGAATGTTCTGTATTGTGTATCTAATTGGATGGTTTTCATGACTTATTCTTGCCTGGCATATAACAGATACTCAGAAAACTTATTAAATGGTTGTCTTATTTTAATATTTACAGTGATAACTCATACTCTCTGGTGAGTGGAAACATGGGTTAAGCATTCCCCAGGGTCACTCATAGTCTCAAGTCCTTTAGACCAAACTTGAATTCACTGTGTAGTTAAGGATGACCTTGAACACTGATGCTCTTGTTTTCATCTCTGGGACTATGGGTGTGCGCCAGCATAATCTCTTGGGGTCAGCATCTTCTAGCTGGTGAAAATAGGATTGAATCTGGATCTGTGCATCTCAGGTCCAGTGTGCTGGACCTCCTGTCTTAAAAACCTCCTGTGTCTTCTCAGTTACCTGCTGGAGGAGAGGTGTGGACGGCCATCTCCACCTCCTGCTGCTGTGTTATCAGGGATTCATCGTATTTTCCTCTCTCTTCTCCTCATACACGGGGAGCTCTTCCTACTAGAAAAAAGGTGGAAAGTAGATTACTGTATTAGTCAGTTTCCCGTTCCTGGAACAGAACGGCTCCGATAGCTAGCCTACGAAGAGGAAGGTTTATTTTGGCTTCCGGAGGTTTCGTCTGTGGTCAGGTAGACTTGTTGCATTTGGGCTGTGCTCAGGGAGCACCTCCTGGCAGGAGCACATGGAGAAACAAGCTGTTTATCACAGCTCCCTCCAAGGGTGTGTGCATGGTGACCTAAGACTTCCCGCCTCTTAAAGGTTCTGCCAGCTCCTCATAGTGACAGCCTGGGATGACGCTTAACACATGGGCCTCTGTGGGACATTCCAGACCCAGCCTTGAGCAGCAGCCTTCCATTTTCGCTCTCTATTCAGGAACAGGAAAAATCACTCTGAGGTCACAGGGTAAGCTCCATGTGTCCAAGTCACACAGCTAGTAAATGGGAGAGCCCGTACCCAAATAAGGAAATGCCACTCTCCCAGGATTTCTGAATCTGAGCACTTTCGGCATCTGGGGCCAGGTAATTTTTCTTGTGCCAGGCTGATTTCTGTGTCATGGCATCAGCACCGTCTTTCTCGCTAGGGACAAAGGACAGTCCTGACTTGAACTAAATGTGTGCAGAAGACATTGCCAAGCGCTCCTTTGGGTGGGGCCCAAATCACTCTCCAGTTGAGAAGCTCTTAAATCTCTGTTCCGTATGAGCATGCGCCACCCTCAGACTGGTCTTGAGGACATTGGAGTTTGTTTGAGCCATGAGGGCCTGCCAGTCGCTACTCATAACTTCAAGGAACTTAACCACGGGGAAAGTGGCCATGATCAGAAGTTAGTCTTTCTCCCTCCTTCCTTCCTTCCTTCCTTCCTTCCCTTCTTCCCTCTTTCAGGCTGGGGATGGACTCAAGGCCTTGTGTTTGCTGGGCCGATATTTTCCCCTTGAGTGATATTGCCAGCCTTCAGTTTTCAGAATTGTCCTGTATGGCATTCTCCATTCAGGAGCCAGATCTCTTCAGAAAGGGAACAAGGTGATGTCATCTCCTGCTTGTCTTGCTCTGGTGGCTTCCTACCAAACTGGAACCAAATCCTCCCTGACTGGGCCTGCTCAGGCTCATTCCAGATTCCTCTCCCAACTGGGTCCCTGTCCTTACCATTATCAGCTTTCTGTCCCTCCATGGAACAGGTGTGGAAGGAGCAATGCATCCCCCAAGGATGCAAGGTCTGGAAGTGCCTGCTGGCTGGAGCGAGAGCCTTCCTCAGCCTCACTCTGACCTGGGACACCAGCAGTGGCCCTTTCTGTGTCCTCCCGAGGTTGCTCCTGGAAGGTGGGCGGCCTTGAGGCTGCACCGTGGATCCTGGAGACCGCAGACAGAGCCTTGTGGTTGTTAGCAGGAAAACTTCATTTTCCCTTTCAACAAAGAAAGCTCCTGCCCTCTGTGTAACTCGGAGTGATTTTACCTTTTGAAGTTATTTCTGTGCTGAGGACAGGAAAGCCATACAGCGAGATTCGTTTATAACTGGAATAGAAAACTGAAGGGCCACTCTCTTTTCCATTACTTTAACGATTCTCAAACACTTCCATCCTGCAAATTCCATCCTGTATTTTCACTGCCCTCTAAATTCCAACAAGTAAACAATCTTTTTTTTTTTGATAGTTTTCCAGAAAATGCAGAATAAAGGTGAGGATGAGTCTAGGGAGAGAAACAGCAGCCAATATGTATGAAGTAAAATACTGTACGCTAGGTAGGAGTCCTTCTTCCCTCCCACCCTCCCTTCGTCCTTTCTGTGTCTCTTTCTGTAACTTATCCTCAAACTCATACTCTAGCCCAAGCTGGACCCAAAAGTCCAGCTGTAGCCCGAGGTGCCTTTTAACCAGTGATCTTCCAGTCTTGGGCTCCCAAGTGCTGGGGTAGAGGTGTGAGCCTCCATGCCTGGTGTGTATATCTCTTGGGTGTCACCGTAGTTCTGTGCTGGGGAATTGCTGCTTAGGCTTCATGAGGCATCAAGGTTCGCCTGCCCAGCAGACCAGATTCATGTTCCTCTGACCTCATGGTCCGTATTTTGTGGATGACTTCCTACTGCCCTTCTCTCCCTGTGTCTTGCCTAGGATTTTCTTTCCACTCCATCCCTTGGTGACCCCATCCACAGTCGTGCCCAGGGTCTCAGCTTGTCATCTTTATATAGAATCCCTCTGTATCATTTCGAGTTCCTGGTTGCCTGCACCGGGGACTGTTTAGGTGGGGAATGTAGACGGCCAGCTAGGGAGAGACACACAGGATTGAATGGAAAATGTGTCTAGCGTCAGACAGCTCTGGGCGAGGAAGGAGCCGCGGTGGCAGGAACTTTCGCGCCCAGTCGTGGCGACTAGAGCCAGTGTTTGAGGCCTTGGTCACTCTGCTTATGACTTGCATCCTGTCTGGGACATCTTGGTTGAAGTGTGGCCCTTGTTAGGGAATTAAGCTTTTCCTGGGGGACATACACAAGCGTCTCCGTACCCCAGATAAGTCACCAATGACAGACCAAACATGGGGTCTCCTAGCAGCTGGAAGTCAACCTTCCAGCTTCTCTATACTCTGGAAGGCCCTGAAACCACTTGCAGCTGGGTTGGGATTACAGCCAGCTGACAGGGCGCCAGGAGAGTGGCAGAATCTCAGGTGAGGGTCTGATGACCCTCCTAGGTCCTTTTCAACAAAGTGGGCTTGTGGAGGGTCTCACGTGGGTAATCATGCTGTAGTCCACTCAGGAAACAACATCCCACATATTCTCACCCAGGGACTGAACTCAAGGTCTCAAGAACGGTAAATCCTGGGCAACACACCCCAGCATCACAGTTGGTGCGAGTTCACACCTCCAGGCTCTTGTGACTATCTGCCACTTGACTTTTTGGTCTGGCTGTTGAACCACTCTTGCATGTGGTTTGACTTGTCCAGGCCTCGTCTCCTTCGACTCTGGAGTTGGTTGCGATTATCTCTTCCTTTCTTCTTCCTGGTTCTGCTGAGCTAAGAGCCAGCCCCTCCCACCTCATCCTCCCACCTCAGTTCATCTTCACGGCTTCTACTCAGGTCACCTGCTGATACTTGGACACGCAAACCTTCTGATGTCCTTCTTTACCTGGGAAGCGCTGCCGAGTTAAAGCATCTGTATGCATGGAGCCACCACTCTGGTTAAAAGACTGTCAGATATCCAACACACCTTCCACCCGAGTATTACATACTCGCTGTATACCAGGCTAGGTGTCTCTGTCTGTCATCTATCTGTATCATCTATCTGTCTGTCTGTCTCTCTCTATCTAACTATCTGTCTAGATAGCTGCTGGCCAGTTTTATGTTAGCTTGACACAAACTAGAGTCATTTGAGAGGAGAGAACCTCAACCGAGAAATAGCTTTTATAAGATCAGGTTTTTGGGCTAGAGAGATGGCACTTACTGCTCTTCCAGAGGCCCTGAGTTCAATACCCAGCAACCACACGTTGGCTCACAACCAATTTTACCCTCTACTGCCCTCTTCTGGCAGGTGCACATGCAGATAGAGCACTCATAAAAAAAAAAAAAAGGCTTTGGGCAAGCCTTATAGGGCTTTGTTTCCTTCCTTCCTTCCTTCCTTCTTTTTTTTTTTTTTTTTTTTTTTTGAGACAGGGTTTCTCTGTATAGTTTTGGCTGTCCTGGAACTCATTCTGTAAATCGGGCTGGAGTTTTGCAGCCAGAGGCCCTTACCAGATGCTGAGAAGATGCTAATGCCATCTTTCTAGCCTGAAGAACTGTGTGCTTTTCTCAGTTTGCTGTAAATTCTCAATTTTCCCAGCATAGAGATGCATGCCTGTAACCTCAGCTTTTGAGAGGTGTAGGCCAGAAAACCAGGAGTCTTAAAGTTGGTCTTGGGTCCATAGTGAGCTTGAGGCCAACAAGACCCTACAAGACCCTGCCTCACCCTCCCTATTCCCCCAACATGAGACCCTACCTCAGCAAACAAAATCAAACAAACATTAGCAACAGAAAATAGACTAAAGTAAAAGTACAGAGCAAGTAACTTAATAATGGGTTAGAAAGTTGAATTTATTAGCCACTCTTGTCATCACTGTTAGAAAGTATCCAACAGAAACAATTTAAGAGAACAAAGACTCTCCCCTGGCGGGTCTGCCTTCACAGGCCATAGGGGAAGAGGACACATTCAGTCCCAGTGCAACCTGGTGAGCTGGGGGGTGGGGTGGGAAAGCGAGCTCCCCAGAAGAAGGGGAAGGGGCTACAAGGATGTGAAGTGAATAAAATAAATAATGAGGAAAAACATTGAGAGAGAGAGCGAGAACGAGAGAGAACAAAGTCTCTGCTCATGGGACACAGAAGCAAAGAGAGTCCAAGGCTTCCAGATGCCGTAGGAGACCTTAGGTGTTCCTGTAGCATTGCAGTGTTACATTGTAGCTGTGTGCTGGGGGGTGTTTTTGAAAACTTGCCTAGCTGGAGATGGAGCTCACTGGTAAAGTACTCGCCTAGTGCGGTGAGAACCCTGGGTGTGATTCCCAGAACTCCAGGGATTGGAGTGGGAAAGAGAACGGGTCTACAGTGACTACTTACGGCAGTGAGGATTTAAAAAAGAAAAACTGAGAAATTGAGACACAGTGCTGTCAGGCAAATCGTGTGTCTGGCCTTGTATGGACGCTCAGAGGTTACTAAACAGCTTTGCATTATGAGTGGCTGTGGTTGGAATGACCCTCTAGGCAGCCTTTCGTGTGGTTTCTGGGTAGCGGGGACTTCATACCTAATTATGTCCCCTGCGTGGCGGAGAGTTAGGGTAACTAGGGAACCTGGAAAGCTGGAGCAGCTCATACTGGGGTAGCTGTCACACTGGGGACCCTGGGGTGGGGCAGAGCCCTGAGTGAGGAGAGGTGGAAGATGACCCAGAAAGATATTCATGAGGAAGCTTTGGGTCGTCTGGTGTTTGCAGCTGTGACTGAGAGTGTTGAATTAGAGTAATTAACTTGGGTTATCCGGGTAGTCCCTCAGCACGCTGTTGAGTGCTGTTGTAACAGGCAGAGGGAGTTTGGAGAACGCTGAGGACAAAACAGTGTAAATACAGAGCAGGGAGAGAGATTTGGAGATTCGGACCCAGAGGACAGAGTGGTGTGGCCACAAGCAAGCAATCCCAGCAGTCTGGAAGAGGCCGGGAGAAGATTCCTGCCTAGACCCTCTGGTGGGGGGTGGGCAGTCAGCACCTTCCCTTTATTCTACTGATACTGATTGTGAATGTATCAGACCCCAACAGGACATGGGTGGAGAACAGCGCCACCAACCCCGGAGTGTGCGTGAGCTCTCGGTATGATCACCCTTCAGTTCCGCGCTCAGTCTGTGTCCTTTCTCAGAGACTTGGGCAAGCAGGAGGCTTTCGAGCACTGAGTAATGGCGGAGGCAGTGTTGAAGCTCGAGGCTGCGCGAGGCGGGGAGAGGGATGCTGTGGGCTCCGTGCCCCACAGGCGGCTGTGTGACAGGATGCAGACAGGATGTCACCCGATTTCTTTCCTGTTTCTTCGCAGCTGCCCCCGGAATCGAGTAAGGACCCCGAGGACCTCCGGCCACCTGCTGCTCCTCTCTCCTTAGGCCCCAGCTTTGTGCAAAGTCACTTTCAAGCACAGTACAGGTGAGATGGGGGAGTGTGTGCTCAGAATGTGGACCCCAGGAGCTCAGCCCAGAGGCCTCCTGTATCTCACTGCCCTTGACCCTGCACAGCCAAACAGCCAAACACTCAAGTGCCCTTCCCTTTGTCACAGCCTCACTTAATCACTCCAGCCTTGAGGGTTCTTTCCTTTTCCTTCTTGGCTTCTTGAAATGGCGTTCCACTCCCCCCCTCCTTTAAAGGATTAGAGGCGTGGCAGAGGATAGCTCTGTGGAGCAGGGATGCGGAGGCCGGGAGAAAGCGGCCTGTAGTCACACAGAAGCTGGGAGACCCTACTGTTTGCTTGGCGTGGCCGGAGAGCTCAGCTGAGTCAGTGTGAGCTCAGCTCGGCATGGGGGATGTAAAAATCATCATGTGCACCGAGGGTGTTTCTATATGATGGTATGGACGTTTGTAAGAGTTACATTGTTTAGTAAAAGTACCTGCAGCAGAGCTGGGCATGAAGGTGCATGCCTATGATCCCAGCACCGGGGAGGTAGAGGCAGGCTGATCTCTGAGTTTGAGGCCAGCCTGGTCTACAAAGCAAGTCCGGGACAGCCAGGGCTACACAGAGAAACCCTGTCTTAAAGAGAGAGAGAACCTGTAGCAATGAGACATCAGGGGAGACCCTAGCCCCAGACTGCTCAGCCACTTGTCTTCTCTTCAGCTGTGGTAGCTGAATAAGACCAGATGGGTGGGATCAGACTTGAAAAAAAATAATTACAAGCTTCAAGGTCGGGAATGAGCACCCAGGTCGAGATTCAAGGAAAACCTCTCTCATGTGAGATGCCCATATATGTATATGTTAACTTTGGTACTTAAACTCTATTTTTTTTAAAGGCAGGAGCAAAACCAAAATTGACCATGTGAATGGTATGATTATTTGATGTGTGTCTATAATCCATAGTGTCATGTTAAATATATATGTATTCTCAAACATTCATCATTAGTTCATCATTAGTTTGTGGTAAAATCTTACAAAACCCTCTTTTGTAGCTTTCTTTCTTTCTTTTTCTTTTCTTTTTTTTTTTTGGTTTTTTGAGATAGGGTCTCTCTGTGTTAGCCTTGGCTGTCCTGGACTCACTCTGTAGACTAGGCTGGTCTTGAACTCACAGAGGTCCACCTGCCTCTGCCTCCCCAAGTGCTGGGATTACAGGCGTGTGCCACCTCACCGGCTGTAGCTTTTTAATGCACAGATATTTAGTTATCTCTAATCACTCCACCTGTATGATTGAACACAGAATTCGTGCCTCTAGAGGAGTTAGTGCCCGTTGGTCGGCATTTCCTCATCTGCCGTTCCTTCTCCAAGGTCTCTGGTGATTTCCTTGTCCTCTCAACGTCTCTGAGAGTGTTTTAGCATCAGTGTGTATTCTTTACATATGGTTTGATGATACATTTTATATTTTGTGTATTATTTGTAAAATATTTGTGTTTAATTATGTATTATACACTATAATATTTAGGGTAATGGCAATCTGTAATTATACATTTGTAATAAAATAATATACATGGTATGTATTTGTTACTGCTGCTTTTTGACTTGTTAGGGATCCATGCAGAGCCTCATGCCGTTCTTAAGGCTATAGATGTGTGTAGACTTACTTGTGCGTAAGCACACTTTGTTAATTGTGTGTGTATGTGTGCCTGTGTGCTTGTGCGTGCTAGTTCATGTCTGCACAGTGCAGAGGCTGAGGTTACCTTTGGTGGCGTTTCTCGGGTTTTGCTGTTTTAGATCAGCTCTCTATTGATCCGGGGCTTGTTATTAGGCTCGGTAGGCCAGCCTGTGAGCCCTGATGATCCACCGTTCTGACTCCGCCTTCCTAGTGTTGGATTTACAAGTGCATGCCATCTGGCCTTGTGTGTATCCTGGGATCACACTCAGGTCCTCGTGCTTGTGCGGTAAGCACTGTACAGACTGAACTCCCCAAGTTCTGTTAATAGTCACTCTTTCAAGAGTCTGGGAGACAGTGTGCTGCTTTCTGGGCCGTGGGCTTCTTCAGGGACCCCACAGTGAGTGGCAGAGGCAGCCCTGCCCTCAGCAAGTTCTCTGAAGTCTGAGCCTTGCCTTTGCTTCTCTTAGCATTCCTCTCCGCTGTTGCTTTCCCAGCTCCTGTTGTATGTCTGTGATTGCCTGTGATGTTTTCAGTTGCCCTGAGCCGGCGCTTTTGTTTGCTAGGATGGATTCCAATTTTTGTCCTTCTGGGCGTTTATCTTAAGCCATTTCCACAAGTGCTGCTCTGTGGTCTTGGTGGCAATCCCTTTTCTTTGGTCTGCTGTGTTTCTTATTTCCTAGTGAGAGTTTCTTTTCTTTTCTTTTGCTTTTTGCTTTTTAGAAACAGGGTTTCTCTGTGTAGCTCTGCCTGTCCCGGGACTCACTTTGTAGACCAGGCTGGCATCAAACTCATGGAAATCCACCTGCCTCTGCCTCCCAAGAGCTGGGATTAAAGGCATGTGCCACCACCATGTGGTAGGTGACATTCAGTCTTTTTAGAATTTCCAAACTTTCAGCCATGTCCTTCCATACATTCTGGGGACTTTTATTTTTTGTATTTGATCAGGAGGAGGTGACTTAAAGCTTTCCTGTTTTAGGACTTGTGTTATTTTCCTCAGTTTCAGATAGGGTGAATAGGCAGGGATACCCATCTTTGAGGGTGATTGTTCCGGAGGTCCATGTAATGCCCGAATGCTTTGGAGCGACTTTCTGTGGGAGCAGAAACCATCCTGGAGAAACCATCCCTCATGCTCTGCTCCCAGGAGAGAGCACCCTGAGGAAGCTGCCCAAGCAGCCGTGGAGTAGAATGCTGCCTCTTGTTTTGGTTGCTGAGAATATTGGGTAGTCTCTCCAAAACAAGCCTGAACTCCGAGTATGGGTGGTGGTAAGCCGCCGTGTGAATGCCGGGAATTGAAGTGGGGTCCTCTGGAAGAGCAAAAATGCTGTTAACCACTGAGCCATCTTTCAGGTCCTTTCCTTAAATCCTTTCCAGGTATGTGTGGATGGAGGGATGTTAGAAAATACCCCCACCCCCAGCCAACATCTTGAGTGCCAAGGGAGTACCTAGGGGACCGGAAAGGTGGGCGAGTTGGCATTACCTATGGAAATCTGGGAGGCTTTTCAGGCAGACATTTGAGTGAGGAGGGGAGTGACGGGATGCCTGCCATTCAAATCACTGTGGATAGGTCTTCCAGGTGGAGCAGAGCACACAGGATGGGAATGATCCTTGCGACTTCAAGGCCTGGGAAGGAGCAGAAAGAACCAAATTCCATAGCGCAGGCCGATAACCCAGCAGTTGGGTGGCCGAGACGGGGACCACCATGAGCTTGGGTCAGCTGAGGCCACATACAGAGAAAGACTCACTCAAAAACAAACAATAGAAACAGAAAGGCCAAGGTGGCCAGCAGCAGGTAGTGAGAGGGCAAGGGGGTGGATGTGGGAGCTGTGGACAGGGACCGCTATGGAAGAATTTCAGTGTAAGGGTGGGTTTCAGGCGAAAGGGCACAGGAAGAGCTTTTAATTTAAGCATCCTTGGTGGATGTTGTTTTGGGGGGGAAGTTGAGGGTGCTTTGGAGTGCATGCTAGGTTCCTGACTTTAGGTGGGGTGGGCGGGGCTTCTCAGGGAGTGGCATTTGTGCTGGTCATATATTAAGGATCTACAATGCCCTTCCAGTAGGTTTCTCTTCTGTAGGCGCACAAGAGGCTGGGTGTTTGTGCTAGTGACAGCTGAATACCACTCTGAGCCAGAGGGCCTGTAATATGGAGACAGTGTGGTCAGGGAGTCTGCAAGGAAGGCTTCTGAGGGGATTTTCTGCAGCGGGATGGGGGCAGCCCCACGCTGATGTAGTGATTGGTTATAACCCCATGGCGGATCCACCCGCGGTGCCGTCAGTCTCCTTGATGAAACTGGGGGTGATGGGTAATTGTGGGTTCTCCCTCTTCTGTCTCCTCTTCAGTTCTCATTTCTTCTGAGGTACTGAGCACTAAACCCAGGGCCACCCTGCCCGGTATTTGGGCCCACTGGTCATATTCAGTCTGTCACCATTCCCAATTTCTGAGGAACAGGTGTGTTTCCCATCTTTTCTGAAGCTTAATTTTAGAGCAATATGTTATCTTTGTTCTTTATCAAATCAGGATGAGGCTATAGCCCAGTGGTAAAAGTATGTGCTTGGCATGTGCGATGTTGTCGTCTTGAGCCGTGGATATGATACAGCTCTATGAAGTTTGACACAATATAATTCTGTGGGTTCAGTCCTCACCACCATAAGATACGTAGTATATACATATAAACAGTTAAGTCAGTTGCTTAGAAAAATTTTATTTTTTCCTAAATCATGCATCTTGCTACCCAAACTAAGTTCAGGGCAAATACAAAGGTCGTATTGGGGCAGGAAATGTGGCTCAGTGGTAAAAAGCACTTATTACTCTTTCAGAGGATGAGGTTTGATCTCAGAACTCCCAGGAGGCAGCTCACAAACTCCTATAACCCCGGTTCTAAAGATCCAACAGCCCCTTCTGGCCTCTGTAGACACCCGACTATGCCAGCATGCCCAGGCACATATAGATCAATATAAGGAAAAGAAATCAAGGTCCTGTTCTTGAACCAGTTTATATGACGCAACTCTATGAAAGAAAAAAAAAAATGCACCTGGTTTTGTTTTCTGGATTCTAAAAGAAGGTGTGAAGTAGAATTAGGAAGTTTTCCAAACACAAAAATATATCCTGTGGCTTGGTGCCTCTGTATATAGCGATTGGAAGAGGTGGGAGGACTGAAGAGAAACTGGGTAGCAGAGGGAACCCCACACATGCCATGTCCAGTGGCTCCTGAACGCTGTGGCACTCTACTACCTTGGCAGTTCCGGGTGAGCCTGCCAGTAGTGTGAGCTGGGGTCGGAGTTAAACAAAGGCTGGGCCCTGGGGTGTGATGTAGTGGTGCTGGGTAGGCAGCCTGCCTAGCAGCCCTGAGGCCCTGCATCCAACACTGCCACCAGCACAACAAGCAAGGAAACTAAAGACCACTGGGGACTGTTTTCTGAATCACTACGAACCTTCTAATAACTCCTGTCCCTTTACATAACTTGTGTTCCCCGATCTGGCGATGGGCAGACGCCTCAGGTGAATCCATAGGCTTGCCTTCTTGCTATGTTATTGTTTGTGTGGGGGCTTTCTCGGTCCCACATGTGGCATCGTAAGTTTTAAAACCTCCCAAGGAGCCAGACATGGCTTTTCACAGCTGTAGTCCTAGCACTCAAGAGGCTGAGGTAGAAGGATGCAAAGCTCCAGGCCAGCTTAGGCTACGTAGCAAGAGCCCCTCCCTCCCTTCATGGATATAGAACCTATGGCAGAAAAACCTGGAAATCTGGACCTTTAAAAACCCGTTTGTGGGCTAGTGAGTTCGCTCAGAGGATAAAGGCACTTGCTGCCAAGCCTGGTGACCTAAGTGCCATGCCAGAACCCACATGATGGAAGAAGACCAGCTCCGGAAACTGTCCTCTGACCTGACATACAAACTGTGCCGTGAACCCACATGATGGAAGAAGACCAGCTCCGGAAACTGTCCTCTGACCTGACATACATACTGTGCCGTGAACCCACATGATGGAAGAAGACCAGCTCCGGAAACTGTCCTCTGACCTGACACGTATACTGTGCCATGCCCTCCAACCTCCCTATTAAATAAACAAAAAATTCAGAAAAAGCTATTGTATGTTTTAGGGGTTTGGGGAAGCTAAGAACCAGGAATAAAGAGGTCCTGAGACCCCTTTGGCTTGAAAGCTGGTGTGTGTTCTTTCTTCCCATCCTTTATGCCGAGACATGAGACTAAACTCCCTCCTCTCCTCCTTTAAAAGGGGAAAGTCCTGAGACATAGAATTAGCCACGTACTTTAAAAGTTATCCGTTTAATTTTGTCGTTTGACACAAGATTCCCTGTGTTGCCCATTCTGGCCTCAAACACCTGGGCTCAGGTATTCCTCCTGTCTCAGCGCTCACACCAAGCTCAATCCTACATTTAAAATGTACAAGACACGGGCATATATGCTCACAGTGCTGGGTAGCCATCGAAAGTCTGGTACCCAGAAAGCAGTCGCATTCCAGTTCCCTTTCTCCCAGCTTCTAGAATTCCACTTTCCTTTCCCCCAGTGTCTCGAAACCACTGGACTTGTATTACATTTCTTTGACTTTCCTGTTCCAGGTATTTCATATAAATAGGAAGATACAATAGGTAGCCTTTTGCATCTGGGTCTTTCCTGGTACTTGACATAGTATTTTCAAGGTGTCAGGACTGTGTCTTTTTTATGGCTGAGTCATATTCCACAGCGTGGATATACCGCGTTTTGTTTACCTCTTATCTACTGCTGGATAGTCTGGTTGTTTTCCCACTCTGACTCTTGTGAACAGGGCTGCACGGTTCATTTGCATATAAGTAATTAGTTGGACACACGTTTTCAATTCTATGGGGAATTACTGAAAAGAAAATGCCATAGTAATTCCGTGTCTAGATTTTTGAGGGACCATCAAGCTACGAAAGCGTGATTACTGTTCATCTCTGTTCTTTGCCTTCACAGATCTTCCTTGACTTGTCCTCACTGCCTGAAACAAAGCAACACCTTCGACCCCTTCCTGTGCGTGTCCCTTCCCATCCCCTTGCGCCAGACGAGGTATGTGGGTGCCCTGAGCGTTGTGGCATGCCCGCTGCACTTGACCCGTTATACCTCTTTCCTGGGCACTTGCTGGTCCTGTGTCCGCCATTTTTCACTTAGTGTTTCTCTAGAGACCAGTCGTACAAATCAGGTGACCTCATTGAATGGACACTTGAAGAGAAAGGCGTGCCAATTCTTCATCTGAGGCACAGGATGCTTGTGTGTGTCCATGCTGAGTCCACGCTGTGTCCTGACTTGGGTCTCTGGCCCACTCAGTTGCTGGCACAGGTCCCACTTCAGTCAAATAGGGGCATCTGTTGCCACGTGCTTTTCCCTGCTGTATGCTCTTTCAACATCCTGTTCCTTCTTTTTTTAATAAAGGTATGGGAAGTTTTTCTTTCATTCATTCACTTATGACAAAAGTCTCATTCTGTAGCACAAGCCTTTTTGAAAATTAATTAATAATCAATTAACTAATGACAACATCTCAACCTGTAGCCCAAGCTGGCCATCCCTCTGCCTTAGCCTCCCAAGTGCTGGGTCTGTAGGCATGAGCTACTTACTGCATTTGACTATAGGGAAATGATTTCATGAAGGAGCAAAGGGGGAGAAAGAAAAAAGGCTTGTGTGATACAGATGAGAAGAGAGCCGGTGTTGGAGTGAGCGAGCGAGCGGTGGGCTGCTGTGTCTAAAAGCAAGGGACTGGCACGACAGCCCCTTTCCCAGAAGCCCTTTTGGCCATCAACACAGCTGGCCAGGTCAGCGCCCTGGGGGAAGGTTGGTGAGTTTGCACGTGTGAGCCAGTATGGGCTCAGAGATGAAGGTGTCTCTTCACTGTGCGCCCACCTTCCTCAGCCCCATCTCCTAGCTCTTGCTGTCAACGTCTGCATGTTCAAGGTCCAGCAGTGCCCAGGGCTCCTTCACAGAGCCACACCCAACAGCCTCGGCTCCCTCCGCTCAGAGCTGCCATGCCTAAGTGCCACTGGCATAACCATTACACAGTAGCACTGATTATACTGACAGCGTCAGGAAACGGAGGCGGTTCCCGAGGAGTCTGAACTATAAGGCTTGCGAGGTTCTGATCCCAGCTTGTGACCTGGCTAGTTACTGCAGCACAGTAGTCTGTGTCCCCCAGGCGTGGGCTCTGGGGCTGTGAGGGGAGGCGAAGGAGGACATTTTCATTGAGGAGAAAGTCACCAATAAGGTCCATTTCTTCTGAAAGAAGCAGCGTGGCCATTTTGTTTGATAAAGTGCAGGGGGCCGTTGTGTTTGATTTTTCTTAAATGCTGTCTAACTGTTACAATCATGAGATCAGACATCTCTGTGGTGTGATTGCCACTCAAAACCCTTTTATGGTCAAAGATCTGGAAAAGCAGTTTGGGCGATTTGTCTCTTTCCTGCTGCCTAGTGGCAGGGCACCTCAAGTGCAGGGACCCAACTAGCAAATCATGTTTAAGGGCTAAGCCAGTCCCTATGGTATTAGTAACAGTTCCTGTCAGCCCTTTAAGGATTTTGGCTCCCTTTGTGTTTTCCAGATTCTTGAGTGTCACTTTGGTCTTCCCCTCTAAGAGCCAGCGGTTCCTGCGGGTTGGCCTGGCTGTGCCCATCCTCGGCACAGTGGCGGCCCTGAGGAAGATGGTTGCAGAGGAAGGAGGCGTCCCTGCAGAGGAGGTGTGCTGGAACGGCTGGGGCCTGGCCACTGGGTGATAGAACGCTGCCTGGGCCAGCTGCCCAGATGACTCCAGCATGACTCACTGGCTTCTGTTTGATTAGTGGTCCCCTGGTGTCTGTGGTGACCTGCCCTTGACCTCTCCCTGCCTTATTAACAAGGAGACACTTTGCCATTCGGAAGGTGATGGTAACTGCGATCCAGCAGCAGCTAGGTGCAGGGTGCTGCTCTTTGCTTGTTCTTCTAGTTGTGTGTCTCTCCCTCCCTTCTTCCCCTCCCTGAGATAGGGTCTCACTCTGTGGTTCTGGCTGGCCTGGTACCCCTATACACCGTCCAGAGTGGCCTTAAAATTGTAGCCGTTCTCCTGTCTCAGCCTCCCCAGTGTTGAGACTGCAGGCATGCACCACTGTACTCAGCCCATCCCATGAGTTAATCCTGTCCGCTCTTGTAAAAAAGATACTGCAGAGGTCTTCGTTTTGGAAATGAAGAAAAGGGTTCAGAGGGGTCAAGAAGTCCAATGTCACACAAGCAAGGAGGTGGCTAAGCTGGGATCAGAATGCACGTGGTTTTATGCTTTCCTGATCCTCAGAGGGAGGCTCAGTGAGATGCAGACACTGCAGGTTGGTGGCACGAGGGAAGATGGAGAAGGTGGATAACTCTGTCTTGCCTTGAGACTGCCTCCTTGTGTAGCCCAGGCTGGCTTTGACCGCATGCTCTTCCTCCCTCAGCCTCCCAAGTGCTGGGATGACAAGGCATGTACCACCAAACCTGTCTTTGTCTTATTTGTTTATTTTATTTTACTTTTTGAGAAAAGATCTTACTCTGTAGTTTAGATTGGTGGAACTCACCACGAAGCCCAGGCTGGCCTCACCCTTGTGGCAATTTTCCTCCCTAAGTTCTGGGCTTACACGTGTGAGCTGCCATGCTCAGCTTGATTCTGCTTTTTAAAGAGTCCTGGGAGCTGAGAGAGATGCATGTTGGGCCACAGCTTGCCTTCTTTGCATCCCTCCTGGCCCCCAGGACGTGGGGTCACATTTGTGGCTGGGCTTCCCCTTCAGCTAAACCTTTCTAGAAGCATACTCACGGGTGGGCACTTACAGCTGTGTTTCCATGGCGATCCCGAATCCAGACAGTTATCACTAATGTCACAGAGGGGCTCTGAGGGGGGTTCTAGTGGGACGCACCTGTGCCTCAGCTCTCTGACTCGGACTGGACAAGGGATTCAGCAGCCTTCCGTTTCTTTAACTATACAAGCGGGAAATTCGTGCTTCCCAGATAACTTGGTGTAATCTTTTAAAATTAAACAAAAATGCGTCTAAGGTTATTGGTGTTAGTCTTTTAAACTATTTTACTTACACTTCTTAATATCTCTTTCTCTCTTCTCCACCCCAGTCCCTTCTGACACCCCAACACTGGGTAGGAGAGAAAGAAGGCTAGTGGGGAGAAGGGGTGTAGTTTCCTTTGGCGACTTCCTGCTGCTCAGGGTCGTCGGGTTCCTTGGGGCAAGTCCAATCCTCTTCTCAGGAGATCTCCAACTTCTTTGATGCAGCAGCAGCAGCCAGGAGCAGCCGGGGGAAGCACCAGCAGCCTTCTTCTTTCTCTGAGCCCCCTTCTCTCTCTGGGCGCTGGCATTTATTCTCTCCAGAGTCCTCAGGTTTAAACTACCTGCAGCCAGCAAAGAGTCCCTCTCAGAGCCCACATGAGGCAAATAGTTTGCTGCTGTCGACAATCTGAATCAGTCCCGTATCCTACACCTAGGACTAAAACAAAAGTGGGTTTACATATCGTAAACCAACGTGTCCACAACATAAGGTTTTTGTTAGATAAGCCATAATACACAAGCGACAAAGTATTCACATCTTAAGGCTGTGTGTGCGTATTTATATAGCCGCCCTGATTACTGAGGCTCTCATTACCCTGCCCTCACCTCCATCTCGAGGATTTTCATGAAACTCTCACACAGGGGAAAACTAGTGCATATTTTCCTTATAAACTCTAGTGCAGCTAACAGGATGGCTCAGACATGAGCCACCAAGCCTGATGGCCCAAGTTCGATACCCTGAGCATACGCAGTAGGAGAGAACTGAGCCTGGAAAGTTCTCTTCTGGCTTCTAAACACTTGCCTGATGTCACCTCCTCAAAACAGCGCAAAGATCTTGATATGCTTCCAATTTCTTACACGGTTGGTTCGGGTACTACTGCAGCTGGTGGCTGGGCATTGGTGCCTCACGCCTGTAATCCAGCACTTGAGAGGCTGAGGCAAGAGAACAGATTCCAGGCCAGGCAGGGATATGTGCTGAGGACTTGTCTGGACCCTGACCCTGATCCCCTCCAAAGAAAGTTATCGTTGATGGTAAGATAGCAATTGTTGTTCTGTACTTATAATATTTCCCTCCTCTGCCTTGGAGGGGGCCAGGGTCATTTTGATTGATGTCTCTCCTTTTTTCTCTCTATCTCTGTCTGCCTTTCTCTCTACATGCATTCCCTCCTTCTCTTCCCCCTCCTTTCTGTCCCCCTTCCCACGGCAATTTCCCTTGCCCCTTGCCTTGGGACCAGCAAACCTGCCCCAAAGCTGCATCCAATAAACCTGCCTTTATATAATCTTGTATGGATTAGATCATTTCAATGGTGGAGAATGCACATAGCCAAATAATATATCAGTAGTTAAACAGTTTTATAGAGTCTTATGGTTTGAATGGAGAGTGAATTTTTAAACTTAATGTGTACTTTAATTCTTTTAAAAATTTAAAAATTTTTTTTGTTTGTTTTTTTGCCTGAAATATATTTTTTATCAGAGAACTTCCCAATGATCCTCAAATGGACTTTGTGTAATGTGTATATTGTGGTGCTGCATTGGTTTTTGGGCCACCAGGTTTATTTTCTGTAGTGTAAAGCACTCCTTTCTGTATTCCACGAACATGTTTTTATAGACATGACATTATGTGAGAAAAGCTAGCAACACTGTTTTGAAGCCTTCTTAATGGAACACTGTTCATGGAAAAGCAGTTTTTATTTATCCAAAGTGTTTTTATTCTACTTGTGATGTGGTAGGTTAGCTAGGTATAAAACTTTAGATTTTTAAATTTCCTGTGTGGTTGCAGTCAAGATATCTGTGGTTAATATTATTATGTTTGCTCTATTTTATGATTTAAAAATACATAGGCACTTGGAAGGAAAGGAGAAATAAGTTTTAAGACTCAAGTTTCTATTTTTTAGTTTCATGTTAATTTAGTGTGTCTGTATCTGTGCGTGTCTGTGTGTGTGCATGTGTGCATATGCAGTCCAGAGGACAGCTTGCTGGAGTCAGTTCTTTCCTTCTGTCATGTGGGTTCCCAGGATCAAGCTCAGGTCATCAGACTTGGCAGCAAGCACCTTTCCCTGCTGAGCCATCTCGCTGGCCCTGTTTTTGAGTTCTTATCTGTTGGGTTCTTTTTGAGAAAATGATCCTTCTCCTTTCAGGTGATCTTGGTTGAACTGTATCCCAATGGATTCCAGCGGTCATTCTTTGATGAAGAGGACCTGAATACCATTGCAGACGGTGATAACGTGTATGCTTTCCAAGCCCCTCCCTCACCTGCTCTGGGGACGCTCACAGGTACAGTAGTGCCTTGCGTGCTTTGAGTGGCTTTGTCATGACATAATCATGAGTTATGAGTTTCAAGGACTCTTCTCAGAGTGCTAAGGCAGAAAACCTTAACCTTTAACACTTGGAATTGTTAGGCTCACTTCCTCTGTAGCTTATCTACAGATGACTGATACTAAAATCTCAATGACTATTAGAATTGCCCAGAGAGCTACTTACAGCTGCCTGCTGGGCCCCTTCCTCAGAGCTTCTGATTGAGAAGGCATGGTCCTCCCTCCCTGTCTGGAGTTAGATTTCTACCAGCCGAGCTGTAGATAGGCAGAGATATTTCAGAGATGTGTTAATCTCTGACAGGTAAGTGTGGCCTGTTTTTTTTTTTAACCTAACTTTTATTGTACAACTGTGTATATTTTAGCACAATTAGCCAGTTTTAGGAGACCATATTTAAGGACCCCACTGCATGCAGCAGCTCCAGCTTGCCCTAGATTTCTCTTTTGGCATTCCTTATCTCCTTCCCGTATGCTCTAAAGACATTAAATGGAAAATTTCAAAAGTTTCTACTGCTAATGTGCATCTTTGTTTTGTGGCGCTGGGACTTAGGTCAAATAGTCACTGGTGCCGCAGGCCCATTTAATTGATGGATATTAAGTAACCTTTATGATAGTAACTTGTTACCATTCCATTTTATTGCTTTTTGTCATTATCCTCTCACTGTGCCTGATTTACAAGTCTTTTTATCATAGGCATGGATAGTAGGGAAAAGCGTAGTATTTTCAGAGTTGGCACTGTGAATGGTGACATGCCACACCTCGGATGAATCCTGCGCTCTGAGCCTGTGTCCTTAGGTAGCCTGGGCGTGAGCTGTGGGAAGCAGATGTTTGATGTTCTCTTCGTCAACAGGAGAATACTGGGCCATGTAATCTGGAACAAAGCACTGATTGACCTTGACTGTGCTGTAACTCAGGAAAGCAAGCCCTCATTTCAGAGTCAATCACAGCTAACCCATGTTTTCCTTGAAAAAGAAATACCAGTATTTCAGAACTGATTGGAACTAAAGGCTAGGCGAGGCCCTCTCCTTTATTATCCCCAGTAGGGGATGCTCTAAAGTTCTCCTGGATGGAGACATAAAAAGCAACCCTAGTAACTTTGAGGGTGCTTTTCAGATTGCTTTTGGAAATTGCTAAGCAAACCCAGGTCCCGTCCTTTTGAAATCATTGGCTGACAACAGCTACAAAAATCATATCATATGGGTATGGCTTTTGTTTGCCCGGTGCCAGGAACCTCACCATATTCCCTCGGGGTCCTCTGGTGTCCTTCCCCCAGTGGTGAATAGATGCTCTGGTGTCATTCTCTCCTCCAGCTCACCCCCCTGGTGTGTCAGCGTCGCCGCGCTTGGCAGGTCGCGACAGCCAGCGGTTCTCGGCGCCTCTCCACGGCGAGAATAGGGTGCTCATCCTCCTCTGCAACCTGGTGGGGTCCGGGCAGCAGGCAAGCAGGTATGTGAGTCTCCCTCCCGCTCTCATGTTTTAAGTGGGGTTTGTAGACCTGTGCTTACCAAAACTTCTCCTTCCCCCCCCTTCTCCCTCCCTCCCTTCCTTTGCCCTCTATTTCTCCTTCCCTCTCTCCTTCCTTCCCTTTCTTCATCTCATATAGCCCAGGCTGGCCTTAAATGCACTAGGTAACCAAGATTGGCTTAGAACTCCTGACCTTCCTGTCTCTAGCATCCCAGCGCTGGGATTACCGGGGTGGACCACCACGCTGGACTCTATACTTGGATTCTGTCTAGAGTAATTCTAACTTCATAAAATAAGTATCTATTCCCAGCGCTCATAAAGTAGAAGATGAGTGCACAGGGCTTCTGAGCAAGAGGATTTGCTGTAATTGCCTTGAGCAGATGGCTGGGACCATCCTTAATTAAACATCAGAGGCTTCCTGTTAATTGCAGGGGGCAGTTGTGATCGCCCGTACACCACTACTTCCTGTCATGTCACAAGGACTAGCAGCAGCTGCCCAGAGCAGAAAACGGGCTACAAGAGGAAAGTGAAGCATAGCCCTACACGCCTGTAATGCTGGTTAGTTGGGAGGCTGAGGCAGGAGGATTGTGGGGCCAGCCTCGGCTATGCGTGCAGCAAGGTACAGGTCAGCCTGGCTGCATAGTAGAGCCATCACTAGGGGGAAATTAAAAGGTGGTGGAAGGTTGGGGATTTAGCTCAGTGGTAGAGCTAAATCGGTCCTCAGCTCTGGAAAAATAAATAAATAAAAACAGAAAAATAAACTAAAAAAAAAAAAAGGTGGTGGAAGTAAAGGAAATAAAAACCACCACTGTTTGCTGTTTGCCAGTCTGTCCAGAGGACATGACTGGAAAGTGATTCAAACTAGGTGAAGGGTTCAGGAAGCCAATTGGTTATGGTACAAGCATTCAAAAACAGACAGCTTTCTGATATATGTCAGATTAAGTGTCTTAAAGGAAATTATAACTGTGTGGGGCGATGTAGCCTTCAGATTTGATTATTATACAATATATACATGCATTGAAACATTGCATTGCATCCTATATATATGTTTATCATGTGCCAACTAAAATGCAGATAAAATATTTAAAAAATCCTGAGGCTGGAGAGATAGCTCAGTGGTTCAGAGCATTTGGGGCTCTTGCAGAGGACCTGGTTAGGTTGCTCGCATCCCATGGTGTCTGACCACCTTTCCTAACTCCGCTCCAAGGGGATCTGACATTCTTTCTGGCCTATGCTGACATGAGGCATGCCTGTGCCATACATACATGCATCCAGGTAAAATAAACGCACAAAATAAATCGTAAAAGACCTTGAGAGAATTCTAGCGTGGCTCAGTACTGCAGCACAAGGCCCCAAGTCGACCTCCTGTGCGATGTAAGCAGAATAAAAACACAGTAGGAGTCCTGCTCCACGTGCTCAGGTTGGAAAAAACAGTTCTAAGATTCACCTGGGAACATAAGTGTGGCGGGGGTAACGAAAATACTGGGGGAGGAGGGAAAGGAGGATGAGAGAGGCCGACAATCATGATGCTACTACTACTGACTTTGGTTTTTTTGAGATAGGGTTTTACTCTGTGGCCCAGGCTAGCCTTGAACTCCCTGTGTAGCTCAGGCTGACCTCAAAGTCATGATCCTTCTGCCTCAGTCTCCAACCTGATCCCTAGAATCATAGCTGTGTAGTACGATAAAAAACTCAATAAAAAATTAATTGTTAAAATGTTATGACATGGGTAAAAGAATACGAAAACAATCAGCAGAGCCAGATAGGCCAAGTTATCTTTGGGTATTTACTATATGATAAAATGACATTTTGTAGTCCTAGGGATGGATGAGTCATCCAACAATTAAGGCTGAGCCACTTGCTTTTTTTTATTATTATTATTTTAAATCATTCTTTCTGAATGTTTACACAAAAATTCCAAATTAATTAAAAATATAACCGCAGATAACAGCTCCCTGAGAAATCAGTGTAGGTGAGTGTGCTGGCGCTCCCTCGAGTGAGTCCCCTTCTCATCAAAGCAGATAAAGCAGAACACCAACATGGAATAGAATTTTTGTGTCTGTGAGTAGAAGAGGCTATTTTTAGAGCACATAAAACAGGGAGCCCTGATGGAGGAGGCTTATGTTTCAAAAAAAATTAACATTTTAAACTGAAACCAAATGTAAAACTTAAAGGCCAAAAAAAAAAAAAAAATGAGGGAGAGAATGTATGCCTTGGGAATGTGAAGGATTCACATCAATCTTAGGAAACCCAGCTCTCGAAAAGAGAGAAAGCGTCTCCTAGGAAGCTCACAGAAGTATATGCATAGGGTAAAAGATTCAGTGTCGTTGGCAGTGACAGAATTCTCACTGCGCTAGCGAGGTTCTGTTCTAGTTCTTCAGACTGCTGAGGAAATCTACACTACTTGTTCTGAGCAAGAATAAAGGAACTTATTGGTCAAGTTGATCAAACAAACAGCAACTCTATCAGGGAACCTGAGTAAAAGCACTTGCTTTGCTGGTAAGCCGGCGTGGCTTTTCTGTAGGGCATTTTGGAGGTAAGTCAAGTAGCTTTGCCTCTGCCTCTCTGTTTATAGGACCTCTACCCCAGGAGAACAATTGCTCACACGTAGTGGAGGGTTGGTCCATGTCCAAGAATGTGTGCGGTTGCTGCCCTGAGTGGCATTGTTTAAATAACAACACAATGGAAGCAACCCCGAATGCTCCACCCCGCAGGACTAGGCTGACGAGCTGAGCTGTCTGCTCGGTGGCCGCGCAGTGCCCTTCCACGCCAGACAGGTCCCTTCATATTTGTGCTCAGCTTTGCCAATATCGGCTCAACAGCTTAGCGTTGCCCAGTCAGATCTGCTCTCAGCCACCGTGCCTGTAGCAGCGCTGGGGCCCCTAGGTTTATCCTGTGTCCACCGACAAGCCCACTGCTGGACGTTCAGCGGGTTGAGATGAGGAAACCTTGGCAGCAATGAGAACATTCCTGAGATGGGACACCGGCGGCGTGTTCCCCGGGTGCCTTGCTCTGGTTCCCACAGCCCCTTCCTCTGTCGTCCTATGGGAGCCGTCTGCCCTGCGGCTTAGGCGTGTAGCCTGTAGAAGCAGCTGGCAGTTTCATGTGGTTCTTGGCTCTTAACGATTCACTAATCCGCTGGAGAGGAACCAGACGGAAGTAAACATCCATGACTCTCCATGGCGTTTGCTCTGTGGAAAGAACTCATTTCCTTGGATTTTCAGGTTTGGGCCGCCGTTCCTGATACGGGAAGACAGGACCATCTCCTGGGCCCAGCTTCAACAGTGTATTCTCAGCAAGGTTCGGTGCCTCATGAGGAGCGAGGCCCCTGCACAGGTCGGTTTGTGTGCATGCATGCACAGAGCGGTTTGTGTGCGTGCATGCATTGGGTGTTCTCGTGGGTGTGTGGGGGTGTGGGTGTGTATGAGTGAACACGCATGCATGCATGGGATTTATGTGCAAGGATTTACCACTTTGTGGCTTGTGTTGTTTTTAGCTCTGATGTTAGGAGAGACACTTTTTACAAGGACCACTGAAATAAGGTTTTTGGGGTGCTACTCTCAACGTCGTGTTTTTATGACTTTCCACGGTCGTCGCTAGGGGCAGGCACAGAGTAGGTTGTAGCTTGCAAATCTAACATCTAGAAGGTGTTGAACTCAGGCTGTCAGTCTTGGTGACAAGTCCCTTTGCCCGTTGAACCATCTTGCCAGCCCTGGAGGTGTTGAAAATTGATGGCTGAGGCTAGCAATGTCCATGAGTGAAAATCCACATAATAAAGTAAGAGAAGCTGAATTAAAAAACTCACGGAAAAAAAATACTTTCTTGTCTTCCCAAAAACTTTTAAAGAAGTTTGAAGCCCGTTGAATTCCAGCCACCATAAAACCTGTGTCAGAAACCACCCTGGTGGGGAAGGGTTGTGTCCGTAGTCTGAGACTCTTTTTTTTCAGAAACTGTTTAATGAGAGCCTCTCAGTGGGGTGATTCCGGACCGTTTTATAGCTGATCTCTCCCAATGCCTGTTTCTTTCCACATCCCTATCCATTTAATTTAGGGTTCATACCAAAAAGCAACTTGTTAAAGACCTTCACTGTAGCTGTCCAGACCTTTATGTCTAAGGGATGTGTTCGCCGTACTGCAGAGCCTGAATTAGAAGTGAGCTTCTCCACAAGTAGGTCAGGCAATGTAGTGACAGCAGAGGCTATCCCCCAGACTGTGTGCTACGGACTGTTGAAAGGAGAAGGAGCTGCTTTCATGTGGGCATTTATTTCAGCTGCCTCTTCCTTCCCCGACTGTCCCTGCTCCCTACCCTGTCACAGGTATATACCTCTGCTTCTGGGTCCTTATAGCCTCTTTCAGTGTTAAGAACTAATCAAACCGACAGCGAGGCTAGCAGAATTCAGATGCAGGAAGCCTCAGCTGCCCCCGGATGCTTTCCCTGCCTTGCTGGTAAGTATGCAGTTGGGTATAGTGTGATCTCGGCACCATGTGTGCAGGATGGTTGCAGTGCGATGCCCTCCTACTTACCCCCGTACTCCTCCTTACCTGTCTGTATACCTCATGTGTGCACTCCCGGGGGAGGCCAGAAGAGGGAGTCTGAGCCCCTGGAACTGGAGTTCCATACTGTTGCAAGCTGTCTCATGTGGGTGCTGGGACCTGAGTCTGGATCCTCTAAAAGGGCAGCAAGTGCTCTCCATCACTTGCCGGTTCTCCATCCCCCATCCTTCCTGCTTTGCATACTGTATATTAAAGATTGTCTCCATGTGGCAGTGATCTTGAAGAGAGTATGTTCAGAGTTCTTAAAGCTGAACTGAATATGTTCAGCGTAGTGAACGTACATTGAAGGCCCTGAAATGAATCTGTTTAGCCTAGAATGGAGGACCAGAAAGTGTTTCTTACAGAAACGAGCCGTCTGCTGGAGAGAATTAATTTGCATGAATTATGGGGGGAAAAAAAGACATCACGGAAGAAGCTTTTCTTTTATGGTCACCGTATAAACTTGGGTGTGTGAGCTCAGCCCTATGCAGGGTTGGTTGCCTCCATGTAGATCTTGGGGTCTGGTTAATGGATGGCCTCCTTCTGCAAACAGCAAAGCTCGGTCAGTTAGGACTGACCAAGGAAAAGTTTCTCCCAGGTTGAAATTAACATTCTTAGAATCATACACCCCTCCTAGCCAACCTGAATCAAAGCCCCTGAGGCTAGCAGGCTTCCAGCCATTAATTTGGTCTTGTCAAAGCCATAGGTTAGCCACACACTGTACCTTTGTCATCAGTGGATACATGAGGTTCTTTTTTTCTTTTGATAATAGTTTAGGATCTGGGAAATTCCCAGAACCTCACTGTCTGGACCCGTGGTTCTCAACCATCCTAGTGCTACGACCCTTTAATACAGTTCCACATGGTGTGGTGACCCCAATCATAAAATCATTTTCGTTGCCACCGTTACGAGTCATAATGTAAATATCTGTGGCGCAGATGGTCTTAGGCAGCCCCTGTGCAAGGGCTGTTCAGATGTCAGCCGGTCTCCACGTCTGTGTTAGTCAGCGTGGCAGCACTGCACTTAAAACGCACACAAACTGGTGCACGAAGAAGAGAGGCTTACGGACCTCCGTGTGTTGGGGGTTCAAATACATGGACAGTGCTCACATGGATTCAGATCCTGTGAGAATGACAGGAGCTGGCATGCTGTGTCAGAACTTACATGGAACAAAACCATCCCATCTCAAGTGTAGTGGGGTGGGAGGGAATGGGGGAATTGGGGAACTAGGGTTTTGGAGTTCCTTTTGAAGACATTCCAATAACCCAAGGGCCTCTCACAAGGCCCTGTCTCCTAATAGGCTGCCATATGGACCGAGTGTTCAACAAAAACACGGGTAGACAATTCAGTGACATCAGAACAGAGCTCTAGCCTACCCCCTGCACTGCATGAGCCTTGCACATGGCAACTGCCACAGCCACAGGAGGCCCCTCATAATTGTCTCTGTGTTCTGGACATTTCGGTCTTCCAAAGCTCTGGCCAATACTCTTTCCTGGAATTAGGAGTTCTTTCCTGCCAGACAGACTCTGACATACATCTCACCCACAACTGTAAGTAAAGATGTCTGCTGTCAGCTTTAATTTAGAAGGAAATTTTATTATTACTTTTTTGATTGTAGCCAAGTTTTTGAGTGACAGTTTAAAAAACGAAATTTCTTTATTTCAATGCAGATTGCATTGATTTATTTTTTTGGCAAAAAAAAAATGTAACTGAACCATTCATAAGTATACATTAATTGCCTTTGCAGTACTGGGTAACTATTACTGCTGTACTCTCAGGTTTTAAAAACAGCCCTCCTACAAAAACTCCGTACCCATTTAACAAAATAACGGAACCCCTGCCCCTCCCCACTAGCTCCTTATACCTGTAGCATGTGCCAGATTTCCCTCCACACCTCCTCTCCCTGTGAGGCCTGGCATGTGATACAGCACTCCCAAGCTCAGAAGCAGTTCGGGGAAGAGACCAGGGTGATGGCTCTTATTGTCTGTGTGTGCGTGACTCTGGGGTCAGGCCCAGAGCCTGCTTGGAATGTACTCTGCCACCAAACTGTGTCTGTATCCCACGTCTTCATTTTTAAGCCTGGGTGAAACTGAGCCATGCGTATCTGCTGCGTTCCTGTTTATCCATCTCTCTGTTACCGGTATGTGGGTCGTTCCCAGCTTTCGACTACAGGGAACAATGTTGTTGTGAGCGGAGCATGAAGTTCCCCTAGCTCGCGGTGGCTTTAGGAGTGGAGTTAGTGGATGAGACGGTGGCTGGAGGTACAGCCTGTGACAAGCTCCAAGTTGGTCTCCATGGCACCGTTTCACATCTTTGCCCGCCAGCCACGTGGGTTCCTACGTCTTCACACCCTCACTAACACCTTCTCGTCTCCCCTTTGAAAATTGGGATACAGACAGAAATATAGTTGCTCTGGTTTAAATGGCAGCTCATTGTCGTCTTGGCTCATTGGTTCACATTTCGTATTTACAGATAGTAGCGACCGTCTAAGGTGCTTTTGTTACCTACATGTGTGTGGAGAAGCATGTGTGTGATCTTGTTTTACACAGCTGTCTCATTGTGGTGATGCTGAGTGTGTCCATAGAGAAGGTTTAACTATTTACCAATAATTAATTAAAATTACTTTTTCTTTCCATGTGTTGTATCAGTATCTGCTCCAGTTAAACACTTGTTTTTAAGGGTTCATTGTGTGAGTGGTTGTGTTCAATAGATCATGCATGACGTTAGATCACTGTATTAAAAGACCGAATCTTCAAACAAACAAACAAAGACTTAGGATCTCTCCATTTTAAATACAGGTTATTGAGAAAGTGTTCGAGAAACTACAGAGAAAAGTGCTTGCACTTATCTGTCACAGACGCACTTGCTCAGCACAGGGGCTTGGGTGATAAACAGTTGCCTCTGCTTTTGTCATGGCAGGACCTGGGGACTCTGTTCTCCATCCGGGTTGTGGGGCTCTCCTTGGCCTGCAGCTACTTATCTCCGCAGGACAGCCGGCCCCTGTGTCACTGGGCAGTTGACAGGTAAGGCTGATGCTCGTGCTTACTGAGCAAGGCTTACCAAAGAAGATGACTGAACAATCAAGTTACTGACAATACCTGCCATTCTTTATCACTTCTTCTCTAGAACCAGCTACCTTGTTGGGTCTGTAGGCCATTTTTACTCTTCCCCCTCCCCCCACCCATGTCCAAGAATGGCATCTTTAAAGATGAGGGAGCAACGAGATTACCAGAGGTTAACTTGCTCAGACTTACCGAGCTGGTGAACAGAGAAGCCTGAGTTTGCGTTCAAATTGGTCTAACTGATGCACCCGTCATGTGGTTAGGTCACGTGGTTAGGTCATGTGGTCAGGTCATGCTAATAGATCCAGTTAGGATGAGTGGCCCTCTGAGGCGGAGGAGGATGCTACAACTGGATTACTGGGCCTAAATTGTAAAAGGCCATGGACCACGGCTGGGCAATAAAGCCACTGTGGCTGACAAGCCTGTGCCTCCGACTTCATGATGCCCTGTATGTCCCTTCAATAGCTTGTCATGGTGCAGCCTTGTGTGGACTTCTTCAGGACTGGCGCAGTGTCCAGCAGTGGCTTTAGTCTCTGTATTAGTGACCTGATAATGTTTGTTGATATTCCCATGGAGCATAATCCGCAGTGAGGTTCTCTGGTTCCCCGACTTGGTCAGTTTGAGCTGCTGAGTTTAGAGTGTAGAGGCGGACCAGAAAAGGCTCCCCAGAATATCCCGCTGATACACCTTCCTTAGCTGATAAGTTAGGGAGAGGGGAGCCCTGTCAGCCAGGGCCTGCTCTGGTCTGACAGGAAAAGGAGTTACCGGGGAGGGAGGCTCCCTGTGGCATTCAGTGTTGGAGGTGACAGCTACATTCTTCAACATGTGCTCCGTAGGCGGGGACCAGCCTGTAGTCTGTTGTTACCAGTCCATGAGAGGAAGTTAGAGTGCGTGAGAGCAGGAGGGCAAAGTAATGCATAATATATTGAAAATAAGGGACAGAAGCTGTTCTTGCTACGTGCACTCTTAACAAGTGTGTGCGATTTCATGGCACTTTGTGTCCTCTGTGAGTCCACAATCTTGAATGTCTTGGTGTAAGCTTGGCCACTACTGTGTCCGCTCTTCTTGATTCAGGGTACACCACCCTACCCTCCACTTCCTTCCTCCATGCCTCCTGTTCTTTTCTGAAATGAGGGGAACCCCCAGAAGTTGAGAGTCGCTGTAGTTCTGCGCACTGAGATCTTCTGCAGACCTTGGGGTTTGAAAGAGTTTGGGACCTGCAGGGGGCTCCTTCTGCATTGTTGCGAGCGGGGATGTTTGTTCCCCTGGGCCTTCATCAGTGCTGGCTTTTGGTGTGAGATGCTCATTTGGGTGTTTGTCTGGCGTGGTGCTATCACCACATACCTGACGGGAACACCTTCAGGGAAGGGAAGATTGATTCTGTTCATAGTCTCAGTCCATGGTGGCCAGCCCTGTTGTGCTGGGGCCTGTGGTGAGGCAGAACATTGCATACAGAGGAGCGTCTTTACCTCAGATTTGCCAGGAAACAGAGAGAGAGATATATAGGAAGCAGTTAGAGATAAGGATCACCCGGTGACTTACTCCAGGTAAGCTTCCATTTTAAAGATAATGGCACCAGCTGGTGTTAAGAATCTGTGGGAGACACTTCATATTCAGACCATGGCAATATGTAACTGCCCCGTAGACATGGAAGGGGCATCGGGGCCTTCAGTGGAACAGCTAAGCAGGCCTAGAGCTCCTGCTCCTGAGAGTATCAGGGCATTGAGAGTACAGGGCATGGAGAGGTAGGCAGAGCAAGGCCTTCCACTGACTTAGGAACCTTCAGTGTGGTTTGAAGTCATTTCGGGGTATTCCGCTGGGGAGGAGGGGCAAGGCTGGCTGCTGAGCCCTGAGAGCTGTGGGAAGGAAGCTGTTTTCTGACAGGTCTCCTCATTCTTTCCTCAGGGCTTTGCACCTCAGGAGACCAGGAGGCCCTCCTCATGTCAAGCTGGCTGTGGAGTGGGATAGCTCTGTCGCAGATCGGTGAGTTACTGGAATTTTACTCCTGCAGAGCTTGGCTGGGACATGCCTCTACCCACCAACCTTTCCCGGGCCCAGGTGGAATTTCCCTTAGTTAGAATATAAGATCCTGCACACATGTACCTCAATATAGTGGGCCCCATTCCTCTGAGAGAACTCAGTCTTTGTAAACAGCCACGATGGGCATGACAATCATGATGGGGGTCATTAGGGGCGTTGGGAGTAGTCAGTGCTCATGTAACCCTCAGCCTGGCCCATTCTCTGCTTGGAGCACTTATTTCCTATGGGCTATTGGTTTCATCTTTGTCAGCCCCTATGTGGGAGGACTGTGGGGTTATCACTACCGCTGTCCGCAGGCTGAAACTGAGATGTGCAGTTTAGGCAGGGTATAACCCACGTAGCTCATGTGCACAGAGATGGAGTTTGAACCCAGGCTGGCTGGCGTGAGTCTAGGCTTTCATCACTCTCCTTGGCTCTCATACCTCCTCAGCCCATCAGCTAGACTTTATAAGAGGACACGTTTCAGTCCCTCGAGGACTTACTCATCTCTTGCCAGCTACTAAGGCTGGTGCAAAGTTGGGAAAGCCTAGGACTTGAATTTTTGAGGAGCTGGTGGGTGATTCCCTAAGAGGGAGTGCAAAATCAGGGGTGCAGGACGTTACAGGAGCCCACGGGAACAGTAGTTGTGCCTGTCCAATGCCCTGCCCAGGTTTTCTGTATGGAGACAGGTAGGTCCTTCTGGGAGGGAGAGCTCTGAGTGCTGTGCCCTCTCCTTCCATCCAGCCTGTTTGGGAGCCTCCAGGAGGAACGGGTCCAGGATGCAGACAGCGTGTGGCGGCAGCAGCAGGCACACCAGCAGCCCAGCTGTACCCTGGACGAATGTTTTCAGTCTTACACCAAGGAGGAGCAGGTCCCTCCCCTGGCTGGGAGGGGGCTGGCTGGCTGCCCGTGTGCGCGGTGGTGGTCTCATGGTCCTGATGGCTTCCCTTCCAGCTGGCCCAGGACGATGCCTGGAAATGCCCTCACTGCCAAGTCCTCCAGCAGGGCGTAGTGAAGCTGAGCTTATGGACCCTGCCCGACATCCTGATCATCCACCTGAAGCGCTTCTGTCAGGTCGGGGAGCGAAGGAACAAGCTCTCCACGCTGGTGAGGTTCCCGCTGTCCGGACTCAACATGGCTCCCCACGTAGCACGGAGGAGCACCAACTCCAAGGCAGGGCCTGGCCCCTGGCCCTCCTGGAAGCAGCCCATCTGCCTTCCCACCAGCTACCCACTGGAATTCCTCTATGACTTGTATGCCGTCTGCAACCACCATGGCAGTCTGCAAGGTGGGCATTACACAGGTGAGCCATGCCTCTCCGCGTGCGGCAGCCATTGCTGGGAGACTCGGCTGTAGCCAGAGCCACAGGTGTTCCCAGAATTGGCGTTCTTGAAGGCCAGCACTCTCCCCATTCACTGTGGTGGGTTTGACACCACTGCACACAGGGAAAGAAAGAGACGGCGCCTCCGGCCTCCGGGAAGCTGGTGTTGACTTGCATGGAGAGTTGCGCTTTGATGTTGGTGACTACTGGTATTTCCGGACACACCAAATATAAGGGCCAGAACCAAGATGTGCTGTTTGCCTTCATTTATAATTCAACATTGGGTCTGGGTACCACATGGTCACTTGCTCTCTGCAACTTGATCAGCTGCAGTTTTCTCTCCTGGTCTCTGTCTCTTGCCAAGGGGCGTTTCTTTGGTGAGGGGTAGAGCAATATTTATCTGGGACTCCGAGAATAAACGTTTAGAACACAGTTAGGGATTCTGCTGGTTCTGAGAAGTGGCAGTAGGAGGCTGTCCACACAGAGCACCGCAGACCGTCATCGCCAGCTTCATTTACGGGAGCACACCTTCTGGAAACTTCCTGAGGGAGGGCAATGCAAGTGTGACGCTTGAGTCACTGCCTGTCTTTAAAGGCTTTTGCTGCTACTCTTGACTGGAAGCCTGGGTGGACGTGGACTTCTGGGTCAGCAGACGCTGTCCCATAGTCTCCGGACAGCCATGTTCTGCGGTGGGTGGGGCTGAGGAAGAGGCTTTTGCTTTGGAGATGGGCAGCCAGTTTCCTTTCCTCTGTCTGGGATCTGGTTTTCTCTCCGGAAGCTTTCAGGTCCTTTATCACTAGTGCCCTGGAATGTCACACACTGACCCCCTGTGTGTGAAGGCACAGGGAAGCACTGTGCTTGGCCTTCAGTTCTGGAAACTTCCCTGTATTTATTCTTAAAACAACAACAACAGAACTTTAAAAACTCACAACATAAACACATAGTGACACACTACAGCTTCCACGACCAGATTTTTGTTTCCATGGAGGGGGAGGGGGTGAGGTTGCAAGAGTAGAGAGCAGGTGCCAGGAGGAGGGAGATGAATGGGATCGGGGCGCGTGAGTGAAACTCACAGAGAACCAATAGAAAGTTAAAAAACGAAGAGGCCCTTAAGCTTCACCCCCTCACTCTTTTTTTTTTTTTTTTTTTTTCTTCAAGACAGGGTTTCTCTGTGTAGCCCTGGCTCTCCTGGACTCGCTTTGTAGACCAGGCTGGCCTCAAGCTCACAGAGATCCGCCTGCCTCTGCCTCCCCGACTGCTGGGATTAAAGCTGAAATTAAAGGCGTGTGCCCGTGCATCTGGGCCCTCGCGATCATTTTTAGACACAAGAGTTAAATACTGTGTATATAAATTTGTAACTGGAACTTTTTCACTCTGTAATTTATCTTAGAGGTTTCCATCCTGATACATGAAAGATTAGGACACACACCCATCATTCTTTCACTTTGCAGTATTGCTGCTGTAACCTTTGACCATGTCTTAGGAATTTTCCAACACTGCAAGCTATCGATGGGGTGAGATTTCGGAATGGAAATGGCTAGCGTGTGTTTTGTGTGTGTGTGTGAGCGTGTACACGTCAAAACCAGGGCTTCAGGTATGGTGGCAAAGCACCCTACTGTTGAACAAGACCCCTGTCCCTGGTTCTGCATTTCACAGTGCTCTCCCACAAGCAGTAAGAGACTTCCCATGGAAGAGCTCGCCACAGCCTGTGGGGGTCAGTGAGGAAGCCTCTGGAGTTTCATCAGTCTAATGAGGGGCTGGCATCTCAGCCCTAGCCTCTTCTGTGCTGAAGAGCCCTGTGTGCCCAGTCCTGTTCATGCCCTTGACTGCTTCCCCGTGGCTGTTAGCAGTCTTTCCGGGGTATCTGTCCAGACAGTGCCTGAGGTTACTTGTTGTGCAAAAGGCTTACATTTCGGGAAGCCAAATGGTTTATCGTTCCGGTTTATGACTTCTGGATTTCAAGATGTGGCTAGAAAGCCCCTTCATTGTAAGACTGTAAAGTGGTTTTCCTGTGTGGTCTCTCATTGCTTTTGAGGTTCTAGAGTTCCATGTTTAAGTCTGTGATCTAGAGTTTCCTCGATGTCCCCACTACCACCATATACTGATAGATACAAGACCATTACTAATTGAAAGGTCCCTTCATTTCCACGATGCTACATTTCTGTGTTTGGTTCGAATTCTGGTCTTTGACTTACTCTGCTCGCATTGCCCCAGAGTTCCAGCCTGTGCTTCCTCGGTCTTCCTCATGACTGACCCCACTCTGAAGCCTCTGAGAGGCTGCACGCATCACACAGATTGTCAGCACATACAAAGACTCTTTGGAGAATCCAAGAGTCTTAGGAACCATTTCACTGGGCCGCAGTGGCCAGCTCCAGGTCTTAAGCAGGGGAGTAAAAAATCACCGAGTGTACATTTCAAAACGGCCTTTCCATAGAGACTGGCAGAAAAGAGCAGCAGTGCAAGCAAGAATTGCAGTCGGAGGCTGTTTCTGAGCCTCTAGTGAGAGTTCACGCCGGGCACCAACAACGTGTTCTAGACATTTTGAGAGAACTGTTCATAAGCGCTTTTGGATGGGGTGTGTCAAGAGTGAAAAGAAGACTAAAGGTGAACTCTTAGGTGTTGAGCTGGGATGTGCAAATGTCAGCAAGCTAGGGCCCGTGGGGCCTTTCCAGCCCAGCGCCTGGGCTAGTGGGCTCCATCATCTTAAAAGGTGTGTTTCTTTTCCTAAATAACATATTAAAGGGAGCAACAAGAGCAGTAAGACATAGATGCAGCCACATGCATCGTGTAAGGCCTGGGTATTTGCTGGTCTGGCCAATCACGGAACGCTGGCCAACTTCAGAACCAGTGGTGTGCGCTGAGCATGGAGGGCCGGGGGCAGGGTGTTCGTAGCCAGTTAGAGGAGGTCGAGATGGTGGTCATCTTTCTGTAAATGTTGGACTCCAGTCCTTAAGTAGGAAAAGGCGCACCAGAGTCCCATCAGGAGTCTCATTTTGTCTTCCAGGGCATTTAGAGAGGTGCCCTTCGGCATGTCTCAGGATAATGGGGTGAGCGGTGGGTGGCGTCACTGTCTGGCTTTGTAATGTGGGGCCGTGTGTTAGGGAGACTGTGCCAGATGAGACGGCAGTGCGAGCACTCACTTTCCAGTGAGCACTCCCGGGTAAGATCCCACTAGTCGGGAAACTTGTTGTCTTTTTCTAGTTTCACAGAAGTCAGTTCTAGCTGAAAATGGGCATTTTTGCCATCCTCCTTTAAGCATGTCCGTCTTTGAGCCCTGCCAGCAGGGAGCATCTCCCTGCCTGGGGCTCTTAGCGTTGAACGTGGGGTTTGAACCTTTGCAGCCTATTGCCGGAACTCCCTGGACGGCCAGTGGTACAGCTACGACGACAGCACGGTGGAGCCCCTGAGAGAGGATGAGGTCAACACCAGGGGCGCTTACATCCTGTTCTATCAGAAGCGGAACAGCATCCCTCCCTGGTCAGCCAGCAGCTCCATGAGAGGTGTGTGCCTCAGCTCAGGAGGGGCGTGCTCGTGGAGGTCACACTGAGAGCGGAGGGGCGTGCTCGTGGAGGTCACACTAAGAGTGGAGGGGCGTGCTCGTGGAGGTCACACTAAGAGTGGAGGGGCGTGCTCGTGGAGGTCACACTGAGAGCGGAGGGGCGTGCTCGTGGAGGAGCGTGTGCGTGGAGGTCACTTTAAGAGTCGAGATGTTCTGAGCCAGTGAGATGGCTCCATTGTAAGGATGCCTGCTGCCATGTTTAGCAACTTGAGTTTGATCCTTGGAACCTGTTCCTGCAAGTTTTCCTCTGACCTCCACACTGTGCTATTGGGGCATGAGTGTATGTACAGATTCACACACACACACTCATTCTCTCTCTCTCACACACAAACACAAAGTAGTTTGGTTTTTAAAGGAATTGGTGATGCCCCTTTGAGCACCTAGGAAGGAGGGCAAGGACCGCTGGCTCCCAGCTCTCTATTCTCCAAGCCAGTTGCCCATATCAAGAAATGGGGAAAGAATACAGTTTTTTAAAAATCTGGGCCATCTGATGTATGTTGTAGCAGTCTCCTATTGAGCCACGTGTGGTTAGGAGTGGACCAAGTAAGCCTACTGCTAGAAAGGGAGAGGCAGGTGAAAGCACAGGGCCTTTCTAGAAAACGTGCCTGCCTACCGGCTCCCCAGTGAATTGATGTATAAGCCTCCCAGTTGTTTGGAAGTACAGAGGAGACATGTGTAATGCTTTGATGTGCCTTGTCCCACACTGCGAAACAGCCACCTTTATCTTTGGGACAGAAGGGCATTATACAAGTTCATCCTGGCTAGAGAGATGTCTCCAGACAAGAGCACTTGCTGTGTAAACATGAGGATTGATTTAGAAAAGGAAAGTCAGGTGTGCCTATGTATGTTCCTCTGATCCCAGCACTGTCCACAGCACAGAGAGAAGAAGCCAGCCTGGCTAGCCCCAGGATCACTGATTCACTCTACCTAAAGGAATAAGGAGGAAAGTGATGGATCAGGGTACCCAGTGGCTTTCCCTGGCCTCTGTGAGTTTATAGATACTCACACCCGCACATACTTTTGTGTGTGATATATCACACACCACATTCACACACATATGTTCTTATACTTTCCTTCCATCCCTCCCTTTCTCCTTTCCTTTCTTCTCTCTTCTACACATACACAAAGAAAGACATTTAAAAAAGAAAGAAAACACCCCTCCCCCAACACAATTTTTTCATAACCATTATTGGAAAATAACCAGAGAAAATCAAGAGTTCTTCAGGTTTGAATCAAAACTAACACAAGCCCGCCTTCCATGTACAGAAGGAAAAAAAGAGGAGTAGAGATCCTGGCATGGTGACACATGCCTGTAGTCTCATCCCAGGGGAAGCTGAGACAGGCGGGACATGAGTTTTCAACCAGTCTGAGCTGATTAGTAAGACCATCAAGTAATATGCAGCTTACTAATAAAAACCTTGTTAGAGAAGGCCAGAGGGGACACATTCTTTATGCCCGTTCTGAAGATTTGGCTCCTCAGACTTGGGGTGTGTTCATTGTGTGTGGTCCAGTAGGCTCTGGTGCCATGGGTCCTGGGATAAATGCTATCATTCTGACTATGGCTTTTTGCTATGGCTACTAAAATTTAGGAATCTGGCTCTGGAAAAATAATCTCATTTGGGAAGCCAGGACGCACAAGGAACTATCCTTCCTGTGCTCACTATAAACACCATGGTTCCGAGGCTGTCCCCTGCAGGCTTCTTCCCATGCGGTTTTGTTCGTCCAGGGCTGAGCAATAGGGACAACTCTCTGCAGCCTCCCTGGGGATGCACCAGGTCCAGCTTTCTCCTTTGCTTCTTCTGCAGGCTCCACCAGCTCCTCCTTGTCTGATCATTGGCTCATGAGGCTTGGGAGCCACAACAATAGCACAAGAGGAAGCTTGCTGTCCTGGAGCTCCGCCCCCTGCCCCTCTGTGGCCCGGGTACCTGACTCTCCGGTCTTCACCAACGGTGTCTGCCACCAGGACAAGGGTAAGTGGTTAGATCGACTAGCCCCACATAACCATGAACAGAAAGAGCTAATTCTGATACGAGCTGTGTCATCTCTTGGGGTCTTCCTGACACTCACCAGCCTCTCCATCCATCCACAGACGCAGTGGTCCTCTCGATCCACAGGTTGTACCATAGTAGTCAACCAACCATAGATGGGAAATAGAAAAAGAAAAAGATCAGACTTACACTAAACATGTACAGACTTGTTCCTTGTCATTCCCTAACAATAACAACTACGTATATAACATTTGTACTTCGGTATTATATGCAATCGAGTGGTTATTCAAAGTGTACAGGAATGTGCAGGAGTATAAAACATGCAGGAGGGTGTGTGCCAGCCCCATGCAATTGCTACTGGATTTATAGAAGGTTCTAATCCACTATGTGGGTGCTGGGAATCAAACCTGTATCCTCTGGATGAACAGCAATTGTTTTTAACCGCTGAGCCATCTCCCCAACCCCCCTGGTTTATATATATTTAAAGTTTACTTTGTCTACTGCATGCAGAATCCATCCTCGGGCTGGCAGGTGTGTCAGACGGAAGGCCGGTTAGGAGACCGTCTCGTTTTTGTAAGGTTTGGATGGATATGTTGAGGAAGAGATAGGTGATCAGACTATGGATCAGCTCACAGAATCTGCTGGCGCTGGGTGCAGCACATGAAAGAAGGAAAATGATGCAGGACGCCTTGGCCTTTGTCGAAGGAAAAACTAACAACAGGATCATTGTGCGGTTGGCAGGATGCGAGAGAGTTGGGTAGGCGCAGGGTCAGTTCTGGAAGGAGCCGCACAATTGAGGGCAGGTAGCTGAGACTCTGGCGAGGCATTCATAGCAGCATGAGAACCGCAGGGAGGAGACATGGAGTCACCAGCACACCTGTGACAGCCTCGGCAGGCTGAGCAATCCACGGAGACTATGGAGATAAGAAAGTGGAGACTGAAGGCCAGCCTGGCAGCTGTAATGGGTGCAAGGCCGGAGTGAGGGTGGAAACAGAACAGAAAGAGCAGCCGGGGCCAGGAGGAGCGAGCCAAGCAAGGGGCGTTCCCTGTGCTGGGAGGCATCCTTCAGAAGGGAGGCTGAGCGCCAGCGTGGCTGGAGGGCCAGTGGTGACTTCCCAGGGGTCTTTGTGGGTGGGAGGGAATGGAAGCCCAGCTGAGATGCGGGGCGTGGTGGCACGTGCACACGGCATCAGCAGTGTCGTGGAAGGCCAGTAGGTGCTCAGGAAGCTGGGCTCAGGGCGGTTCTTGTTTTCCTGTGCTGAAAGAGAGCGAACCAAACACGCTCACATTCAGATGTCCTTGTCCAGTAGAGGAACTGCAGGAAAGCAGGGGATGGGATGGTTATAGGAACAAGTCCTTAGACAAGAACTCAATGCATAGAGTCTGTGTGTCTGTGTGTGTGTATCTGTCTGTCTGTGTATGTGTGTCTCCTTGGGCAGAGAAAAGTGGTCAAAATTACTTTTCAGTTGGATGTAGTGGTGCATGCCTTTAAATTCTAGACCCAGGGAGGCAGAGGCTGGTGGATCTCTGTGAGTTCAAGGCCAACCTGGTCTACATAGTGAGTTCCAGGACACCCAGGGCTACATAGAGAAACCCTGTATAAAAAAAAAACCAAAAAACCTAACTAAATAACTTTTCATATTTCCTTTAGTTTCTCGTTTAGTTTTAATATAAAATCTTAATAGATTTTATATATTTTATAATAATATATTTTAAAATAGATTTTATAATAAATTTTATATAAAATATAGATTTTATAATAGATTTTATAATAGATCTTAATATTTATACACTATGCAAATATTACATGTATAGAAACATTAACCTAACATTTGATCATGACTTGTGATATACTTTAACATATATATATATACACATTATGAGAACATATTATATAAACCATGCAGATGTTTTCACTGTCTTAATGTACTACTACTAAATATGTACACTCATTGCACGCGTGCACCTGATGAATTATCATAAAGTGGACATATTCATGTGCCAGGCGAAGAAGCGGGGCGTTCTCTGTTGGAGGTGTGCTCAGTAACAGAGCCCTTGCCTGCCACGCACAGGCACTGCGTTCAGTCCCCAGCCCCAACGCGGGAAGGAAGGAATGTAGGTGGAGAGGTGGGAAGGTATCGCTGGCTGGTTCTGGAATCCTACTTCCTCATACCTGTTTCACTCATTGCCTCCCTCTCTCATAGAATCTATGCCAGATTGGTTTTTACTGTGTTAAGTGAAAGATGGACGGGGGCCAGCTGAGACACACCTGCTGGACTTTATTCCGGGCGAGATGAGTTTAGAGCGGGGCTGTAGTCAGCCTGGTTTATGGTTAAAAATACAGGTTTACAAAGGTGAGCTTTACCTGGGCAGCCACATGGCATGCCGGCTCTGTGTTTGGCTCGCTCTGTTGACCCCTGTTCTTGTGAGGGGCATCTGGTATACCCAGCAGTGGGTTGGTTTTTCTTTTACTTGTTTCACTTATAAATAAAATCAACTCGGATTCACACTCTAGAGAAGTTAGCTTGCGTATCTGAGGGGAAGAGACAACGGCAGGGGTTAGGAAAGTGTGTGAAGGCTAAGGCGGAGATAAACCTCTGGAAGTCACTGTAGAGGCTGGCATAGAAGTCAGCCCTGGAGAAATCTGGCCTTTTTGGCAAAGAAGCGTCTTGGATTTTCATCCCTGAGACAGCGGTGGATTCTCTGTGACTCCGTGCATTGTCTCTGGAGCCCACGTGGTAGATTGTCTCTGCGTGGCAGCTGCCCCTTGGCAGACAGCACCGTCTCCACTGCCAGTGTTTCCCATGCTGTAAGGTCACATTTATTCCAGTGTGGCTAGAATAAGATATTAGGAGTTGTCTCCAGTTTGGAACTATTATTAGTACTACCAGTTGAGCATCTTTTTTTTTTTAAGATTTATTGTGTATAAAATGTTCTGTCTGCATATACACCTGCACACCAGAAGAGGGCACCAGATCTCATAATAGATGTTTGTGAGCTACTCTGTAGTTGCTGGGAATTGAACTCAGGACCTCTGGAAGTGCAGAAAGTGCTCTTAACCTCTGAGCCAGCCCCAGTCAAGCATTCTTAATCTGGAAATCCCAAATGCTTCAAAATATAAGATCTCTTAACCAATATGACACCACTACCTGTCAAAAATTTTACACCATGAAATCTTGCCTTATGCACAGAATATTAAGAATATTATATGTCACTCTCGTGCATAAGGTTTACATGATGCATAAAAGAGTTCCGAGTAGCCCTCTACAGAGAAACACACATTGCCCAGGAATGTCATCCTCCCAGGAACTCTGTGTGGATGGCAGCTTCTGGGTCTAACACTTGGGCTGAAAAGAGTGTCTCAATGTGCCGCCTAGTTTACGTCAACTGGACTCTTGCTGGAGTTGTCAGAGAGCAGGAACCTCAGTTGAGAAAATGCCTCCAGCAGATCTGGCCACAAGCAGATAAGCCTGGGAGGCATCTTCTTAGTTAGCGATTGATGTGGGAGGGCTCAGCCCGTTGTAGGTGGCGCTAGCTCTGTGTGGGTGGTCCTGGTTGCCACGAGAAAGCAGGCTGAGCAAGCCGAGAGGAGCAGGCCAGCAAGCAACACCCCTCCATAGCCTCTACATCAGCTCCTGCCTTCCAGTTCCTGCCCCAACTTCATTCAGAGACGGACTATGGTCATGGAAGTATAAGGCAAATAAACTATTTCCCCCCCAACTTGCTTTTGGTCACAGTGTTTCGTCACAGCAATAGTAACCCTGACTAAGACAGAGTTTTGTGGGGTTTATAGCTAAGAGGCTTGGGGCAGATGTGAGAAGGCGGTGCTGTATAACTGAAGGAATGTAAAAACAGCTTACTTTTACAATTACAGGAAGAAGTAACTATCTCAAAAAAAAAAAAATCCCAAGAGGTCTTTCCCAGGACCATTGTGAACACAGGGCCCCGGGACTTACATGGCCCAAGTTGTCAGGACAGACCTTCAGCTGAGCAGGGTCCTCTGTGGCTTTTCTTGGGCGTCAAAGGTTTTAGAACGGCTTTTTCCTTTCTAGATCTTCCCAGGAAGTATTTCGTTTCGGCTTATGTTCCCTTTTTGATGCTATCTTGGGAGTTCCAAGTATTCGGGGCTGTGTGGCCTCCTTCTTATTCTTCGTTTCTGATTTGGTGAAGCAGGGTCCAAGAATGAGCTTTCCAAAAGTTACCTTCTTTCATGGCAAAGTCTGTTCTGTCATTTTGTAAATGTTCTATGTAAATACAAAGTAGCATAAAGACTTCTGGAGGGCTTGAACGCTCTGTATCATACATGATATTAGGTGAATGGTTGCTTCATCCAGTTCCCCCTGTCTTTTAATGTGTCTCTTTTTGTTATTGTTGTTTTGTTTTTGTCTTTTGAAACAAAGTATTAAGGCCCAGGTTGGTCTTGAACTCACTCTGCAACCAAGGATAACCCTGAGTTTCTGATCCTCCTGCCACCATCTCCCAGGTACCAGGCTTACTGGTGGTAGCCACTGAGCCTGGTTGTAGATTCACTTTTGACTATGAAGGAAACCCGTTGAGATCTTCTGCAGAGTTGGGCTTTGAGCACGGCCTCTGTAAATGTTTATGATTGTTGCCTAATGTTGTAAGCCGTTTGTTAATAGGTGTCTGAAAGTTTGTGACTTTTGGTTTTTTTTTTTTTTTTACAAATTGTGCTTTTTATCTCTGTGATTGTTCTTTATCTGTTCTGATAATTTTGTCTGTTCTGCACTTGCCTAGAATTTGCTTTTGCCCTTCTCTTTTTGCGTTTTTATTTTAGTTCATCGTAGGCCGTCTCCGGTAGATAACTTGCTGTTTTAAAAAGATATATTTTATGTGTACTGTGTTTTGTTTTGTTTTGTTTTGTGTGTGTGTGTGTGTGTGTGTGTGTGTGTGTGTGCACTCATGTATCACATTCATGCATTACCCCCTAGGTGCCAGCAGGGGACGCTCCATCCCCTAGGACTGGATGATTGTTAGTTGCCATGTGGGTACTGGGGATCAAACACTGGTCTTTTGCAAGGGTAGGCAGTGCTCTGAATCACTGAGCGTTTGGCTCCACACCACCATCTTAAGGTCAAAGATAGTCATTTTTGTTGTTGATATTGTTTTCACTGCCGTGTGGGAAGCTAAAACCCAGGGCCTCATGCATGCTCACGCTCGCCGAGCTCCTGAGCCCTGTCCCTGCGTCCCTGGACCTGTTCCTGTGTCTTATTAGGAGAATTCAGTCCACTGGGAAGGGCTGAAACAGTGCAATGTTTTGATAAAAATCTTCCTTTCCTGTTCCTTCATCTTAGCTGAGTTGGTTGCTATCTGTTTCCTTTTCTAATTAATTTGTAAATTCTGTTTTTCTTCCCACCTTGTCCCTGTCTCCTTTCTCAGTGTTTGCAGTTCCTCACGTTTTCCTGCTACCATAAGGCTATAAGAAACCGGCTGTTTCCTGCCAGGCATTCTTTGGCAATATTACCTTCTCTCTTTACTCCAGTGACCCAAGAGTTGTACTTCGGTTGTCCTCCTGCCCCGGGACAGTCCTTCCACAATGAGAGGTTTGAAACCCTTTCTCCAGCTCCCTCTGCCCTGCTGGGGAAGTGCGCTCCTCTCTGACTTCCAATTGTGCTGAAATAGTTAGATTCTCCCCCAGCTGCTGTTGGCGATCCTGTCCTGTCCGGTATGCCCAGCTTGGGCCTGGCCTTCCATGGAAGATGGTATACAGGAGCTGGGACACACTATGGTTTCTTGTTTGTCTTCTTTGCCCTCCGGCCCTGAGCTCTCTGTCAGTGTTTGTCAGAGCTCTTCAGGCGCATGAGCTCTAAATCCTTTGCTCAGCCAGAAATATTTCCTTTAACCCTGTGGGTGGCGGCCTGGCTGGCCCGGGGCTCTGAGGCTTTGCTCGGCAGCCTCTGTAGCTGGTTTCCCACGCTCTCCTTGCCCCGGGGCGGGCAGGTGAGAAACACAGACTGTTCTTTTTTTCCACGTGAGTGTCTCTTGCTTTTCCTGGCTGGAAGCTTTTAAGATTCTCTCTGACCTTGGAGTTCAGAAATCTTAGCAGATGCCTGTGTGTTCAACCTCACCCAGCCGCAAACGCCTTTCCTTCTGCACACTCAGGCCTTTCTTTGGGACACCGTCTTGTATTTCCCTTGATTTGTTGTGTCTCTTGACCTCAGATTCCTCTAGTTGATTGTGGCTCCTGGCTCCTCACCTTTTCCCTTGTGGTGTGTCTCTGCCATGTTGCTCTAATGCGGTTGTGTCCAATCTTTTAACATGGTGACGTTTTTACCTACAGACATGCTGGGTCGTGTTGATAGTTTTCCTGGGACAGGCTCAGACGGCAGGTTAGAGGCTCCTCTGTGGCAGGAGATAAATCCTTCCTCTTCTCTTCCCCTCAGCAGTGACCCTGGCCTTCAATTCACCCACTGCACTGTCATTCCTGCAGGTCACACTTTTCAGCTTTGATGCTGTTCACCCCTCCTGTAAGGCCATTGGTTGCTCTGCTCTGTGTCATTTGGAGCCGCTCTCCTGTTTGTGTGTGTTCATACACTGTTGCTGGGCCTTCTTTGTTGTCATTTCTACTCTGGGGTAGGTTCTCACAGCGGAGACCAGGTTGGCCAGGAACTCATAGTTTCTCAGCTTCCTGAGCGATGGGGTTATAGGCGTGAGCCACTGTACCCGATTGGACGCCGGTGTTACCTTTTCTGTTTTGGCCCACAAGGCTCTGATCTTCCCTCCCTAGAGCAAGGGTAACTTTTGGGGTGAGAAAAGGGACAGTGACTCTGGCTCCCAAGGGCTGATGGTGTGACAGCCAGCCCTTCTTGGCCCACTTTTGCTCACCTGGCTTATGTGTACATCATTTTTTTTTACACTGAAGATCAGCTCATCAACAGAGATCTCCAGACATGCCTTTGGGCTCAGAAACTATCCTGGGAGCACATAGCACAGGGCTTCTCTACTGTGTCCAAGCACCTCTGCTACTTGCCTGACCCAGCAAGTTCGCTTCTGCCCCAGGGCCTTTGCACCCACTGTTCCTGTAGTCTGAAGCTTGTCTTCCTCAGGTCTCCTCCTGCCTCCCTCCCTTTCTCGCCCTTCTCTCTTAAGTCTCTTAGATGTTGCTCCTTACTCACTAACCAGCCTCTTTTTCTCCCTGACCCTGTATATTCATTGTAGTCTGTTCCACTGTGTTACACAGTGTCTTATGCTTTTGTCAAACCCATGAGCACAGCCGTTTTCTGTTTGTATTTTTGTTTTTGTTGTTGAGACAGGGTCTCCCTTTGTAGCTCTGGTTGGCCTGAAACTCACTCTATAGACCAGGCTGGCCTCAAACTCACAGAGATCCACCTGCCTCTGTCTCCTGAGTGCTGGGATTAAAGGCATGCATACCACACCCCGTTCATTTTGTTTTGTTTTGTTTTCTTTTGTTTTGGACAGGGTTTCTCTGTGTAGGCTTGGCTGTCCTGGACTTGATTTGTAGACCAGACTGGCCTTGAACTCTGCCTACCTGAGGATTAAAGATGTGTGCTACCATGCCCAGCTCACATATGGTTCTTATTTGTGTTTATTTCCCTGAGCAGTGAAAAATAAATCTTTGCACACAGTAGGTTTTTACTGAATATTTTTAGGATGAATTAATGAGTGGATGATGAGATGTGATGGAAATCCTTAGGGATATTGAAAGGACTTGACCATTGAAGATAGCCTAAGGAAGGACAGAAGAGGCCCAAAGGCCCCTGCCCACAGCACAGTGTGACCTCAGCATGGAAGTCACATTAGTAGCCAAGGAATGGAAGTGAATCAAGGTGGCAGAACAGGAACAGAGATGGCATCTGATGCAGCAGCTGCCCCACGTTTGGGGCCTGTACCCGTCAGCAGAACGAGTTCCACCCCATCACAGAGGGTTTCTGAGAAGACCACCGTGTTTACAACCTGCAGGAAAACCAAGCTTTAAACTGTGGACCCTGAGCAGGAGAAGTGGCCCCGTGGCTAAGAGCGTTTGCTCTTCTTGCAGAGGACTTGGGTTGGGGTCCTGGCACCCATATGGCCACGCACGTCTATCCATCACTCCTTCCCGGGGCCTGACACCCTTTTCTGACCTCTGCAGGCACCGGGCGCACACATGGCACACAAATATGTGGAGAGAAACACGTGTTTTTTTAAATTTTAATTATTTAATTTTAACGAAATCTTAGAAAGAGAGAGAAAGAAAGAAAGAAAGGAAGGAAAGAAAAAGAAAGAAAGAAAGAAAAAGAGAGAGAAAGAAAGAAAGAAAGGCTGTAGGTTCCTTGTGGTTCTCAGGCTCCCTGGGTCCCACCCTTCTTCCTAGCTTCCAGCTTTCTAGAAGATTCATCTCCCAGAGGAAGGGCTTCAGTACTAGCTAAGAGGTGGGGAGCAAGGGCCCATGGGATGCTTGCTGATCTTTTTCTCTGTTTATGTCACTTAGTTCTGAGTTTATCTAAGGTTCTCTGTCCCCACTCCCTCAGATCCTATAATAGGGCAATAAATAGATGGAAAGAAATAAAGGGTGCTTTTCTCCAAAAGGAGGCAGGCTGAAGGGGTCTGCTGGTGTCTGTCATGTGGGTTGCCGTCAGCCCTGGCCCAGGGCTCTTTCAACCCAGGAAGAAGTGAAAAGCGGTTATTTACAGCAGCTGCCGGGTGCCGGGTCTTCTCGCTACCTGCCAGGGCTCCGGGCCACTCCACCCGGTGAAGGGCAGAAAGCCACAGCTTTGTCCTCCTGATGCGAAGCGTCCCTCTCTGTCCTTCTCAGGGCTAGGGATGAGGAACAAGAAGACTGCACACCACCTCAGCTTGTAGAACAGTGTTTCATCTTTCCCTAGCTGTGGGGATTGAATGGTGGAGCCACAGGGTCAGTGCAGACTGAAATGACAAAGTATTTTGGGTGGAATTGGGTCTATTCCTGGCCAATCTAAAGAAATGCTGTAAAGGAAAAGATATCAAAAATGGCATGTGAGATCCCCAGCAGGTCAGAGCCCTGTGGGAACTCTGACACCTGCCTGAGGCTGGCCCAGCGTTTCCCCCCTTTCCTGCTGCGGACCTGCTTTCTCAGCTGCTGGGCAGACGCAGACTGTACGCCTGGATTCTTATCCCAGCATCCTCTGTGACTTTTGCTCTCCCTGACCTCACACCTGTGTGCCTGAGACTCTCAGGACATCCCCACATGGGTGTTTTGTGGCAAAAAGTCCTTGATTACCTTTAAAGTTGGTGTCTGTCACAGACCACAGGGACTGTCGCAGCAGAAGTATGCCGGGGCCTTAAGACAGAATGACAGAAAATGATTCCCCATGGCTCTGCAGGGCGGGATCAGGGGCCAGTTAAGTTGGGTTATGGGGAGTCCTCTTCTGTGTAGAGTCAAAAAGAGCTCTAGTCTTTCTTACGTCTCTTGATAAGAACACTGTCTAAAGCCTCACTTCTTAGGCTGTGACCTTGAGGGTGGTGAGAGTTTTGACTTAGGAACAGGGGTGTAAGCTTTCAGTCCAAAGCTGTCACATTCCATGAGTAGCATATGGTCAGCAGCCAGCTGTGGGTACCAGCACTGTGCTCGCACGTGGAATAGAGGCAGTCCCGTGGGCTGGACATGTCTGTTCTGGCCGCACAGTGACGGTGCCGCTTCCTGGGAAAGGCACAAGGATCGCTGTATGTTCCCTTCAGAAGGGGCTGAGCTGTAGAAAAGAATGAGGAAAATAAGCCAGACGTAACCCTCAGCCCCTCCACATCTCATCAGTTTGGTTATCCGTGTCTCTGTCCTGCTTTGTCCATCTTTACGTGCATGCATAGCACGTGTGTGTGTGTGTGTGTGTGTGTGTGTGTGTGTGTGTGTGTGTTTGCAGGTTGCTTTGTTAGAGTCTAAACTTTTCACTTAGGATTATAGACCCAAACCACTTTCCTAGCTGTTTACAGATAATTGTAAAATACAATAAGATACAAAAGGCAACCCTGGTAAAATGGATAAAATGAAGCCTGCAGATACCTGATTTTCTTTTGGGCCCAGTGTGGGATATGTGGCATTCTTGCATTTTAAAGAACAAGTACCCAGTTTTGACTCAGCGTGGAAGACATTTGCTATGCACTCTGTCTGATGACATAGTTAAAGATGCATGGCAGTGATGTTAGATTTCAGGACAGCTGACTTGGTGAACCCATGGTCTGTCTGCTGGGCGTGTGGGTCTAGTCAGCCCTCAACATCAGTTTCTTATCTGCTGATTTGGTCAACTGCACGGGGTGGGGTCATGGAGGGTGGTGAGGTAGGGGTTTGGGGTGGTGAGGGTGAAGAATCTGCTAAAAATGGACAGTTTTTCTTTTCTTCCTAAGGGGCATAGCATGACAATTGTTTACCTAGCATTTGCTCTGTGTCTGTATCATGATTGTTTGGAAATGACCATAGTCTGGAATGATATGCATGCTGTTTTATAGAAGGGGTTTGTGCACCCACAGCCTTGCTGTCTGCTGGGATCCTGGCATCGATCCTGGTGTCAAAGAAGGTTGCACCTTCTTTACCTGTGGCTTCCCCTGTGGGTTTCAAACGTATACGTGGCTTCTATGCAGTAGTGGAGAAACCATTGACGGCCCTGAGAGCAGGACTCCTGTTGTGTCTGGCTTGCACTATAGTCACTGGGCACAGCCCTGCACCTAACACATTGTTGCCTGATGGCTGGCATTGCATGTGTCCCTACCAGGTGTATCCCTTTAAGGTGTGTTCCCTACCAGGTGTGTTCTTACCACGTGTGTCCCTACCAGGTGTGTCCCTACCAGGTGTATCCCTCCAAGGTGTGTTCCTACCAGGGGTGTCCTTACCAGGTGCTCATGGCCTTTGCATCTTTTCAGGAGGAGTCGAGTCCAGGTCTTTGGTTCGAGGTGTTGGTGGCCGAAGTATCAGCATGAAGGCACCTCCTGCTTCCCGGTCCAGGCATGGGCCCTTCAAGACCATGCCTCTGAGATGGTCCTTTGGACACAGGGAGAAACGGCCTGGAGCATCTGTTGAGTTGGTGGAATACCTAGAGTCCCGAAGAAGGCCCCGGTCCACCAGCCAGTCCATTGTGCCGCTGTTGACACGTGCTGCTGGCGGGGATGAGACAACAGCTACAGCGAGGTCAGACGTCACCCTTTCTGCTAGAAGTGAAGTCAGCGGTCGAGCCGTTGGCCAAGGAACGACTGGAGTGCCCCTTTCCGCGGGCCACCTCAACCACCGTCCAGCCTTGGGGTCATCAGATGATGACGGTCTGAGCACTGTCAGGACACGAACAGGAAATGCGAGCCAGGATATCAGGCTCCCAAAAAAGTTTGACCTGCCCCTCACTGTGATGCCCTCGGTGGGGGATGAAAAACCAGCCCGCCCCGAGGGCCAGAAGCTGACAACCTGGAAAGGAAGTGGCCAGGTGGGGAGCCAAAGTAGCCCGCCTTCCCCCTCCATTGGGTTGTTCAGAAACTTTAAGGACAATGGCCCAGGAACCTTACCCAAGATGAAGGCTAAGGCTGCTGTGGGGGAAAGGGCCGCCATCAGAGACAGGGGCCAGGGGACGTTCACTCTTCTGAAGTCTGTATTTTGGAAGAAAGAGCACAAGAGGGCTGTGAGGACTGAGCACTCACCACCAGCACCCCCAGCCTCCCTGGTGAGTGGCGGGCTGAGCCTTGCCATGAAGGAGCAGGCTCGAGGTTCATCCCCTGCCCTCAGGTTTCAGGAGAGCCCAGCCAGGGGCCTGGGCAACCACACGGAGAGGGACACCCGGTCTGCACCCAGCTCTCTCCACCTCCCCCGCAAAGCCAGCAGGCCCCCTAGAGCCAGTACAGCTGGCACCTCCCAAAAGACCATTCCTGGGGAGCAGACTTCCTTCGGCACCCTGCAGAGGGTGAAATACCACACCCTCTCCTTAGGGCGAAAGAAATCCTTGCCGGAGTCCAGCTTCTGATGGAGGATTCAGTGCTGTGTGAAGCTGGCACCCCTGGGGCCGTGCACTGAGAGTCTGCAGGAAGATTGTGTCCAGAGTGGATTTTCTAGAATCCAGTTGACTTGTGACTTCCAAAAGAAAAGAAAGGAAAAATTACTTGGTGTCTGTAACTCGTGTTATGTCCCAGTGACCCAAGTGTCAAATGTTTTGGTTCCCGTTGTTGGGTTTTGATACGGTCTAGTCACTAGACGATGCTGCTGAGCCCAAATGACCACTATAAGGCTGAAATTAGCATTTGGTGTTTATGACCTAAGTCCGGGGCCTGCATAGGCTCTGTGGTGTCATGTCAAATACTCTCACCAGCTTGCTTGCTCCTAACTTACATGTCCTTCCTTCTTTCCTTCCTTTCTCCTTCCCTCCCTCCCTCCTTCCCTCTTTCCCACCTCCCTTCCTTCCTTTACTTTTATTATTATTTTTTCTTAATAAAGGGCTTGTAAGGAAAATTTTCTTTTTGTGCTTATCTTGGATAAGTGTCAAAGATGCCAAGAAATGAAAAGAGTAAGAAATAAAAGGATCAGCAGCGGTGGGTAGTGAGAGATGGGAGGGAAATGATTGATATTTTAGGAGAATATTTAATATATAGCAAGATAATTGTATTACAGCTTTTCAAGGTATTTTACAAAGATAACTATTTTGATACCAGAATAAAAGAAGTTTTTTTTTTTTTAATGTAAGTATGGGATCTGTGCACAATTTTAATAAAATTGTGTGTGTGAAAACTGTAGGTTGAGAAGTGGTTCAGTTCATTCCTGCTGCATAGTCACAGCTTGTTACCTGTCAGAAAGCAATTGCCTGTGTTCTTTCTGAAATAAAAAAAAAAGCTCTTAATTAAAATGATTTTGCCTCCATCCATTCTTTTCTTTCCTTCATTTAAAAATATTTTAATTTGTATATAATTTTGAGACAGTCTCTCTCTTGGCCCATTCTGGTCTTGTACTCTTGTCAGTCCTCCTGCCTCAGCCTTCTGAAATGGGCATGAGCCACCACGTCTAATGTTTGACTGCTGTTTCTAAAGGAGTTTCAGGCTTTCTCTCTCTCTCTCTCTCTCTCTCTCTCTCTCTCTCTCTCTCTCTCTCTCTCTCTCTCTCTGGAAGCCATTGGCTTGATGGGCCCTGTACCCTGTTGTTTTTGTGCATTAGTCTGTGCTTCAGGACCTGTTCTAGGAATACCTTACAGTTTCTTACAGGGACCTTGCAAAGCCTAGACCCAGGACCTGGGCCAACAGCGCCTCATTGGCAGCCTCTCAGGTAAACATTCTCTGGAGGTGCTTGCTTTCTTAAGGGATATTTCTCCAAGACTCCTGGCCACAGGAATGCAGTTTCCCCCAGACCACTGTGTGGGTTGTTGCATGTCTCTGCAGCTTTTTTTTTTTTTTTTTTTTTAATCAGAAAGAATGGGATCCCTTCTTTTCCCCAGTGAGAAAGACAATTTACCTTTCATCTAAGCAGCTATTGCAAGATAGCACTAACATAATCAAGAATCTGGAAGACCCAGGGACGTGACCCCCCAGGGCTACAAGCTCCCTAGCAGGTCCGTGTGTTTACATTATAATAGCAGCCCCTGTTTCTTCAAGCCTTAAATTGTCCTGTGCGGGCAGTGTGTGCATAGAAGATATGTAACGGAAGTTTTGGTTTCTTTAAAAACTCAGTTATGTTATGTAAATATGTTTTTGTTTTAATTCCAAGCATGGGATTTCAGTTTGGGCTTGAGTTTTAGTTTGATAATTGCCCCCTGCAGGGTGTGGTCTTTGCCAGTGGGTAACAGCCTGACCCCTACAGCATGGAGAGGGTTGTGGTCTAGGACTCTGAGGGATATAAATATGGGAGCCCGGAGAGAGAAGAGGTGGCAGTTTGGAAAGACCAGAGATGGACAGAGAGAAACGTTTGAGTGCAGTGACTCGGAGGAGACTGCTAGCTGCGTTCGCTGTTGACGGAGATTGATTGGTACAGCCCCCAAAAGAACCCATCGACCCTACGTAACCAGAAGTAGAGGGTTCTGAGACCCCTCTCCCCACTAACCTTCCCTCTCTTACTTAAGGTTAAAGGGTTCGTGGGAGGGAGATGGACGGTTAATTACTCCCAAACAAAATAGAGTTTAAGATCAAGCCCACCATGTGGCTGATGGTTTACTCTCGGTGATGGGAGTTGAGAAGTCTTCCTACTGGCCTGGTTAATTCTCCTGTTGGCCCCAGAGCAATTGATTCCTACACCAAGCTCATTCTCCCTCTTTGTTCTCTGAAATCTTGTTGTAACTCAGGCCTGCACTGAGCCTCTCTTTCCTAACGATCTAGACTCTGTATCATGAGAGGGTCCCACTTGTCAGCACTGTCCTCTGATGCACCACATATTGGGGAATCTACCCTAGAATCATAAATGACTTCTGAGTTTAGAAAGAGGTAGCTTTTAATAAGACTTAAGGTCCCTCTCTAATCCCTTTCCTGGGGCAGCTGGATGGAGCTGGTAAGAAGGTTTGTAAGAACACAGTGTGGGAAATGGCTGATTTAAGTTCCTACCCAGATTGGAGTGGTAAAACCATGTTCCAGCCTTGGCTATTGCCTATAGCTGTGAAGAGACAGTGTGACCAAGACAACTTAGAAAAGGAAGACTTTAGTTGGGGGCTTGTTTACAGGATCAGAGGGAGAGAGCCCATGTCCATCATGGCAGGAAGCATAGGGCCAGCAGGCAGGCATGGTGCTAGAGAAGGAGCTAAGAGCTCACACCTGATCCCACAAATAGAAGGCAGAGAGAGAAGGGTATAATGCTGGGACTGTCCTGGGCTTTCGAAACCTCAAAACCTACCCCTAATAGCACACCTACAATGAGGCCAGGCCTCCTAATCCTTCCTAAATAGTCCACCTACTGGGAGCCAAGCATTCAAATACATGAGCCTAAGAGGGCCATTCAAACAGCATCACAGCTGCGCAGCCGACTGAGGCTGTAGATATTAGGCTTTGCTGGAGGGGGAGGAGGCAGGGCAGATCACCTGAGAACCTTTGTTCCAATCTTCACACTCCCATGGGGACTTGTAAAGCAAGGTCAGAGAAAGGTTGGGAACTCTTGGGCCAGACAGCCTGGGCAGAGGTGGAGCTAGCTCCCTGTGAAAGGAGGCCCTCCCTTCCCATGGGAACCCTGGTACTCTGCCTGGGTGTAGCCTGCTTTCTGAGGCAGGGTCACCGTCTGATGCACACACCCTTCTTTGAGCAATGCACCTGGCAACCTCAGACCCCCACTAACAAAGCTACATGTTCACCCCTCTCTGCACAAGTTTCTCCTGCTCTAGCAGCAATCAAACTTACACAGTCTCTGTTCAGAGATATCCCTGATGTATCAGGAAGAATGGAAAGGCTGATCCAGCTTGAGCTGGTCTGCAGAATGTGTGCAACCAAGGCAAAACTGTCCGCAAGGAAACATAGAATCCCTGCCATCTTATGCCTATGATCAAAATCAGGTGCATTATGGGAAGGGACATGCACCATTAGGAAAATGATAACATGGTATAATCTACCAATCAAAACGAAGAACCACCTTCACTGGGCCTCTTAGCAACCAAACTTCTCCTTCTCTTGAACCCCAGAAAAGGAACCGTCAAGCCATAACCAGGGCCCTGAGTACCCTGCTGTGTCCCACCATCAGCCTTGATCGTGCAGCCCTGTCTATATGGTGCCATAGCTTCACTCTGATTTAAGTTGCTTGCTACCTTCATGAATAAGTGTAAGCTCTTATTTCAATTTTTGAATACGAAGCCAAGAGCCTGGAAACAGCCGTGGGTGCCATAATTGCTTCTGGCCTTTACTGTTTATTAGAATGGACAGCAATTCACTTGTTAGAAGAAGAGCTTACGCTGGGGGCAGGGGGCTCTGTGTATCCTCTTCAGCAAGAAGACAACATCTAAAAAAACCCTGTCACTGGGATTGCTACTCAATTTAAGTCTTTGATAAATTCTCTGAATCTCATTTTTGCACCATAATGGGGAACTGAGCACGGACGTGACAGGAATTAAGGGCATGAGGAAGGTTGTTTTCTGTGCTTGTGGCCTTGACTTTTGATTCTTCCAGAGATGCAATTTTGCTTTGATTCACTTTAATCCTTCGGTGGGATTGCTTGGCCTGAACTTACCACAATTGACTGTAAACATCCGAGGCTCCCCTAGATAGTATGCACTGCTTCAGGCTCGGCAGTGTAATAGGACGTGACGTACTCACGTGGCCGCCTTTAAGCAGCCTGTAGGAGTTAAAGACAATGTACTGGGTGTAACCGACATAATTTTAAACCTCAAGTATTAATAGTGTAAATATATGGGTCACTTGACGCTAGGCCAGAGGAAGCCAGTGTGGCATTGTTGAGAACGACCTCTCAGGATGCTGAAATAGCCTCAAGAGAGACCTGATTTCCACCGGGGCTGCTTGGCTGACAAAGCCTCCTAGGGCCCTGAATCCCTGTGAGTGTCCGCCTAGGAAAACGGCCACAGTTTCTTTCTTTCTTTTTTCTCATTAGTTAATTTATTTATTCATTTTACATACCATTCACAGCCCCTTCCCTCTTCTCCCAGCTCCACCCTCTCCCCCTAGTCCGCTCTCCCCTCTCTTCTTCTCAGAAAGGGGAGCCCCATGCCCGTACCAACGCACCCCAGCACATCCAGTCCCATCAGGACTGAGGGCATCCTCTTCCACTAAGGTCAGACAAGGCAGTAATGCTTTAGGAAACATCCAAAAGCAGGCAACTGAGTCCATGTCAGAGGCAGCCCCCGCTCCAGTTGCTAGGGTTCACTATGAACACCAAGCTGCCATCAGGTTCAGTCCATGCCTGCTCTTTGGTTGGTGCTTCAGGCTCTGTGAGCCCCCATGGGCCTAGCTGAGTTGACTTTGTTGGTCTTCTGGTGGGATTCCTGTCCTCTCCAGGTTCCTCTATCCTTCCGCCAAGCTTCCCTCAAGATTCCCTGAGCTCTGCCTAATTTTTGGCCGTGGGTCTCGGCATCTGGATCCACTGCTGGTTGGAGTGTCTCAGAAGACAATCATGCTAGGTTTCTGTTGACGAGCACAGCAGAGCATCATCAATAGTGTCCGGAGTTGGTTCTGTCCCATAGGTAGGTCTCAAGTTGGGCCAGTCATTGCTTGGCCATTCCCTCAATCTTTGCTCCATCTTGATCCCAATAAATCTTGTAGGCAGGGTAAATTTTGGGTCAAAGGTTTTGTGAGTGGGTTGGTGTCCCCCTCATCCCACTAGAATTCCTGCCTTGATATTGGAGGTGGTACCTTCAGTCTCCACAGCCCCCACTGCTATGAGTCTCAGCTAGAGTCAGGAGCCCACCATATCCTCTCAGGAGCCCACCACAACTCAGGTCTCTCTGCCTGCCTCAGTTTCCCTTCCCTCTCAGCCCTCTCACCTCTCTTTATAGATGGTATGATAGAATACATAAGTGATTCCCCTCCCCCATTCTACCAGAGAACTCCTACAGCTGATAAACACCTTCAGCAAAGTGGCTGGATACAAAATTAACAACAACAACAACAACAATCAGCAGCCCTCCTGCATATAGATGATAAACGGGCTGAGAAAGTAGTAAGGGAAACAATACCCTTCACAATAGCCACAAGTAATACAAAAGATCTTGGTGTAACACTGGCCACAGTTTCTTATGGGAATGGCTGGGAGAGCTGAGGCAGCAGATGTGGGTGGATATGACAGTTCCCGCCAGCCTGTCTATTTATGTATTGATTGACTAATTGGTTTTGGAACTTGCTTTGAACACTAGGCTGGTCTAGAACCCAAGGAGGTCGGCCCTGCCAAGTGCTGCCATTAGTGAGCGAAAGGTGAGTGCCACCATGCCCAGCCTAGATTTCACTGTGTAGCTAAAGATGATTTACAACTCCTGGTCCATCAGCCTCCATCCCCCAGGGGCTGGAGTTACAGACATGTGCCACCACTCCCGCCATCATCCTGGCCTATAAAGGAATCAGAATAAATAAATAAATAAATAAATAAATTAATTAATTAATTAATAAAAAGTTAGGTCTCCTAAATGCCAAGCAAGTTTCTATTTTTCCATCTCTGGAAATATTTGGGGATTTGAAGTCTTTCCCAGTAGAAAAGCTGCCCGCTGACTTAATTTCTAGAGTCGTGGTTTACAGCGTGTGTGGCTGCTGTCCAGGAGAGCTGACGGTGTGTCTGTTATCTGGCCTCTGCTGCTCAGCTGCTTGGTCACTTGATGCTTCTCCTGTTGCCACCAGGATCGGGTCCTCATTTGAACAGCAGCCCTAAGTGGCAGTGTTTCTAGTTGAGGACAGCCACAAACGGCTTTTAATGGAGTGTGTCGCTGACCCCACGCAGCTGTCAATCACGGCAAAGTGGAAAGGTCGGGAGTGTAGGAAGTGCTGTGAGAGCCATGCCTTCCTTCCTGAGAGCCAAAGTCTCTGGGTGTTTTCCTTTTTCTTAGCATCTTTCAGTTCCTTTTTTTTTTTAATTTAAATTATATATGTTTTTGAGAGTTTTATACATGAGTACTGTATTTCTACCATTTCTATGTCTTTCTCTCCCTGTGTTTCCCTTCTGCTTACTCTCAAATTCATGACAAATTTATTGTTGCTATACACACACACACACACACACACACACACACACACAACGTACTAGGTCCATTTAGTGTCGCTTATATGCACATATGTTTAGGGGCGATCACTTGGGATTTCATAACCTATTAGGGATCTCATCCCCGGAGAAAAATGATTCTCCCTCACTCGGCATCCACCAGCTGCCTGTATCTCTTAATCTAGGGGTGGTTCCCGTTCTTTTCCCGTTCTTTTTCACTACGGTCAGGTGTGGGTTGTGCAAACTCTTAGACCCACAGCGTTTATGCTGTGTGCTGAGCCCTATCCAAGTTATATTTTCTCCCTCTTGGCTGTCTACTCAAGAAATGCCCATGGCTAAGGAATTTTCTAGCTCATCCTCAACGTAGGCCTCCTCCTGTCATCCTGTAAAATGAGGCATGAAGGAAATAGTTAGCCTTCCCTGTAGGGCAAAACCAGACAAGGAGGCATGTGAGGAGAATCGAGATGATCCCAGGGAGTCTAAGAGTTTAAAACCGTCTTTTGTATCTTCTCTCCCCCAACCCCCACCATCCAAGACAGGGTTTCTCTGTGTAGCCCTGGCTGTCCTAGAACTCGATCTATAGACCAAGCTGGCCTTGAACTCACAGAGATCCACCTGCCTCTGCCTTCCCTGCTGGGGTCAAAGGCATGCACCACCACAGCCACCACCAGCCCACTCTGTTGTATCTTCTCTGTCCCCAACCCCATGGTCACGTCTCACTCCTCACTAAGCAGTTCCTTAGGCACAAGATATGTCAAGGCTTCCGGTTCAGCTGGTGGGATATAGGCTGGGAGCCTATTTATGACACAACCTTGAGCCACCGAGAAGAGTCTCGATGAAAACTGCCTGGATGAGATTGGTCTGAGTGCACGTCTGTAGGAGAGCGTCTCGATTGTGCAGCTGAAGTGGGAAGGTCCAGCCTGAAAGCAGGCAGCACCACTCCCTGGCCTGGGCCCTGGGCTGTGTAAGAATAAGAAATTAGCCAAGCACTAAGCGTGTAAGCATTCAGTACTCTTGCCTGGGAAGTGACCAGCTGCTTCAAAGCTCCTGTCACAGCAACGGAATCTGTGAATTTATTTCCCCTCAAACCTGAGTTTTGAGGGTTATTTACGTATGTTAGAGGCAAGTCCTTTAAACACACACGCGCACACACGCACATACACACACACACACACACAGGCATACACACATGCACACATGCACACACACACGTATGTTTGTGTCTATCTTTAAAACATCATCCCAGCCTGTGTTTTGTCTTTCATTTTCTTGAATTGTCTTTCCAATGGTATTTCCTTATTTCTGAAGAAGTACAACTTATCAATATTTTCTGCCCATAAGTTATACTTTTTCATGCCATATCTAAGAAATTAGTCCAATGATTTTCTACTTCATTTTCTTTTTTCTCTATTTGTTTGTTTGTTTTTGAGACAGGGTCTCACTATGTAGCTCTGGCTGTCCTGGAACTTGCTATGTAGACCAGATTGTCCTCAAAGTCACAGAGATCCTCCTGCCTCTGCTTCCTCATGGTGCTACTATGCCCAACTTACTGTGTTTCTTATAGAAACTTTAGATAGATGATTTCTTTGAATCATTTTTATATATAGTGATAGAAATTTTTGTATGTAGTTATAGATTTAATTTTTTTATTAGGAGCAATAGAAATTCTGCCTGATCTAGCCATCTGCCTTTAAATCAACATCACTGTCTTGATTATTTCACTTTACAAAAGTCTTGAAGTCGGGTAGTATGGGTTTCACAGTTTTAGTCTTTTAAAAGTTATATTGGTCATTTTAGGTTCTTTGCACTTTCATGTAAAATAGAAAAATCTACTTCTGATTTCTACACCACCAATAACAAAATTTCCCAAGATTTTACTTGAGACGCTGATAAATATTTAGGACAACAGGGAAACTAGACAACTAGATCTTTTATTAAAACGTTTTAACAACCTGTGGATTCCAATCCATTGACATGGTATATCTCTTCAAATAGTTAGGTCTTTTTATCTAGGTATCTAAGCAGTGTGGGTTTTTTTCTTGTTTTAATTTTTTAGCATGACTATCTTACACATCTTTTGTCAAACATACTTGGAAGGTTATGTATTTGATAGTACTGTAAAGGGGTATTTTAAAAGTCTTTAATTTCTGGGATTTACTTCTATGTAGAAATAATTGATTTTGTCCATTGGCCTTGTAGCTTTTGGTAACCTTGCTGACATGTTAGTAGCTTTTGTGTAAGTCCTCAAGGATTTTCTGCATAGATAATTACCACTTAAACTAAAGGTGGCTTTCCTTTCTCTTTCTGATCTCTATGCCCTGCTTTCTTTCCTGATCATATAGTACTTTAAGCACTGGTTACGCTGCACCAGGCAAGGATTCCTGGCTTCTTCTCCAGAGGTCCTCCATTAAGCATACAATATTAGTCATATTATTGGTAGATATTGTAATCAGGTTGAGAAATTTCTTTATATGCTTTATTTTGCTGGGAGCTATTTTTTTTAATTGAAATGGATTTAGATTTGGGCAGATATTTTTTTCTACATCTTTTGAGATAATCATAACTTTTCATTTTTAGTCTCTTAGGCTTATGAGTTATAAGGGTTTAATTTTGAATTTTGAACCAGCCTCACCCTTCTGGAATAAATTCCACTTGGCCGTCATACACTTTCTCTGTTTATATTGTTGTGTTTGGCTTTCTAAATTTTTATCTAGATATTTCTTTTGCATCTAAGCTCATAAAAAGTACCGGTCTGTGTGGGAGGCTGGTCTGATGCTAATTACTGGCATTCCAGCTTTGGTTCCTGCCCACCGGATACACCCATCTGCATTTGTGTAAACCTGCCTAAATCATTATACTTGATTGGTTCATTAAATGGCCTATACCTGGGTTGAGCAGAATGAGGTAAGCATGGCTAAGGTTCCTGGGATTTTTGAGGACAGAAGAATCAGGACAGACGACGGGAAGAAAGGAAGAAGGGTGACGCTACCCTGGGTTAGTGTGGAGAAGGAACCACGTGGGATGGGAGGAAGGACTCCAATGATGGTGTGAAAAGGCCCAGATGAAGAATACAAGCAAGTACCATGGGATTATGGATGGAAGGTAGTCCAGATGAGGAGGATTCAGGTGGATGGCATCAGATGGGGGCTGGGAGATGGACGGTGAGAATATTGAAAGAGTGTAGGTGAAATACCTGCCCAGCCCAAGGTAAATAAGGCAACTATAAATCTAACAGGTGTCTGTGTCTTATTCTTTGTGATAGCAGGTTAAATAATGGTCCCACAATAATCATAAAGCAAATAGTAAACATTATGGAGCCCAACACACTCCTTTTTTATTTTACAACAACAGCCTGTTTCTCTGGTTCCAGCATCTGGTTTTGTTATCAGGGCAATGCACCTTCATGGATGAGTCCAGAACTATTTCATTCTCTTCAGTCTTCCAGAAGAGTTTGTGTAGAATTGTTGTTATTTATATCGTAAATGTTTGGTAGAATTTGGCAGTGATACCATCAAGGCTGAATTTTCTTGGCATTGAAGTAATTTTTAGATAAAAGGTCAATTCATTTCTTAAGAAAAGAAATGAAGACATATTATCTAACTTATTATTTGGCCTCCCCAAATTCCCTACTCTTTCCTTTTTCTTCCTTCCCTCCTTAGTTCTTCTTGTTTCTCTAAACTGTTTCATTCTTCTTTTATGTCCATATACATGATTTTTTGTATTATATAAAATCTAAGAAGCATAAATGAGAGAAAACACATAATATTTGCCCAAGGCTAGCTTGATTTGCTTAATATGTTTATTTCATGAAAATATGTATTATTGATAATACATTTTTTTACTTTGTCAAAAATTTTATTAATAGTCTTATTAATATTTTTAAATTTAAATATAATTACATAATTTTCTCCTTTCCTTTCCTCACTCCAACTTCTCCCATGTATCTTTCCCCCGATCTTCCTCAAATTCATTTCCTCTTTTTAAAATTGTTGATATACATAGACAAACGTAAATATATATGTATATATTCTGAATATATAAGTACCAACTGGATCTCGGAAAAGAACCTACACCCTACTTTATAAAACCACATAATTCCTAACTACATTTGAAATATAAATCCTTATAACCATGGATAAGTATAGTTCTCAGCCTTCATCAAAGAAACTTATATTTGCAACAGAGACCATTACAAAAAAAGCGACAGCTCATCAAAATGCAGAGTTGTGGAGCCCAGTCCCAAGTGATAAATCGACAGCACATTCCTGCATCGAAGGCTCAGGGATTGTCACGGAAGAGGGAATAGGAAGGTTTTGTTTTGTTTTTAATTTTTAAGACAGGGTTTCTCTGTGCAGCCCTGGCTGTCCTGTACCTCACTCTGTAGACCAGGCTGGCCTCGAACTCAGAGATCTGCCTGCCCGGGATAAAAGGTGTGCGCCGCCACCGCCGCCACCGCCCAGCTTGGCATAGGAAGTTTTCAAGAGTCAAAGGAACAGGGAGTCTGCTATGAGATCTCCTGTCCTAGAAATGTCAGGGAAGCGACACATTCATGAAATCTCACCAGTATGGCTTCCTGAGACAAGGACACCACCATTAAACACGCTAACATAGAAGGGGCAAACCTCACAGGTCCCAGCCCTAGACAGAGAACAGGAGGCGACCAAGGAAGGCTGAGAGTGGGAGACGTAGTTGTGGATAGAGCTGCAGTAAACGTTGGTGTATGCATGTGCCTGTGAGCCGCTGATTTGGAGTTCTTTAGACAAATAACCAGGACTGGTATAGCTGACCCATATAATAATAATAATAACAACAACAACAACAACAACATGTTATCATGCTGGGTCCATAGTGGCTGGAGTAGTTTACGTGCCCTGTACATTGGGGTTCCCTCCTTCCTGCCAAGCCTCAGCAGCGTTAGTTGCTGGTTTGCATTCTGGCTGGGGTGAGGTGAAGTTCATGCAGCTTTCACTGGATAGCTAGTGAGGGTGAACATTTCTTCTTGTTTATTGGTCATTTGCAGTTTCATCTCTTGAGGACCTCATTACTGCATTCACTGAGGTCACCTCGCAGCTTCCGCGACCTCTGGCAGCATGTATCTTTCCGAGATTTATGTGGTTCGTCTAAGTTGCTGCACTCACTGGCATAATGTCCCATGGTTATTATTTGGAATCTGTTTACCCAATGGTGCCATTACCTCTCACTCCTGGCACTGAAAATTTGTTTCATCTCTCTTTGGCTAGGAAAGCGAAATTTTGCAGATCTTTTTAAAAATCAGCTTTTGGTTTCCTTGACTTTACTATTTTTTTTTCCAGTTGCATCTCATTACTCTGGTTTTTGTTTTGTTTTGTTTTGTTTGTTTGTTTTCGAGACAGGGTTTCTCTGTGTAGCCCTGGCTGTCCTGGGACTCACTCTGTAGACCAGGCTGGCCTCAAACTCACAGAGATCCCCCTGCCTCTGCCTCTTGAGTGACGTGTGCCACTATCGCTGTACTGCTCCGCGTTCTTACCCTCATGACTATCTATTCTTCTTATCTTAGAGCTGCTAATCAGTGCCCCCTACCCTTTGTCGGGAGTCACTGTGTAACTCTGGCTTCACTGTAACTCGCAGAGATCCACTTACTTCCTGAGTGCTGGAATTTAAGGTACCATCTGGGTTGTTGTTGTTTTTTTATGTAAAGATTTATCTATTTTTGTCTTATGTGTTGAGTGTTTCCCTGTAGGTGTGTGTGCATACCACATATGTGCAATGCCCACACACGCCAGAAGAGAGCGCCACATCCTCAGCACCTGGAGTGATGGCTGCTTGTCAGCCATCCTGTGGGCTCTGAGCCCAACCCGGGGCTTCCGAAAGAGCAGCAAGTGCTCTTAACCACCGAGCCATCTCTCTAGCCCCGTTTCGTTTCTTAAGGAGGACACTGAAGCCAGTAAACGATCAGAAATCCCCTTTCTTCTCTGGTGTAGACATTTAGTGTTCTGAACGTCCCTGAAGACCTGCCTCCGTGCCTCTGACAGATTATATCATGCCGTGTTTGAATTCACACAAAACGCCATCCGACGTTCCCTTTAATTTCCTTTTTCATTCATGCATTATTCAGAAGTATATTTTTAGTCTTCAAGGGAAAAACAGCGACTCCAAGTTCATCTGCGGGGGCGGGAATGTGAGGTTCCGGTGTGAGCCGAGGAAACGTGGGGCTGTAAATCGGCTCTCTGTAGTAGCAGACAGGAGTAGGTAAGAAGGGCGCGGAGGCGTGAAGCACGCGGGTACCCGAGAGCCCGTGGCTCCCGTGCTTAGCTGGGTGCTTTACCAGGCGTGGGGGCACTTCCAGCACCTGCCCTTCACCCCTCGGCGCTGCCCCAGGGCAGCAAAGCAGGTAGGGTTTGAACTGGAATCTTTTTGTTAAGGTTTTTACACGGTGATTGTACAGAGTATCGGGAGTCACGGTCGCCCTCTGCCTTTCTCACCCCGGCTTCCACGTTCACCTGCCTAACACTCGCCGCCTTTACTCTCACGCCGTTGCCCATCCCTTTGTGAGACGCCGTGTTTTCGTGAACATGACCCCTCCAGCCCCGCACATTCGGAGTGAATCTTAACAGCTTTCTTCGTTTAGGAAAAAGGTATTCTGTGCCACAGTGCTCGTTCTTTCCTTCCTTCCTTCCTTCCTTCCTTCCTTCCTTCCTTCCTTCCTTCCTTCCTTCCTTCCTTCCTTCCTTCCCTCCCTCCCTCCCTCCCTCCCTCCCTCCCTCCCTCCCTCCCTCCCTCCCTCCCTCCTTCCTTTCTTTCTTTCTTTTTCTTTCTCTTCCTTCCTTCCTTCCTTCTTTCTTTCCTTCCTTCCTTCCTTCCTTCCTTCCTTCCTTCCTTCCTTCCTTCCTTCCCTCCCTCCTTCCCTCCTTCCCCCCTTCCTTTTCTTTTTTTCTTTCCGACAGTTTGCAAAGTTTCAACAAGAAAGTAACTTTGGCAGCTGTGATGGATGTAAATTGGACAAAGTTTGCAGGCTTGACATATTTCTTGGTGGGGTTCCTGCAAACGATGTCAGCTCTTCAATGCCCACCCCCAGAATATCTCCCTAAATGTAGCATGAAAGAAGAGTGTCTCTAGAATCCCACTCTGAACAAACTGGGAAGCAGAGTGCAATGCCTGCATTGGTGGTGAAAACAGGTAAGTCGAGGCCGCTAGGAAATCTGGTCCCTGAGTTGTGCAGAAGAGGGTCTCTTCAGGTTAACCCAGGTGAATCATGGCAGGAGGAAGGCTGAGGGTGATCAGCACTGATCCTTAGATGCCTGTTTTAAACTCAGGCAGGAGAGAATTACAAATCTCCACGAGGGTCACACATTTCTATTTTTCTGTATCTAAATTCTGCAGTGTCCTTTCCCTGCATGCTTCCTTCTGCCAAGGGTTACATTTTCATATGCAGACCTTTGCTAGATGTCCCTGAGGGCGTGCTTGGTGTGATGGCATCATGGCCCACAGCAAACTGTTGTTCAGAATATGTCTGCGCCCTCACGTTCTCAAGTAAGGATGGCATCAGGACTAGAAATGACGTAGATGGTGTGGCCAAGGACAAAGAAAAAAAAAAGTCACAGAGACTCTGTGACTTCACAAGATGGAAGATGAAGATTATGGAGAATCACACGCTGTAGAGCAGGGCACTAGTGCTGGAATTCTTGCTTGACAAGCTCAAGAATCTAGGATCCCCAAACAGCTGGACCTGAGAAATAGTCCGGTGTATGTAGCAGACAGACCCTTAGCAGCCATACTTGAGGAGACCACGTCGAGGCAGCTGCTTTGTGAGGCATCTGGGGTTGGGCCCAAACTGTGGTTATGTACGCTATGGTCCACTGGCAACTTTTGCTTAAGCCTTGAGCCCAAGGAAAGGATTCTATAGGTCCAGCTGGCTTGGCCTTGGGGCCTTTCCCACCTCACCTGATGTCACCCCTCATCCCCTTGACCTAAGGGAAGCATCTAGACATGGAGGCAAGAACAGGCAGAGCGGTGTCAGAGTAGGCGCCTGGCCTCAACGAAATCTCCTTATCTCTCTGATCCTTGGTTTCTTCTCCTATGGCTGAGATTGGACCAAGTCCTCTCGGGAGATCTGTTTGTTCTTATGAGCTTTCAATTCAGAGGTAGGATAGGTGCGAAGAGAGCAGACTCGGGACCCAGACCGGCCTGTTCTGTCCGTATGGCCTGTCTGTCCGTATGGCCTGTCTGTCTGCCTCTGGATGAGTTGTTTACGTTCTCTGTGCCTCCTTCCTTCATCTGTGGAGCTGACGAGGAAGCCCCACTCACACGGTTAGCGCATTCGACGAGTTCAGCAGCAAACATTAGTGATTCCTAGTGCACGACTGTGACATACTGGTCACGAGGATCAAGCCAGCAGCAACCCGAGAACTGAAAATCAAAGTTTGGAATGACTTGGTTTTGACCTTGAGAATGCAGCCCAGATGACTTGGGGAAAGAGTTAATAAGATGTGCTCACAGGGAGCCGGAGGAGAAATGATTGATTCTGGAGATGTGAAAACATTTCTATTCTTCCACTTTGGAGCAATGGACCAACGATCCATTTTTAGAGGCCCTGCCACTCCATCTGCCAGCTTTTCAGCTCATTTAATGGCTATATTTATTTTTGTCCACAGAGAAGCCAGGTGTTTCCTACCTTGCACTTTTTAGTTAACTTTGACAAGTTAACTAGCAATTCTGTAAAAGCCTTCTGAAAAGCAGTTCCCACAAAGTCATTTTGATGTTGGCCTAAATCCTGGTTTCTTTTGGGTATGTTCTTCCCAGTGTGTGTTGGGGGGGGGTGAGGGGTGAGGGAGAGGTTACCAGGGTCTGGGAGCCGCAAGTCACAGCCCTCAGCACTGTGCACTGCTGGACTCCTTGAAAAGCAGGCAAACAGTGTCCCCATTGTGCAGGTGTGATCTGTGGTGGGGCGAAAGCCGTCCTCCAAGGGGCCTTTCGGTTTTTGTGAGAGGTCCTTCTGTGTAGCCTGGGATGTCCTGCAGTTTGTGATCTTATTGCCTCTGTCTCCAGAACGCAGAGATTGTGGATGTGCATCACCAAGCCTGGCCCCTGTTGGTGTTTCTAAAGGTCGCTGGTGTTCTAAAGGTATTTGATTTTAATGAACAGGAAATGTGTTAGTTAGGGGTGAGGGCCACCCAGACAAGAAATATAAGCTCACTCTGTGAGGGAAAAAACACACATGTACTTTTCCAAGTGGGACGTCCTCAGAAATGTGAGGCATTGCAGTTAGTTAAACAGATTTCATGGTGAACACCATGTTCAAAGCCAAGTGCAAGAGGGGAGTAAAGTGTGCTTGAGCTCAGATTTGAACATCTAAGATCCAGCCACGTTCTCCATTGATGTGAGTGTTGCTCTGCTCTGCATGAATCAAGTCTCTCCTAGGCAGATTTCACTCTCTCTATTTTTTTTTTTCTGAGACAGGATTTCCCTGTGTAGCCTTGGCTGTCCTAGACTTGCTTTGTAGATCAGGCTGGCCTCGAACTCACAGGGAACCATCTGCCTCTGCCTCCCTGGGTGCTGGGAGTAAAGGTGTGCCCCCCCACAGCAGGCTCACACCTCATTCTTTTGTTCTATACTCTTGTCCTCTCGTAGCCCTTCCTCTTGGGTGTGTGAAGGCAGGCGAACAGCCCCTGTGCTATACCATAGAGCCTTCTTTGGGGCTCTGGCCACACCGGCCTTGGTTTCTGTGCCCAGGTCCCCCTTCCCTTCATGGCATTGACTTGTCTGCACCATTGGGAAAATCTCATATCACTGCTTATGAAAGTCCTTCTTGAGTACCCGCGCTGTTTCCTTTTGGTTTCTCCAGAGCTCAGCTGTCCCTCAGTACCCATCAGGGACCTGCTTTAGGAACCCCATTAAGTGCCAAATTCCAGGGTGATCATATTCCTCGTAAGGAGCGGCTTATTACTGGCAAGTAACACACAGTCTTCCCATACACACCCCAAATACTTAAGGTGCACAACACAACATAAGTGCTGCCTAAGCAGCTGTAAGAGGGGCTGGAGAGAAGGCTGAGTGGTTACCAGCACTTGCTGTTCTGGCAGAGGACCCGGGTGCAATTCCCAGCACCCACAAGGTGGTTCTTACAACCATCTGTAACTCCAGTCCCTGGGAATCTGACATCCTCGTCTGGCTTTCTTGAGCACCAGGCGTGCATGTAGCACACATACAGGCATTCAGGCAAAACGTTCATACACACGAGAGTAAACAAAGCTTTAAAGAACGGTTGTTATGCTATTTTGCTTAGGGAACGATATCAAGAATGTTTATCTTTTTAAAAAATGTTTTTCATGGCTGGTTGCATGTGCAGCTGTGGAGCCCATGACTACTCTTCAGTCTCTGGACTCCTCTTCATGGCTTCCCTCCTTGCTTCTTCTAAGTGCGATCTGTGATCAAGGGGTCTCCAAGCGTCTAGGGTAGGGCAGATGCTTAGAAAACCTCTGTTGGCTGAGCGAGCGGGTTGTCATGGCATCTGCAGCTTTTGGCTACAGTGGATCTAGTCTGGCCGGTATCACAGTCTCAAACGATTTAACAAAACCAGATGGGCCTTAAAATTTCAGCTTCAGCATACATTAAAACAACAATGCTGATTCTTAAAGGTCAAATTTCTCATTTTGGTCAAATCTTAGAATAGCAATGTGTGGAAATGAAAATGCAGCGAGGACTAAGTTTGCAACTCCTGGGAGAAGTCCAAGGCTCTGGATCATATTCAGCATTTATGGTCAGATGTCCCAAACATAAAGATACCATTAAAACAAATGATTTGGGTAGAGGGAAAATTTAGCATTCATTCCCCCTCCCCCCCCCCGAAAGCTGTTGAATTGGGGCAATGGATATCAGGAATCCTGGCTCCAAAGGATTTCCAATAGGCGTCCCACATCCATCAAGAAATTGTGCTACTTCTCAAAAACTAGTTGTTCACAGTGAAATAGTCTACCTTGAAAATAAACGCATAGCATCCTGGGAAGATTTTATTTCTTTAGTGTTTGTGTATTGGTGTTGCCTCTTATGTGGGAAAGATGTTGAGAAGACAATCAAAACTGGCTTTGATGTCAGCTTGTGTTACATGTTAGTGTCGGAGTACCCAGACAGAATCCTGAAGACACTTTGGTATTGTTTCTTCTGACCCTCCTTTTGGGTAAGACTTCTTAGTCTTCTCCTTTAAGGATGTCTTTGTAGGTATCCTACTTACCAAGTTGCCTTTCTGAGATGAGTCTCCTTAAGATCTTAATGTTGAAAAACAATTATCAGGACTGTCTCAGCTAGGGTTTCTGTTACTGTGATGAACAGCATGGCTAAAAGCAATGTGGGGAGGAAAGGGTTTATTTTGCTTGCACTTCCACATCAAAGAAAATCAGGAGGCATGAACTGAAGCAACACTCATGAAGGCCTGCTCTTCCTTTCTCGCCCCTTTTGTTTTCTTGCACCATCCAGGACCACCTGCCCGAGGGCGGCACCACGTGCAGTGGTCCCCCACATCAATCACTGGACAGCACCCCACAGCTTTGCCTACAGGACAAACTTATGACTGTATGTGTAGGCATAAAGTTATTGGGTAATTCAAGTGCTGATTTCTCTACTTCTATCAGGTTGCAAACCTTGTTCTGAGACTCTCCTGTTAATTTGTAACACAGGACTGTTGTGTAAACACTGCTCCCCAAGGGTTCCCTGTTATGCCAATAAAGCAGCTTACAGCCATTTGCTGAGAGGGAGAGAATAGGGCTAGACTTCCTGCCAGCCAGGGAAGGAGGAGTTAGAAAAGGAAGAAAGGGATTCTACACCAGGGAGACCTGCGGAGAGGCGCTGGAAGCATGAAAGCTACTAAGTGCAAGTATCTATGGGATGTAACCAGATTAGCTGGGAGGAAAACAAATTAGCTTAGAATGTTAAGAACAGAGAAATCACTGCTCAGTTATTGTGTTGTGAAACTTATTATTAAACAAATGTAAAAATCTCAGTTATTTGTGTGATAGCCGGGTTAAGAGAAAAACTGAGAAACTAACACAATTTTATGTAAATAACCTTAACAGGCATGTTCTCAATCAATGTCCTCTTCCTAGATATGTCTAGGTTTGTATCAAGTTGACAAAAGCAATCAGCACAAATGATGCACAAGATACTTTTACAGAGGTTTTTTTTTTTTTTTTTTTTTTTTTTTTTTTGCATTGTATGCATTGAATGGACAACATGATTCTACTAAGTAGAAGTAAAAATGAATTGCTAGGATATGGTGCCTTGGAGGAAAATGGCCCCTATATGCTCATGTATTTGAATGCTTAGTTACCAGGAAGTAAAACTGTTTTGAGATTAGGAGTTAGGAAATGTGGCCTTGTTGGAGGAAGTATGTCAGTGGGAGTGGTTCCAGAAAAGCTTTATGAGCAAGTGAGGTTTCAAAAGCCCATGCAAGGCCCAATCTCCACTCTCTTCTCTCTCCCCCTCTCTCTCTCCTCTCTCTCTCTCTCTCTCCCCCCTCTCTTTCTCTTCTCTCTCTTCTGTCTTCTCTCTCTCTCTCTCTCTCTCTCTCTCTTTCTCTTCTCTCTCTTCTGTCTTCTCTCTCTCTCTCTTTCTCTCTTTCTCTCACCTCTCTCCTCTTCTCTCTCTCCTGCCTGCATTTTAGGATATAAATCTCTCAACTACTGTTCCAGTGACATGCTTGTCAGCTTCCCATCATGACGCTCATGAACTAGCCCCCTAAAACTGTAAGCAGGACCCCAATTAAATATTCTCTTCTATAAGTTGCCCTTCTTGTGGTGTCTCCTCACAACAATAGACCAGAAACTAAGACATAGGGTAATTTCAGTTTTCTAAGGCTTTATTGATCTGGGATACAAATACAATATCATCAAAAACAGTCTAAACCCCCATTACCCTCATAATACCGCAGATTTCTACAGTGTGCCTTTCCAACATTTGTGAGAGCCTGTGTTCAGGACGGGACCTCTTAGATGCTCACGAGTAAGTGCTTTTGCTGCACTTACATGTAATCTCAGGTTATTGTGTGATCCAAATGCTGACTTCTGTATCCCCATATCTGGTTGCAACCATTGTTCTGAGAATCTCCTGTCTCAATGCTATGTAAACACTGCTCCCCAATTTTCCCCTGATTTGCCAATAAAGCAGCTTACAGCCAGTTGCTGAGCAGGGGGGAAGAATAGGGCTGGACTTCCTGCCAGCCAGGAGGAGAGGAGTTAGAAGAGGAAGTAGGGGATCCAGCCATGGGCGGAGGTCCAGGAGAGAGGAAGAAGATTCAGCTGGAGCAGAGAAAGCTGAAAAGTGCAAGTATTTTGGGCATTTACTCTGGAAGGAAGCCAGACTAGCTTGGAGGGCTAAGAATAGAGTTAAGACTGCTCAAGATTGTGCCTTGAAGCTTGTTAAACAAATAATATAGTAGAGTCTCAATTATTTGGGTTATAGCCAGGTTAAGAGAGAAACTGAGAACAGTTTTCTAAAAATAGCCACATCAACTACATACTTCCTTCTGCATAGAGGGTCTTTATCTCCCATGTAAATTACGTTGTGAGTCCCTCCCACCAGTTCACCTAAAAGTGTGTAGTTATCAGCAACATTAATCTGGCTCCTATCTGCCAACCCTTCTCACATCATGTCCTGGGTGATTGTTTACCGAATAACTGCGCAGAGAGGAGGCAGGTGTGCAGATAAAGCTAACAAAGACGCCAAACTATCACAGAACCCAATTGTTCATATAGAAGAGTTAAAATAGAGACCTGATTTCTCTCATGTCTCCAGCCTCATACAGAGGCCAGAGGAGAATTCCAGGGACTTCCTCTATCTTACTTCGCCTTGTGCCTTTCAGCTCGGTTGGTAACCAGCAAGCAATTCTGCTGTTTCTGCAGTCCTCAGTGTTGGGGCATCAGGCACGGGGAGGACCATGCACAGCTTTCATATGGGTTCTGGGATCCAAATTTAGGTTCTCCAGTTAATTATTATTTCTTCTTTTCTCCTCCCCCCTCCCCCTGTTCCTCCTGCTCATCCTCTTCCTCTCCCCCACTTCTTCCTCCTACCTGTGTCTGCAGTTTGGCGTGGTTTTTCTGGGGCACATTTGCGGTAGAAGGTTTGAGAGGTTAGGAACGCAGGCATCTTTTGGTGACCACTTGCTCTGGTTTCCAGTTTCTTGTGTTCCAGAACAAGAAATCAAACAGATGTGTGCATGTATCAGTAGGGATAGTTTGTTAGTTAAAAAGATATACTTTGCAAGGAGGAAGCTGGTGGGTGTAAGTTTAGAAGCTCAGATAACTCAAATAGCTCCTTTTTGTTTGTTTTTGAGGTAAGGTTTCACACTGTGGCCCAAGACGGCCCTGAACGCAGTGTTCCTTCTCTTTCAGTTTTCATCCTCATGCTGTAATTACATGACGTGTCACCACTCTCAGAGTAAGTACTTTGCACTAAGAGCAATGGGGTAGTGGGGTATGGTGGCCATGCTTTACTCCCAGAACTTGGTAGGAAGTGAGGAGTTAGTTCAAGGTCATCTTTATCTACATAGTGAATTTGAAGCCAGCTTGAGATTCTGCCTCAAAAAAGCCAAACAAAGAAGAAAGTAACATGATAAAAAATCTCCTTTGTTTGCCGGTTTAGAAGGCCAAGATCCGTGAGTCACATCTGTAGCCGACTGGAAGGCCTGAGAGCTGGTCTACAAGCCCTGGCTCAGACCTGCAGCCGTTACGAAGCTTGACGGCTGGGAGGAGGTGGTCACAGGCTCCACAGAGTACTGTGATTTTGACGTTTTATGACCTGCTCTTGTAAAAACAGTCTATTTCCTTTTGAAACAGCTTCCCGGGAGCCCCGAGATGACCTGTTAGGATGTTCTCAAACACACTGAGCGCACTAACCCAGCATGCACCGGTTTGTTTAAGGATCTTTGTGAGTCATCTAGTCTCCAGAGGAGCACCTAGGTCAGTTTGTAGAAAGACACTGGAGAGATCTCTTGGAATTCTCCTGATAAACTCTCTCGAGTCACATTTGGATTTTATGTGAATCTGAAGCTACAGGGCAACATATAATGCATCTGTAAAATGTTGTTTCCAAGAAGGTATTAGGATGGGCTGATAAGGACCTTGAAATAACTAATTAAAAAAAAAAAAGAAAAAAAGAGCCAGAGAGATGACTCAGCAACTAACAGTGCTTCCTGCTCTTCCAGAGGACCAGAGTTTGGTTCCCAGCACCCATATTAGCATCATAGCTGCCTTTAACACATCTGTTTGTTCTCTGGTAAAATTTTCTACTCTTTCTTCTACTAAAAGCAATCTTTATTTTTATATATGTATATGGCTCCTGTGTCTGGGTACCCCAGGAAGCCAGAAGAGGCTGTCAGATATAAAAATGAATATTGTTTTTAATAGAAGAAAGAGCAGAAAATTTTACTAGAGAACTGGGAATCCTTTCAAACCCAGTCATATGAGAATTTTAAAAATGAAACAGAAAAAGTGCGGTAGCCCCAAATTTTAGACCTTGGCAGATGGGTTTAGCAGCAGAAGATACTGTAAACAGTGCAGCCACTGCTGTTTCACTCGGCTTTCCGTCACTGTAACAGACCACCTGAGGTAATCAACATGTAAGAGGAAAGGCTAGTTTTGTTTTAGAGGTTCTAGCTCAGGGCTCACTGGCCACGTCACTGGACATCGCTTCATAAGCCAGGAAACCAAAGAGAAAGGATGGGGCTAGTTCCCACCCACTGCCATTTGAGGGCACACTTCCCCCAAACCTAAGGACCTTCCCTGTAGATCCTGACTCCCAGAGGTTCTACCACCTCCTGACAGCATCACCCTGGGCGTCATGATCTTCACACAGTGGGTCTTTGGGGACGTTCAGAGTCAAACAATACCAAGAGGTCCATCAACACTAACCGTAGCACAAACACTGTAAAGTGTGTGTCTCGGAATACCACAGAGTAAAAGAGGAGCGAATGAAAATACAAGCTACTGATCTGTACAGCCAGAATGACTCTCAGAGAGATCGCAGGAGAGGAGTGAAACACAAAACAGACGTGTTCTGTTTATCTACCTACATGAAATTCAAGAATAAATATTGATTTATTTATAGGTGAAGAACCTCAGATGCCACTGACCTCTGGGCAGAACAGGTGTGAACTGAGTGTGAGCCAACTTTCTAGAGTAATACAGATGTTTTGTCACTCGATTTGTATAGTGGTTACAAGGGACTACCAGGCACACTCACGCACACACCCGAACATACACATATTACACACGCGTGTAACGTACACACATACAACACACATCCACACTTTCGTTCATTAAAACACATTTTACGTGTCGACAGTTTCACTGAGTGTGTGAAGCAGACGCTTCAAGTCTGCCTGTTCTGCTATGAGTAAGAAACAGCTTTAATAAAAACACGACATAGAACACTGCCTAGCCATCCAGGCCCCAAGCCATCTTTCTTGGGTTAGAAGGAAGGCCCCTGGGGTTGTCAGTGTCTTCTAAGATGCTAGAACATTTGTCAAGGAGGGAGGAGCCTGGACTGAAGGTGCTCAGGATGCTGCAGAGAGCATTCCACAGGCTGCTGCTGTCCTTAGCGGTAAGAAAGATCCAGTCTCCTTTGAAGAGCCCTTACCCCAAGTCTGGAGGAAGTCACGGGGGGGGCGCTCTGTATTCCCTCGTCTACCTTCCGTGACTGTCCCTCTAGGCCCCTCACTGTCCCCTCAGCCTCTTCTCCAAGTACAAACTAACCTACTGCCATATGTGCACATGTAGGACGTGAAGCCTTCTCTTCAGCAGCTTTTGGCCTCACCCTCAGGGGTCATGGAGACCCTCTGAGAGGGGTGAGGGAAGCAGGAAGGAATGGGGAAAAGAGTGGACCCAGAGTTGTCCACTCAAGGGCTCAAGGGCAAAATGTGGATGACCTAAAAGGAGAATGGCGATACAGCAACCCCCCACATTGTGTTAGACCTTGGCAGATGGGTTTAGCAGCAGAGGATACTGTAAACGGTGCAGCCACTGCTGTTTCACTCGGCTTTCCGTCACTGTAACAGACCACCTGAGGCAATCAACATGTAAGAGGAAAGGCTAGTTTTGTTTTAGGGGTTCTAGCTCATGGCTGACTGGCCATGTCACCGGACATCGCTTCATAAGCCAGGAAACCAAAGAGAAAGGATAGGGCTAGGTGTGTTAGTACCCTGATCCTTTCAGCCCAACGGTGTAGCTCTGTCAGCATTTAAAGCATTCTCAGTTGAATAGGGACATTTAACCAGCCTGGCCCTTTCAGATGGCCGACACTGTAGAAGATAGAGGGCATTTATGAACACTCTGAATTCTTCATTATGTAAAGCATTGAAGTAGTCAGCATCCAAAATGGCCGTGTCCTTAATGAGTACATATGTGACAAGGTAGACCTGAGCCCCTTTGTTTCCAGTGGTCAGGGCCTAGGTCCCATGTTTCCAAGTGAGAATTACTTGGAAATTAGAGTAAGTAGAGAAAGTACTTACTCTAATAAGTAGAGTTCTCACAGAAAGTAGAGGCTCACACAGTTTTACCAAAGAAGCAAGGTAGCTTTATTTAGAGCATACCAATAGTATACATTAAAGGAGGATGGACTGTCATCAATCGTAATTGACAGTGGGACACATGACTGAGGCTACAGTGACAGTTATTTTAGTCACCACGTAGGTGCTGGGAACTGAGCTGGGGTCCTCTGGAAGACCAACCAGCAGTCTGAACAGCGAGCTGAACCATCTCTCCAGCCCAATTGTTCTCTGTTTTGTTTGATTGGTTATATAATAATTTCTCTGCTGCACATATCTCTTCCCATAATGCATCTGGTTTTAATCACATGCATGCCTAATTATGCATATGCATAAGATGTTAAATAAGAGTTTTTTTTTTTAAGGTTTTTTAGAAGACACAGTTTTGTCTTATTCAGCATGTACTCAAAACTAGTCCAGTCGGATCAGCCCGCTATTCGTCATACGCACAGATATGTTGGGGATACACTTGCATGGAAACTGTATGTATGGAAGGGGGTCAGAGATGGAAACACAAGGAGCCCAGTGCAGGTGGGTGGGTCTAGGGAGCTCAGACGTTAAGAGCTGCGATTGTTTGAAGAGGGGTGTATGCATATGTGTGTGTATGTGCTTAGTATGTACAGATAATGGAACTTGGCTGCCATGGGCGTTATTACAAGAGGGGTTTGTGTGTGTATAACCCAAAACCAAATGGGGGTCTCAAGGCACTAAACCATCTCCCATGCTTGTCTGCCTCACTTCCTGTTGGATGGCATCCATGGATGTCCAGACTTTTCTCACTTCCTGACAGTTTTGCAGTACCATGCAAGAAAGGAGACAGAAGTGGTCTGAGACCTCCCTCCTTGCCCCACCTCACAGCCCAGAGGGTCAACGTGATCTGGGTCTAAGTTCCTCATTCAGAAAACTTCAGGTTTAAATAATGTTTCAGATCTGTGAAAGCAGCTTTTTTATTGTGAGGTCTGGTGACTGACGGAAAGAGAGGAAGCCATTCTGAGACTCTGCCTTCCTGTTTGCTAGTGAGGAGGCGTGTGGAATAGAAGATGCAAAGGCCAGGCCTGCCCTTTCCTTGGGTAAACATTGAACACTCAGCTTAATTAGGATGAGCAGGATTTATCCACTCATTGATCCATCTACCCATTCATTCATTCATTCATTCATTCATTCATATCTGTCTGTCTGTCTGTCTGATCTATCCATGTGTCCATTTATTCATTGATCTATCTTTCCATTCATCCATTTTCCCACTCACTTATCTATCCAATCAGTCTTTATTGACTCCATGCCCCAAGCCAGATACTGGTCCTAAGTATGAGATATTCTGCTGATTATGGTGTGTTCTCTTGAAGCCTACCTTTTGCTTAGGGAGACGACAGCAAACAGGACAAAAACGAGTAAACACTTTCTTATTGTGATATGTGCTGGGGGGGGAGTGGAACAGGGTGATAGTCCACAGACTAGGGGATGATTCCTGAGGGTTCCAGGTCAAGCACTTTTGACCACCGTTCTTCTCTCTTAAATTCTGCAGTGAATACCCGTGTTGGTCTTTCTTATGAGACTTCTGTTTGGTTGGATAAATTACAGTGACAGGACAGGATGTTATGCTTCTTTGAATATAAATGTGTTCGAATTCTGAATCTGCCTGGAGAGGCACACAGAAAGGAGCCCATCGAGATGAGAGGTATGTGGAATTCCAGAAAAGGAGGTCAGAGATGGAATTTATTTTACAGCCCTTTAAAATTCCAGGAATCGTACATAAACGAGTATTTATATAGCACATGTTTTGGTAAGAAGGGGAAAAATTCCAGGTTCCTTTCAGGCTTAGCAGGGAGGGCCCAGCCACCATGACTCAATTGCATACAATCGCTTCAGGCAGGTGGCTCACTGATCAGACACAGCATGGTCAGGTTTGGACGGAGGACCGTAGTGAGTTCCCAGAGCGTGAGCCATCTCTCCTGGATGTCTGTCTCCTCTCCTCCGTTCACTCTTTAATCACGGCAGTGAGCCACCCTTACCTAGGCTGTGCAACTGCCCTGGCTAGCTTGACTTCCTCAGCACTGGCGGAGCCAATGGATTCCTCTAAGATCGAAAACCAAAGGCTTCCTTTCCATCTCCCACTCCACTTCAGCCTCTGTCTCCGCAGTATTTGATATTGTAGTTTGTTATTCTAGAAGTCAGTTTCTCTTGAGTATTAATGATAGCAATATGCCTTTAAATCTGGGAGAAAGAAGGTTAGCAGATAGAACTAAGGGGAAACTTCCAGAAGCAAGCTGATCCAAGCGGACTTAAGAGGAATGAGGGTGTCGGGGAGGGTTCCACGCCCCCTTCATTTTCTAAAAGATGCAGAAAACTCAAACATCGTATTTTTTTCCCCCTAGAGGAATGTTTCTGGGAAAACCTCCTGCCTTTCAGTGCTTAAAATCCAAGTTCTACTAACTTCCATGTAAACAGTTTCAGTACAAAAACACAGGTCTTGCCTAAAGGGAATAAGAGATAGTTTATTCTAGACCCAAATATGAGTAGTCACGGGCCAGGAACATGGATTCAGATTTCCCAAAATACTGTCTTATACCATTGAAGGGGTTGTATTAGAACAAAGTTAGAAATCAAAGTATTTATCAAATACATTTGTGGGCATCAAATACATGCCCGGGCGCGGGGCACAGGGTCAGGTGAGGGGGGAGGTTATAGCAGTGTGGGGAAAACTGCAATAGATTTTAGATAATATCTGTTGTCATCTTTAGCTTTTTAAAATTTAATTTTGTATTAATTTTTCACACATTGTTTTGATTATATTCTTTCCCCTCCCCCAACTCCTCCCAGGTCCAACCAACTTCATGTTTTCTCTCTCTTTCTCTGCCTTTCTCACTCTTTCATATTCTCTCATACTCTCCCTAAAAAGTGAAAATCCAGACAATCAGATTTTTTTATTGCTCTTGGTATTCTTGGCTGGTAGTCAACTAAGATACATTGAAAGGCTTTGATAGTCACAAGGCGTTAGGTCAAACACCACTGTGGACAATGGATGGCTTTTAGTGGTTCAAATGACAAGTGTTTTCCTTAGGCTAAGGTATTTGAACACTGGCTCCCCAGTTAGAGGCGTTGTTTTGGGGGTGTGCTAGAACATGGAGGAGGAAGCACGTCACTGGAGGCAGGTTTTGAGAGTTGAAAGCCTCGCCTCCCTTCCGGATTGCTTTCTCTATTTCTTTTTACAGTTGAAGCTGTGACGGCCCAGCTTTGACCAGAATACCCACTGCCATGCTGGACTCTCCTTCTGCAACTGTAGATGCAGATAAACTCATTACATGTTCTGCTGCTTTGTGGGATGGTGATTTGAAAATGTTTCTGCCCCGACTATTAATTAGTTTCCTTTCCTTGAAATTTCATTCATGGGAGCAAATGTTTTGGATTTTGATAAACTCTGATTTATCCTAACAAAACAAAACAACAAAAACATATATGGCTCTTTTCTTTGCTTGTGTCTAATCTCAGGAGGGTTTGACCAATTTCTTCTGTGTTTTCCTCAAACTCAACATTTTATAGTTTTTACCTTTTACATTTAAATCTATGTTCCTTGTGCTGTCTAGTTTTCTGTCAACTGGGTGCAAATTAAAACAAACAAACAAACAAAAACCCAAAAGGTCATTTGGGAAGAAGGAGTCTTGGTTGAGAAAATGATCCCACCAGATTGGGCTGTGGGATTGGGCTGAAGGCATTTTCTTGATTGGTGATTGATGTGGGAGGGCCCAGCTTACTGGGGGTGGTTGCAGCCCTAGGTTGGTGGTCCCAGAATTGTATAATAAAGCAAACTAGAGCAAGCCAGGAGGAAGAGGCCAGTAAGCAGCACTGCTCTGTGGCCTCAGTTCCTGCCTTCAGGTCCTGCCCTGACTTACTTGGATGATGACCTATTAGCTCTAAGGTGGAATAAGCTCCCCCCACCTTTTTTTTTTTTTCTTTTCAAGTTGCTTTTGGTCCTGGTGTTCATCATAGCAACACAAGGCTAACTAAGACAAATCCCCTTTGAATTAATTTTGTAGGATGTATTGTTCAGATTGAGATTCTTCTATTCTTTTCCCCCTCCAATACAGAGCTCAAATATTTTGGCAGGGTTTTGATAGAGACCATCCTTTCTCCATTGAGCTTTTTTTTTTTTTTTTTTTTTTGCCCCTTTCTCAATGTGAACTATCTAGCTTGTGGAGGCTATTTTTAGACTCGCTTCTGTTTTATCCTTGTGTCTCCTTTTCACTAATTAGCATTGTCTAAGTGAAAATAATGCTTCACTTTGGTTTTTAAACAGATATTATTCTGTAAGAGGCAGCTGGCCTGGCATATCTGCCATTGCAAGATGCAGATCTGAGCTGGGTCTACACAGGGGTGAGAACCAAAGGTCTGAGAATCAATTCCAAGAGTCGAAAGCCCCCAAGACCTGAGAGTCAGGGAAACAGCTAGGGTGTGGCTAGGTGGATGCTGTTCTTGCTTTGGGTCAGCGACACTTTGACATTCTGTACTGTTTTACTTCCAAGTGTGTAACAGCAAACTTCATTCTCTAAATAATGGAAACCAACGAATATGAGCCCATTCTGTGCTGGGATGGTCAGTCTGGGTGCTGATCTAAGGTCTCTCCTCTGTGAAAACCCGCTGATCTCCAGTTTTGAGCTGTGCACCTTTCCACATGCGTCTCTGTGCTTAAATGAAAACATTACCAAAAACTGTGGATAGCTCTGTGGCTGGGACTGTGAGCAGAGAGGTTAGGTGAAGAACAGCCCATATCAGCCTTCAACTCCAGGCTTTGTCATTCCCCTTCGTGTTTTGATGTGTGCCTCTAAAAACATTGAAAGGAATTTTTAGCCTGTCGGCTCTTCCCGAAGAAGGGGATGGCTGTGTGCGCGCGCAGGGAAGGTGATAAGGAGTGTTCTCAAGACGAGCAGCTAGTCGTGCAGCAGTCTGCTGTAGTGTGCGGCTAAGAGCGGAAAACCCACTGACGGTTGCGGTTTCACTTGTAATGTTATTTGCTATATGCGATCTTTAATAGTGAACATAGCAGCTCATTCCAAAAATTCCAGCACTTGGGGCAAAGGCAAGAAGATGGTGAGTTCCAGGCCAGCCTGGGCTGCATAGTGAGATACTCTTTCAACAAAACAAAGCACACCTGAAAACTAAGACCACGACAAAACAAAAGGACTTTGATAATTAAAAGAAATTAGCAGAAAGGTAATAGGGATATGATTATAACAATAAAATTAAGGTGTTCTCATGAAGATGTGAGAGGGCAGGCTTGCTCTTTGGGATACCTGTGAGATCACTGGCTCTTGCTCACTCAGTGCTATTTAAGGTGAAATCACTATAGAATTAATACAATTAGGAAAGCTTTAATTTTTTTATTTTTTTCTCACTGCGTTCTCTTTTCCTTTAGGACTTTTTGTTAAACTACTGGGATTCGTTCCCTGCCAGAATCTGCTTTCACAAGATAGCAAAGCTGGGAGTGGAAATCGGTGGGATACTGAAGGCACTGGTTCATTGGCCTAGAGCGCTTCCTTCTCATCCTTATCTGCAGGGCTCCTGTGTGCCTCACTCAGGAGGGGCTCCCCACTTATGGGATGCTAAAAGAATGATAGATAAGGTGGCCTGGAGGCTGAGCCCTGACCATTTAAGCACTGGTTTCATCACCTGCACAAAGCATATCATTTATCCTCCAAACAATGTCAGAAATAAGTACTAGCTTTGCCTGCATCTTTTATCAGCATTCCCTCAGTTGTGGAGATGCAGTTCTTTGCAGTCCTGACCACTAACCCATAAACCTCAGGAACTGGGGGGAGAATAGTGGCTTCAGGCTCAACCTGATTCTTTTTAATTATTTTTATTTTATTTTATGCATATGATTATTTTCCCAGCATGTATGTTCGTGCACCATGCGCAAGCCTGGTGCCCACGGAAGCCAGAAGAGGGTGTTGGGTCCCTTAGACCTGGAGTTTTAGACAGTTATGAGCCACCATGTGGGTGCTGGGAATTGAACTCCGACATCTGGAAGAGCAGCCAGTGCTCTTAGCCTCTGAGCCATTGCTGTCGCCCTCATTATGACTCTTAACTTACCTTGGATTCCAGCACGTCCAGGTGCTCCCAGGTCTGTGCCCTAAGTGTTTACGGGGGTGCAACTGCTGCTGGCTGAGGGAGTGATCACATGTGCTTCCTTACAGGCCACAAGTAAGGCTGTCACCGCCTTTCAATTTGTAAATGTTAGCAGAATAGTTGATAAGCATAAACGTGTCAGTCATACAAATGGTTTAAAGGCATGAGTAAACTTGGCTTGTGAACCATTGCTAAGCTTGAGAAATGCCGACCTTACCAGCGCCTCTGAAGCTACCGGGCCTCTCCTAGGCAGGCCTCCATCCTGATTGCTCTGTACCCCACCCCCGCTTTTCCTTATTGTTTCGTCACACACGTTTCTGCTTAAGTAATACATTCATTCAATTTGCTTACTTCTGAATTTATTATTATTTTGTTTTGTTTTGAGACAGGGTTTCTTAGTGTAGCCCTGGCTGTCCTGGAACTGGCTCTGTAAACCAGGCTGGCCTCGAACTCACAATGATCACACTGCCTCTGCCTCCTGAGTGTTGGGATTAAAGGCGTGAGCCACCACCGCTCTGTGTGTTTCTGAATTTTAAATACTCTAAATTTGTTCTTCCTACTTAAATTTGATTTAAGTAGACATTTTAATTTTGGGCTATTTATATGAGTTTATGGTCATTAATTTATCCTATACCTAAACTGGATATGAGCTTCTGGACTTTTGTTGTTGTTTGGTTGTTTGGTTTTGAGACAGAGTCTCACTATGTAGCTCTGGCTGTCCTGGAATTCAGTCTGTAGTCCAGGCTGGCCTTGGACGACTCCTGCCTCTGCCTCCCAAGTGCTGGGATCACCACCACCTGGCTTGATCTTCTGTCTCACTAAATTATTATTTCCATCATTGTAGCCTGTTCACACCCTGCTTCCCAGGTGATTATGTAAATTTGGGTTGAGTTGATTTCAACTCCACCAAAAGTTAATGTTTCATAAACTACCATGCTTCGCTATGCAGAACAAAAGTGTGCCCAAACACTATTGCCTGAGGATGACTAGTGGGGCAGAGAAGAGCGATACCCTGCTTCCAGCTCAGCATCCTTCAGCGTCTGTCTCATCTGATGCTTCATGGCCATTTGTGACCTCCCTGTCTTCCACACTCTCACGTCTAGGTAGTTGTCAGACCGTGCCAATTACAGACCCCCTGTCATCAATCAGTCTACCCTGCATGCCACCTGCCTCTTCTTATCAGCCGTCTGGATGGCTGGAACAGTCTCCTGATTCACTTTTCACCTGCCGCCACTCTGATTGGCTCTTACACATACTCTACATTAATGTTTCAGAAGCTTATCTCTGCCCTCCCCTCCTCCCTTTTTTCCTCTTTTCACCCATGCCCCTCTCTTAGTAACTTCATACAGATTGGAAGAAGCCAGAGAGCGGATTGAGCCAGGGGTAGACCCAGATGTTTGTGAGAAGTGGATATCTTAGAGCTGAGTCGCCTTGCTCTGTGGTCAGGCTGTGGGGTCCAGCCATTTAGTACCAGGCTCAGCGAACCCAGCAAGGCAAGGCTGTGTTTGAGCCAGAGCTGGGTGGGGTGGAAGTGCTGAGAGAGCAGGGGGCTGGCTTGAGCATACAGTGCCCTGTGCAGGCTCCTGTGTTTGAAGGCTTGATCCCAGCTGGCTGCACTATTTTGGGAGAGCATAAAGACTTCAGAAGACGGGGGCCAGCTGACAGAAGTAGGCCACTGGGGATGGCCGTTTGAAAGCAATAGATGGTCACAGTCACTCCATCCCACCCCACCCTCGTTTGCAATGACATGACTTGACCCTCCCCGACCACACATTCCTGCCGCCATGATGTTCTGAACTTCCTGAAACCAAGTGACACCATAAACCTCTCCATTTTAGTGGTTATGTCAAATGTTTGGTCATAAGTGATGGAATAAGTTTCTAAAACACAGAGGAAGACAGAAACCAAGAGTCCATGTGTGAAAGAGAAAAAAAGATGGAAAGCACCATGGAAATAACCCAATCCAGGAATCCTAGTGCTCTTTAAATCCTTGTGATTTTTAAAAAACAGTTATTTCTCTTTCTTCCTAGTAAATCCCCCCCCCCCCCACCTTTTGAGACAGGGTTTCTCTGGGTAGCTTTGGCTATCCTAGACATGCTTTGTAGACCAGGCTGGCCTCGAACTCACAGAGATCTGAACTCACAGAAATCTGCCTGCCTCTGCCTCTCTGAATGCTGGGATTACAGGCATGTGCCACTACTCCCTGCTAAATTCCCTTTTGTTCATGTCTGAGCCAAATTTCTGCTATTAATTTCTAATACCCTGTTGGGCCTACCTTTGATGGTGCCACTGCCAGAAAGCCTTTAGTCTTAGTTGGGGTTTCCTTGAAGGCAGAGCTTGGGACAAGGACAAGGAGAGGTAGCTAGTGTGTGTGTGTGTGTGTGTGTGTGTGTGTGTGTGTGTGTGTGTGTGATGGTGGCCTGAAGCAAAGGGGAGCCAGAGAGCGGGAGAAGTAGCAAGAGAAGCCAGTCAGGAGCGCTGTGAAACTGTGCTGGAGTTTGTCGCAGACTCCATGAGAAACTGTAGAGAACACGCCTCTGAGGTTTAAGGTTGGGGCCCTGCACACAAATTCTTGCCCCTTGCTCTCTGCCAGGGGCGTGAACACTTATGGCTTGGGATTATACCCGATAAAGCTGAAAGAACTCTCTTGTTTGGAAAGAGTCCTAGGCAGAAAAGCGGGTGCTGGAGAGGGGAGATGGAAATGTGGTTGGCGTGCAGGAGGCCTCTGCGTAACTGCGGTGGAAAGCTCCCCTTTATCTGGAGAGGTGGCTGCACTTTCAGAGGTCCCTGGCTTGATTCTTAGCACCCACATGGTGGCTCACAACTGTCTGTAACTCCAGCTCAGGGGACCCAATGCCCCCTTCTGGCCTTTGTGGACAGTGAGCATACGCATGGTACATAGATGTATGTGCAGGCAAAGCACCCAAACACAAAAAATAATTAAAAAATAAAAGAACTTTTAGAAAGTCCTCCTTTATGTCTACAGATTTCTGGCTAGTCCAGAAGAGACTCTCCATCATGGATTCCCAAGGGACATTCCTTAACTCACCTCTGCATCCCATGGCTCCCTGGGTACCACTGTTGGCACACTAGGAGAAGGATGCCTGACCTGATCCTGCAGCCAGAAGTCTCACCAACTTCTAGCACAGGTTATTGCTCTTGGTTCTTGAATAATCCAGCCAGCCAGCTTCATTCAGCAGGCTTTTCAACTGACAAGCTACATGACTTTAGCTAAGCTAATACCCTCCTTGATCACACATACACACACACACACACACACACACACGTAAGTTATATGTAATAGTGGAACCAATATTTATTTTGGAGACTTGCTGGGAGCATCGTATGAGGTGATGAAGATGCTAGTCAGGCAGAAAACAAATCATAAATGTTCCCTGCGTGCTCTTTCCTTACCTCCTCTAGGGGGAAAAAAGCATGCATAAAGGAAGGTTCCTACGTTTGGAAGGTAAACATTATCCCTTTCTTTTGGAAAAGCATCTTATTTTCAGACCCTGTGAAAATCCAAAGCCTATGAGATTGGGACACTGCTTAACAATCCCAGCCCCTTGTTGATGGAGAAGTCCCTCCAGGGACACTGACTCTGCTACAAAGGCTGAAGGGACACAGGCTTTAGAGAGAGTCCAGACACTGCAGAAGTAGAGGCTGGTGAGGTGAATGTTCTTGGCATGCATGCGTGCTATCTACCATTGCTGAAGCTGAGAGCGTGGCTAGGTAGGAGTGGCTTGCCTTGGGAAAGGATGCTTCACTGCTCTGCTCCTGTTCAGATGGTGCTGTCCCATAATCCCTGGCTGCATGTGGCTCAGGCTTAGGCCATTAGTCGTAAGATGCCCGGCCATTTCACCAACCCCTGCTGAGGAAGGAGGCTCGTTCTACTTCTAAGCAGAGAGAAAGAACACAGCACTGGAGTCACTGGTGTCCCCCTATTCCAACAGTGGGAAGAGGGTGATGATGGAATATGTCTCCGGGTGATAGTGAGGTAGAGGGGCATTTGATATCCTGAATCTAAATGCTTAAAATATAACTTTCTATTGACTTGGGGGAATACAAGTTGGGTTCTTGCTGCCTGTAACCCTCCCCCTCTCTGAGTTAACTGACTTCCTACGCATTTACATAGTCACCCCCAGAATGTGCAGTGACAATGACTGTAAGAAGCCATGGACAATCAAGCTAGCCCAGGGTCTGCTTACACTGGCTCACGGTGGTGAGCTTTCAAAAACCTTTTGATTCACTCCTGCTAGAGATCCCAGAGAAGACCATCCTGACTGTAGCCTAGGGTGTGGCGCCGAGGTCCTCCCCAACCCCACAAGCCATCTGGCTCACCATGCTGTGAGGAGAAAGAGGGGAGAATGCTGGTACTCTGCTCGCTCTCCTTGTCTGGGACCCCAACCCACAGGGACAGTGCCGCTTATTCAGGATGGGTCTTCCCACCTCAGCGGAAATCTCTAGAGACGCCCTCATAGGACACTGCCAGAGGTTTGTTTCTGAGGTGATGAGGTAACCTAGGAAACTATTATGCAGAAACAAGTTATGTGGCTAGAGTTAGCAGAAAGCAGCAAGGGGTTGTGGGGCACCAGGGGTCACCCCAGTGACAAGGGAAGGAGTTACTATAGGCTAGCCCAAAGGTACATCGCTCCCACCTGCCTGGCAGCCACAGCAACCTGATGGAAATCCCAGGAAGTGCTCTGGCCCCATTTTCTCCTGCCAGCCAATCTCCAGCGACTGAGCCCCACCGCTAGCCACTAGTCAGGGAGCCCACTGCCGCCATCCACATGCTCCTGGCCTCCTAGGCGCATGGAGATGCAGCTAATGCAGGATCTGGTAGAGCAAAGAGAGACTGTGGGAGCTCAGCCACCATGACTTTGTATGGTCCCTCTGCTGCTGTGTCCTGGAGCAGGAACCTGAGGGGCAAGCAGTGTTGTCTCTGAGGGTTCTTATCTCAGAGAAGGGCACAAGTGCTAACAGGGGTTGGAAGTTGTGATCGATTTATCTGGTTCTTTATGACTTCCCACTTCATCTACTTTTAAACATTTTTTTAAAAAAATACATATTTGGGGTAGGAAGCAAAGACAAGAAAATGTTGTGGATGTTTTGGCTTCTGATATGTAAACAAGTTTTTGTTACAATCCCAAGTGGGGGATTCTAGTTTCTCCACTCCTGCTAATTGTCTTGTGTGGGGCATGTTCTTTGCCAGATGGAATTGGTTGAATTCTGAGAACTTTGACGGTTATAAATAGATAGCCTAGAGAAAGAAGGCATGGTGGCTTGGAGGAGTCTGAGGAGGACTGCTTGCTTGCTGGCTGGCTGGCTGGCTTGCTGGCTACCTGGACTTCTGGATTTCCTGAGGACGGACACTGGCATTACCCCCCTCCTCAAAGAACCCTGAGACCCGACACAGCAGGAAGAAGTGAAGAGGGCTGCGTCCCCTTTTCCTTTCAACTCCCCCCCACCTCGTCTGGGTCTGGGGGTTGGAAGGGAGGTATAAGCTTTAAGGAACCCCCACATAAAGTAGCATTTGAAAACCAGGGCCTACAGGTGGCGCCCAACGTGGAGCTTGGAATAACGGAAAATCTGGGCTCTGATGTCGTAGAGTAGACAGCAGGGTACAGAGAAATGTATATACCGCGTCAGGACACGAGAAAAAGATTTATTATAGCTGCTACCGATGGTTTCTCCCTCGCTTTGCTCTCAGAAGGGGGCTCTAAGGAAGAAGTTGGAGATCTCCTGAAACGAAGATTGGACTCTCCCCAAGGAAACCCACGACCCTAACCAGCAGGAAGTAGCTAAGAAAAACTACTCCCCCTCTCCCCACTAACCCTATCTTTTTCTTTTACTTGGGTGTTGGAAAAGTTGGGTGGAGGAAGGAGAAAGAGACATAAGAAACGTAAATAAAATAGACTTAAAAAGCAACGCCTACCACAGAGGGCCTCTGAAAGACTCTACCTAGCAGTGTATCAAAGCAGATATTAAGACCATAACCAAACCTTTGGCAGAGAGCATGGAATCATATGAAAGAAGGGGGAGTTAGTAAGACCTGAAGAGGACAGGAGCTCCACAAGGACCAAATATATCAGGTCACAGGGGTCTTTTATGAGACTGTTTCTCCAACCAAGGACCATGTACGGATATAGCCCACGGTAGCTCAGTATCCAAGTGGGTTCTCTAGTAAGGGGAACAGGGACTATTTCTGACATGAACTCAATGGCAAGCTCTTCGACCCTCCCCCTGCCCCCTCCGCCCCTGAGGGAGGAGCAACCCTGCTAGGCCACAGAGGAGGACATTGCAGCCAGTCCTGAAGATACCTGATAAACTAGGGTCAGATGGAAGGGGAGGAGGTCCTCCCCTATCAGGGGACTTGGAAAGGGGCAGGGAGGAGATGAAGGAGGGAGGGTGGGATTGGGAGGGAATGAGGGAGGGGGCTACAGCTGGGATACAAAGTAAGTAACCTGTGATTAATATAAAAAATAAAACATAAAAAAAGCAGCACCTACAAGAACATCTTCACCTCTGTCTTTCACAGCTGCTGAGAGCTGTTTCAGTCTCTTCGGTGTCTTGAGGTACCCAGTCAGTGGTCTGGGACAGCCACTGCTACCTAGGTCCTTTATAGCATCCAGTCTCTGGGGCTAAGAGCCTCTAGGACACTCTTCTTCGCTCAGAAGCAGCAGCAGCAGCAGCAGCAGCAGCAGCAGCAGCAGCAGCAGCAGCAGCAGCAGCAGCAGCAGCAGCAGCAGCAGCAGCAGAAGCAGCAGCAGCAGCAGCAGCAGCAGCAGCAGGCAGACTATGGATACCCTTAGTTTTTCCATCTGTGATGTGTACTGTCAGTCCTCCCAAGGCAATATAGAAGGAGAGGAGGACCATATGCGATACTTCTTAAAATTGTACGAGATGTTGTACAATGCATGGAATGTTGTATAATTCATGGAACCTTGCTGCTATGAAGTCTTGTAAAACATATTTGGAGCAACACTGACACCTGGTGGTCATTACTCATATTGCATGACGTCTGTTTCCACCACACCTTTCGTTTCTACCCTGCTAACATTTTGTTTATTCCTTTCCTCCCATGTTTCAATACAAAGGTTGTAGGTTTTATTTTAATTAATTACACTTTACTTTGTATCCCCCGTGTAGTTCCCCCCTCTTCCCGTCCCAATCCCTCCCTTCCTCCCCCTTCTCCACGCATGCCCCTCCCCAAGTCCACGGGTAGGGGAGGTCTTCTTTTCCTTTCTTCTGATCCTAGTCTGTTAGAGAGGTTTTTATTTACTGTTAGTGACATGCCCACCCTGACAGGGTGGCAGAATGCCATCTGCGAGCAACAGGTTGCATCCTGAGGGAGACCAAAGGTGATGAACAGGAAATTTGACTACGGGTTGCTTTGACCTTGGGTCCCAGTATAGTGGCCTTCCCCTACTCTAGAGTTCTTGCTTTGCCGGAATGCAAGCTTCAGTGACCGGGTGGATGCTTCTAGTGACAGCCCCTTCCTTCTCCAGGCCAGGTCCTTGTGCCCCCTTACAGCACAATGATTTTACTAAAATCATTGACTCCTTACTCAAGCCTGCAAGATGACTAAAAGCAGGACGAATGTCTGGTGTCTATGCCTCCACTTTACATCTGTCTCCCAAGTCCAAAAACTCCATGACAGACTTCTGATTAACTCAGTACGCAGGAAGATTAGTCACTCAAGGAGTGTCTCTATAAAAACTGGTGATGCCGGACCTGTCCCATCCCCTGTCACGACAGAAGGCACAGACGAGAGTGAACCCAGCACTCCGCCTTCACAGCGTCCCATTCCAGACCCGGGAAGGCACTCACAGGCCCTGCTCTTCACTGGCTCAAACCTGCAAGTCACCCGGATTCCAGAAAGAGCAGAGCCTTGTGGCCAAGCCACCTTATCACGGAATTTCCCCTCCTGGTAAGCTGGCTTGTCCCCTTCAGCGAGAAGGTCTCTTTTGAACCCTCCCGTAGAACCAGAACAGGATGGTGATCAAGAAGACGCCTGGCTGGGACTGTTCAGTTATGCAAACCTCTGGCCCTCCGCCCCACTCACACGCTGTCTGAACCCAAGCTCACATCAATATCCTAAAGAGATGGACGCGGGGTCACCAACCCTTGTCCTGTGCCTCCCAGCACAACCGCATTGTCAGCTGTCCCTTGTCTGTCCTCAGTACTCCCCATTTTGTTTGTACCTTTGGCCAGGTGAGCAACAGAACTCTGTTTCCATACTAACACCCTCTTGATCTGGAGCTCAACGTGCAAAGCAGAGCCTGGAGGGGAGCAGGCGGGATGCAGCTCTGAACAGGTCCTGAGCACTGGATGCCCGTGGCTCTGGTTCTGACCCTTCCTGCCCCAAAGCTACCATACACATGTTCCGGCTGCCGCTGCTGCTGACCCCCACCGCACACAGTACCTCCCCCCCCCCATGACAATCAAACCCACTAAAACAAAGTTACATTGCTGACACCCTCCTAAATTCAAACCCCACATTTTCCCTCCTGTGCCTGGAGGACTTGATCATCCCATGTTTTGGGGGTTCTTGGGTGATCACAAAAGCTTATTTTTGAAGGATTCATTTTATGTTATTATGTGTGTATGTGTGTCTGTGTGTGGGTATGTGTGTCTGGGTGCAGGTGGCTGCAGAGGCCAGAGGAGTCAGATCCTCTGGAGCGTCACTTCCAGGCTGTTGTGAGCTGCCCAACCCGGGTCCTAGGAACAAAATCCTCTGCAAGAGCAGAAAGCACTCTTAAGCACGGAACTGTCTATCTCACGTTTTTACTTTTTAAAAGATTTGTTTATTTTATTTTACATGTATGAATGTTTTGCCTGCATGTGTGTATGTGCATTGAGTATCTGGTGTCTATAGAGGCCAGAAGAGTGCATGGGCTACCCTGGAGTTATGGGTGGCTGTGGGCCACCATGTGGGTGCTGGGAATTGAACCCCAGTCCTCTGGAAGAGCAGCAAGCACTTTTAATCACTGAGACATCTTCCCAGCCCATGATTTTACTTTTAAGTGAAGATTTACATACATGCATCTGTTTAGCTCTTTTTTTTTCCTGTTTAGCTTTATATGCTAATTTTGTGACAGGTTTTGGAAGAGTGGCATTGTACAATCTTTCATCTATAAATATTAGGACATTTGAGTCAAGGGTCACAATATCATTGAAAACCATGTGCCTGTACCTCTCTGGAGTCCAGGAATCACTTGCCATCTATATAAATAAAGCATGGTGGTATTTTAGGAGGAGTTTCGTTTTGAAAAACATCTGGAATGATGGATGCCCGAGAGTGGAGGATCTTAGCAGCCACCGAGGATCTAAGAAAATGGCTCTTGGGCCTACATCCCAGCTGGGGAAGGGCTGAACTGTGCTTCCAATGAAGGGTGCTCATCACAATTTGTTAGCTAAACTTAATCAAAAGAATATAATGATATTATGTATAACATAAGCATATTACGACATGTGTGCATGTAAGTATATGTGTAATGTGTGTATATGATATTTTATATCATATAGCTTATACATCACATAATATAGTATTAAATATTAATGTTCAACAGCTATGTTAATATTAGTCATTATTGTTGGCATAATTTAGCTTTATATATTTATATACATTATGTGATATATTTATATAATATATAAAATGTTAACAAATTAATGATTGACAGTAATCAGTATATGACAGCTTCTATGATATCATGCTTAAATAATATTAATGTCTAAGTTACTCTTGACAAATACAATTTAAAGTTCAATTTGTCACACATGGCAGCTGGTGGCTGCTACACTGGCTGCTACAGATCAAAGGTATTTCCATCGGACTGGGAAAGGCTGCCCTAAATGGTCGCCCAGTGCCGGCTGGCTGTTGGAGGCTGGCTGGGCGTGCTCCTCTGTAGGAGATGGGGGTGGGGTCGTTTTCTGGGTAGACCAGAGGCTGCAGCATGCTTGGATACCGTGAGGGTTTAATGCATTACAGCCCCTGCAGTACTGCTTAGCTGTCACCCCACAAAGCAGAGAAGCTTTTGGAAGTGTGCCCCCAATTTTGTGTGGGAGCCACCCAGAGGCCTCGCCGTTCTGGGGTGTCTCAGCACCCTCAGTGGGAGGGTGAGGAGCTTGCTCAGGACTGCTAGCAGGTTAGGGCCTGTAAGGGACCCCACAGAACGGAGAAGATAGAAGAGCCAGCACTCGCTAGGAAAGCCTTTATTCCCCCTCAGCGACCGCGATGGCCGTTCTCACAGTTAACCGTCTTCTGGGACATTGAGCTTCTCTTTCACCCCACAGGCCACCACGGCGAAGAAGAACTCGGGAAAGAAGGTTCGGATGAACACGGCGGCCTTGGGGACCGGGTTTGCCATGAACACCTCTTGCTTCTTCCTCCTCACCGTGCGCATCACTTCCTCAGCCACCTCCACCGGGTGCGCGCCATAGCCCAGCTTCCTGCAAAAGACTGGGCACACAGGCCGAGGCCGGCCACTGTCAGTTCAAATCCCCTGACTAGGGAGACGCTTGCTAGCGTCATGGTGTCCTGACACTCCGCCATCCTCTGTCCTCAACCCTGGGGTGCTACTTCACGGTCCACCCTTTGCTTCTTCGTCTGCTGCCCCCTTTCCTCCGTGGTGCCTTCATCATGAAGGGCATGGGGACGAGCTTGGGCAACAAGAAGGTGAAGAAGACCCTGCCCTCTGTGATGTCCCTTAGCCAGATCCTCTGGTGTTCCTTGCTTTGCCCTCCAGCCCAGTTCATGTCTGTGTCTCAGTGTGGACCTCAAGCTTTGGGTGAGGAGCCACCTCTTTCCTTGGAGCATTTTAGAACAGTTTGCGTTCTCTGTGGCTTAGAACCTTCTTTCCGGTTTCCTGAAGGGGAGATAGGGGCAGCTCTGTGAAGGGTTTGACTCTAAGCTGTGGCAGAGGCCAGCCTGAGGAACAGACAGTCCTGGCTGGAGAGGCTCAGCCTCCGTTCAGAGCGGCCTCCTGAGGAAGAGGGAGCGAGCAGGGTGGCTCTTAAAGACCACGTGCTCATTGTAGCCTGCTATTTGGAACAGAGCTGCAGCCATCTTTGTACTCAGCTTCCAGTTTGTTTCCAAGGTGAAATCAAGTTCAAATTTTTGAACTTTTCAACTCTGCTTCCTGGAAGCGGTTGTTCATAGCTGGCACTAGCAGACCCTGCCAGAGGGTCGAGCTCCGCTTATATTTTACTATGATTCAATAGTGGTATAACCCATGCTTTATTATCTATTCGCTCAGCTACACTCTGGCTGCACCCTTCTTATCTACACACCTGGCTACACCCTGGACGTACTCTAGAAGACCCTAAGCCCCGCCTCACTTAGGACGGATCAGCTTAAAGCTTAGCTCTAATACTTTGTCTGATTAGCCAAAAATGGGACAGACAGAAGGTGCTACTGTTCTTCCCGTGTCTTTTGCATTTGGTTCTTTCTATAAAAACATCGCTGTGAGAACATGTAGATGTCACAGTTAGGCTCCCCAGGCCTTACTGTGGCCCTGGTCGATCAGCTTGGAAAAAGTGTTCCAATAAACCATCCCTATCTAACTGAGACCAGAGTCTGAGTGCTTTGTATGGCTGTTTTTATACCACAACTGTGCTGGCTGTTTGGTCTGGGAAAAGCTGTTGAGCAGGTGAGTGTTTAGCTCAGCCCTGCCAGGGTCTGCTGGCTGCAGTTTGGGTGTGCTCTCGACCTGGTCCTCCGGGCCTCAAGGTTTATCTCCCCCCCCAGACTCGCTGTTCCCCTCCGAACTCTTACATTTGCAAATGGATGACTCCCAGTTTCTCTGCTCAGGGTAGGCGCAGTGGGAACGGATGAAAGCGGGGCTCACGGTGCTCACCACGACGTCGTATTCCTCAACCTCGGCTCTCAGGCAGTCGAAGAAGCCCATGACGGCATGCTTGGAGGCTGCATCTGGAAGAAAGACCCGCCAGAGGTGGGTACAGGAAGGGCCCCGCTCTCGCTTTCCTGGGGTTGCTCTGCAGACAGGAGGGCAGACGTACTTCTTCCTCCAAGCTCAGAGCTGAAAGGGACCTGGGAGTGCCTGGGAGTAATCCGTTCACTGTCTCACCGGATCTCTGTCCCTGTTCTGAGACTCGATGTCTCCTTAATTTAAATCATCCCTAGCTTCCCCAACGGAACATATGCGAACCTTCTTATCATTGACAGGACACTATAACGACTTCTCCACAGCTGTGTTAGGTATTTCACGCAATCCAGGGATGATGGAGAGTATGTGAGAGGATGCACAGGTGTTCTAAGCAAATACCATCTGTGGGAGGAGGGGGTCCTAGAACCACTGTGCCACGGATCCTGAGAGACCATTGTATACCGAGTGAAGGTACGGGGGAGCCACTGTGCGCACTCCCTGAAGAGTACAGGAGAGGCTGAGAGGTCACGTGACGACAGTAGGCCTCACAGCCCAAGGTGGAAAAGCACTGAATCCTGGCCTCCTATCTCCTCTGCCTCAGGAGGCCCGCCCTCCGAGCTCACAGCACATCTAATCCCACTTTCATGAAAACAGAGAAGTTTAAACCAAGGCTACATCTTCACACTACTAGGAGGGCTGAAATCAAGACGGACCACCCTAAGTGTTGGGGAGAGGAGGTGAAATCAGAGCCCTCATGTAATGCCGGTGGGAATGTAGAGGGCGTGTCTGCTTTGGGAACAGCCTGGGAATCTCTCAGACATTTAAACATAATTCCTCTCCTAGGTTTGCACCTGGGGCAAATGTGAAGCCATGTCTTCACAGAAACGATTCACGCGTGTTCACAGAAACATTACCCATAGTTCCATAGTTCCAACAATAGATGAATAGATAAATAACACATGGTATAGCCAAGCAATGAAGTATTTGCCATCAATTGAAAGAGATGCTGATGTATACTGCAATATTGTGCTAAGTTAAATAAAAAAAAAAAAAAAACAAACATATATAAAAGCCAGTAATGGTCTGCAATGGCGGGTCATGAGGTCCCACCTCTATCTGAGGATATATAAAGTGGCCAATGCCAACATTTTCTTCAGTGGTATAACCACTTGCAAGTTGCCCGTGCTCCTGTGGGTGACCCCTCACCCATTTCCTGTCATCAAGATAGACTAGGGTCGAACCATTCCTCCGGCCTGTCCTTGGCTCTCTATCTGTGGGCAGTAGGTGCTTGTTCATGTTTCCCAGGAGAAAATAAACACAATAGGGACATAGCAAAGGAGGGGATGTTTCCAAAATGTCCCCCAGCAGATCCTGGGGTACAGCCCTAGAGTCCCCTCCATGCACATCTCACACTTGGAGCCTCCCATCTCCTGGGATTCTCAGTGGCGATAGCAGGCCTCCGATAACGCTCTTCAGCTGTTGCTACTGCACAAGGCTCCCCCCCGGGGGCTCTGCTCCTCTTCTTCCCCCCTTTTCCTCAGAGCCGTCCCTCAGCCTCCTGTTTTGTGATGTGTGAGCATCCTCCTTGTTCATTTCAGAGAGGGACCATTTCATAGAGGAGGAGGTGTCTGAGCTAAGGCTATGCCTCTGTGTAGGAGTGTGACCACATGCCATCTGCAGGGTCACGCTGAAACGGCACGTGTCTTCCCACCTGTGGTAATGCACTTTGGGAGGAGAGGAATCCCCGACTCCCCCGGGGAGCTGGGACATGAAAGAAATCCTAGCAGATGAGACACCCCTAACCCATGCCACCCCTTGCCTAGTCTAGACTTCACAGAGGCGCTTGCCCTGACACAGAGGGCTGCCCTCTTGTCCTCACCACTTACAAGCTGTGCGGAACGGGATCCCAAACTTGGCTTGGATGTTATTCACTAACACGATCTGGCCTGTCCTCCGGGAGATCATGTTGGGAAGCAGAACTGGAAAATACAAGGAGTCCCAGTTAGAAATCTGAGACAAGCCGGCTGCAGAGGCAGATCCCCACCCCCGCCTGGTCTGTTACCCATGGCTCCGCCACCTCTTTGCCCACTAGGCTGCAAGGGACGGGGATGGAGTGGTTCCAGGAATTCACTGGCCCAGTGTTTCCGAGAGAGACCAGTTGGCTGGCACATTGCTGGGTGATTTGAGATGACCCAGCTCTGTACTTGTTAAGTGACACAGAATTTGATAGTAGGTAAGGTCTATCTATCTATCCTGTCGATCTGTCGATCTATCTATCTATCTATCTATCTATCTATCTATCTATCTTCTATCATCTATTTAGCTATCTATCATCTATCAACCATCTATCTCTCATCTATCTAGCTAGCTGTTTAGCTATCTATCTCCAAATCATCTGTCAGCTCTCTATCTTTCTATCTATCACCTATCAACTATCTATCACCCTTTCTCCTCTCTTTCCTTTTCCCTCTTCCCCATCTCTCCTATTCCCCTTTCCCCCCTCCCATCTCTTCTCCTTCCTTTCACCTTTTTCCACTTTCTCCCTCTCTAGTATGGATAATCACTGCATGCAGGTTGGAAAGCATTTTCTCCTACATAGTCCCCCCCGCCCCCCAAGACAGGGTTTCTCTGTGTAGCCTTGGCTGTCCTGGACTTTGTAGACCAGGCTGGCCTTGAACACACAGAGATTACCCCTGCTTCTGCCTCCCAAGTGCTGGGTTTAAAGGCGTGTGACTCCACTGCCCAGCGGAAGGCATTTTCTTTTCAGTTCTAGTACTTAAAGAAGGCAGTTTCTTGTTGGTCCTAATAGGTCTCTTCTGTTGTTTGTTTTGAGACAAGACCTCAGTATGTAGCTGAGAGTGGCCTGGAGTTTGCTGTGTAGCCCAGACAGGCTTTGAATTTGTGATTCACCTGCCTGAGCTTCCCAGGACTGGAATTACAGGTGCACCACTATGCCTGGCTTCTAGCATGTCTCTCTCTCTCTCTCTCTCTCTCTCTCTCTCTCTCTCTCTCTCCTTTTCAGATTATTTATTTATTATTTATACAGCATTCTGCCTGCATGCCTGCCTGTGCACTAGAACAGGGCACCAGATCTCACTATAGATGGTTACGAGCCACCATGTGGGTGCTGGGAATAGGCATGCTCATGCTGTCCCTTCAACTCTGCTGTTAAACGATACAGGTTTTAGAGAGGAAAGATCAATTTGTGATTCTCTTCCATGGCTACCTCCTACCGTAACTGAGACTGCAGACATGAGTTTGAACATAGCTGTGAGAAATCTTTATCTGAATGTCTTTTAGGTCCTCAGACAGGTCCCCTTGAGGCTCACTGCTTCTCCTGTAAAGGGACACACATTCTCACTTCTGGTTTGGTGAAAGAGGTCAAAGGAATAGCAAAACACAGGCCAAAGCTGAAGACAGGGGTCCAGAGAGACGGAGTCACAGGGGCGCTGTGGATCGGGTGCAGAGAGAGAGGCATTGGGCAGAGTGTGGGTGAGGGGCAGGGTTTCATTGGCACGTGGGACTCTACCGGTAAGACCCTTCCTTTTTGTGACCAGCATTTACAGGGAGGGCCTGAGAGCTCTCAGTGCTCAAATTAGGACCTTTCTTGGGTCTGTCCAGAGCTGGATGGCCACCCGGTGGCACCACAGGTCTTCCCATAGAATCTGGAGGTCCCAAGGACCCAGAGGAAAAATGAGACTCACAGGACCTTTGGTGAAGGTGATGGGGCCAAAGTAGTTGGCATCCATGATCTTTTTGTCGAGCTCCAGAGAAATCTTGTGGGCAGGCCCCTTCACTTTCACGCTGGCGTTGTTGATGAGGATGTCCACACAGCCGTAGCAGTCCAGGACTTCTTTGGCCACGTCTTGAACACAGCTAATGTCTGAGAGATCCAGGAGGACCAGCTTTGGGGTGAATGTCTGCTGGAGCAAGGAGAGAGTCAGGGCGTGTTTGGGATCACCTCTGTGGAGATGTTGGGGCCCTCAATCAAACAGCTACCCTGCTGGGAATTCGAAGTTCTAGAATAACTAAGACCAAGGGGAGAGAGTAAAACAACTCTGTGTGGGATGGAGGCGCTTGCTGGAGAAGCTAGTTTTGGAGATCAGAGCAGCAATTCAGTGTGAGTATGCAGTGGTGAGTCTAAGCTTGGGGCCAGGGCTCCTCAGCTGACAACACCATTCCTGACAACCAGGTGACCCTTTGGAGGCTGTGACCTGACCCTGTTGGTGGCGCAGTAACTTTGAACTTTGTAACTTTGGTTTCCTTGGAAATTGCTTACCCATTTGGTTTATAAGTTACAAGAGAATTCAGCACAGCCATTGGCAGCCACCCGTAGTTTTGAATCAAAATTGTGCATCCCACATGGCACTTTTGAAGCATCTATTATGGGCGAGTGCTGTCCTGGGCTCTGGTCACTTGCTCTCCTCAAGACGCTAATGGCTTAGAACTCGGGGGGGGGGGGGGCAGGGCCCGGTAGTGCCCTGGAGTCAGTCCAAGGTTTGGGCAAATGTTAGTTCTGATATACACCCTTGAAGAGAAGGTTCCCATGGTGGGTCACATCTGTTGGGGAAATATTTGCTGATCTCCAAGTTCCTTGGAAGAAATGAGCACTAACATGTCAAAAGGCTCTGAAAAGTCCTTCAGTAAAGAACCTGAGATGAGCTGCACCGGAACCCAGTATTTTCCACACAGCTTTGTTTTCACCCCAAACCTACTAACACCCCGAGAAAGACTCCCTGTAACATTCTGTGCTGTTCTAGCCGATCTGTCTCCTCAAGTGCCGGGGCAGCTCTGAATTCTTCCGAGCTGTTTGCAAACCCCAACTTCAATCAGGAATAGAGACTAGATTTTTTTTTTTTCTCAAATGCTGAGGACCACAGAAGGCAACACCTGCCACCTGGGTGGCTCGGGAGGGGGCTTCCTTGATTCCTTCAACTCAACTGTTAATTGTGGTGTTTGTTTGTCTTAATGTCATCTATATTTGTCGTCACAGCCCACAGCTGGGACACCCGCTCTCTGGGCTTTTTACGAGTCTGACCATCATAGACTCCGGGGATCAGTGCCTAAGTTTTCCTGTGATCAAAACAAGCCAGTGCCTTTTGTTGGGCAGACAGGCCTTTGTTGGTCAGTGCCAACACCTCTGAGTTCTCCAAAGCTGCTGTCACATTTCCCCCGAATCATAAGGGGCTCAGGGTGTCCAGAACTTCCTCAGGCTGTCTGGAGAGAGCCGTACCTTGCTGGGGTCAGCCACACTGGTCAAGGCATCGTACAGGCTCTCCAGTCTCTCCCAGCTCTTCCCACACAGCACCAATCTTGCTCCACCCGCATGGAACACCCGAGCACACTCTGCGGAGAAGAGGGAAGGGAGGCAGGCTGTACTGTGTGAATGGAGCTGTAACAGAGAGTTCCCGTCTTAGGAGCTGTGACGTCATCCACGTGATGTCATCCATCACCGTGAGGCCCTCCTACTGGAGGATGCGTTTCATTTGATCCACTCCCCAGGCTAGATGTTTTAGAGGGGCTGAGGATTGAACCCCAGGCTTGCATGAGTTAAGCAGGTGCTCTAGCCTTGAGCTGCAGCCTAAGCTAGGCTGGTTGGTTTGCTTGTGGGATGTGTTTCTAGTCTCAGCTTGGTTGCTTCCATGGAGGGAAGCTCACAGCAGGGAGTAACAGCCTCTGCTCTACTGGATAGTTCTGATGAGAATTCCTTCTCATGCTGAATGGAAAGATGACTCAAACGAGCCTTTGAGACCACAGCCGTAGGGACACCCCAACCTATAGATCTTGCTAAGAGCTACCATGTTTGTTCAGACCAAATATCACGCAGCCCTCCATATTTTCTCTGTGGATAGAGACCCTAGTCAGGGGTCTTTGCTCACAGACCACTCTACACAAAGAACTTCAGGCAATCGAGTCAAGCTGGGTGCAGGAGAGGTGGCCTTCCCCAGGGAAGAATACAATTGGTTGTCCAGTACCAGATGGTCAGCCCTGAAAACATACATACACATGACTTTATATGGACTCAAAAAGTTATATTTATATACATGTACATACAAATACATATATGCTTGCAATAATAAGTAATGAAAGAAGAGGTCATGAATTTGAAAGAGAGAGGGAGGGACATACAGGAGGGCTTGGAGTGAGGAAAAGGAAGGGAAAATTGTGATTAAATTACAATCACAAAATTAAGGAAAAAGAAAGACAAAAAAGTTGATTTTGCTTTATGCTTCACTCTGAAGTAATTCCTGATTAGCCCAATATAGAACTCTTCTTATTTTTCCAAACATTTACTTATTTATTTATTCTGCATACAGGTTTGTGTGTATTGACATGTTCATGTGTAGCGTGTACATATGTGGAGCTAGGAGGACAACCTGCGGGAGTTTCTCCTTCCACCACGTCGGTCCCAGGGATTGAACTTGGGTACCCCGACTTGGTGGCAGACACCTTGACCTACTAAGCCATCTTTAGAGCAACGACTGGTAGATATGCAGCATTCACAGGTAACAACAATCTTCATACTTTAGGCCAGTAAAAGCTCATGTGTTTGGGCTTTTTGTTCGAGGGATGACTGAGCGAGACACCCATGTATTTGTTCAGCTAATTCTCACTGTGGCCATGGGAAGGTCTAGCTTAGGCTGGGCCTTCTGAAGCAGCAGCTGGACAGAGTCTAAACCGCTGTGGGGCCGTCCCGCCTGCATGTGCGAGGACCACCCTTTGCACACTTCAGTCCATCAGCTGCTGACTGCCTTGTCCCCTCTTGGAGGAAGGGCCTAGATGGCAGCACTCCTCCACAAGGTGGCGCCCGTGGGTCCAGGATGAGCCCCAGAGCCTTAGCAGCCAACATTCACAGTACCGGAAGGATGGATGAACATGGATGAATGGACCAAGCTCTACATCTGACAAAGGCACCAAAAGCACCCACTCCACTGTGGCACCCAGTGTTGTCCCATTTTGTGCCAGGAAGTTGTGGACCTCAGTTGACTGCAGGCACTCGAGGACGACGCAGCCTGGGTGTTCACCTGAGGCTGGGTATCTCTTTTTTCTTTTAATTCTTCTCTCATATTCTATTCTGATTATAGTTTCCATTCCCCCCATCCTTTCCAATCCCTCCTCTACCTCCCCTTTCTCCCAGTTCCACTCCCCTTCCAATTCCCTTAAAAAAAGAAAAAGGCCTCCCAGAGATATCAATCATGTTAAACGTGGCTTAACAAGCTACAATAGCAGGCACAAACCCTCATAGCAAGGCTGGATGAGGCAGCCCAGTAGGAGGAAAAGGGTCCAGAGTGCCTGCAAGAGTCAGAGAACTCTCTACTGCCACCGTTAGGACAGCACAAGAATACCAACTACAGAACCATAAGGTATATGCAGAGGACCTAGCTCAGACCCTTGCAGGGTCCGTGTTTGTTGCTTCAGTCTCTGTGAGCCCTTACGAGCCCCGCTTAGTTGATACTGTGTGTGTTCTTGTGGTATGCTCAACCCCTCTGGTTCCTACAATCCGTCCTCCCTTTTCTGCAGGGTTCCCCTGGCACTGCCTCATGATTGCCTGTGGTTCTCTGCATCTGCTCCCATCCGTTGCCGGATCACATCTCTTTGCTGACAGCCAGGCTAGGCACTGATCTATGAGCACAGCAGAATACCATTAGGAATCATTTTAGTGACTTTCTGTTTGAGGTTTCGTATCTTAAACACAGCAGTTCTCAGTGACCTCGTGGGTGTGGGAATTTGCTCCTGTAGACATAGTAGCTTGATGCAAGTGGAGAGGAGAAGGTCAGCTGGACAGGACAGATACTGGGGTTTCTATGTGGGCACCTTGGATAGGGGGATTGTGGTCCTGGAGAGAACTGAGGTGCCAGATGACGCAAGAGGAGCAGGCATGGAGGTAAAAGGGATGCCGGGGAAGAAAAAGAGATTGCACTGCCCTTGGGTCGCAATGGGAACTAAAAACAAGTGCACTGGCCAGGGATGTGTCTCAGTGGAAGAGCATTTGCCTAGTTAATATGTGGGAGGACCAGGGGTTGATCCTAGCACTGTAATAATAATGATAATAATAATAATAATGATGATGATGATACCAAAGACGAGTACACTGAGAGTAACCGAGGGAATGGGAAGGAAGGAAGTAGCGGCAGGTTCCCGAACACCTGTACCAAGAGCCTCCTGCATACCAATGTCACCCTGAGTTGTTAGATCTTTAGGAAAAGATGGATTCTTTCAGTTTAGGTGTTTTATTAAGAAAGGTGGCAGGGGCTGAAGAGATGGCTCAATGATTAAGGGCACATACTGCTCTTGCAATGGGCCTGGGTTTGAACCCAAGTTTGGTTCCCATCACCCATGCCAGGTGGCTCCCAACCATCTGAAGTTGTGGCCACAGAGGATCTGAACCCCCTGCTGGGCTCCCCGGGATCCTACATGTGCACCTCCCCCTACACACATCATTAAAGATAGAAAACAGAAAACAAAAAAGAAAGGGGACATCTGGGGTGGCTCTGAGGGACAAAAATCTTAAAAGATATCTATTATTCCCCATGTCAATTTGATGCAGAAAATCAAGACCCCAGTGGGTCTTGGAAAGTGACAGTTATTCTAAACTTTGTATGGAATGACTCGCACACTTTAATTAGAATGGTGAAGGAAAGTGAAGACTATCCTGAAAAAATATTAGTTACTAAAATAAAATATAGAGCTGCCAAGACTAGAGCAAAACATTAATAGTTCCAGCATAGGTAGGAATTATTGATAAAAATGGACCCAGGTATTGATGAGAATGCAGTAATCATATAGTTAATCTATTGAACAGGTGGGAAAACAATATATTAATTAAAAAATATTGGGGGGGGAAGGTGGCTGGTGAGATGGCTCAGTTAAAAGAGAGCAGTACTCTTGCAGAGAACCTGCTCTCTTGCCAGGGAAGATCTTCTGAGCATGCCCCCAAAAAACAAACTATATCAGAACTTATTTATAGATTTTACACTTAATTTTTTTTTTTACAGAAAAGGCATAAATAAAGAACAAGCAAATTAAGAAAAGCACTTATAATAATATGTCAGCAAAGGGCTAATTTATTTGATATGCAAAGGACTTATACAAATAAGAAGGACCAACTGAAAAAAACCCCCCACACAGTTAATGAACAGAAGATTAAGCGTCAAAACCCAGGACATGATAAAGAGGTGTAGTTTAAAGTACGCACTAATTTTGATGCATCAGATGATGAAGAGCAAAGCTGCTCACAGTCTTAATGAGATGCGGGTTTGTCTCACATTCACGCTAGCATCTGTATGAATTGCTACGGGTTTTGGAAGAAAAATTTGACTGTATTCTTAAAAGGGCTTTGATTTTAGCAATCTCACTTATGGGTATTTCTCCTGAAGCAATCGTTAAGAATGTTTGCGTAGACACAGCTGTAAGATTAAGCAATCTTACAATACCACGATCAACAGTAAAACACTGGGAATAATTGCAAATGTCCCATAGTAAGAGGTTGGTTAAATCAACTACAGTACATCTAGAACGACTTTTTTCAAGCCATTAAAAATGATTTTGCAAAGATGAATTTGTTGGTGTGAAAAGACATTAATATTAAAGTAAGTTTAAAACATAAGAGAGGGGGCTGGAGAGATGGTTCAGATGGAGAGATGGCTCTTAACCAAGAGCACTGCCTGCTCTTCCAAAGGACCCAGGTTCAATTCCCAGCACCCACATGGCAGCTCACAACTGTCTGTAATGCCAATTCCAAGGGATCTGACACCTTCACACTAATGCACATAAAATAAAGTTAAGTAAGTAAAAAACAACAACAACAACAACAACAACAAAAACCGTAAGAGCATTAGGAACATATTATCAGGGGCTGGAGAGATGGCTCAGTGGTTAAGAACACACCCTACTCTTACAGAGTACTTGAGTTCAGTTCCCAGAACCCACTTTGGGGGTGGCTTATAAGTGCCTGAAACTCCACCTTCAGGAGATCCGACACCCTCTTTTGGCCTCCCTGCATATCTGTGCTCATGTGCACACACGCACACACAGACACACATGAACACACATAAATAAAAGTGTGTCAGATACAATGCTGCGACTTGAATGTGTGTGATTGTGCTTAAAGCAGGGTAGTGCTGTATATACACACTTAAAGCAGGGCAGTGCTGTATATACACACTTAAAGCAGGGTAGTGCTGTATATACACACTTAAAGCAGGGCAGTGCTGTATATACACGCTTAAAGCAGGGTAGTGCTGTATATACACACTTAAAGCAGGGCAGTGCTGTATATACACACTGCTAACAGGGCATTAAGTTTTGAATTTCAGGGGCACTGAGATAAAGTTAGATACAAAATTGATATAACATTTTTACAAAGTGGTTAAAAATTTCCAAAGTTAGTTTCTAGTCCAAGATGCATGCTTTCAAAGGAAATAACTGCTTTATGAAGTTCATTCCTTTTGTCCTAAGATAAGACACAATGGACTAAGCAGAAGGAGGAAAAGTAGGGGGAGGGGGAGGGAGGAGAAGGAGGAGAGTTTGGGAGACAGGCTTCTCAGCAGATCTCACTATGAGCTTTTTTGCCCATGGGCCGGGGTTGGGATATGCTTCCTTCCCATCATCTCCAGGAGAAAAGGCATCTATGGGTCCTTTGACGCTTGCTAAGAGTTCCCTGCATCTGAACCCACACCAGAGGGGTCACTGTGGTGCTGCCTACCCCCAACCAGGGCTCACAGGAAGTAAGCCTCGGGTAAGGTCTACACGCTCCACTTCCCAGAGGTGCAGCTGGATGCTTCAACGAGCCTCCGAGGGACGCGAAGTCGCCCATAATAGAAAGAAGACACAGCCCACCTGGCTCCAGGGCTGGGACTGGAACCAGAGACCTCCTTTGTGCCCAAGCAAGTACGTTCTCCCTGAGTCAGGGGCTCTGCCCACGGTGCCGGGAGCCACCTTACAATGTGTCCCTCAGGTGAGCTTGGCCCTTGCTCTTCTGTACACAGCAGGAGGCTCAGGCTGAGGAGAAAACAAGGAAAATGGACGCACTGGTTGTGACTCAGGCCTGCTGAGGGCTTGACACAACAGAAGGATTATGTATATATAATGTCTCTAATCGGAAAGTCAGGAGACAGCCTGGGCGTTCTTTTCCTTCCAGCTGTGGGAAGAGTCTCTCCTACGGGCTGACTTGGGCGGGAGTGAACTGTTCCACCCCACAGTCCTGACTGAGCAGTCAGCTTCACCCAGGAGCAAAGCGGAAACAGAGCCTCACCCCCCGGGATGCTCCCACTGAAGCAGCTCTGTGTGCCTTTTATTACTTAAAAATCCCTCTCTCACAGCTGTGCCCTCCACAGTTGTGGACTTTCTGTCACTTGGTTTGGAAGGAGAAGGTCCACCTTGTGGACCTTGTGGTTGTGTGTGGAGGGAACAACGGGTTCAAAGAGTCCGAGGGAGTTTCCCACACTCCCACCGCTGCTAAGGCGCGGCAGGGATGAAGATGCCGCTCAAGACATCTGATGCCCAGGGAAGTTGTTCTCCACGCTAGGCTGCAGCTGGCCAATCCCAGCACCGAGAGGGGAACGGGCTGGGGCGCTGTCACTCACTCACTCATCCGCTCCCTTTCCTAGTGGTGGGACATATCTGCAAAGTCTTGCTAAGTTTTCTATGTTGGTCTTGAACTTGCAATCCTCCTGCATCAGCCTCCCTGAGTAGCTGGTCTTACAGATCTATATACCAGCAGGCCCACTTTGAAATCCTTATTTTCTATTTTTTTTTTATTTTTGAAATTCTTATTTTTATTCTTGTTTTGTTTTTGTCAGTTTTGAGACTGGGTCTCTCTGCTTAGCCCAGGCTGGTCTCCAACTGAGTGATCCTCCTGCCTCAGTCTCCTGAGTGCTGCTATCACAAGGGTGGTGGTTAATCTTGTCAGTGTGATTAGATTTGGAATCCCCTGGGAGGCTGAGGCACACCTCTAGCTGTGTTTCTAAGGGTGCTTTTGAGAAGGATAGCTGAGGGAAACAGCTACCATGAATGTGGTGGGTGCCGCAGGCCGGCGGTGGCACCCCTCCCCCAGGCTGGAGGCGTGCCGTGAACGAGAGGGGGAAGCCGGCAGTACTACCATCTCCACCCTTGCTTCCTCCTTGGTGGTGATCTGAACTTCGCTCTTCTCTCTTGCCCTCTCTGTCTCCGTGGGTTGAATCCTTTGAAGCTGTTGTTTCTCTCCTGCCAGGCATTTTGTGGCAGAACCTCTGTTCTCCAGTCCTTATGTTTTTTCTTTTCTTTTCTTTTTATTTTTTTAAGGCAATATCTCGGGTAGACCAGGCTGGTCTCAAAACAGCCCACTATGTAGCTAAGGATGACCATGAATCCCTGATCCTCCTGCCTCCTCCTGCTGGAATTACTGGTGGCCACATCCGGCTTTAGTTCATTATCAGCTCAGCTCGACATTTGTCTCTTGTTACTTCAGCACTGACTGTGTCCTTTTCAACTAATAAACACAAACTGGACACTTCCTTACGTGTTTCCTCCGTTCTAACATGCCAAGCAGAGTGAAGTGCTTCTGACTCCAGAGATCCTGAAGTGAGAAAGGCTGGCCTGTAGGGGCTGTGGGAGGCCGTGGTGGACGGCCTGCTTCAGCAGTGCTTAGCAGGGAAGACTGGCCTCTTTGGAGCTGTGACAACGCAGGCAGGGGTCGCCCTCCCTGGTTCAGTTCTGGTTTGCTCTGCCCGAAGGCCACATCCAGTGCTTAGGTGCTTGGTTGTCACTCTTGTCCCAGTCCCAGTGGGTACAAGGTAACACAGTGGCTGCGTCTATTGCCTTGTGATGGCTTGGGGCGAGGGCTAGATGTGAGACTTGGGATGCACACTTGATTTCCCTAGAGTCACGACCCCTTTGGGTCAAACGAGGTTGAGGACTGCTGCCTTACTGTGTAACCACCCACAGGATTCTGGCGCTAGGGTCCCTGGGCACAGTATCAGCTACGTGGAAGCCACTTTGTGTCCCCCGGATTTTTCTTGCCTGGAAGTTGAAATGGAGCAGCTGGTGCCTGGGATGGCTGTCATCAGCAGTACGGGGAATGCAGGCATTTATTTAAAGTTGCACACACCCAGCTGCTCATATTACTTCTAAATACTTGGACCTTATTCTTTCCTGCTTTGCATCTCTGCAGGGGGAGGCACTGGGTCAGGGAGGTGAAGAGTGTCAGGGGAGGCAGTAAAAGAGAATAGTGACCAGAATCTTGACAGCTTGGGCTATACCTTTCTGCAAACACCTGTGGCGTGTTTCCTGACTTTTATAACCCAATATTAAAAACAGAATGAACGAGACTGTTGAATTAAATCCACAGCCCTCACCAGAGGGAGAACAGTGGGTCCATCTAGAAATACAGAAGGTCTGAAGGACATCTTCAATGACAAGACGCAGCTAACCTTTGCAGGACCATTTACCCAACCTCAGCGATGGGCACATTCTTTCCCAGTTCCCTGGGAACAGACTGCATAAAAGGCCACAGCAGACCGCAAAGCAAACCTTGACAAACTCAAAAGAATGGAAGCTTGCAGAGTTCATTCTCTGACCATACTGGAACCAAAGTGGAAATCAGAGAAACCAATAGTCACAAACATACTTTTCTGGGCGCCTTCCCCGATCAGATGATGCTGGTCATTAAATGTACTGGTTACCTTTATCTTTGTTATGAGCAAATCCTGTCAGGAGCAATCTACGAGGATAAAGGTTTATTTAGATCCGGGTTTGAGAGGATCCATGCTGGCCTGGAAGGCACAGGGCAACAGGTGGGTCTGTGGTGACGGAAGAGGGAGGTGACAGCCTGTGTGGGGGAGGGGAGTTAAGGAGCTGTAATGCACCTCTGCCAGTCAGGCCCTTCCTAGACCGGTGGTTCTCAGCCTTCTTCCTGCTGTGAGCCTTTGATACAGTCCCTGTGTTGTGGTGACTCTCCAACCATAAAAACCATTATTTTCGTCTCTGCTCCATAACTGTCCTTTTGCAGTTATAAATCATAGCATAAATATCTCTGTGTTCTGATGGTCATTAGGGGACCACGACCTGCAGGCTGAGAAGCACCGTGACATAGACTTACAGACCCCGCAGCTTCCAAACTCGCACTCGAAACACAAGTCTGTGTGTGTGGTGGGGAACATTACAGGTTCAAAACAAAATCTGAAAACGGATGACTGAGTGTTTAGAAGATGAGGGGCATTGCGGCGGTTGTGGGGTCATCAAGGTGAAGAAGGAAGGACACCAGCCTCAGGTTGTGGGAAGGCGGGTCTCTGGGGCCACCTGAAAGGACGGAGCAGGTACGGTAGCAGGGGAAGCCCCAGGGACCCGGCCTGTTTCTAGTCAAACATATTCGACCTTTGAAAGACTGTCCCATGACTGAATAGTGTCAGGTGAGTCGCTCTTGTCACCGCCAGAAACACTGTGGTCCTGATTCTGGTCTGACGGGCAAACTAGAGCATTCTGGCTGGCCCTGGGGGGGAGGGGAGACTGAGCTTTGGGTCTGTGTGTCTGCTCCCTTTTGAGAGCTGATCCTAACAAGTTGGGATAGCCTCTTTGGAAATTGCTCCAGAGGCCACATCCACTGTGTTCCGCGTCTGTGGGTCTGTGGGTCTGTGGGTCTGTGGGTCTGTGGGTCTGCCAAGGCTGACCCAAGGCAAACACTCACTGAGACTTCGCCCACCTCTCAGCAGGGAGACATGCTCCCTCTGGTGACTTCTGAGATACCTCAGAGACGGGGCCACAAAAGATCTCCCAATGACCACATCATGGGAAAAAGTGTCCTCCACTCCTGCCTCCAAGCTCTAAAAGGTGCTTAGGACTGTGTGGGCCCTATTGACACATGCTGAGTGGCTAGTGGGTAGTTAGCTGTGTGGGGTCTATGCTGGATTAAAATAACAAAATAACAGCAGAAATTGCCATTAACTTATATAGCAGGGTACACTGCCATGATTAGGAATAATAGAATCCCGCTACGACAAAGGACAGTCCTGTCACAAACGTAACAAGAGGAAGGACCCAGAAGACTGTCTGACTTAGAGATTGTGAAGGAAAATGCTTTCAAGACCAGGAAGTGGGATGGTGGGAAGCAGTAGCCCTGTGTGACACAGGAAGAGTGGTGGGGAGTGAGGCACACGGAGCGTGGGTGTTCAACATGACCGTCCCTAGCCACATTTGAACGGTGGTCACTGTTGCTCCAAGTCCCACCCTCGGGCAAATCTATTTGTTGCTCACAGCGGCATTCCGGACTGGAGACTGCTATTATCCTTGCTCTACTCATACAGCTGAGGACACCTGCTAGGTAAGTGAGGGAACCAGGGCTGGAAGCTGGCATCCTGGTCTGGCCTCTATTCTATACGCAGCTCCAACTCAAGGACTTGGGCTTTTCAAGATTTCTGCAAACTGCTAAAGCACTCAAACCCAATATTTCCTAATGTCAAGCTGTGGGGTTGCACCCCCAAGGCATTCTGGCCCTGCTTTTCACCTGGCAAGAAAGCCTCAGACTCCCAAAGAGAAGCGCCCCATTGGGTCAACTCCTCTCTAGCAGCAGGTGTGCCCTGATACCATCCTCCTCCACAGGTCCCTTGGGGGCAGAGATGGGCAGAGGTCCAGGGGAGGCGGCTTACCTTTTCCCAGTCCTGAGACGGCGTCGGTGATGACTACCACTTTGTTCTGAACGGCAGACTTCGACCACAGCCTGGAGGCCTCCTGGTAGATGAAGAGGAGGCCGCTGATTCCCAGCAGCAGCAGGGGTAGCATCAGGACAGCCATGATCCCCATCTTGCTCTGCAGGGCAGCAGGGTGACAAGGATTGGCTTTGCAGGGGCCAACACCCAGGACAGGGGGAGGTTTAAGCCCACGGCATTCATTCCCCCAAGCCCAGAATCTGTTCTCCAGGGAGCGCTGGGCTCTGCAGGCTCCCGGGAGGGTCTTCCCAGCTGACCAGCAAGGCGCGTGCGAATCCCCAAATGCTCAACAAACAGAAATTACTCACAGTGTCCAAGCTGAAGGAGTCCAAGGGGCCTACCCTCCCCTAAGGCTAATTACAAATTTAATTAAAATGGGTCTGCATTTTTTGGAAGGAAATCCATGTGTTAAGGCCACTCGCTTGGGCCCTAATGGTTATTTATAGCTCTCAGTTGCACTAAAGGGCTTTTCAGGGTAAATATAGTGTCTATTCTGATATTCAGGGACACATGCTGGCCGGCTCTGATTTCAGAGTTCTTGCCAGGACTTTTAAAGCTCTGCTGGTTGGCGGGACTATTAGAGTTTCCTCTGCAGTTTGGGCGGAGAGTCAGGGATCAGGCCCTGGGATTGTCGGCATAAATACCCGTGCTGCATTTTCCTGCATTGGGTATTTGCAGGTGGTTCAGACCTAAGAGGGCATCAAGCCATCTGGCTTTCCCTTCCTGAGTGGGGATGGAGAGGAGAAGCAAAGGGAAGCTGGGCAATGGAATGGAACCTGTTACAACAGAGTCCCTCATGGATACGTGGCATGAAAGAGAACTGTTTAGACAGTGGTTCTCAGCCTTCCTAACGCTGCAACCTTTCAATACAGTACCTCTTGTGGTGGTGACCCCCCACTATAAAATTATTATAGTTTACCAAGTGCTTCTTGCTTTTTCAAGGCACAAGTTTCTTGTCTCTAAAATGGAATGGTAGTTTTATTTTGCAGATCTATTGGGGCACAAATAAAATCCTGCCTATCTTGAACCTGGCATAGATTCTGAGCCTTGAGGAGGTAACCGCTGCTCTCCTTTATGATTACATATCTAAGATGTTAAATAATTTAATGTGGAACTCAGTACGGCTAAAACCATCAAAAGCCCAGGACTGGTGGCCCAGTGTCCTGTTTGTTATGGTTTAAGGTTTACTTTTACCATTTGTTTATACGTATGTGGATGTCTATGTGAGTACATGGCACATGTTTGTGGGTGCCTTCGGAGGCCAGAAGAGAGCGTTACATCTGCTGGAGCTTCGGTTAAAGGCCATTGTGAGCCGTCTGATCTGGGTGCTGGGAATCAAACTCAGCTTCTCTGCAAGAGCAGCAAAAACTCTTAAATGCTGAACCATTTTCTCTAGTCACACAACATCTACACTGTACAGAGAATGGAGCTGGCCAGAAAGTGAGGCTGGGGCAGGAGTAAGGACAGGGGTGTGAGGTGGGTGAAAGTAAGGACAGGGGTGCGAGGTGGGCGGAGAACGAGAATGTATGCGGTCTCTTAGAAACGCGGAACAACCAGGAACACTGGAAACCTCGTCTCCTCATTGGCATTTAGTGTATGTACTAGGAATGTGTAACGCTTGGTGACTCCATGACAGACTGGTGACATTTGCGTAACCAGCACCCACCAGCATAGTAAAATCACGTCTCTGTTGTGTCTCCTTCCATCCAGCAGCTTTAAGCGAGTCTATTAGTTTGTGTGTGTGTGTGTGTGTGTGTGTGCCTTTTCCTTTGCAGACTTTATTGACATAGAACCAGAGAGTCGACACTCCTGCTCAGCATCACATCTGTGAGGTTCATCCACACGGTGGTATAAAGTTGAAGCCCATCATGTTTATCTCACTAGCCCATCTCACGTTTTTCGGTTTGTTCTGAGACTGGGCACGCACAGGCATCCTGGGGGCAGGCGCACTTTGTGTTCGTAGGAAACAACAAAGATGCATCTTCCTGCATGGAGGCATGAAGAGGGGTGACAGCTGGGCGGAGGGAGGAAGCCACACAGAGTCTAAGGAAGGGGGTTGAGAGCACAGTTGGGTCTGTCCGTCTGGAACACATCGGGGAAGGTTTAGGCAAGGGCACCCGTTTGGGAACCATCACAGGCAGGTAGGACAGCCACGCAATCTGAGCGAGACCTTTGAAGGGACACACCGGAAGGCTGAGCTCTTGGGGCCTTGGATGTTTAGAGGAATCAGAGGAGTGGCCAGCGTTCTGGCAGATCCCAAGGAACAAATGTGTTCCAGGAGCATATGACGCCTGTCTCCGGGAGTCTGCTAAATTAAATAACCGGGAAGCCACCAGCCTGAGGCTGCCTGCGCTGTGATCTCTAGGTAACAAGCTGAGATTGAGTTTAGGAGGTTTTGTTTGGTTCTGTTTTAGTAGCAAATAGCCAAGTTTCACCCAATCACAAACAACCAAGCTGTTTGCAGTCAGCTCACTAGCCTATGCCCAATAAGGCCCAGCCCACCCAATAAGGCCCAGCCCGCTCACTGGAGCAGCTTCAGTGATTTCTCCACGTGCCTTCCAGGGGCATCTGGAGAAGCCTGCTCACTACTCTTGCGGCTAGAAGTGCTGAGTTCTGAGTCATGCCGGGTTCACAAACCGGTCTTTGGTCAAATAAACCCTATTAAGGTTGATTTAGTTAACTTGCTGAATTCTTCTAACAGCTGACTGTCACTGTTGGAGACCTCTGCTTGGTTAAGTGGGGAGAGGGCCTGAGAAGTGGTTGTGTCTTTGGCAATGACTGACAGGAGCCTCTCAGGTCAAGGGCATCTTGCACTTTCAGCTCTTCAGTGGACTTACAGTCAGTGGTTGTGCAATGCGCCATTTCTGCCTGGCAGGTCCCAACCCACTCACACTCCCTAAACCTTAAGCTTTGAGACCCATCTTCCGTATACTTTGATATTGGTAGGAAAATGGCTACAACTTTGCAAGATGGTTCCAGCATAGCCTGCAAGTCTCTCAGCAAGGATGGAATATGCTAGGCCCTTCCACATTGGCTCATGGCCCCAGGGGAAAGGGTGAGGACATGGGTGCCCAGTGTAGAGCTGCATTCAGCCATAGATGGTATTCCCAGGGCTTCTTTAGCTGTACTAGTGACAAAGCCAGTGCATTGCTCGTCAGGAGGGCGTCTGATCTTCAACCTAACCACCCCAGGACAGAGACAGACTTTTTCAACCAACATGTGCTCACTGAGGATTCCTTCAAACACCGGCTTTACTGAGGTGTTTGAAGAACCCCTTCTTGAGGAAGAAGACAGACCGTTTGCCCGTCTTTGTAATTGTAGGGGTTTTCCTTCATTTTTGCCATACCGGCGTAGAACCGAGGGTCTTGAGCATGCTAGGTGAGCCACTTACTGTTGAGCTATGCACCAGCTCCCAAATCATTGTATGTTCTAATCAGTGTATCAAGAACAAAGGAGTCTAGATACACGAATGTTTGGGGCCATCCTGGAAAGCCTGGGGTGGGAGAAGTACCGTCTAGGTCAGGGCTGGTCTTATCCACTTTCTCCACTTTGTTCCACCTCTAAACTACAGTTCCAGAAGCTTCAGCACAGTTCTTCACAGAACATAGTGTTCCCTCAGCACCCTCCTTCCAGCCTCCATAACCCCTTCCCTCGTTCACATAGAAAGCCAAGTGTCCTGCACCATGCTGGCTCCACCTGGAGACGGTGATGGAGGGAAAAGATGGACTTGAGGACCAAATAGCCAATTGTGCTGAAACAGTTAGCTCCCCTCCTCCTACCTTCCCCATGGATCTTGCCCACTCTCCCCAGCCACCTCCCGGCAATCACATTCTTCTCAGCACCTGGAAAGGGGGCCACAGGACACTTTCTCCTGAGTTCCCTGACCCTTGGTGGAAAAGGTCATTGAGGACCAGGTTGGGTTCCATTGACAGAAGGGTTCCTTGTGCAGTGTCTGACACCTCGGACACTGCCTTGTCTGCTGGTGCTGCGGGTCAGTTCCCCATGCGCTGGCCCCAGCCAGAATTCTAAATTCTTCCATGCCAGAGAAATGGCACTGTGCCTGTGGTGTTGTAAACACCTGATAAAATTCGCTGATGTGTTAACCAAGGACAGAGAGCTTCCAGGGTTTAGATGGCCAGTGGGTTTTTGTCCCTGGATCCTGGCTGTCTCTGAGACAGGGCCACTGAGATTTTTGCTATCATTCAACGTCGCATACACCCCAAGACGTTTATTTATTCTGCCAGGACCCACCCTCTAACAACCCATTCAGCTATGAGCTCATCGATTAACCCATTGAGGAAGTTAGTGTCCCATGATCCAAGGACTTTCAATAGTGCCCCTGGGTGGGAACCAACTCTCTAATACAAATGTACAATGGTCCTTCTAATCCAAACCAAAACAGGACCATCAGGCTGTGGATTCTGTGCTGTTAATCACAGCTGTATTGTTTCCCATGAGATGAGTTTTTAGAAGGCTATCTGATAGAAGTTTGTGTGCGTGTGTGAGGGTGTGTTGCACCTTATATATATATACACACACACAATTGCCAGCCATTAATTCAAATGTTGGAGATATAAGGCGCAGTCTTTACATAGACTCATAGATTTATGATCTAAGGAGGGATCAGATATGTGAAGAAATGATTTTAATACCCCGAAGAATTAAAGTGTGGCAGCGTCTGTGTTCTGGCAAAGGCAGACAGCATGAGTTTGTTTCTTGACCAGCAGTCCAGTCACGCTGGGGCAAGCGTTCGCTTTCTGAAAGTGCCTCATGCCGTCCACGTATACTTTAGATACGCGCCTCGTTGTGCGTTGTGCTTCAGCCGCCACTTTTGTCCATTTTTAGAAAGGGCCCTACTGTGGACTCTAGGCTGGCCTCACACTCATGATCCTCCTGTCTCAGTGCTGGGACTACAGGCACGCACCACCACACCCGGTGCACAATCAACATTTTTAATATTTTTAAAAGAGAGCAAGTGCCTTCGGAGCTCTGCCCTGACATCTGCGTCAGCTTCGACATCAGCTTCTTTCATGGGGCTCCAGAATGTTCACTTCTTCCTTGGCATCGCCAGGTGTGGTCTCCTCATGTCTACCCAACAGTCAAACGTCTTTTGGGGAACATTTCTCAGACTGTCCTTTTCTCTGGGACCAGAGTAGACTTGACATCATGAAGTCACGTGGGAGCTCCATGAACATGCAGGGTGATGGACCCTTTAAAAGAAGCCAGCTGCTACACAGGGCAGAGGCTGTTGGGTACCGGTCCTTCTGTGCTGGGAGGGTGAAGGGCCTGGGGAACGCCAACACTCATCTCTGAGATCAGAGAAGCTGGGTCCAAAACATTGTACAACAAACACGGGACCAGTGATTTGTCAGAGAGATGCTCAACTTGAATCTTAAACACGAAGCAATTGGTTGGATCCCCCCCCATTACTCTTTGATAGTATAACTTAATTTCAACACAAACAAATTAGTGTTTTATTGTAGACATCTAGCTGTTTTCAGAAATATATTTACTTAGCACATAAATGCTAAAAACAAACAAACAAACAACAACAAAAACCAAAAACCAAAAACACTCTGAGGGGCTGGTGAAATGGCTTAGCAGGCAGTGTTTGCCACAGAACCTGGGGAGCTGAGTTCGATTCCCAGGATCCAGATGGTAGAAAGAGAGAATCAGTTCTGAAGGTTGTCTTCTGATCTCCACCCATGAACTGTGGCATATGCACACACGCGCACAATAAATGCATAAACAAAGACATGTAAATTCTTTCAGATGACTCTGAGCTAGGACACATTTCAGGTTCTTGGGATCCGATGGTCAGAAGGCTCCACGTGCCTGGACAACCTGTGGCTTAATCGCATGCCGCTGTAACACAGGAGATAGACTGATGATGAAGTCCACAGCACATCACCACCTCCCACAAGGCCTGCATGCTTGGAGTTTATTTTTAGATGAAGAGTGCCTGGCCATTTAACTTAAGCAGGACAGTGCAAACATTTGCACCACTTGAGTGTGATAATATGTCATGCCATTTCTACCATTTCACCATCCTTTCAAACTGGCTTCATTGTAAGTAGATATTATGACTTTATGTTGAGATAGAGCCCCACTTTTGTGCAGCCCTGGCTGTCTTGGAACTGGCTATGTGGATAAGGCTGGTTTTGAACTCACAGAAATCCACCTGCCCATGCCTTCTGAGTTGTGAGATTAAAGGCATGTGTCTGTCCTCCGCCCCACCCCCGCCTGGTGGAGAATATTCTTAGGCAACACAAGTTATTTTAAGTTTCCTATCTTCTTAATGAAAATTAGAAAGCATAGGATAGCCACACAGTTCCTGCAGCAACTAGAGAAAATATTCCAGCTTTGCCTGTCACCAAATCTGTGTGGGTGCCATACTCTGCATCCTCTGTAAGGGACAGGGTTCCTTTCCTTCATCACCTTTTCCGCTCAGTACGTTCATGATCCCAACTCCTTGGGGAGATTTCTTAAACTCAGAGTCAGGGAAGCCCAAGATGTTCTTTTAGACTAGCGTGTTATTAGTTGATATCTTCTTTAGACGTCATCTCCTCTGAGGACACGGGTGCTGTGGGAGACACGAGAGGCTGAATCCAGAGAGGGGCAGTGGAAGATCTGCCTACACTGTAGTCTGCTGAGCGCCGCTCCAGAGGCAACAGCTGCCTGGTTTATCTGCTCGCGTGGCACGGGCTGGCACGCGGACACTTCGATTCCTGTACCTGGGGGTGGGGGGGTGGCGTCCGGGGACATTCACGAAGACTTATCCCACAGGGTGGGAAGTGGCTCCCGTTTGCCAAACCTGCTCTGAAGCCTCAGGAGGAGGGGTGTTGTCCTGAGGGTATGGGCCACCTTTCTGTGCCCATGGCGTCTCCTCTTGGGCTATGGTGTATCTGCTCATGGTTGTCACTGACACAGCCATACAGAGGGCGAAGGATCCCCAGGCAAGGCTGTAACAGAAGGTACAGTTAGGAAAGGCCTAGGGCCGATCCCTGAGATGTTCTGGGGTCAGCCTCCCGTCACTCGGAGGCAGAGAGACATTGCTGTTACCCACGGGGAATGCTGTTTTGTGCCTTTAGGTGCATCTTAGGGTAAAGCTGGGAGCTTTCCTTTCACTGGGTATTGGAGCAACAGTGGGGAGGAGATGCGAAGGGCTGGCAGGCAGCGGTTGGGGGCTGGGGGGGGGAGTGACTGAGCCACAGAAGACAGGAGCAACACACAGCGTTTAGGGGGCAGGGTTCCCGGAACACAAGAAGGAAGTCTACTGCAAACTTGAGAGGCAACCCTTACACACACACACACACACACACACACACACACACACGCGCACGCGCGAAAGTCTGATTACGGGTGACTGGCTGGCCCTCACATGTCTTCTATACTATGAACAAGGCCCCACACCCCTGAACCTAGGAGAGCGCAGGTTTAGTCTCTGAAGGCACAAAGGGCCCAGATTCAGAGAGAGGAGGATGTGTGGGACGCAGAGGGAAAAGCTGGTCGGAAAGCAGGGTTTGCATGAAAAGGGGGCAGTGGAGCAGAGAGCTGTTCAGCCCTTTCCTCACACCCAACCTCAGAATTAACACTGTAAGACAAACAGAGGACATCTTCCCCCTTCTCCTGAAAGTGAAACAAGAAGAACAAGAGGCTAGGTAAGGAAAGAAATAGGTCGGTTGGATGATTAACTCACAGAGCCAGCTAGCAAGAGTTTTAAGGGAATAGAAAAGCAAGGAGAAGAGATAGTGAAAGAAGGAAGAGGAAAACTTCCCTGAAGTGTGGGACAAACGGAAGTGGGAGGAACATGATGGAAAGAGCGCCCCAGCAGGGATCATAACAGCAGCCGGCTACTAGTGGTGTTAAACTATTGAGAGCAACAACACACTCAGAAAGAAAGCAGAGAAGTGTCTAAAAAAAAATCGAAGACTTTTGGGCTATTTTTTTTTTTTGAGGGATGATCAAATGCAGGGTACCAAATAAGCATCATTCTGAAGATGCAAGGAATAAAATAGCCACCCTCCCTCCATTGGTCTTTCAACTGGGCAGAGGATGGCGCCTCAGAACCCAGAGCTCTGCTGAAGACGGAAGGCACGGCAGTGACCCAGACGGAAGGAAGGAAGAGTGTACAGAGTCCCAGTTAGAGATACTAACTTCGTCAGACCTGGGAGACCAAAGCTGAGAAGGGTTTAGGAACAGGTGCGTCGTGAAAGCTTACTGGGAGAGCAAAGGAGTAAATGTCAAAAGTGAGTTTTACAGACAGGAAAATGACTGTCAGCACCAAATGAAAATGCAAAGACAACTCTCCAAGCAAAGGTTTTGTCTGGCACAAATGACCAATAGAAGTGTAATCCAGGACCCCTGGACCGACAGGGGTAGCCTCTGGCGTTTCTGGAGAACAAAGGAAAAGGTTGGTTATTGAAGAGAAAGTGTACCTTAGGAGCGGGGGTGGGGTGGGGGGAAGCTGTTATTGGCTGCTGTCAGGAGCTGCTAGTTAAGATCTGTAATCTTCGGGGTACAATTTGACCCTGGTGTTTTAGGGGTCACGCTCGTGCTGCATGTAGTGTGTTGGGCTCTTGTTCAAGCGTCTGACTCTCACTGTCTTAGTGTAACTCACAGTACATTCCTGCCTGGATTTTTTTTTTTTTTTCCAAAAGTTCCAGGCATCAGGACAATTACGAGTGAGTGAGTGCTCTGAGTGTATGACTTTCTTTGGCTCTCTTTTGTCAGGTTTTGACACAAGTGACTCCATTTTGGGATTGGTAACTTTCTGCCAGCACTAGAGGTTATTGCTATTAGAGGAATAAAATGTGGGTACAAGTACACTAATTTTTTTTTTTTTCTGAGATAGAATTTCTCTGTGTAGCTTTGGCTGTCTCAGAACTTGATCTATCTACCAGGCTGGCGTTGAGTTCACAGAGACCCACCTGGGTCTGCCTCCTGGGTGTTAGGATCAAAAGCATGTGCCACCACATTGATTTTTAAGATGCAAAATGTTTGGAGTGGTGAAGCAGATCAGCACTAAAGCACTTGCCCTAGCATGTGTAAATCCCTTGGCTTAATTTTCAGCACTGCAAAAACAAGAAATTACAAAGAAATCCATTATGGTCTTGTGTGGCATGACTGAGTCTTCCTTTTAGAGACAGACCTTGTGTGACATGACATTATCTTTTCAGTAGAAATAGAAGCTAGATCTAGTATAGCTCAGGAAAAACTTCTCCAGTCTCTGTTTAAAAATTTAGACTTTTGCCAAGTAACTTGTAAATACATCATCTCTATTCTCTTTACTCTTATGGTAAGGCCTTATTGCTGACACAGCTTATGTACGTCACTGAAGATGAAAGACTTGAACTCATGTCCAGCTAGAAACTTCACCCCTGCTGACTAGTGTTCATGGTACTGGAAGGTACTCTGTATGCTAACAGAAGGAAAAGGTAATCCCCAATATCACCCAGCCCCAAACCCTGCATCAGCGACAGTTACCTGTGAGATATAATGGATGTTAGAGGAGTAACCAAACACTTTCATAGAGTTGGACTTAAGGCCCACTCCGTAAAATGGAATCCATACCTGACATAGTTAAAGGGACAAGAACCTAAGTTCGGTTAGTTAGTTAGCCAGTCAGTCAGTTAGTTAGTTAGTTACTTGGTTGGTTGGTTAGGTCAGAGGCTCTAGAGAAAAACCTACTATTATTCTGTAAAAGGAACACAACTATAAAATGACTTTTAATGACATACTGTGATACTTGGAGATCAGAGCATCAATTAACCTCCCAAGAAGCATATTCTTGCAGTAGATGGTAATTATCATAGGGAGCCACAACTGGACAATGAGCAGAGAGTGAAGGAATTTGGAGCACTCAGCTCCAAAGGAGGTGCTTTTATTAACCTCTCTCCCTGAGGCCGAGATCTATGTGGAAGAGAAGGCAGAAAGAATGTAAGTGTCAGAGGTGATGGATGACTCTGCGGAAGGAACACATTCCAGACACAGCGGGGCTGATGCAACATGGACTTGCAGAGACTGCGTCAGCACGAGGAGGACCTGCACAGCTTCAAATCGGACAAAATCTCAGCACCGACCGGGCTACGCAGACGTGGGTTCTCACCCCTAACCGAGGACCTATTTGCAACTGATAACTTTCTGGAAAGGGGAAAATCTGTTTTCTCCTGTGGGGTGTCAAAGGGTATATCAACCAATATTTCGGGGCGTGCCCCACACCCAGGAATCCGGTCACAACAAAATGAAGTCTATGCATTTTTTTTCTTTCTTTCATCCTCTTTTTTTTGGCATGTGTATGTGTGTGTGTAATTTGACAGGGAACATGATATTGGGTGGGAAGAGAGGTGGAGAGGATTTGGAAGGAGTTGGTGGAGGAGAAATAATATGATAAAAATATCTTTCTTTAAAAATTTTAAATAAGAAAATAAATTATAACAAAAAACTCCAAAAAAGCCAAGATAGGTAATTTTACTCCACAGCCGAGAAGACTGGGTTAAGGAAAGGCTAGGATACCAATCAAGAGGTCACAAGGGTAGCAGGTACCAGCCCTATGACAATGGCATTTTTTTCTGACAAAAAATTATGTTCATATTTTTTGCTCCACCAGAGCTGGTAACCAAGCAACTTACCAATAGGACCAGCCATAGTCCCACGTCTGAGGCCGCCAATCTTCTGGCCCCAGGTTCACGGTGATTTGAAAGCTAGTTGTGTACATCATGTGGGCCACCATGCCCAGGAGCCCTGTGCAAGCAAAGCTTCGTAAGTCACAGCTGAGAACACAGCACAGTGGGAACTTTTCTCTCCCTGTGTGTGTTGGATGCTGGGAGAACCCTAGCATCCACAGATCCGTACACAGATTCTGTACTCATACATCCTTAGATACTCCGCCTGGCATCTCATTCCCACAGCAGAAACTGAAGGAACACCCAGAAACAGACTCGATCGTAACCGAGAGGAACATAACAGATGCCAGCACCTGAGCAGGAATTTCGCACGTCCATGGCCCCGCTCTTTGCTATGAAGACCTAGCAACTGGATCTTATCTTTCTACTTACCGGGGCTAAGACCTGGGTCAGGTGTGCTACGTTCATCAAACACAGGAGTGATGCACAGACTGGACTGGTAACATTACCACAACTCAGTGTGTCTGTCTGGAGGCGGGAAGGAGCCGCACATTCTAGCTTGGTGGAGACAGTAACGTAAGGGCCTTAGAAGGCCGGGTCGAGTTGCTTGGAGGCAGTGTTAAAAAGCAAAAGAGTTCTTTGTGGGACAGTTATGCCAAACTGTGGCAATAATTTTTAAGACACCGAAGTTTATATAGTAGATACAGTCTTATTTTGTCTTCCCCAGAGCCCAGGTCTGACAGTGAACCCAGACCTCTCCTACAGTTACTTAATGTGTGCTTTCATGTGCAGGCATTAAGTGACAGAGGTCTGACCTCAGGGGGGTTCCCCTATGGACTCAAGCCCAACCTCTCTGCTAGGTGAGGTCATTGCTGTTCCCAGCTCCAATGCAGCCTCTTCCTAACTGGCACGAGCTAGTATTCCTCTCCACCCGAGCCTGTCTTCTTCCTTTTGACACTACTTCCGCCCAGTGGAATCAGTCCAGTGATGTATCCTGAGCACCCGCTCTTTTATTGAGCCTCCAGTGACTGGAGGGAGCCAGCCAGCCTATTCCATGGCTCGAAGCATCATGTCCTCTCTGGAGTGAGCTGGGAGAAACCTCTCCTGCTGGAAAATACCTGCCAGGACCATGAGGATGGCCACTGAGGCGTCCACCTTGAGCCAGGTGCATCCTGAGCTGTAACAACTCATACTGAAGCCCAGGAGGACGACGCCTGTCAGTATCAGGAAGATATCCAAGACTTCAGCCCCAATGGAGAGCCATAAAACACCTACAAACAGAAAGGACAGAGACGCCAGGCATTTAGAATCCACAACTGGAAGGTTTGAGCCTTTGTTTTTATTACTAACGCACTTTCTGTTTTTATAATAAAAGACAGGAGGCTAGATATTTTGTAAACAAAAAGGTCTCTTCAGTTCACAGTTTTGGGTGCTGTACAGGGTCCAAACAACATGGGCCAGGTTCTTGCAAAACTTCCTTAGCTTACACCATGGACATGGCGTTATGGTGGGATCATATGTGAAAGAGAGAAATCCAGGGTGACAAGAAGCCAGAAGGACAGGGAGAGTCCAGCCTCGTTTTTTTCCAACTCTTTTGTGGAAACTAACTCAGGGTTGCAAGAGAGTTAACTACATTGGCTCCTTCTGAGCAACACTCTCAACAGTCTTCAGCCTCCCATGCTCTCCGCCTCTCATTGTCCCTCATCACCTCTCAGCAGCTCTACCCTGGGAACCAGGCTTCCAGCGTAAGCACTTCCTGTGGACATGTGTATATGGTGGTGTCGAGAGACGCCTCACCACAAAAGCCTTCAATGTGAAAACCGGAGCCACCTCTTTTGGGTCAAGGGGATCCTAGGGCCTCAAGGAGATGGGTAGAAAGACTGCCTGAAGGAGGGCGGAAAAGACAAACCCCTGGCATAGGGTTGCAAGGGATTCTGGGAATGTCTACTCTCCAGCTTAAGAGTCAGCACACTATCTTGATTCGAATGCAGGCACAGTCTCTGCCCTTTACGGAAGCTACACAGGGGCTGGCGAGATGGCTCTTTGCCTAAGAGAACTGGCTGCTCTTGCAGAAGACCGGAGTCCAGTTACCAGCACCCAAGTCTGGTGACCGCAACCACCGGTAGCTCCAGCTTCAGGGGATCCCACTCCCCTTCTGACCTCGGCAGACACCTGCAAACAGGTGTGTAGATCCACACCCCAACCCCAAAGTTAAAAAAAATGACATCTTTTAAAGAAGACCCACAAACTTAAATTTGAGGGCAGAAGGGTCTGAGTGTCTGAGAACCTTGGGGGGCTCCAGTCCTAGCAACATCCCCTGTTTCCAGGCAAGCTGCCTGTGTGCCCTTGCTGGGATCACGGCTGGAGCTTTGTTGGATGTAGGGTGGAGAGGAATGGATAGAGGAGACAGAAGAGAAATGGTATTCCAGAGCTCGGGGACCAGCAGAGTGTGAATCGGCCGCAAGGGAAACGTTCACGGTTCAGGAAGCTGCAGACTCCACCAGTCAGTTTTCTGTCCCCACCAGTCAGTTTCCTGTCACCCTATGAAGCCTTCTACCGTCTCCCAGCACATCAGGGCTATAAGGCGTGTGAACGGAGCCTGGGTTGACTTCATGGGAAAACCATATCTAACCCTCTCATCATCCCCACCCCCATTTCTCCTACAACAATTAGAGCCACTTCGAGGAACCCTGGCTGTGAGCATGGTGCTTACCTTGTCCCTCGGGGGGTACAATCCCCAGGAAGCACCTGCAACGCTCGCCTGGAAGACAAGGACAACATAGCCAAGCACCGTTCCACGGACAGACGCGTGGATAACGAGAACGCGCTGTGTATGCACAGTTCTATTCAGCTGCAAGGAACAATGAATTTGCAGAAAACCGGGTGGCATTGGAAAATGGTATTTTATGAGTGGTGACCCAGGCCTAGAAAGACAAAATACCATATATTTCCACAGGTGTATTCTAGCATGTTACCCTTAAGTGTGCATGTCCAGGTGGAAATAAACATTAGTAAAAGCAGAAACTAGTTACGGATCCCTCATGACAGGGGTGGGGGTTCCTAATGGTGGGAGGGTGGGAACAGAGCAAAGCGGAGGTGAGAGGGTAGGTGAGGAGAGGGCACAGACAGAGGAAGTGCCAACAAAGGGAGGCCAGCAGCCATAGCAGCCACAGCAGCCACAGCAGCCACAGCAGCCACAGCAGCCACAGCAGCCACAGCAGCCACAGCAGCCACAGCAGCCACAGCAGCAGAGGACAATGGGACTCCTGGGGCTCTTGGATCTCTGGTTCTCTCTCCCTGGCAGGAAGCTACTCTGAGCCTTGTTTTCTTTATCTCTAACTGGGGCTAACAAAGCCGGCAGTAACATAGCTGTGCGAACTTGCTGTAGATAGATTGTTGCACGCATTTTTCTGCTTGATCATTGCTAGAGGCCAGTACAAGGATCTCTGTCCTGCAGGTTTGAAAGCCAGGTTCAGAGAAAGTTACAAGTTGATGGAGTAAGGGATTGGAAGTGGGGTCTTCAGGGCTGTGAGTGTGGCTCAGTAGAGCGTTCGCCTAGCATTTGCAAGGGCCTGGGTTCAATTTCTAGTACTGGAAAGAGAGAAAGGAGGGAAGGAAGGAGAGAAGAAAAGAAAGGAAAGAAAATGGAGCTTTCCTATTTGAGGGTTGTTGCATTTCCCCACATTACTACCTGCTATCTTTCTACCTGATCCTTGCGGGTATTTGTTAGTCTGTTTTCTATTTTAACAAAATACTGAAGCTTGAATACTTGACAAAGAAAAAAAGTATTCTTTTAACTTACAATTCTGGACCTAGAAGAGCAAGAGTCTGGCTTCTTCTGGCTCTGATGAGGACCTGGCCTTCTAGCTTATATCACACATGGCAGATGCCATCATGGTGGGAGAGGTAGTAGAGAGCAAGAGCTGGGGAGATGGCTCAGCAGCTAAGAGCACTGTCTGCACCTCCAGAGGTCCTGAGTTCCAGTCCCAGAAAGCACATGGCGGCTCACAACCATCTGATGCCCTCTTATGGCGTGCAGGTGTACATGCAGATAGAGCACTCATATATGTAAAATAAATAAATATATACTTTAAAATAAAAAGAAGTAGAGCGCAGCCACGATGTAAGAGCAGGTGTGAAGAATTCGCCTTCAGGAATTAACCAGGCTCTCAGTATAAAGAGGGTAGCGCCCAGTGGCCTAGTCATCTTTCATAGGTCCCGCCTCTGCAAAGTCCCACTGCCTTAAACTGCCACACAAGGACCAGGCTCAGAACATGAACCTTTATGGGACACCCACAAACCACATCCCAAGCACATGAAAGGAGGAGAGCCTTCTTTTCCAACAGTATTGCAGGAGAAGCCAGAAGTAGGGTAAGGGCAGGAAGGGGGCAGGAAGGAACAGGGGGAACCAGGAGCAGGGCAGGGGCATAGGCAGGGGGAGCCAGGAGCAGGGCAAGAACAGGGAATCCAGGAGCATAGCAGCGTCAGGGCACAGAGCTCCAGAAGGCCAGCTGAACAGATTAAGAGAATTCCCGATGGCTTAGAAGGACAAGTTTAGCTGGGCCCAGAGAGCTAGACCAGAATGACCCCTTGATTAATGTGAATCCTCAGAAACGGTGTTCCTTCTGAACAAAGCCAGCAGGATTAAGAAGAAAAATCTTTACAAATCCCACGAAGCCAGAGAGGCGGGTGCTACATAGCTTGGCAGGGCTTGGGCGGTCAAGAGGCATAGCGAGCCAGCCGTAGGAGAATGCATACAAGCTCTGGGTGCCCGACTCTGCCATTGCCCCAGGACCATGGCCCCCGGGGCTACCCAGGTGGCTCCTTTCTGAATGCTCTGAGTTCAGCCCCACAGCTCAGGGTCTACGCAAGCACATTTCATCGATTCGGGACTCTGCCTAAGGAAAGGAACACGTGAGCTTCTCTTCTACCAGGAGCTTTCACTGCAAACCTTTATTTCAGAATGTGGGAGGAGACATGTGGGTCTCCCCTTTCAAGCACTGAAGGGCCCGGTTGTGGGGGGCCTTATTAGATGGGAGACTTTTACTCAGTCAGGTCTCATGCCCTAGAACTGGGATGTTGGCCTACCCCCGAAGCCCTTGCCTGCACTTGGCTAGGAACAAATTCCTGAGACCAGAGTTCTTTTTGCCAGCTCCTCACAACCCTTCCCCTGTCCTACTATGTCACAGTCATTCCTGTTCTTATCTTTTCTTTCTCCTGCCCCCAGTCCCTTGTGATGGAGTCAGTCTCTGAGCGTTATGGTCTATACCTCATTACCAACTTGGCTTAGGAGGCCTATGTAAAGCTCTAGACAGATTTTTTAAATTGGGATATTGAAAAAAAATCAAATCTCTCTCTTTGCAAAAGCAAAGGATCTGGCTGCACTGAGCTCCCCAGAGGACCTGAACCTCAGTGTTGAGCTGAATTTAGGGGACAATCCCCTGATCAAGGCATGAAGTTCAAGATCACTGGCAATCCTAACTTCTTCACCCACTCCCGTCACCACCTCCTGGGAGTTATTTGCCTTTGTAACTTCTAATATCTAGCTGTGACTTAGATGTTTGCTATTAGTTAATTCCTGTCAAATAAAAACTGAACATTCTTGCTTTAGGTACATCCTACAAAACACAGAAGGTGAAAGATGTGTGCTTTAGGATGGTGGAAATTTTTCTGAGAGTGTATCTTCCTTCTATCTTAAAACAATGGCAATGTGGTAACATTTAGAAACCCTGACTTTCTTACACCAAGAAGTGTGGGAAATGTGAGCAGAGGAGTTTTAGATGAACGGGCAGAAAGCATTCACGGTTGTTATTAGGCTGTGGGGTAAGAGGAGTCAGAGTGAAGGGTGCAAGGTTCAAGCTCATCAGTCTCTAGCTATGCAATTTTCAATGTTGCATATGCGCTTCTATAACACTGTTTCTCAGCATAATTCTCATATATATATAATATAAATAGGTGTGACTATACAAACCTCTTCTGTGGTGGATGAATTTTGGGAAACACTGGGATATGCCATATTAATCAGGGTTTTAATTTTATTTTATTATGGAACTTCCCAAAGATTCGTTTTACATGCTAATAGACGCTATGAGTTTCCAGAAAAAATATGCAATAATTTGCTGTCTTATCTTAAACTCTCTTTGTTTATTTTCTTTGGAGACTATATCTGTGGAGTGAGTTTAGGACTATTCAGTGAGGCCCTTGGTAAAGGCTCTTCCCATCCTGAACTCCAGAACAAGGGTGCAGAAAGTTGGGAATGAACCAAGAAACACACTCTTAATTTCTACTTATGTTTATGGTTGTGAGCCTAGCCTTTAATGGCTGAGCCATCTCTCCAGCCCCACACTCTTAATTTCTACTCAAGACTGTGAATTGCCAGGAACATCAGTCTTCCTGAAAATTTAGTGGGTGTCCCAGTTGATGTAGGAAAAGCCCTTTAGTATTGTCATCCAGTGAAAGTGGGATCTGTGTGTGTGTGTGTGTGTGTGTGTGTATAAACCTCTATCTCCCAAAGCATTTACATTAGGATTTATAACAGTAGCAAAATTACAGTTATGAAATAACAATGAAAATAATTATACAGTTGAGGGGGGTCATCACCGCACGAGGAACTGTACTAAAGGGTCGAAGCATCAGGAAGGTTGAAAACCGCTGCTCCAGAGGAAGAAATCCAAAAGAGCCTCACACGGTCTCTTATGTTGCCCCCAGATCCTGTTTTAGGATGAGGACTTCCCCCACATACCTAAACATAAGCTGACTGAGACTTTTTATCCGAAGTCTTCAGGCCAGTTCATGCCAGCTACCAGCTTAGAGTTGCTATGGGACACATGCTTCATGCAGATGGCCGGCTCGTACTGGCTCCTTAAAGTCCAGTTTTTCCCTTAAGTCCAGCCAAGGCAGTCACTCCCTCAGGGAAAGCAGCTCCCATCTCTCTAACTTTCTAATCCTATCCTCAAGCTCAGCCTTGAAGGCCACCCTTCCTCTGGCATCACAGATAGCATTCTGGTGCCCGTGCAATGCCGCTTTTCTCCAGTTAGGCTTTCCTCCTGGGACAGCTGCACCAGGGACATTAGGAGGCCACGTGAGCTCTGATCTGTACCAAGGCTTTCTCCTGCTCTCTGCCCTGCATTCTAGTGAAAAAGCCTGACTTGGTTGCTTCAGACCAGGCCTATTCATTTCTGTCTGCCCAGAACACCCTGATTCCTGATCTCCATCTATTAAAATCCAAGATATGGGGTTTGGGGAGGACAGCTCAATTAATAGACTGCTTGCCTCGAGAGGGTGAGGACCCTCACAACTCCGGTTGTAATGCTGAGCATGGCTGTGTTTGTTTGCAAGCCTGATGCTGGGGAAGTGGAGATGGGAGAATCCTGGGTGGATTGCTGGCCAGCCATTCTTGCTTAATTAGTGAGATGAGGGCCAGTGAGAGACCCTGTCTCAAAGCTGGTGTCATTCTGAAGGATGACACCTGAGGCTGTCATCTGGTCTCCCATATATGTACACACACATAACCTCCACCAACATGCACATACAAACACACATGTGCAGAAACTAAAGCAAATGCGCTGGTTTGGCTTTACGAAGCCTTTACATCCTTCATTCCCTTATCATGGATGAGGCTCTGTCTTAACCACTATCACCCACTTTCTTATTTTACCTTTATATTAGATACTAGATACTTTCCAGTGACTTATAGCTCTCAGTGCTGTAGCCCCCCTCTCTGTTAAACTCCTGTTCCTCTATCCCCATGCCAAACATGGCATATACCTCATGACATTCCAACTCCCCTCTATCCAGACGGCTTTTCTGTGTCCTCGGGTATGTTTTTCCTGTTGTGATGTGTGCCATAGTCACTCAGTAAGCAAATTTGGAACACAGCTAGTTACTCTAGAGAGAATAAAGTTGATTGGAATAGAAATACTAATGCTATGAGAATGGGAAAGAAACTCCAGGGAGACAAAAAAAATCTGTACAAACAATAAATATGAGAACAGCCTTCCTGATGCTAGAATGAGCAAGATCTAGTCAAAATTATTGATTTAAATAAAGCACTGATATTACTTTACCAAGAAGTTGGTGGATGTTTACCAAGAAGATGTTATGTGGGGCATTGTCATGGGAAGTGATAAATTTTATGTATTATACAACTAAGTCAATAGCTAATGTCGAAAATGAAGATATCCACGTTTGTCCTTTATATAGACACAGTTTCCCTGAAGGAAGGGACAGAGAATGTTAGCTTATAAGCCTTCCAAAATGTGTGTGTGACTCTTACCTGCCTTTAAATATTACCTTAGCTAAAATGCAAAGCAAAACAAAGCAAACCATCAACAATAAAAAAACCCCAACCAGCCAGCCAGCTAGCCAACCAGTCAACCAATCAACCAACCAGCCAGCCAACCAGCCAACCAGACAGCCAACCAACTAACCAGCCAACCATCCAACCAGCCAAACAGCCAACTAGCCAGCCAACCAGCCAACCAACCAACCAACCAGAGCAGGTTTCTAGCCCAGATCGACTGAGCCAGAGCCTCTGGGGCCCGGGTGCCTGGATGTTTAGAAGCTCCCAGGGTGATTCTGATTCCTGCCAGCATACAAAGCTGTGCAAATGGATGAGACCATTCTCAGATAACGGGGATGGGGGTGGGGGGAGGAAACAGACTTGGAAACGGAACAGAGGTTCTGAAGCTGTTTGCTCATGGATGTGCTGCCTGCAAGTTCCCCAACAGAAAACAGGGGACTATCTTGGTGATCTCAGAGAAGGCAGGATCACAAGCCAAATGTAACTGTGTGTGCGTGTTGGGGTTGAAAGAGTGGACTTTATGCGGTAGTTCCCAGAGAGAAGAGAATTTGGGCATGCCTGAATCACACTTAGAGCAAAGGCCACTTAGCCTGGAGGCGAAGGTGGGCATCTATTTGCCCCTGGGTAGTGGCTTGGATGCGGTTGGAGGCTGTTATGCTGTAGCTCAGAGTAGCGTTCCCTGTTGCAGTCTACTTAGGCTGTAAAAACAACCTTTAAAATGCCACAAACTGGTAAAGTGAAGGTCTATGCAAGAAACGTATGTCTGAGGATGTAAGTGGTGACTGCTAGGGTGCCCCCCCTTCTCATTTGGGGCCTTTGCTTTGAAAGCAGAGGGGCACATTTCTCCTTCAGTGTAGGCCTTGGCCAGGCTGTCTAGCCTCAGGGGTTGACATTCCTCCCTCTTCTAGTCTTTGTGAGATAAAAGCACTTTCTGCACACTTGCTTTATGTACTAACCCTCCCCTCTGTTTTCGCTTTCTTCTTCCCTCACCATTTACTTCATAAACCTCCACTCTTAATCAATAAAGTCCGGAATCGGCTGATTAACACACACACACACACACGACCTGTGGAGACCACATGTACTGTGCAGGGCTGTTTCGAGGACAGCCTGAGATAAAGGGCTGTCTTGTTCTGTGTCATGATTGTCGTAAATCTGGTAGGTGACCTAATGGCGATAAGAGCTGGGGATTTGTTTGTTTGTTTGTTTTTAAGAGGGTCCTCTGTTTCAAGAGTCATTAAAAGTGAAAGAGAGGCCGGAGCGATGGCTCAGCGTTGGAGGGGCTGGGCGGTGGTTCAGGGTTGAAGAGCACTTGCTGCTCCTGCAGAGGAGTTGGGTTTGGTTTCCAGAACAAGTCAGGTGTCTCACAACAGCTTGTAGCTCTAGATGCTGGGGATCTGATGCTTTCTTCTGGCCCCTGAGGGGGGCCACACACACACACACACACACACACACACACACACACACACACACAAATTAAAGCTGGGCATCATGGCACACATCTTTAATCCACATTCCAGGCCAGCCAAGGCTACAAAGTTAGATCCCGTCTCAAAGAACAACAAAAATAACAACAACTTTTAAAGTGAGAAAGAAATCTTAGGGGTGTAGCTTAGAGGTGGGTGGCAGCCACCTCTGGTTCTTGAGAAACGGAGAGACTGGGTGAACACTTGTGCTTAATACAAACTGCGTCAGGCCCTCTTGCAGACACCTCACATCAATCTACTCACTTCATCGGCACACTATCTTTAGGAGATGAGCAACCCCATTGTTCCCATCTTATAGATGAGAAAACTGAGGCTCAGAGGTAGAGGACAGTCTGTGGCAGGCCTGAGATTTAGACTCAGGTAGTGTGGCTCTGGAGCCTCTTCTCAGGGCCATCCTGCTCCCATTGGCCTGGGGACACTCACCTGTGCTGTTGAGGCTTTCCTCACAGGACTGCCAAAGGCCCGCGTGGAACCTGAGCTGGAGGAACTTATCATCTCCCGTCTCCCAGATGTACTGGACAGCCTGGCTAGCGTCATGTCTTCTGCCAGTGCTGCTGCTGGCCTGGCTGAAGTGAATGCAGTTTGCTCCCCCCAGGAGGTCCTGGCACAGTGGTTTTGTCGTCCGCCGGATCCCCTCACACCAGTGGCTGCTGCCCATGGCTGTGAGGGAGAAGGCGAGGGCCAGGCAGATGGAGAGGAGGGTCAGTACCCGCTGCCACCTTGCCCTGTCCATGGCAGAATAAAGCTCCTAGTAGTATCAGGAGCGAGAAGCCCCTCCTCTGTACTGTCTCATGGTCCCCAGCTCTGCCATCTGGCATCCTGACACAGCTTCTTTATGGTCTCCTGGGGGAGCCTGATACATTCCAGCATAGAGCATTTGTGTGAGTACCTGAGATATTCTCCTGTGAAAAGGTTCAGGGTGGGCCCCTCCATCCTCCCTAGTAAGTTCAGGGGACATTGGTCTGTTTTCAAAATCAGTGGTAAAACATGCATACCATAAAATTTACTACCTTAGCCATCCAGCATGCAGTTCAGGGGTAGTAAACATGGTCATCTCCCTCCCCAGAACTCCCTTCAGCATGCAAAACTGAAGCTCTGTCACCGTCAAACAACTCTCCAGTCCTTCTCTTCCCAGCCTCCGGCAGCCTTCACTGTCCTTATTGGAATTCTAGGAAAAGAATCCTAGAAACGGGACCATGCAGCATTTGTCCTTCTATGTCTAGCTTTGATTGCACATAGGGCAACATCCTTAAACTTCATTGTGTTGTAGCATGTACTGAAAACGCTTGACTCTTTGCAAGGTAGGATAAGATTCCTCTGCGTTTATTATAGCGTACCCGGGCTTCTCGGCTTGCTTCCTTTGACAATTGTTGAGGACACTGGTTTTGACTGAAAGCCAAGACTTTATGGGTGGGTGTCTTGATGCCCCACTCAACTCTTTTGAAATTAAGGAGGGCCCTCGATGGATGTTAGATTCCAGAAACATAAGATACTTTATTAAAAAAAAAAAAAAGCTTACAAATAACTGGGTTTCATCCTGACATTTTTCGAACAAAATTTTCTTTTGTTGTTTCTCTTTCTACCTTCTTTCCCATCCACCCCCCCTTCTGCCCTCCCACCCCAGCAACCTTTCTACTTCCCTGACACTGGTGATCTTTTGTATTCTTCCTCCACTCTAACTCCTCTTGTTCCCCTCGTACGGCATCCCATCTAGTTCTGTAGTCCATACCCACACTCACAAACCTTCACCTGCATCCGTAAGCATTAGAGTTAGGGTCTGCATAGAAAGAGAGTGCACGTTCAAGGAACACGGAAATGCGGGGGAATTTCTGGACCTGTTTCTTGCCCAGCCCTAGAAAAGAAAGATTCCAAGGACAGGGGCTTAATCCAGGGACTCCGAGATGCAAGACACAGGCAGTTTGCGTCAACGTCTGTGCATTGTGCAGCACGGGGAGAGACATGAGCTCAGCTGGATGCAGACAGTAGTGGCATCTGGGGGCTCAAAGTCCTTGGACCATCACCCACATCCTTACGGACAGGTCACTGCAGGACCAGTTCCCGGAAGGAACTAAAAAACCAAACCAAATGTCATTAGGATGGGGAAAGGAAAGGCAATTAGACACTCCAGGAAAAGTGAAAATTTACATAAGAAATTCAATAAGCTAGGAGCCAGGAAGGGATGGAGAGAGGAAAGCCGGGGTGGCCTGGGAAGGTTACCGGCTCCTCATTCTGTGCTGAGCAGGCCTGGAGGAGTCCAGATGTAGCCGCGGTGACATTTCTGCTTGTCTCCCTCCATCTGTTCTTCCCTGCTGGCAAAGCCCTAGGACCTGTGCCCTGGGCTCTCGGTCTCCTTAGAAACCACATACTGCTCTCACAGACAGGTTTACCACATTTCGTCACTAGATGGCGTCCATCCAACAGGTAGCAGGTAGGGAAGTTGTATGTGTGCAGGCAAACGGGGGGGGGGGGAGGGCAGGAAAAATGTTTTTTTTTTTTTTTTTTTTTTTTTTTTTTTGAGAAACATTCAAAAAGAAGGGAGATGGAATATTTATACAAAGCTGGTGATTCTTTCCCCCACCATGCAACCTAGAAGCTCCCCTTTGGGAGCTTTACAGAACAGCTTTACACACACACACACACACACACACACACACACACACTTTCCTCCCTCTCTGCCACTTCACCCCATTTTCTGTGGTCCTAAAGAGATGACCACATTGACTGTGGAAACCACAGGAGCGTAAAAGCCCAGCTGGGAGCCCTCCCTAGACTGATGTGTTCACTTTCAAGGTTTGAATTCTTGCCACGTGAGGGTTTTAAGATTTTGGGGGACTTTCATCTAGTGCGTTCACCCAGTTCCCTCTGAACATTCAGAATTCAGTGGGCTTGATCAGGTAATGGTGATGAGCTATGGTTTGACTTAAATGTGGAAAAAAGGGGGGTAGAGGAGGGAAGAAGGGAGGGAAAAGGGAGGAAGGGAGAGAGAGAGAGACCTATCTTTCTTGCCTCTTGCCATTCTGACATTTTGTGCATCAGGTCATCTTCTGCTTGAGCCTCCATTTGGGCAGAATGTCTCGGAAGCCAGCCAGGAAGAGATGGTGTGTGTGTGTGTGTGTGTGTGTGTGTGTGTGTGTGCGCGCGCGCGAGCAGGCTCCTGACCAGGTAGCTGTGGTCAGGCGACTTGGCTAGAAGGCCTGGCTCTGTCTTTCACCTGCTGTGCATCCTTGAGCAAACAATCCGACGTCTCTGAAGCCCAGTGTTCCTCAGCCCTCAGACGAAGAAATAATGATACCCTGGGAGGATGCTTGTAAGTTCAAGTGCAATAGGGCAGAGGGCGGAGGGTTGTAACCTTCGCAAACTGCAACGAGGTGAGGTGTTGGTTAGTAAGGTCTGGGCAGCATTGTGCTCAGAACACATGGACAGCGGAGAGGTGGACAGCGGGGAGGCGCCAACCCTGGCGCTTCCTACCCATTGTTTTGCTATTGATAGCACATGCAACACTCATCACTGAATAGCTTTTTGCTGCAGACCTTGGGTCTGGAGGTGTTGTCTCTAAAACAGGCGAGCTACTGCTCCTGTTACCTTGGCATAATCAGAGCTCAGAGGTGGCCCCTGCCTCTGTAGGTAGCCCCAGCACAGTTTGGAAAAGTTTGATGCCATAGAAAGAAACACTGGCTTTAAAGATAACCACTGGCACCTCAGCTCATCCTCTCCAGCTGTCGGGAGCCCACTCCGGCTGTGTGCATGGGATAGAGTCCTCAGGATGGAAACCATGCCTTGCCTTTTCTTCTGGGCCTGCTGAGGAAGTCCCAGGCAGCATAGCCGTCTTGGGGTAGGTCTGGGAAAAATCTCCCAAGATTTTAGGAGGGGCAGGCGGGGGATGAGAAACTTCGAGATTCGGTAGATCGCCGTGGAGCGGCTCAGACAGTCGGCGGCCTGCGGAGGACTTTTGCAAACACTTCCTCTCTGGACAAGGAGGAATGCAGGAGGCCACCGCCTGCCATACAGCTCGGAGTGCCGGAGGGATGTGCCTGCGCCTGTGAAAGTGTGCCAAGAGGATGAGGACCCAACCAAGCCCGGCAGTGCCCCGTCAAAGCAGAGAGGAGCCCCTGCCCCGGGTGCGGGCACAGCCGGTGGGCACCCCCGTGGCTCAGGGGACCCAGCCTCTCTACACCCACGGGATGCGTCTGTTCTGGGGCCCCTCGAGGCCCTTCCTCGCCCTGCTTCTGCTGGTTTCCATCAAGCAAGTAAGAACAGACTTTTATTCCTCCTTCTTCTTCTTGTTAATATTATCAGCTGTGCATGTTTTCTCATTGTACAAGCAATTCAGGCCCCTCGTAGGCAATTTGGGAAGAATAAAACCACATTAAGAAAACGATGCTCAACCACAGCCCCAGCATTCTGTTCACTGCTGGTGTTTTGGCTGATTTTTTAAAAAAATTCTCTTCTCTGTGCATTATTTTACACAGCTGAAATGATGAAGGGCAAATTATTTGCGTCCCAGTCTTCCTTTTCTATCTTCTCCCATCAGCATCTCTGAGTGGCTGCCTGTATCTTCCTATACACTCCTAGCATTCTTGCTGGTTTGAGTGGTCACAGCGAGTGCACATTTCTGTGCCTCTCTGTTCTTCTTTTCTCCCTTCCTTCGCTCCTATTGCAAATATTTGTAATTTTTCTTTATTGCATTCTGTGGCCTATAATATTAAAAGACGCCAAATCCAGAGACCTACCAACTTAAGCTACAAATCAGTGACTCCTCCAGCTGGAGCTCACCCTCACTCACCTTTGGGGGCTACACATGCAACACTCTCCCACTGTTCATTTACACACAAGTTAAAGCAATGAATATTCATACTATAGATAATTTGTGATTAAAACAACAACAACAACAACAACAAAAACCCAGCAAAGCATATAGGTAGTGTGAAGACACCATAGCCAAGTGGCCCTGGGTTTGGTATCACGTATCTCTGCTTCTGTGATCTCGCTCTATGCTCTCAGCAGCCCTGCGAGGGAGGCTCTCTTGCTAACCCCGTTTTACAGAGGAAGACACTAAGCCTGTGGAGGTGAGGTAACGCTCATCTACATCCCTCACTGTGGGCCGGCTGCAGGACGGCGGAGGGCTTTCAGGATGTGTTAGCATGTGTTGACCGGTGTTTAAATGATGACTCTGATTAGGCTTTTCAGTAGCTTGCTTTATTCTTATCCAAAAAAAAAAAAAAAAAGAGGTTGCCTTTTGATTACTCCTTCAGGGCTGTGGCGGGAAGAGACCCCAGTGCCACTCACCTCAGAAAAGAAAGTACCCTGGAATGTCTGTCTTTCTCCTTTTGCCTCTTAGTCTTCATTTGCAGCTTCGGAATTAAAATCTCCTGCCTTCCTGCATCCAGGGAGGCCAGAGGTGCCAGATCTCACGAAGTCCCCTTCCCAGGCTTCTCTGCCAGAAACTAGACAAACAAAAAGCATGGCTGCTGACTCTCTGCATCCAAATTCTCCCTTGGGCTGCCTTCATCCCTCAGGCACTGTCAAGGTCAACTCAGAGACAACGGTGGTCTTTGCGGGTGTGTGTGTGTGTGTGTGTGTGTGTGTGTGTGTGTGTCTTGCTATGGCGGCAGACTCTCTCTTGAGACTACATCCTCGAGGAGCAGGCGACCTTGGTGTGCTGCTTCCAAGGTTGCCGGTGGTGCCGATGTAGGGATGTAGGGAGAGTTGGTGGAGTGTTCATCCTTGCTCGCAGTCTCTGGAATGTTCATCCTTGCTCGCAGTCTCCGGGCATCCCTAATGTATCCAGCTGACTCCTGCATCCTGTTCGTGTGTCTGACCGTCCGGTGCACACCTGCTGCAGCTCTGGCCCTGCCTCTGTAAGAGGCCTCCTTACACATCACCCCGTGGAATGCTCCCAGCTGGGCCACGAGGAGAACATTACTGCTGGACCCATTTCACAGACGGGCAAAAAAGCTCCAGGGGGTTACCCAGGAGTTGCCTTCCCTCACGTACATTCATGAGCTGAGGAGACAGCGCGTCTACCCTGTGGGTTGTGGCCCTGTGTTCTGTCTCCTCTAGCACTCTTGGGAGCAGTTGACATATGGCTATTTATGTATAATAACAGCGGCATCTGCAGTACTTCAGGCTGGCTGACAATGATGACTGGAACACACCCTGGCCCTTTCACTCTGGCGTTTCCATATCAATAATGCGCTCTGGGGAGGGGTCTCCTTCCCCCTTGTCATGTAGACTGTGTGTATGCACAGAGACCCTGGCTCTGTCTGTGAATCTGACGAATCTCTTGATTACCCAACCTTAACCTCAGAGTTTTTAGATGTTTATACATCACTAGGTTTTGCATAGACACTCATGAAGTTTGCTCACACGTGAGTTCCCTGCCTACGGATATAAATGACTGTGGAATGTGTGTGTACTGGCAGGAAGTCTTCATAAAATTCATTTAATGAGAAATTCTCAGAGATACTTCGGTTTCTAAATGCAAGTGGCAAAATAGCTCACACCCACCCACTTACTCATTTGCTTTATTTGGCATTAAAAATAAACTATTACAGGCTCTAGTACAAGTTGATCTTAGACATTGCTGGTTGGTTTATGAAAGGGTGCATGGTTCAAAAGAAAAAAATTAATTGGCAAGAATAAAGGGTTTGGAGGTACATTATCAAAAATCTTTAAAAATGTATATACTCCCTGACCCAGGAACTGTGATTCATCTCTTCTTCCCACAAAGTCTTGCCGGGAGGATTTTCATCACAACGCCCTACTAGCAGCATCTGGAAGTTTGATGTTTGATGCTGAAGAGTTTATGCCACTTTTTTTTTTCCTGCATTCTGTGCGGCCGCTGAAGGGGCGTTGACTAAAGGCAACCATAGAGCAGCTTTAAGTACATCTTGAAATGGATGCTTCTAGGTGGAAAAATAAAGGTTGCAGAACAACATGGCTTCCGTTTTTTGGTTAGAATAAAACAGAAAGGAAGAAAAGAAGTAAGATGAGGCATGTGTGGAGAGAAGGGTATGAAGGGAAGGTGCTCCTTGAAGTTGGAGGGTGTCATCTCTCTTTCTCCTGTTTTTGGTTACCTGTGACTTTCTCTGTCTTTACTCTGTGGTATATTCACTCTAACAAATAAAGACAGATTTGTGTAGGCAGAGTCAGTAAAGACTCTCTGCCCAGGCACCTTCTTAACCCCTTCCCAGCCCGGTTGGTCCTGGATACAGGCTGCCTATGAGGGGAGAGGAAGGAAGGCTAAGCTGGAGGTTTTCACGCAGCTCTTCTCCTTACAGTGGGAACGTAGCTGAGGTTGGCTTTAGGCAGGCTCCCACCTTTCTGCTGTGTTTTAAATAAGGACCTGGGCAGACAGCCATGTTTGTCTAGCTTCCCCAGGCTGACCAGATTCAGTAGTTTTAGCTCTAACTTGTTTTCTACTGTGCATGATTGTTGTGTTTGTGTTTGTGTGCATGTGCTCAGGCCAGGGGTTGATGGCAATGCTCCCCCGCAGTTCTTCTCCACCTTGTCTTTTGAGACAGGGTCTCTCACTGGTCCAGGACCTCACTGATTCAGCCAGACTAGCTGGGCTGTAAGATGGGCTTCCTCCTGTCTCCTCCTCTCTAACTCTGGGAGGAGTTGTACCCCATGCCTGGCTTTTCATGTGGGTGTTGGGAATCCAAATTCAGGCCTTCCTGCTTGTGTGGCAAAGCACTTTACCAACCGACTCCCCAGCTCCTGTTTTTCTACTTTCACTGTCACCATTGGTCCTGGTGAAGAAGAAGGGGGTTAGGAGAATTTTTACTTCAGAGACCGATTTCACAGTCTCTTCTTTAGGCAGGTCTGAGTAAGATCCCCAAGGCTACAATGGCCCTTTATGCAAGGGAGGACCTTCCTTTCACGGCTTTGAGGATCCTGGAAGCTTATTGATTAGTTATTAATTCATCTGATAAAATATCTGAAAGAAAATATGAGTCAATTAAGCTCCAATTAGGATGTTTATTTCATAGATCAATGTCTTAATAGACTCACTTGGTGTCTCTTGGGTTCCAACTCAAAAGGGGTCATTGTTAGCAGCGATTCCAAGCTCATTGCAAAACAAAGCTAAGGGATAAGTGTTGGCTCTTGTACCCTCATGCTACCTCCTTATTGGCTAACATCATGGTCCCCAGACTGCGTTTCAAGGTGCCCAGGGTAGCATCGTGAATTCGGTGGGTGCTTTGGAATATGTATTAATTTTGGAGGAAAGTATAGTGATTGTGGTACTTTCCAGATACCATGCAAACTCTTAGCTCAAGATATTGGTGTGTTTCTCTGTTTCTGTAGTGCTGGGGATGGAACCCAGGGCCGTGCACATGTCAGGCAAGCATGAGGATGAGCTACATCAATTAATCAATTGATAAGGTCTCATATAGAGCAGGCTGGCCTTGAATGCGCAGTGCAGTTAAGGTTGGACTTGGGTTCTTGATCCTCCTGCCTTCCCCTCCCAAGTGCTGGGCTCCATCACAGTGTCTGCCCAACTCACTCTCAGACTGTGAAAAACTCGGTGGTTTGCAGGTCCTGTGATAAAAAGCGAGAAGCAATGGAAGAAAACAAGCATGGGCCAGGAAATGAAGGTGGTGATGTCCAGTCCCACCTTAAAGTTTGAGAACTTGTGCAATGCCCGAAGGTTCAAAGTTGTTCTGATATAAATATTTATACACTGTTTGGGCTTATTTACTTGATAAATAGGATAAATAAGATTTTTTTTTTCTGGGTCTGCGGTTGCCTTGGAAAATTACTGAGATAGTTAAGGGTGCCACAAACTAAGAAACTTTGGACCAAATTATGGACCAATTATGATGGCACAAGCACTTTTCCAAAGTGTGTTTGTGTGTGTGTGTGTGTGTGTTTGTGTGTGTGTGTGTGTTGATCTTTTAGGAAAGACATAGAAAAAAGCCACAGATCTCACTGTAATTGACAAGGTGTTGGGGGAGGGTTCACTGAAGAGAGGAGGGTGGAGGGCAGACTAGACCTAGACTTAATCATTTAGGTGGCCAAAACAGGCCACCCATTGGTTCTAGATGTGGGCACTGTTTTTGGGATAGTGGGTGGCTATGTGTAGTTAAATTTGGATGCCGTTAAAGGGAACGTCTCCCAGTTTTCTAGATGCCTCTCTGCTCCTTGCTGTCACACCTATAATATCTTTAACACAGGAATGCCCTTTCACTGACTAGGGACGACTGCTCATTTTTGTATCCCTCTGTTCCCCTTTAGCACAAAACCTGACATATAAAGCGCTTCAGCAAGACGCCTTCGCTGAGCAGCCGAAGAGAAATGTGAATGGAAGAAGGGGTCTAGGTTCACAGAGAGAGGCTGATGGACTGACTCAGTGTCCCCAAATGTGAGCAGTCTCTTCGACGATCAGAATAGTCAATGTCAGAAAGAAAAACGTCCCAAGGCCTCAGGACAGGCATGTGTCTCCTGGGTGGCACAGATTCCGGCCGCACACACCTGTGTGGGCCTTTCTTAGTCACACTGTCAGGGCCCTCTCAGTGAGATGCTTCTCTTCTGGGAGTCTGCATAGCCTCAGGGGCACACCAGCGTTTCTGTGCAAGTGTGGGAAAGTTCAGCCTGACTGCTTTACATTCCTGTGAAATGTCAACCTTAAAGAGTTGGAAAAAAAATATATATATAATTTTTGTCAAAAAATATATTGTGGAATACATGAAAAAAATCAGATTTATTGTCAAGTAGAACATAGGATGCTGAGGAAATTCTGTATCTTGGTATGGGCCACTTTGGAAGGCAATTTGAGGACCAGGGTATGAGAAAAAAAGCCACAGCCGGACTTGACGCCGTCTGGAAGTGATGTCGGGTCTTTTATTCTTTTGCTTTGTTTCTGAGACAGAGTCTCACCGTAAAGCTCAGGCTGGCCTAGGACTCACGAGTGTCCTGCCACAGCCTTGTGAGTGCTGAGATTTCAAGGGTGTGCCACTATGCCTGGCTGTGACAGTGTGTTTATGTGTTTAGGTTACAGGGTCCCTTCTTGAGGAGACCACTCGGAAGTGGGCTCAGTATAAGAAGACATGTCTTCAAGACTTGCACAATGAACCTTCTGGTAAGCACGCACAGTAGTTTTCTGTGTAATGAGCTGTCCTTGATCTTAGCGGCTTAAAGCAATGATAATCATTTACTCTCTCTCTCCCAGCTCCCATGGGGCAAGGATTCAGGGCACACTGGATAAGGCCTCTTTCTACACTGCAGTATTTGGGATGTAACTGGGAGATTCAAAGGCTGGGAGCTGAAATCACCAAAGGCACCTTCATGCCTGTATCTGCTGCTTGACGTTGGCTCTCAGTGACTGGTGGTCAGAAAGTCTCCGCTTGGCCTCTCTATGGAGACAGGGCTTCCTTGCAGTGTGTGGCTTGCTTAAGGGCTAGCCTGACCAGAAGCCACCCTCCCTCTGCGAATGAGCCTTTCAGTCCCATGTCATTTCTTCCATGTCCAATCGCATGGCACGATTATAAACTCTAAGGTTTCTCCTGGCAAGAGGAGATGGACTGGGTTTAGTCGAAGCCTCTCTGATGAAAGTAATTTACCATGGCATACTTCCTGCCTCGCCACCTGCTGTGAGCCACTCCTGTCAGCTGGCCTGGGAAGCTATTTAGGCGGGGTTTCTCTTCTCCTGGGGTGTTAGCTGGGTCTGAGCAATAACATGCTTTCTCTTTTCCAGGCTACACTATGTTCAGAGAGGTCTAGCAGATGTGTCGTAGGTTAGCATGTCCACAGCATGTGGTAACATGCGCCTGAAAAAACTAAAGCTGGGCCAAACCAAAATAAAATAAAAACAAAACTGTAAAGGGCCTTTTCTCATTGCTTGAGTCATGGCTGTGAGCACCAGGGGTAAAAGAAAAAAGCTACCTGTCTCCTTCTGACACCTGTCAATCATTTCATTCAGCTGCCCAGCAGGGGTAGAAGCTACCCTGTCTTCCCTGCTTACTTGACCCAAGGCCAGCAACAACCTCTGAAAAAGCCATTCCCAGCTCTTTGTGAAGACCCTCTTTACCCAGGCTTTAATGCCAACTACAAAATTCACGTTTATTTCAAGGGAATACTACTTCTGAGGTTGTGTAGGGCAGGTCTTCCTATGGAGCCTGACTGTGAGCAGGGCATGGGTTGTTCCCTGGCAACCAGATTGGCAATGTGCTAAGGCAGCTAGTCACCAGGCAAACCTGGGCCAGGCCTGAAGGGTTTTAATGCCAGGGACCTGCTTATCTGCCTCAGGAAGCCCCTGGTTCCACCCTAGTAAGGAAGAAGGTGGGATGAGGGTGGGTGCTTGGGAGCTTGCAGTATAAAATGCCCCCATCACACCCGAGGCGGTCTCTCAGGCTGTGTTCTAAGTTTGTGCCTTCTAGTTACTGAGAACTGATGTATAAACCACCTTCTGAACCAGGTCCAACCTCCTATAAAATTATTGAATTAATATTCAAATGGAGAGCTATAAGTACCTAGAATAGCGCTAGATATATGTGGCCAAGAGTCTTAGCTCCGATGTCTCTTAGTCCCTTCGAGACATCCATCATTTTTACAGTAATTGTGTTCTATCCTTAAATTGGTGCACACACGTCACTGGCTGGACCTCCAAGCATCTTCCCCCCACCCCCGGACCCTGAGTTTCTGGAAGAGTTCAGTTCATACAAAACAAAGCAAAATTAGCATGGTGTGTATGTACAGTGATTGGAGTCCAGTTGGGGCTACAGTCAGCATCTCTGTGTTCTTCAGTCACTCTTCATTCTTGACTCTTCATTCTTCATTCATACTCTTCATACTCTAGAGAGAAGGCTATCCAAAGATTGGAAAGTGGGCTCCCAGCTTCTGAATCTGTTTCAACCCAAAGACCCTGTGTGTGAACACTGGCATTTACGCTGCCTTCTCTTCTCCCCACAGGCATATTTTGTAATGGAACATTCGATCGGTATGTGTGCTGGCCTCATTCTTCTCCTGGAAATGTCTCTGTTCCCTGTCCTTCGTACTTGCCTTGGTGGAATGAAGGTAATGGCTCTCATCTTACCTATGTCTGACAGTTCTTTGGAGGACAAGCCTCCTGGTAGGGCAGCCAGTGGGAAGTTTGGCAGGGCTCCAGCCGAGAGGTTTTTCCAAGCCCTCATGCCTCTTAAAGGTATACTTGTACAATTAATCAGTATTGTATCTTATTTCTTTGCCTCCACTCTTTCTAAGCACTGGGAAGTAAACCCAGGGTCTCACACATGCTAAACAAATGTTCTGTCACTGAACTGTATCTTTCTTTCCCACTTTTTCTTCCTGTAATTTGTAGGCTTCTGTTGGCTCCACTTATATAGTACTTTTGGGCTAAAGTATAGATTAGAGTTCAGATTCAGTTCCCATAGACCCTGGCTATTGTAAGAAGAATGCAAGGGTTTCAACCTTGGTCTTGGGAGGACAAAAACACAAGAAAGAATGAGAAGCTTCTCTTTATACAACATATGACTTCTTGTATAGAGAAAATAATTTTGGGCCTTCCTTTAATCAGCTTTGAAAGGAGTCCCACTAAAATGGTGTTCTTAAACCATGGAACTTGGATGGAGGATTCAGTAACTTTCCAGACAGAGAAAACACAGCCTAGAGCGTTCCAGAAACACCCTCCAAATTCCAAAGTGTAGAAAGAGGGACTGAGTCTGACTTCTGGGCTGCCGAGTCTGACTTCCCCAATTCCATGGGATGATACTAAAGAGCTTTCTAGACTCAGAGAGTTCTAAAAGGTTCATGTTAACAGTCCTGATGGGAACCAGCTCAGAGAGTTGTGAGAAGAGCATTGACCATGGAATCAGGAGCTCGGGAGCCAGAGAATGCCTGTAAAGTGAATTAACTCATAAGGTCACTTTGAAGAATGACAGAACCTGAACCTGGTAGGCACTTCAGAAATGAGCGCTAAAGTGGAGTCCAAAGTTGAAACCCTTGATGCCCTGAGATCATTTAGGTCCTTATTTGCTACTAGGTCCTCCATGGTGGATTGAACAGACAGCACCTCCAACTTTTTCATTTTCTTCCCAGTAGTTAAAATGTATAGATCTATTTCATCACATGAAAAAAAAAAAAAAGCAATCCTGAGCCCAAGGCTACAGAGAAGTGAGTTACAGACACATTTTAAACTTAGGGTTCCAGTTTCTAGAGTGTACTGAATGGAATTTGATTTGTAAAACATGGGAACTGACTCTCTCGTTCAATACTTCCTTTGCATTAAATTTTAGAATCCAAATGGATTTCTAGAGTCCAAAGGGAACATGGAGGCAATGGAAGGGTTTGGAAAGCCGATGAATGCTTTGAGGTGGGGTTCTGGCAGTGAGTTTATGGTTCACAGAGGAAGTCAGATAGTGGACTCATGGGTTGTCTGGGATCTAGACAGTGAGGCCGGGTGCTGATTGCAAAGAAAAGTGTAGTGCATGGTTGCTCTGTAGAGAAAAACGATATAGACACAGAGGCGTGGAGGCATGAGAGGGGCACAAGAGAAATACAAGAGAAATGTAGTTTTGGAAGCCATCATTTACAGCCTGGGGGTCTTAAATTGGGAGATGCAGGATAATTCTAAGGGACAGTCTGGGGGCTACCAAAATGGTCCACAAAAAGAGGTGTTATTGGTTTGGGTTCAGGCATGGTCAGAAGTTGGAGAGAGGGGAAAGGGTTAAAGAAAATATTGGAGGTAGAATGGATATATCAAATGGAACAGAAATTGAGGGACAGAAAGAAGCAGGGAAATAGGTTAAGAGAAACAACTGCAGACATTCTCCTCCCCACCCCCCATTCGACATGACCTCATGTTCTATCTGGCCTGGTGTTGACTCGATGTCATCTGGGTGGTACCCAGTTTCTCTTTCTTTTCCTCCCCCAATGGTGCCATGGTGCTGAGGTAGCTCAGCAGCCTCTGTCATCTGGCTGCTTCCTGGTGTTCTTACTGCTGCAGCCTCGAACCTGACCCCCTTGACGACCTTCCATAAAGCTTTCTAAACTGCTAGCGGTTGTATTGGCTCCCCATGTCAAGAACCATGACCGGCATCTGTGACCTTCTGCAACGTGGCCCTGCTGACTTGTCTGGCATCCTGTCCTGTTTTCTCTTCTTCCCCTCTAGTCAAAATGAATAGCTCCCAGGCTCCTCCATCTGTCTAGCTGTTGTTACCAGACACTTAGGTCCTTACCCACTGCCTCAGATTTCCCGTATCCGGAAAGAAATTAGGAAATAGAAGTTATACTTTGGCCTATATCAGACTGGCAGGAAAAGTCTAATTTTCTCACCACCATGACTGTGGTGACTTACAACTCGTAGAGACAACAGCCAGGAGATAAACTGATCTAGCTAAGGTCCTTTCTTAGAGGAAGGTAAGTCAGCTGCAGGTGGCCGACACCATCTCTGTTAATTTTTATCCAACTTACTTGGTAGGAAAGTAGGGTAAAATTTCCTATGTTAGAAAAGTGCCAAGGGCTTTATGGGATGGTGGATGTGCGACCCCCACCTGTTCCGGCTCTAGCAAAGCTCTTTGTCTCTTGGCCCATTCCTTTGTGAGGTGCATGGCCTTTGGCGCCTTTCTCTGGAGGGCAGTATTAAGCTCGGGTTCCTGTGTATCTGTTAAACACACCAATTTCGCAATTGAAGAGAGGTGTTAGCTTCATGGCCCAAAGGAGAGACAAACATCTCTTTCTTTCCCACAAGGATTCCAACCCATTCTTTCATCTTGGGACCACAGCTATATTGTCCTGATAGCACGATGGACACCCTGTCCACATCCCCTTACCGCTGTGTATCTCCATCTCGTGATGGCTGCACTGACCCTAGCCTAAGCCTGTGTCCACGCTTCTCTCCAGGACACCTTCTGAAAGCTCTGCCTCTAAGTCGAACTCCGATTTTCACTTTGTATTTCCCATTCTTCTAGAAAATTCCTCCGGCTTCTCCCTCAAAGACGATGGACTCCTGTTTTTCTGAGGACTTTCTTGTACCTGCACAGTCTCTGCATTAGCACTTGTGAGAATTTCTGACACTTTCATGTACACTCTCCCAGCTCAGGTTTGAGCCGTGAGCAGAGCGTTATGACTGGCACAGACAGCACAAGTGCCAGGTGGCATTTATCGCCATTTTCCCGTTGAACTAATATTTAGTAAGTACCCACTGTGTGCCCAACACCCTTTTTTAATGTTTGGGATCTATTAGTGACCCAAACAGATTGAAATCCCTCTCATTGTAGTGAGAAGGGCAGACAATAGTCACAGGCCACCCTCTGAAGTATAGATGTGATACATGGTAGACGTGATATAGCTGGAGACAGAATGAATGGATGGGGTGAGCTGGGGAGCTGAAGGACGATTCAATGGCAAAGTGATGCTTCAGTGTTGACGAAGAGGGTGATGATGAAGAGTTTGAACCGAGAGGGGGTTGTGTTTGAGAGAGAGCACACAACAAGCAATGTTGTGCTGTTGGAGAGGAGCACGCCCCCAAGAAGGGGAGGGGATAAACACCAGTGGTGCTAAGGAGGAAGGAAGCAATGCGAGGTGAGGGCAGAGAGAGCTGGAGCCTGGTTCATACCAGCCTCTGTGGAGGGTCGCAGAAGGACCCTCACTTATCCTTAGAAAACCCCTGGAAGATCTTGAGCAGAAACATGACAACCAGGCTGTCCTCAACTGTGAGGTAAATCCCACCAGGAGACTTAGCAGTAAATCAGGGAAGAAGTGAACTAGTTAGGAAGAAAGTAGGAGGTAGAAAGCAGGGTCAGATCCTGGATCTGTGTGAAAGTAAGTGTGACTGGCTAATGGAGCAGTGAGGCTGGAGGCAGAAAGAGGACAGATACAGTTCTAAGGGTCTCGGTTAGGGGATGTCAGGGTGGGCTCAATGGGGCAGATTTGGTGACGCGCTTGGTTGGAGCATGTTTTCTGAGATATCAGTTGGGCAAGTGGACATACTTCAGGTGTGGGGTAGGTTCTGGTAGTCTAGGGTGTGTAGGGTCTAGACCAGATGATTATGGCAAGTTTTCACGTTTCATTTGTGTATCCTATTTGATCCTCCTTTAATGGGGCTTCTAGGGTAGATGTGGCCAATTGTCAGCAGCACTCAGTGTGGGCTGTGTGATTTGTTCATCATCTGCGCACATACACATACTCAGTCTTCCCTCATGTCTCAGAAGAGAGGTAGCAGTTATGTACCAGTTCCTGATAAAGAAACTGATAAGACTCAGAATGTATAGCTGGATCCAGGACACTAGCTCAGAACTTGGCTTGTCACATCTCTGTCTTGAGGCAGACTGCTTTGGGCCTTTTGCTTTCTCTTCTTCACGGCGCCACCTCTTGGACATTAGGAAAAGATGCTTCATTGTGCATGCCCAGGTCAGCATCTCCCCTGGGAGACTGACTGTACCTTACAGGGCTGTATCTCTGAGTCACTGGGAACTTCTGACTTCAGAGACACGTGTAAACACTATGGACATTAGAGGATCATGGTTGGTTACAAAATCTAGAGGCCCCCGTGTTTTTCTTCCCATCCTAAATAAACAGTAGTGATGCTAATGAGCCTCCAAATGGAGAAACGAAAACCTCCCTTTCCCTGGGATTTTCCACAGCTTTTTAGCTAAGGGTGAGGACCTTCAATTGGGCTCATGGAGCAGGGCTGTGTGTTCTGACCTTTCCTCTAGAGTCTTGTTTACTTTCAGAGAGCCCAGGAAGGGCCTACAGATACTGCTCGGCTCAGGGGACTTGGCAGAAGCAAGAGAACGCCACAGATATTTGGCAGGATGACTCAGAATGCTCAGAGAACCACAGCCTCAAACAAAACGTGAGTCTACCAGCTTGCCAACAAAGTGCCTCGGGCTGGAACTTGGGGCGCCTTGGGATGGCCAGCTTTGGGGGACAGGAGACCTTCCATTAGCACCTCTTCTCCAGATTCCACGAGGAAAGTCCCACAGTCAGGCAAACAGAAACTCCCCTGGCAGCCAGGAAACATGAACGGCAACTCTTCCATAAGTGCCCAGCCTTGGTACCTGCTATGTCCTTCTTCTGGAACAGTTTCCCCAAACAACCCAGAATTCAGGTTTCCATTTAGTGGTCTCCTAGGAGATAAGACGGCCCATGCTCTGTTCAGAGAGGCCCAGTGGCTTTGTCTACTGCACACTGTATCAAATTCCCCATTGTACCCACCTCTCTTTCTCTCTGATATTCTGTGGTTGCTTATTCTTTATCTAGCCCTGTCTCCAAAACGCACATCCAATGGTAGCTGGAGATTTGTGAGCCTGGAAGGGCACAGCACAGAGTAAGGTTCTGGGGTCAGACTTGGCCAAGCACCCAGATTTTTCCCTTTACTGCCGTGAATGTCCACAAGTTATCTCACTCTTGGTGCCTCTGCTCCCTTCATCATTCCAAGGGGATCATAGTTGCTGCATGGGATCAGCGTGAGGCTTTGGGCAGTGAAGAGCCATAAATTTCCTAGGGAAGCTCTAGTGTAGAGTTAGCAGGCCCTAAGCAGGAATTATGTTCTATTGCTAGGGTTCAGGACCCAGAGCTGAAGCTGTTAGTCAGCCATCCCGGCAGCTTGGCAAACACAGAGTAGGTGAACAAGTCACCCTGTAGATTTCCTCTACACTCTCTCCTTCTCTCCCTCTCTCTCTTTCCTCCCATCTCATCTCCTTGATAGGGTCTCACTTTGAAGACTGGTTGGCTTCAAACTGGTGATCTTGCTGCTCAGTCTCCTGAGTGCTGCGATTATAGGTGTTTGTGTGTGTGTGTGTGTGCGTATGTGTGTGTGTGTGTGTGTGTGTGAATGCCCAGCTCCACCCATTTTCCTTCTGAGGCAGGGTAGGAAGGAAGGGGCAGTCTTGGGGACATGAGGAGCTTGGGGTGGGGAGGAGAAGCCCCCACTCTGTGGAATCTGGTGGAAGCCTTTGCCAGCATCAGGAGCAAGAACTCCAGCACAATTAATGCTAACCATGAACCTGCAGTTTTCTAAAAGAATCTCACCAGAAAACCCACATATAGGGAGAGAGCGGATACTAAACACCTTCTGGAACCCAGGTAGTATCTGATTTTATTTGATGAGATTATAATTCCAGGAAAGGTGTCTCTGGGACCATCTCATGTAACTCCCAGGACAAAAGAGGGGGAGGGGATAAGAGTTTTCTTAGCAACCTTCTGAGATGTCTCTTGAGGGTCACTGGCGGGTGTATAGAGCGAATGCTAAGTCAACCAAGTGCTCACTCTCCCTTGGAGAGCCGGTGTACCCCTCCGTGTTAACCCTCGTGCTTGAGCCTGTATTAACGTATCTCTAACAAAGCCCCCAACTCTGTGTCACTGTTCTGGCTAGTCCTGAAACTCCTTTCCTCACCAAAGCCCTGGTAGCCTGGTCTCTAGAAGCTTTGGGGAACTTCTCATGGTAGAGAGGATGACAGCTGTGGAGCTTTGTCTCTGTTGTCCCTGGTAACACGTCCAGGACTGGAGTCTGCTGTGTCTGGGAGCATATTTCCTCTAACATCTCATTGGACTCCTAAAGCCACCCATCTGTCCAAATCCTGCTCACCTCTGTTCAAGGTCAAGTGTATTGGGAGGAGGAGGAATTAGACAGATGTGTATGTCCCCGTCTTCCTTCAGTCATGCTCTACAACCATAATGAAACACCTCAGACACAGATATTGATCTTAAGGAGCCTGGAGTCTTGTGGGGCACACAGGAAGGGTGATTAACCGCCGGGACAAAAGTATAGGATGCTCAGAGCCACAGCAAAGGGGGCACTGACTGACGAAGTCTGGGGGCAGGGGAGACTACCCAGGCTGAGACTGAGGGTGAGGAGGAGTTGGCCATGGGGAGGAGGAGAGCACAGATGTCATTGGCAGAAGGAAAAACACACACTTGGGGTCAATGAGTGGATAGACTTTCACTTCTGGGGAGAGATGGGAAATCCTAACGGACCTCACTCTTCCAGCGTTGCCCTTGAGCTCGCTGGTCACTCACTGGTCACTGCCTGGGGTGCCGTCCCCTGCTTCCCTGCTGCTGGCCATCTCTTTACAGTTCGCCATTACCTCCTTTTTTTTTTTTTTTTAAAAAAAAGAACTTTTTATTGATTCTTTGTGAGTTTCATATCATGTACCCAGTCCCACTCATCTCCCTATCCCCTCATATCTGCCCTTCGCCCTTGCAACCTTCCCCCACCCCTCCCAAATAAAACATGCAAGGAAGCAAGCAGACAAATAACAATAACAACAACAACAACAAAACAAAGCTCAGAAACATCTCATCGTGGAAGCTGTAGTGTGTGTAACGGTGTGTCCCACGGTATAGCCCTCTGTCCACACGTCTCCACTTGCAAATGTTTGTTGCAGTGAGTCACTGGTCTGATTTGAGGTCTCTGACCTCTGTGACGCCATCAATATTGGATCCTCATCGGGACTCCTCCTGATTATCCTGTCACTGCTGTGTGTCACGGAGACCCTGCAGCTTCAGAATAGCAGGACTGGCCCTGTCACACATCCCAACTGTTTTCAGATGATGTAGATGTTGGGGTGGACCAACTCAGAGCCCTGGATCTGGGCCTGGGTGGCAGCTGAGCCAGCCAGCCGCTGGCTCTCCCTTATCTGCACCACCAGGGCGACTCTCCAGCACCAGTCCAGCGAGGCCACTCAATGCGGTCATCCACAGAAGGCAGGGTCAGCTCTCCTGCTCTCATGCCCTTGGGGCGGCTCACACGTACCTCCAGAGCCAGCTCCTCTGTGCTGTCCAGTCAAGGTTCAGGGATTACTCTTCCAAGTGCTGCAGCCTGAGAGGGGCAGGGACAGCTCTCCTGCTCTCATGACCCTGAGTTCTTCTGGCCACTGCAGGTGGTGAAGGAGGGAGAGGAGGCAGAGAGGGAGGAATTACTCATGAACGCATGACACCTTTGGAGCCAGCTCCCCTGGGCTCTTATCAATTCCCTCCTTCCACCTTTACATAGTTATTTGATTTATATAACACAGACACATACATATGTTAGCAAGGCTTGTGTTTTTCAACTGGCTAACTATAAATTAATCAATGGACGCTCATGCCAGGATGGTCACACTATGGAATCTACCTTGGCAATGAGTTTTGCTTAGCTAATAATTTGGTTTCTTCTCATTAGGGTCTGTCTGCATTTCACTCAGGTTGTAACTCACTCTCTTGATAGCTAGGGGAGCTACCGTGCCCTTAGCTATCTTGAGTCTGCAGGTTCCTATGAACGTCCTTAAGATGTGTGGACTCTCACATCTTAGGGTATTCTTAGGAGCCATCTTTTAAGCCTTATTTCCTGTTCTGAGTTGGCAGAACTCTGTGTTCCCTATACAGTTTTACTGTGTGACAGGCCCCATCTCTTAAAGAGACCAAAGTGACACCTCAAGACTAGTTTATCTCAAGACTACTTGGTTTATGGCACATACAGCTGATGTTATGCTAATTCCATACTTTAAATGAATCCTGTAATGTTCATTTATCTTCTATCCTGTATTGTCAACTGATTGAGAACAAACTGTCACCATCATATTAGATTCCACTCCTAAGCCCTAGCATATGCAAAATAGGCTTTATGTGGCGCTGACACTTAATACATGATGAGTTCTGAGTCAGTGGGTCTGCGGTGGGGCCTGGGTCTCAGCACTGATGGCCGGCTTTTCCTGGGTATTCAGGGTATTCTTGTATTCAGTCAGATTCACTGGCAGATGGACGGCATCCCCAAGTCAGTGAAGAGACACAAATAGCGATCTCTCTCTAGAAAAGTGAGCACACTGGAGGAGTGGGCCTGACTGCAGCACTTGGAAGGTGTGAGCAGGAGGATCCTGAATTTGAAGCTTTTCTCTCTGGCCTACACAGCCAGCCTCTGTCTCAGAAATAGTATTCCCCTGCAGGGAGAGGAGGTGAGGAAGAAGGGTACCACCTCCACCCCTCTGCAAAGAGTTCCTAGAATTCAAATACTTAAAACCAAAAAAGCTTCTGGCAACGTTTACCTGTGTTTCACAGAATGGGCTGAAAGTATTCCCCCAAAGGGCAGTGTTAGTAAACCTTTGCCCTCCGGAGTTTTGGCAAGCAAACTATGTTATGCCCAGCTAACAGCACCCTGGGAATCCTCAGGTACAGAAAGTGCATTCCTTGGCGCTGCGTGTGTGGTATCTATGCACAGGCACAAACGCTATGTTTGGAGTTGTCTGTGTACCAGTTTCTATTTAGTAGTGTGAGGGTCGGTTCTCATCTCATCTCACTTCAGGCTGTTTTTGTTTTTTCATTCTTATATAAAGTGCTTTCTATTTTCAAATACAGAATTTAATCGGTATACATTTATCAATATAAAACTGTATAGGGCATAATTTAAAATGTTTTATTTTTGTGTGTGTAATGTATGTGTGTGTGATGTACACAACACACATATGTGAGGAGATCAGGGGACAACTTTCCGAAGTCAGTTCTCTAACGGAGCCATCTTACTGGCCCAGGGATGTAACTGTAATACATAGCTGTGCTGGTTAAGTCTGGTTGTCAGGAGGTCAGAATGAACTAACAAATGGAGGGAGGCACACCCTGAGTTCAGGTTCTGCCATCCCAGAGTTTGGGAGTCCAGGTGGGACATACATGGAGATGAAGGGGAAGAGGAGAGAGTTAGCCAGTGCAGGATTTGCTGGCTTGGCTTTCCAGCGGTCACAGTCTGGGCTGCTTTGCCCCCTCACACCCTCCCTGCCACGAGTCAAGATAAATCATTCCTCCTTCTAATTGCTTATCATAGACATTCTGTCACAACGTCAAAACTCTATCACAAGAATGTTTCATTGTGTTAAATCTAGAGACAAATTTAAATTTTTAATGTAATTAACACCTGAAAAGCTAGTTGTAACCTCCTTGCATTTTATCTTGAAATATTCAAATGCATACAGTTGTTAATAATAAATTATCCACTACCTAGATTCAACCGTATTTATATTTGGTTGCAAACTGCTTTCATGATCTTTCTGAAAAGCTGGAAGATGCTTCTTCAGAAACCGTGAGATTTCACCACCAACTAGTCATCAGATACCATGAAGGGAGTTATTTCACATGGATACACTGCTGTGATTCCAACCAAATAAAATTAACACTATCTGTAGAAGCTCCTGGGACAGCCTGGAGTTGCCGCAGAAAAACGACAAGGACCCCATCAGAGACAAGGTGAACGGAGCACCCAAGGTCGTCTTCTGACCTTCGCTTTCACACTTGTTCCGGGAAGTCTCCTATCCCGCCCCATCTCCCCAGAGGGAGCTGGGATTGCTGACACTCGCAATATTCATCCAGCTTTTATGTGGGTTCAGCCCAGATCCTCACAGTACACTTGCATGGCACAGGCTTGTACTCATAACTCCAGCACCACTGAGTTTTAAAAAGTTTTCTCTCTTCACACGAATGTGTGCTCATGAGCACACACATGCACAGATGAACACACCCAATCAAGGCTTCATATTAAGAACTGTGATTTAGTTAAACATTTAGAAAATTTTTGCTTACCTTTCTTTTACTTTGCATTTATGCTTGTTTACTCTTTCCGTAATAGCTTATCTCTTATGGCATCATATTTACCCATTTCCCTGGGTTAGTTTCAAAATTAAGGTAGTAATATTGCTATTGACACCACAAACCCAACTGTTAAATCTTTACGTTTCTTTGGAGATCACTCCTTCCTGTAGGCTGTATTCTGAGCAGAGAGCCCTGTGTGTCAATTAACCATTTTTTCTACTTGGTCATTTGATTAGTGGGAGGTGCAGTTTTGTTAGTCTGTTTTTATTCGTGTTTGTCTTTCTTGCTCTTTCCCCTTTGATTTTTGTCTTTTAATAGGCAGGAAATTGGCAGAATTTGAAAGCCAAATTTGTATAAAAAGATATTTAGTTTTCATCACTGTTTCCTTTACTGTCTTTCAGCAACTCCACTATTATTTTCTGGCTCATCCTTCTTTCTTTTCTTTCTTTCTTTCTCTTTCTTTCTTTCTTTCTTTCTTTCTCCCTTTCTCCCTTTCTCTTTCTCTCTCTCTTTCTCTCTCTCTCTCTCTTTCTCTCTCTTTCTTTCTTTCTTTCTTTTCTTTCTTTCTTTCTTCTTTCTTTCTTTCTTCTCTCCTTCCTTCCTCCCTCCCTCCCTCCCTCCCTTCCTTCCTTCCTTCCTTCCTTCCTTCCAGTGCAAGGTCTAGTTATGTATCCCAGGCTAGTCTCAAAATTATGGTGACCCTCAGCCCCTCCAGGTCTACTGTGCCCACTCCTTTTGTTAACTGAGTTAACAAAAGTTTTATGTTTCTTTCTGTAAAACGAAACAAACATGTAACAATGAGTTACTCCTCATTTTTTCCTTCATGGAAAGCAGTTTTTTATTTTTCCTTAACAATAAAATTTACAAATCATTTCACCTCAGTTCCTAGAAATGTATGCATATAGTACAGTATAATTGTATATTACATATATGTTACAGCTGCTTTGGTCAGTCAGCTTAGCCAACTGGGTAGCTCTAGGCTCTGTGAGAGAGCAACCCTGCTTCAGAAAATAAGTCAGAGAGTGTTTGAGGAAGATCCAGCATCAGAACCAGGTCTCCACAGGTGCTGGGGAGTGCACTTTAGTTAGTATAACACACACGTACGTGCGTACGTGAAGGCACACACATATACACACGTGAGCATGCGCACGAAGACATGCACACACATTCACACATGCACAGAATAAAATATAGTAAAAACAGCAACAGTAATATCAATAATACAACTGATGTACCAATTTGTGAAGCAGTCCCAAGTGCTGTGACAACAATAAGCAGAGTCATTTAAGAAGGACTTTTAAAGGACTTGGCATATTCATGTCTGTAGATGGCCACGGAGGCTAGAAGCATCAAGGCCCCTCAAAGCGGGAGTTACAGGTGGTCGTGAGCCATCTGACATGGGTGTTAGGAACTGAACTCAGGTCCTTTGCAAGGTAGTCTGCTCTCTTAACCCCTGAACCATCTCTCTAGGCCCAGGGATGTCTTATAAAAAGCTGATCTAAGAAGAGACGTCAAATGAGAGCAGCTGGAGGACTCACAGGACTGCAGGAGTTCTAATGAGCGTCACAGAAAATAATTCTCAATAACAATGCAGTTGGGGTTATTTTTAAAGCTCAGAAGTTTTTCATCTAGATTAGCACTGTGAGGAAACCTTCAACACAGGAAGAGAGACATGCCACTGGACATTTTGATCCACACAAAGGAGTAAAGATCGCTAGAAATAGCACATACAGGAGACAATTTCCTTATCATATTTCAAAATATCCCTAAAAGGTAGGGTAGTAGTTAAAGAAAAAGTAATAATGATCTGCCAGGAGCCTGTGCGCTGTAGTAAATGGATGGGTGACAGCAATAGCGAAATGGCTGGAATAGAGGACACATCAGTATACAGTGGAGAAAATTTTAAATTATGCATCAAATTATAAAATATCGATCATGGTAGACCACAATAATTTAAAAATGTTTACTATAAATCTCAGAGCAGCCACTAAAAATTGAAAGAAGGCATACTAAATCTTGGAATGAGAATAAAGATACAGTCAATTCAAAATAAGACAAAAAAAAAAAGAAAGAGAATAGAGAAAATATGACACAAAGAAAAAGACCAGTAGATGCAAACCCAGCCAGATAAACAACAGCAATAAATGATAATAAGTAAGTGATAAATAAATAAGTGATCTAAGCAATAAATAAGTGATCTAAGCATCCCAAGCCGGCAGATTTCAGTTTGTGTTAAAAAAATGTAAAAGCCCATGATATGCTATCACTAAGACAATCACTTACACAAATACAAATCTTCAGTGTAAACATTTAGAAGATAAACAAAAACAAAAACAAAAACCAACCCATTCTTGTCGTAGTTACTTTCTGATTGCTGTCACCAATACTATGGCCAAGGCAACTTACAAAAGATAGCATTAAATTTGGAGTTTGTGGTTCAGAGGGTTAGAGTCCATGATTGTGGAGCAAAGGCATGGCGGCAGGAAGAGCTGAGAGCTCACGTCTTCATCAGCAAAGTATAGCTTGTAGCTGGGGAGAGCCTGAGTCTTTTGGAACCGGAAAGCCCACCACTAGAGACACACCTCTTCCAACAAGGCCACACTCCCCAATCGTTTTCAAATAGTTCTACCAGCTGACCAAGTATTCAAACATGTGAGTCTGTGAGGACCATCAAACCGTCACAACTGCAAACAACACTAGTCGGAAGGAAGGAGGACTTTTATATTGATATCAGACAAAGAAGGTTTCAGAGCGTGGCGTGGCAGTACACATCCCAGGACTTGGAAGATAGAAGCAGGTGGACCTCTGTGAGTTCAAGCCTGGTCTGCACTGTCAGACACCCTGCCTCAAAATAAATAGATAGATAGATAGATAAATAAATAAATATCATAGTAGTGAAGAAGTAAATTCACTGGGAGAATACACAAATAAACAACAACAACCACCTATTAACAGTTCACAAAGCTCATGAAGCAAAAGCTGGTTAAATTTAAAGGAAAAAAAATACTACAAATTCTACAAACTTCCCAGAATGTTGAAGAAAAAGCACTATCTAAATAAATCTATGAGAAAACCATCACACATATCTCCAGACCTGCCAAAGACAAAACATTCTTGATGGACATAGACAAAATTTGACCAAATTGAATCAAACATTGTGCTAAAAGTGTCATGATCAAATATGATTAAACCATTGATTTATCACCTGAAAACTAACATAATTTATCATATTAACGGAGTACCAAAGGTCTTCGCCTCAGCTGACCATGGCATCCTTGGTCTGGGGTTCAGCTCTTTCTGATGTGATGACTCTTGGCAAATGAGTGCTTGGCTATGAGTGCTTGGGGTGAGACTCGGGTAGGCTCTGTACTCATAGGGGCTTTGTGGCCTCTGAACTGTGCCACAGGCAGTTTGGGCCACATGTTTGGATATCAACAGTGGGGAAGGAAAGGTCTGAAAACAGACTGGGGACTCAGAGCAGGTCTCGGCTTGTGCCTAGCCCGGTGGTGGCTCTGAGCATGGAGCTGGGTGAAGGCAGGGTGCAGACTCCATCCTGGTGGTCATGTCTGCTCTTCCCATGTCCAGGTGGATCACCTTGCCTTGCTGTCCACCTTGCAGCTGATGTACACCGTGGGCTACTCCCTCTCTCTCATCTCCCTCTTCCTGGCTCTTACACTCTTCTTGTTCCTTCGGTGAGTAAAACATGACGTGGGCGCAGGCACGCGTCCTGTCAGCTGCTCGGGGTCGTCACTAGAAGGCAGCGGAAGGCTATGCTGGGTCCATGCCGTTTGTAGATGAGTGGACAGGAAGTTCCAGATGAGGGGCACTGAGTCCCTGTTGGTGGGAAAGGCAGCTGGACACACAGAGAGAACTTGAAGCAGGAGTTCTGCCTCTGCCTTTGCCACTGTGCATTAGTTCCTGATGGCACCCTTCACCCCCACAGCCCAGGCAAACCACGGTTCCACTGGAGGCACTGTTTGCACACAAGAACCCCCTTCCCCTGGAAAGTCATGGTAGACCTGAGATTTGAATGAAGCCTGTGTACCCCAGCTAGCTGCTGGCCACAGTTAATTCCCCTCCTAATCTGATTTAAGATTGATTATAAGTTGCTCCACTTTATAAGTGAGCTGACTAAAATACGGAAAGGCAAAATAACTTGCTGAAGTAACCGCACAGCTGTTGGGTGGCAGAGCCAGGGCCACAAGATCAGTCCACTGCACCGTTTCAAAGCCCAAAGCCCAGGGCCTCTTACTAAGCCACACTTTAGGCGTCTCCAAAGAGAGACAGTTACAGATCCGCTAGGAAGCCCTCCAAGGAAGTTCTTCAGTCAGAGGCACTGGAGAGTGTCCCAGGCAGAAGGCCTGCATGAAGACCCTGGAGACGTGGGTGTGTGGAGAGCACCCCACCTGTGCTCACCTGGACTCAGAGCTGGCCTCATTTGTCTCCCCAAACACATGACCTTCCATGTGTCCAGGAGCACACATGACATGTACCCTTCTGGAGGATACTTCTGAGTTTTGGCAAGTCCCACCTCCAGCCCGCCTCTCTCCATGCACTTTCCCGAAGCTCCAAGCCCAAGCCAGCAGGAGATGAACCCATCAGGGCTTGGCTTGACCAGGTGTCTGGTGTGCTTGAGCCTCCTGGTCTAGCTGTGGAGAAGCAGGCACACCTCATCACTGCAGCCCATCTCCACTGGGAAGCTGCCAAGGTCACAGCAGGAGGAACGCAAGTCGGGTGGGGCGGGTGCTGCATTGAAAGCACAGAGGTGGAAAGACAGACTGAGGACACGGTCCAAACAACAGAGAGCCAGTGGGGGACCCAGGCACAAAAGCTCAAAGCTGCCAGGGTTTCTGGACACCTGGTATGTGCATTTTATGTGAGTAAATGGATGCCGTCCTCCTCTGGCCTCCGAGAGAAATGTTCTACTTCTCAGAGACAGCCAAGCCTTGGAGGGCCGGATCCCGTTCTCAGCGTCTCTAGGCCTGAATCTCAGCTCCACCACTCACCGCCCAGGGACTCCTACCACTTACAAAATCAGGGGTCACACTAGTGCCTATTGGTCCAGTGGCAGCGAGAGGTGAAGGTGCGATAGATCCCTGTACGCACGGAGGGGTATGTTATCTAGGGAGCAACCTCTCGGCCCATTTCACAGACAGGGAGGGAAGGCACGGAGAAGCAAGAGCGCCTAGCCCCGAGGCCTGTTCTGTGCACCTCGGTCTCTGGCCTCTGGCGACAGATGCCCTGGGGGTCGGGGCTGCGCCCCAGCCGTTCTTCCCTGAGGGAAGCACTGTGTTCTTCTGTGCAGGAAGCTGCACTGCACACGCAACTACATCCACATGAACCTGTTTGCCTCGTTCATCCTGAGAGCGCTGGCCGTGCTGGTGAAGGATGCCGTCTCCCACAGCTCTTACTCCAGGAGGCCTGACAGCGAGAGCGGGTGGCTGTCCTATCTGTCCGAGGTAATCCCCTCCCACGGGATGGGGCACAGCTGGCGGGGGAGGGCGAGGGGGAGATAGAGGATGCTCAGCCTCTCCGGTAGACAGGCAGTGTGTGACTTCAACCTCCCAGGAGCGGGCTGGGGAAGGGCATCCCGAGGCCGTGCTGACTCCTCAACTGCAAGTAAAGAGCGGAGCAACCTTTTGTTGAGACATGCTCTCGCTGTGTAGCCAGGGCTGGTCAGCAACTTTCGATCCTCCTGCCTCTGCCTCCAGAGTACTGGGATTACATGTGGGTGCCAGCATGCCCTCGCATTCGCGGGTTTTAAGTTATGGGGGATGCGGGGAGATGGCCCGGTGTGTAAACACTTGCTGTTCAAGTGTGAGTTCTGGATTGATCATGAATCTTATGTATTTATGTATTTGTGTGTGCAGGAGAGCATGTGGGGGTCAGAGTAGAAGCCACCTCGAAGGAGTTGATTTTTTTTTTCCTCTACCATGTGTGTCCCAGGGATTGAACTCAGGTGGAACATCCTGCATCAGTTCTAGAACTAGCAGTGGTGGTGTCCGAGGTCTGAGTAGGTTCAGGAGACCATTGCCCCCAGGGGCGAGACGTGCTCCATGTAAATTGACTAACTCCATGTTTTCCTCCACTTTTGAAAGTCATTTAAGGTTCTTAAATTATTTTTTCCCTTTTTTTAAAATTTTTCACCAATTACACTTTATTCATTCTGCATCCCCCCATAAGCCCCTCCCTCCTCCCCTCCCAACCCCACCCTCCCTCCTCCCTCTGCTTGCATGCCACTCCCCAAGTCCTCTGATAGGGGAGGTTCTCCTCTCCTTTCTGATCTTAGTCTATCAGTTCACATCAAAAGTAGCTGCATTGTCCTCTACTGTGGCCTGGTAAAGCTGCTCCCCCCAGGGGGAGGTGATCAAAGAGCAGGCCAATCAGATTATGTCAGAGGCAGTCCCTCTTCACGTTACTATGTAACCCAATTGGACTCTGAACTGCCCTGGGCTACATCTGTGCAGGGGTTCTAGGTTATCTCCATGAATAGTCCTTGGTTGGAGTATGAGTCTCTGGGAAGTTCCCTGTGTTCAAATTTTCTTGTTCTGTTGCTCTCCTTGTGGAGACCCTGTCCTCTCCAGCTCTTACTATTTCCCACTTCTTACATAAAATTCCATTCACTCTGCCCAACAGTTGACCATCAGGCTCAGCATCTGCTTTGATAGTCTGTAGGGCAGAGGCTTTCAGAGGCCCTCTGTGGTAGGTTCCTAGGTTGTTTCCTGTTTTCTTCTTCTGGCTTTCAGAAGCCCTCTGTAGCAGGTTCCTAGGTTGTTTCCTGTTTTCTTCTTCTTCTGATGCACATCCTCTTTGCCTTTCAGGATGGGGATTGACCTATTTAGTTAGGGTCCTCTCTCTTGCTTAGTTTCTTTAGATGCACAGATTTTAGTGGGTTTGTCCTATGTTGTATGTCTATATGAGTGAGTATATACTGTGTGTGTCTTTTTGCTTCTGGGACAACTCACTCAGGATGATCCCTTCCAGGTCCCACCATTTACCTGCAAATTTCATGATTTCCTTATTTTTCATTGCTGAGTAATACTCCATTGTATAGATGTACCACAGTTTCTGTATCCATTCTTCAGTTGAGGGGCATCTGAGCTTTTTCCAGCTTCTGGCTATTACAAATAAAGCTGCTACAAACATGGTTGAGCAAATGTCCTTTTTGTGTACTTGAGCCTCTTTTGGATATATGCCCAGGAGTGGTATGGCTGGATCTTGGGGAAGCGCTATTCCTAGTTGTCTGAGAAAGCGCCAGATTGATTTCCAGAGTGGTTGTACAAGTTTACATTCCCACCAGCAGTGGAGAAGGGTTCCCCTTTCTCCACAACCTCTCCAGCAGCATGTGTTGTCACTTGAGTTTTTTTTTTTTTTTTTTTTTTTTTTTTTTTTTTTTACATTCAGTTCAAGAAACACTTCTCATTTGTTATTTGTCCTAAGAAGTCTATGTGATGATTTCTGGTCAGATGAAGATTTATTTAGCTACTGTGGTTCCTAGCCTAGTTGAACTGAGGTTGGAGAACAGACCCTTCAATGCTTCTGTTTAGGCTGTTGCTAACAGTAAAGTCTCTCTGATCTTGCTTTAAGCTTTCCCCTTCCGTCCTTCCTTCCTTCCTCCTTCCCTCCCTCCCTCCTTCCTTCAACTTTGTATGCATATGTGCGTATACCGTGTGCATGAAGAAGCCAGGGAAGGCGAGTAGAGGCCACCAGATCCCTCGGGACTGGACTTACACCCTGTTCTGAGCCACCATGTAGGTGCTGTGAGACAATCCAAGTCCTCTGTAAGAGCGGGAGGTCCCCTTCACCCCCAGGTCATCTCTCTAGCTTCTGCTTTTGATCTTCAATAGGAGAAAGTCTAAATGTGGTGCTTACTGTGCATGAGTGGAGCTCTGGGCTCCCCAGTGGCTCTCTCGCCTGCCATCCCAGGACAGAAGCAACAGGCAGGAGGGTCAGAGGTTCAGGATCATCCTTGGCTACATAACCAGTTCAAGCCTGGCCTGGGTACATAGGACATAGTTTCACAAATAATAAATAAATACATACATACATACATACATACATAAATACATAAATAGATAAAATAAAAAGAGCCTAGAACAGCGGTTCTCAACCTTCCTAATGCTGCGATCCTTTAATACAGTTCCTCATGCTGTGGTGAGCCCCAGTCATAAAATTATTTCCATTGCTGTTTCATAGCTGTAATTCTGCTACTGTTACGAGCCTTAATATAAACACCTGTGTTTTCCGGTGGTCTTAGGCAACCCCTGTGAAAGGGTTGTTTGACTGCCAAGAGTTGCGACCACAGATTGAGAAACGCTGGCCTAGACTGTCCCAGAAGAGACCGATCCTCAAAAGCTGTGTGAAGCCTTCTTGCCAGCCTCCTTGAGGTAGTCAGCAAGGACTCAGGAAAGAGGGGGAGACAGGCCTGGGCCTGTGTGTACCTGGGGAGGCCCTGCCCATCCAGGTGCTGAGAACACCCGGACTCACCCAGGTTCTGCCCCCGCAGATGTCCGCCTCCTGCCGCTCCGTCCAGGTCCTCCTGCACTACTTTGTGGGCGCCAACCACTTGTGGCTGCTGGTTGAAGGACTTTACCTCCATGCTCTGCTGGCGCCCACAGTGCTTCCTGAAAGGCGGCTGTGGCCCAGATACCTGGTGGTGGGTTGGGGTGAGTGACGCGACTCCCCTCCTCCTCTCCCGGGGGCCCAGAATGTGGGGGCCCGCCAGCAGAGAATTTGGTTGGAGCCAGAAATCCCAGCTAGAGCATGAAACTTGGAGCGGATGATTTCTCAATACAGATACATCCATTCACAAGTACAGGCGCTGCATGCTCAATGCACATATGCAAAAATGGAAAGATCTTTCGTGCAACCAGATGACAAACTCTCGCCTTCTTTCCAAGCGCATTAGCCTTCCTACAATACCATAACAAAATACCTGTGTGGCTTGAGCAACAGACACTGGTTTCCCCTGCTTCTGGAGGCTCAGAGGCTAACGTGCTTGCATTCTAGTGAGGATCCTCTTCCTGGCATGCGCACAACTGCCCTGTTGGCTGTATCCGCTCGCGGTGGAGAGAGGGAGAAAATGAGTCCTCCAGTCTCTTTTCATAAGGACACTAATCCCATCTGGAGAACCCTAACCCAGAATGTCTTCTAAACCCAGTTATTCCACATTCCCCGTTGTCAGACACTAACGCAGTGCTGACAGGTCTTCAGCACAGGAATTTTGAGATGAAAAAATAAAAATCCATCAGTCTATGACAACAAGTATTTGAGAAAATAAAAGTTCATTGTCATTATCACCACCACCATCATCATCATTATTTATTATTATTATTATTATTATTATTATTGTAAAAGCTGGGCATTGAATCCTGATCTGGAACTCTGGTTTCCACAAGCCCTTGGTCCATTAGAGGACGCAGGGCTCAGAGGAAATAAATGGACCCATGATATTTCTCAGGGAGAATCTGACTGAAGCCCATGGATTTTTTTCCAAGCTACTTTGTGACAGTTCCAAGCCCTTTCTCCCCAGGGTCTAACCTCTCTTACTACGGAGGCATGGCTGGTCTTGGGCTACTCTAAGCATCTCCAGTTCTCACAGTCTAGGATCCTATGATTTATTTTTAACCCTTTGGACCTGGTGTCCTGGGCCCCATCAGGCTGGAGTGAGAGCAGGCAGTTTTAGACAAGCAACTTCTAACTAGCTTCTCTGCTTTTTACACAGCCTTCCCCATGCTGTTTGTTGTTCCCTGGAGTTTTGCCCGCGCACACCTGGAGAACATAGGGTAGGTAATCCACCTGGTGTCAGCCTTTCCTGGACCAGCAATTCCAAGATATACCCAAATACAGGCAACGACATCACCTTTCCAAACAGACTCTTCCATTTCTCCTACTTTGTCCCTCTAGTGTAACAGATAGTGTAGATAGTCAAAGATCATATAGAAGCATTCTAGCTACACATGTAAATTATTGAAAGATGCTGTTTGGACCAGCTGTGGTCCTGGGTGTGTAAGGATAGAAGCACAGAGTAGTTTCGATAGGTTTGTTCGCCTGAGAGGAAACGACGACTCGGATTGATGGAGGACTCATTACACACAACGTGGCACTGCTGCCTCATGAAATATAACACAGAGACTAAAACACGTCAGGAGGCATAAGGTAGTTCTGAATCTCCTAACTTGTAGGAACTGAAACCCAGCAAAGCTTTAAGCCCGTTCCTAAATGATGTGTATCGTGAAGTCCACACCAGACATCCTTCATGTTCACATGTGGATATACATATGTAATCAATGATCATTGAAATAAGGAAAACAAAATAAGGGTAAAGTAATAAGCATCTACAACCCAGGGTTTTGGTTTGCATTGAAGAAAAAGTGGAAGTGTCTATGCAGTACGCTCCTAAGGATAAAGAGCAATTTCATGGTAGGAAGTGAAACAGTTTTTTTTTTCCTTTTCCCTCATCCCTCCTCTAAGGAGATGGACTGACAGTTATCTTTAAGACAGGCAAGCATCCTTCTTCTACAGGGCGTGAAACTTGGGCATTCATCCCCATCTCATGTGTCTCCTACTCCTGACCTTGTCCGTAGGTGCTGGGCAACAAACGGGAATAAGAAAATCTGGTGGATCATCAGAGGACCCATGCTGCTTTGTGTGACAGTAAGGACCATCCCATCCACCCATTCCATTCACCCTTTTCTTCTCTGGGTTCGGCAGCTTCAGGGAGCATCCCTCTATTCTCACCTCCCTCCTAAATCCTCACATCTCTGGTCCATGAGAGGGGGAATAGGATGAGTGAGCAGTTTCTTCTGGGTGAGAAATTAGACCTAAATTCAGGGACCTAAATTCAGGGTCAAGCCTCCAGCTCTCTGCATCTTTAAATGGTACTTGAAATCAGCTCTATGATCCTGCACCTAAGGGCTGTGATAGGGAAAGGGCTTTTCAGAAACCATGGAGCTATCAGTGTGTGCCTCTTGATTGTTTGTTTGAGACAGGGTCTTGCTACACAGTTGAGCCTGACTTCCACCTCATGGCAGCCCTCCTGCCTCAGGCCCCCCATTGTTGGGATTACAGATGTGTGCCCCCACGCCCTGCTCAGCTTTTATCTTAATGTCATTAGAAAGTGGGAGGAGGAAAGCAATGAAATGACTTTCAGAGGAGAAACATGAACAATTAGTGTTAATACAAAACCATTAAAAGAATAGATATCACTTGGTTTTGTTGGGATGTATAATATTTGCAGAGAATAGAGATGACCTAGAGGACCCATTTAAAGCATGCTTCTTAAACTCTTCCACTTGTGACCTCTTTTGCCAAAGCAACCTTTATGGGACCCCAAGTTTGTAGACAAACACAATGTGGCTACAACTCAGACACTGATGGGTTTATAAAGAAATTTACTTTAGAAGAAATTCTTGGCATATATATGATTTGGACATTTAACAAAATTAAGTTTTCATGCTAGTGGGATTGATATTGTTTATTTTTACATATAAATTAAATCTTAGGCTGAATATTAGATACTATATTTTCAATTTTTCCCGTTGATATTTTGCATTTTATAACTATTAATGTTGAGAATGTCACCATATAAGTATGTAGTTCAAAATGACAGAAGTATGTTTAAGGCTATTTTAGAAATTATTGAAGAGTCTTTCCTATCCCAAGCTGAAATTCATGGAGTAATTTTTAAAGTGAAACTGAAATTAGCAACTCAAGCAGCAGCCATTTTGGAAAGGCTTATTTTTTTTTTTAAAGATTTTAATTATTGTGTGTATGTGTGTTATGTGTGTGTACATGTATAAGTGCAGGTGCCCATGGATCTAGAAAGGGTGTCAGATCCCCTGGAGCTGGAGTTACAGGCAGTTGTGAACCACCTAATACAGGTGCTGGGATTTGAACCTGGGTCTTCCGGAAGAGCAGTAAACATTCTTAACTGCTGAGCCACCTTTCCATTCCCTCAAACAGCAATTTTAAAATCAAACATTCTAACGATCCAGTGCAAAGATAAAGGAATTGAATATTTACAGTGCTATAGAATGATGGTAGAGAAACGTGAAAAGTCTTTCTCTTTTCTGTAATTAAAGCATCATCCTTTAAGAGAAGACGACTTTGTATGTAGAGTGAAAACACTGCAACTCATAAAACACAATAGCCCTGAATCCAAGCTGAGGTGTCTCAGGAAGTGTTCACTGGAGTGTGCAGTGAAAGTGTCATGTCTTCAGAAACAAGGCTGCTTCAAGTTTCATGATTTCATGATGCAACGTGGGCTAATGTGGCCAGAAACTCATTAGACATGTGCATTTAATCTGAGTTAAGCTTTTGGTCACTGTATGTTCCAGTGTCTTGCAGCCTCCTACACTGAGTGATAGGACCCCGAATAAACTTGTGGCCCGCAGTTTAGACGAGGGTGTGAGGATGAGTTTTGCTGAGGATGCTGAAGGAGCAGTCAGGGGGCTAACCAACACTGGGCTGACAGGTTCCACTGACAGTTGGAGACATCTTCCTTCCCGCCCTGAGTGCCCACTGGCTAGCTAGCACTGGGTTCCATGTCAGCGCCAAGGGTGGCTGGGTAGTCCATTTTGGCTCCTTTGTGCAGATAGCATAGGACCTTGAAAGAAAAAGAGAACAGTTTTGTAGAAGATTGTTAGCATCTGTCAGCAACTCAGGGAAATTCCTTGCTTGGATACGGCTGTGACCTGGAAAAGAGTTGTGCATAGAAATGGTAGGAGCACCAAGGATGCTTGCGGGGGTAGTTGTAAGTGATATATCCACTGTTGGTACCTTTCCTTTGTTATTAGTCACTTGGCTGAGAGCAAGTGTTCTCAGGTCCGACTTACAGGACTCTGAGCCCTCACCTCTCCAGTCATCCAGTTTTCAATCATTCTGTTCTCTCTGCTCACACAGTCCCATGGGAAAACCAACCACCCACTTCCCACCCTGGCACCAGTACTGCTGCCTGGTAACATTTACTGAGTACTTCCAACCAATGCCAGCCCTTTAGTGTTTTGAGTATATGAACTCTTCTCAATGAGCCTACAAAGTTGCAGTGCTATTATACTTATGTTTTGGGAAGGACACTGACAAGCTGAGACGTCACTTGCCTCAGTAACATCATAGACCAAGTAAGGTGAGTGACTGAGTGATAGTTCCACCTGTTGTGCCTCAAAACAACTTTTTTCCTCCGGGCCTATGCTTGGCATGCCTATGGTTAATATCTTTCAGATATTAGTCTACAGACTTAGACACCCTGGGTCTGTAGGCATACTTTATAAAAACAAAACAAAACAAAACAAAACTCTTTTATTTACGTTTCTTCTATCTTTTTCTCCCTACTCCACCCCAATCCCTTCCAACACCCCAACACCAGGTAGGAGAAAGGGTTAGTGGGAGAGGGGACATGCTTCTTTTTTAACTGCTTCCAGCTGGTTAGGGTCGTTGGGTTCCTTGGAGCAGTCCAATCCTTGTTTCAGGAGATCTCCAAATTCTTGTTTCATAACAGCAACCAGGAACCGCAGCAGGGAAGCAGGAGCAGCCTTGTTCTTTCTCTTCCTCCACTCTCTGGGCTCTGGCATTTATTCTCTCTCCAGACTCCTCAGATTTAAACTATCTGCAGGTGGCAAAGTGTTCCTTTCAGAGCCTGCACGAGGCAAATAGTCTGCTGCTGTGGACCATCTGAATCAGTCCTACATCCCACACCTGGGACCAAAACAAAAACCTGTTTGTATCCACAGCAGGGGTTTGCTGATTTTCCGGGCATCTTATTCACGGGGGGGTGGGAGGTGGGGGAGAGTGAGGGGCGGGGTCTAGTGTTCATCTTTCAGGCCTTGGGTCAAGCACCAACGTCTCTATGCCACTGTGCCAGGACACCCTCCTCCATGGATTCCATATTTACTGGCTTCTGCTCCAATACATTCCAATACATTTCAAGTATTTCTTTAGGATCTGCTTGCTGCCGCTGTGGACTGCTTTCTGCTTATCCTAGCAGCCAGCTTAAGTATATGGTGGCCCCTTGGCAAATACATTTAGTAAAGGATTGGAATCCACGCTCTGAGCTCTGAAAGGTGCTTGCTAACCAAGTAGAAAAAAAAAAATCAGAGAGAAGCTACCAATCCTCTGTTAGATAGAGTACAAGCTCTGTCTGATTAAACCACTGATATTTATTCTACCATTTTCTGGAAGCTTTCAATAGTTCTCAATTGCTGTTGAAATCTCCTGTATTGTCTCTGCAATTCCTTGTGGCTCAAGTTCCACTGTAGATAATTAGGTTTTCACTGGACTCACAAGGGCCTGGGGGATCTAGTTTGTAGCTGGGATTGAAATGCATCTTGTTATATCTTTGCTTTTCCAAGAATGGTCCTTGCAGCAGTAGCATTAGCAGCAGGTTCCAATGTGCTTATTATCAGTTCAAGACTTGACTAGTCTGCTGGCTTCTGCCAGTCTTTCCTGGCTCCTGGAGTAACATCCCTCCCTACCCGGACAAGAGCATGGTGGGTCTTTTCTGTTTTTGTTTTTTTGTTTGTTTATTTTGTCCTCTCAGTTTGGATGAAATGATCTTCACTTGCTGCTGTTTCTATAACTCCAGTATGATTGGCTCTGTATTCACTTTCACTCACCATGGACACCTGATCTTTGCATCCATCTTTCTCTTCCTCTTGCTCTCTCTACTCAATAAGTGACTGCACCACCCATCACCAGACACTCAAGCCACAGCATTTGGTGTCCTCCCAGATCCTATCTTTTTTCCTTCTTCCTGGACTTCAAATTGGTGTTGTTTCTTGGAGGTCCTTCCAAGTCACCTCCCTCTCAGCTCCACATTGACTATTTTTACTCAGCCCTCCTTTGGAGTCCTCTGCAAACGCTTCTTGATTGATGCCCTTCCTTCTTATCCTCGGTGATCAGGCCTCCTCACTGCAGCCAGAGTGATCACTTTGGAGAAATATCAAGCTACAGTTTTCTTCTGCCTATGACATTTCAATTAGCCAAACTGAGCACTCAAGGTTGATCTTTAGTGTGATAGATGTTGCTGGTCCCTGTCAGTTTGACCACAAGCACCCCACATTTCGCCTAGGTGGAGAAACTCAAAGTTTTCCTTCTCAGTTGGGATGTTGAATTACTTCACATCTGACGGTCCCAGTAGTCCTCCTTGGAAGCTAATACTTGAGCTGATCTTTCTATTCTGTCGACTAACAAAAGTCACCAGACATGTCTGGAAAAGATCGTTTCTATGAAGGTCTCAGGGAAGATGCTGTTTAACTTCTACTGTCTGTGTCTGCAGGGATTTGGCCAAGAGGAATTGACCTTGAATAGAAACTGGGGGAGTGTTTCTTCCGTAAGAAAAAGACTGTTTGCCATTAACGGGCAGAATACAGCATTGATGTGGCCTTCATGGCTGGTCATATGACTATACATTGCCACTCTCCACTAATCTGAATAGCCATCATCCCAGTCTATAAGAAGATTCGGGCTGTAAAGGTGGTTCAGAGCTTAAGAGCATTGGTTGTTTTTCTAGAGGTCCTGAGTTCAATTCCCAGCAACCAAATGGTGACTCATAACCATCTATTATAACATCCAGTGCCCTCTTCTGGCATGTAGGAATTCACGAAGACAGAACACTGTATAAATAATAAATAAATAAATCTTTAAAAGAAAATTCACTGAATAACAATATGAAGAGAGCTGTGGGTCCCCAAATAACTACACAGAACAGAGATCCCCACTGCACTAGGTTGTGACATAAGCAAAAGGAAATACTGTGTTAAGAAAAAAAACCCCTGACCTCCGTGTATATTCTATTTAGGCTGAAATTCTAAAACAGTGGTTCTCAGCCTTCCTAATGATGTGACCCCTTAATGCAGTTTCTTATGTTGTTGGTCTTCGTCTGCTGCTCCTAGTGTCACGATTCTTGTGTTTCAGAAATGCCCATGCTGTGACAAGCGGGGACATCTACATGTCCTCTGAGTCTTTCACCAGAAAAAAGAAACGGGAGAATTCCTCCCTTCTTTACTCCTGTCTTTTCATAGAACTGCGCTCTTAAATTAGCCCCTCTCGTTCTTGTTCTGCTGGAGTTGAGTCACACTGGCACATGGTGAGTTCTTGCCTCTTAGTCACCGTCACCTGCTGGCAAAATTGTAAAGCCACAATTACTCCATTCCTTCGAGGGCAGCCTCATTAACTAATTACATCGAGAAAGGTCTTTGCAGCTTTATCCTGCTCCCAGGAGCTAAGAGTCTGACCGGATTGGACACCCAGTTGAGAGGGTTGGTCAGCCAGTCAGTTGAATGAACTATCCATTGATGCCATAAAGTCAAAACGTCATTCACCCCCACTGACTCCTCTGACAGGTTAAGAATGTGGCAATGCTGAGAAATGGGCAAAATTACTGCTCGTTTTCCTTTGTCCATCTTTAGATCTTCTGTCTTACGAGGAAGTAGGTGCTTCCTACAGCTCCTGGTCTCCCAGAACATCGACTCTCTTCTATACTGCTCTCTGCTGAAGAGCTGAAGTGGAAGCCTCCCTACCTGCCTTGTCCCATCATCTGCCATCAAGAGCCTCTTCCGTCTCTATAAGGAAAAGCGGAGAGACATCGCTTTTACACATCCCTTGTCCACTCCTGTACTACCCTTTCCAGGTTTTCTTTCACAGACAAGCCTCACCATGCTTTTCAGCCTAGCTTATGGGCTGCTCTCTGCACCCAGTAGCTCTGTCTTTCTAAATTCTGTCTTATTTTGTTTACCTTCACTGCTTTTCATGGTGAAAGTAAATCAGATCATAGGTGTATTTGGTTACTTTTTTTTTCTGTGATAAAATACAAAAGGTTCCATTATGACAGCGACATGGTGACAGGGAGGGAAAGCAAAGCAGCCTGAAAAGGAAGCTATTTGGTCACAGTTTCATTCATGCTTGGAAAGTTAGAAACAACAGGAAGGAGGGTGGGTTTATACACCCTCACAGCCTTGCTCTACAGATGTACTTCCTGTAGCAAGGTTCCACCTCCTAAAAGTTCTGTAACCTTCCCAAACAGTACCATCAACTGAACAAACATGAAAACATGAACCGTGTGTGTGTGTGTGTGTGTGTGTGTGTGTGTGTGTGTACATTTGAATGAGAGAAAGGACCTTCCTCCATGCTCTCTGAGCCACTCCTTACCTTCTACAGAGCATGTGCTTTCAGCAGAACATTTGGGGAAGCTATGTTTGGGCCCGAAGGAGAGGTCTTAGAGATGTAGGCATTTTTATCCATACAGCAGGCAGAAGGCACCAGGACTTGACAGATAGGAAAGATTGTTGGTACTATGAAGCCAGCCCCAGAGCAGCTGTCATGGTAGAACTCACCACTCTTTCCTGTAGGCCCACAGCTGTGCACTGATGCTAGGGTGTCAAACACGTGTCACCCGGGAGGTAATGGCTGCAAAAGCAGCTGCAGGGTTCAGGCCCTGGAAGAGAGTTTTATATGTTTGAGGTTCTGAGTGTTCCCTACTTTGTCACAGATTCCTAGGGGAGCTAGCTTCATTCTTGAGAACATTCCTCATTTATCACCTTCTCTGATGGTACACAAATGAAGAACCCACCATCCAAACGTGGCTGCTGTCTCTTAGACCTCTGGAAACCCAGAGGAGGCCAGGCTCCATGGTTACTGGAGCTGGCCATCCACGGGGACTCTGAGGAGGTGCTTCCTTCATGTGGCCCTTGGTTCATGCCCATTTTCTCTTGTCCAGTCTCTGGGAGACACAGAGAGGAGCAGATCCACAGGCTCTTTGTTTCCTAGGAGACGGTCCAGACTGCAGTCCATTGGCTGAAAGATGTATCGCCCCCATTAAGCTTACTTTGTCGGGAAAATGCCCATGTTATACAAGTTTCTAAGCCAAGCACGCAGTGTTTTCTCATTGTGATGAGAAGCAGATATCCCATTAAAAGGGATAAATTACTTGTTTATGGTTTCATTTGAATATTTAAAATTTTCTGGTACTAAATCTCCTTTGGCTGGGCACTGCCTTCGTTCCTGTTGGTTTATGTTTTAGAAACTCCGGCTTCTTTAGCACTGAGCATTGAGTCTCTGAGGCCAGTGGAGCATGGAGGAGGTACACATGCTGCATTTTATAGCATGTGTTTCAGTCTGTAGGCTTTTTCTTCCACCTGGGGACATTTGTATTGTGCGAGGTCAGTGTTTGTAGAGATTTAATTCCATGGCTTGTCACCTGATTGCCTCTTCTATCAGCTCGATTCCCATTGCATGGTAGTCTTATTAAACCTTCTCCATCTTAGAAAACATCCTCCACCAAAGCCTCTCTCAGCATTCTAATGGCTTCATGCTCTGCTGAGGTCCAGACATGAACGTCCATCTGCCTTAAAGCTCCTCTTATGATTGAAGCTTTTAGACACACTGTCCTCCCCAAATCGCCAGAGCCCTTCCCCCACTCATGGCTCCGTTATGGGTGAATCATACTAGCATGCAGTGGAGTGTGAGATGTCAGCTCATCTTTGGTGTCACAACCCCCCATCATCAAAGTTCATCTGACACACCCTTAGTAGTTTTACACGAGTCGTTCCTCATTATCACTGAAACCCCCAGGGCAGCCGCCTGAGTTCGCCCGTCCATCATCTTCCCCGGGAACTTGGAAACTGCCTCCCAACTGCTCCCCCTCCTCCAGACTTATCCTTACCTAATCCGTCCCCCCTCACTGCTGCTAAAAACGGTCTTCCTGAAAAGGAGAGGTTCCAATCTGATCAGGTCATATGCCTGTTTAGAATTTATCCCTGGTTCTCCATTACCTTCATGAGAAAACCCAAGCCCTTCAGTGTGACCACGTGACCATGTAAGCCTCTTACTGGCTAGCCTTGCCTTCCAGTCTCCTCACAGACCATACGTTCACTATCCAAGTTCATACTTAGCCTACACCCAACACCTGTAGCCTACACTCAGCCACTTAGGTTTTTTTTTTTTTTTGTTCGTTCATTTGTTTTTACATCCAGCAGACACATACTCTCTCTTGAGTCAAAATATCAGACAGAGATGATGCCATAGAAAGGCCCTGGAGGAGAATCACCCCCAAGGTATTCAGGCACTATTCACACACACACACACACACACACACACACACACACACACACACACACGCGCGCGCGCCGCTGTGGAGAACTGCAGGCCACTGGGAGGAAGACTTAGTTCTCCCCTGTGGGACTCCTCTCACACAGCATGGTGGTTACCTTCCTCAAGGCTGAGCAACCCCAGACAGAGGTGTCGGGGAGAGGAAGAGAGAGAGAAGGAGACATCCCTTTTACCGTGTTCTTTTCATTAGCTCAGAGTAATGAAATGTAATGCACACACAGGGTGAGAGTGAGGGAGGGAGAGCAGGGTCTCCTTGTTAAAAGGAGCATCAAGGAATTGCAGTGAAGGTCTAGATTTGCCCAGTCTGTGATCGTCGTGGGAAAGAGCCTCGAGAGTGCAGGGCAGACACTGCTCAGTGAGTCCCGCTGCAGACCTGGTTACACAGTAAGAGGGCCCTAGCGGGCACACTGGACTGTTCACATGAGGGGAGCTCGTTAACTTCGGTCATAATCACCTGCTCGGTCGTGCTGAGCTTCGCTGTTATGCTATTCTCCTCTCCCCTGCAAACACAGCAATGTTTTGTGGGGACAAAAAAACCTTAACCGTGACAACTTCCGAGGGTCCTTTTGAAGATTAAATGAAACGGTACATGGAAAGTTCTCAGCTCAAATCTGGGGTTGTGAGAGATCAATACGTGTTACTTAGTAATGGTACTTGTTTGTCTTTCTCACACTGCTGAGTGCTGGACCTCTCCCAGGCAGGGTAAAGCAAAGGATACTCCAAGTTACCTCCCGGGAGGGGTTCAGTTCAGAGTCTTTGGAACAATGGGGATACCTAGACACTTCCTGTGTGACCAGCTAACTGCTAACTTGCCCCTGGTTCACGGGAGGAAGCCACGCCAGGGTGACCTGGGTCTCCACAGAGTGTGGCACACACCCCTTACTTACCTGCATCTGCTTTTTGTTTTCCAGGTTAATTTCTTCATCTTCCTCAAAATTCTCAAGCTTCTCATCTCTAAGCTCAAAGCCCATCAGATGTGCTTCAGAGACTATAAATACAGGTGAGTGGCCGAGGCCAGCGCGCAGCAACCTGAGGTGATCTTGGTGTCACCCACGTCGTGGGAAGGGAGGGACAGTGTATCCTTTACCCGTCTCATTCCTGTGACCGAATCCTGGACACAAAGCAGCTTAATGAAAGAAAGACGTATTTTGGCTCCCGGTTTGAGAGTGCACAGTCCATCACGCCTGGGAAGGCTGTGGAAGCAGCGCCCATCCGTGCTGGCTGGTGGATGCTTGTGGCTCCCTGTCATCATCATCTCTTCTCAGTAGAGCAGGCAGCAGAGCTCTCGGGCCAGAAGTGTGTCTGGGGTATAAGTCTCAACCACCAGCCTCTGTATCCCTACGTCTGCCAGGTAGGTCGCGTGTCCAACGCGTTCTACAGGTTCCCAAAAGTACACCACCAGCTGGGGTTCAGGTATTTAAACAGGTGAAGCCGTGGAAGACAGTCCTCATTCAAGAGATAGCACACAGATTGGAATTATGTATTTGTCTCCTAAGGTGAGGGGATAGTGGGGAGCCCTTCCCAAAGGGTGCTTCTTGGGTCCATGTGAGACTTTTGCCTGTGACTAAGCCCTCCTAACCTCATGACAATGATGTAAGCGATAAGCAGTCAAGGACATATTAATCTCCTCTAAGGAGACTGTGAAAATGAACGGTTGTCTTAGTTACTTTTCTATTGCTGTGATGAGTCATCGTGACCAAGGCAACTTGCAGAAGAAAGAGTTTATTGGGGGCTTACAGTTTCAGAGGGTTAAAATTCCGGCCATTCATCATGGCTAGGAACATGGCATCAGGCAGGAAGCATGCCGCTGTGGCTGGAGCTGAGAGTTTATACCTTGATCTATAAGCAGGAAGCAGACAGATTCTGGGAATGGCAAGGGCTTTGGAAACTTAAAAGCTAACCCCTAATGACACACCTCCTCCACCAAGGTCATGCCCCCTCCAACAGGGTCACACTTCCTAATCCTTCCCAAACATCCCACCAGCTGAAGTCAAACATATGATCTTATGGGAACCATTTTCATTCAAACCACTACCGTGGTCTAGGGAGCTAGAAAGCCTTGAGTGAAGAGCAGTTTGTGTTCCTCGTGGGGTAATTTAAGGCAGGGAATATTTAGAGTCCACAGAACTGCAGATGTCACACAGAGCCCTTTTCTTTGTGATTCACTTTTGTGGTAGCTCACCTTCAGGTCTCTGTGGTGACAACAGCCTCTGTTCACAATAAGTCAGATGACAGGCTTCTACTGAGTACTGTACTGCTGTGAAAATGATGAACAAACGGGGAATGAGCGGCAGGCAAGGCCCTATGTCTCTACTTCTAGTTATTCTTCTGGTGTTGACAGGTAAATTTCACTGTTCTAATCTAAAGAAAATCGAAAGGGATTTCAGTCCAGAGGGCAGGCCACAAACAGAGGGTGTGAGTGGAGACGGCTCCAGCCATGCCGCTCACTATTTCTAAGATGGACTTTGGTGATGAGAAGGTAGATTACCCCCCACCCCCCTCCATTAACTAGGCAAACTTTCCCTGAATGCTTTCGGTGAGCTTGAAAAGGTTAGTGTGATGCGGCCCCTACCATGCTGTAGGAGAGAGTGTGGCACTTCAGCAATGACTGAGACATTGATGTGGAGTAGACAGGAGGGAGGCGCATGGCCACACCTCAGCTCCCTCACTGACCTTTAAATAAGCTTGGCCCCTGAGGCCTGTTTTATGGTATGTAAAATGGGGGTGCTGTAGCCAACCCATCTCCCATGAACTGTGGCAGCAGAAACACATTGTTTCAAGGCAGCCAGTTTAATCAGATATGGAGGGTAGACCTAGACCCTAACCCATCTTCCCGAGACTCTGACTCCAACAGATCTAGAAGAGTAAGCTTCCCCAATTCAGGAAGGAGCACATACGTATGTACTGGAATCACTGCTTAGGGCTTTCATCCACACATTTGGCAGAAACCCTTAGCCTTGGGGAACTGGCCCGGTCTGGGCCCCAGGGAGTCATGCTATCTCTCCTGGCGCCTCTAGTCCGGACTCCAAGTGGCCAGGCAGCCCCTTTGGCCCCATTCCCAAGTCTCAGCCTTCTCACACCACTGTTCTCAGAGTAGAACTCTAAGGATGGGCAGGGCTGCCAGAGTCCACTCAAGGGGTGCCACCCCTTCGCTAAGCAAGTGCTCAGACCACAGGGCACTTCCAGAAACTGCACAGAGCCAAAGGCCTCTAGGAGACAGAAGTAGAGCAGATGAGACCTGTCTTAGCTAGGGATTCCACTATTGTGATAAAACACCATAGCCAAAGCAACTTGGGGAAAAAGGATTTATTTCATTTTACAGCTATAGTCCATCCTCTGGGAAAGTCAGGGCAGGGCATGCAGAAACTCAAGGCAGGACTCTGGAGGCAGGAACTGATGAAGAGGTCAAGGACGAGGGCTCCTCACTGGCTTAGTCCTCATGGCTTGCTCAGCTTGCTCTCTGTTCCAGCACCCAGAACCACCAGCTCAGCAGAAGCACCTCCCACAGAGAGATGAGCCCTCCCACATCAATCATCAATCAAAAAATGATTGATGGGGCAGTCTGGTAGGGGTGAATTCTCCGTTGAGGTTTTGTCTTTCCAAATGATTCTGACTTGTGTCTAGTTGCAAATCAAACTAGCCAGCACACATGCCATGAGGCCCCAAGGCTGATGTCTATGGCTTTGTCCCCATCGAAGTCCAGCATGTTTCCCCGGGACCTTCTCCATGCTCTAGACCATCAGTGATTCCTAATAGCTGTCTGGTTTAGCTATTATGAGTGTCTGCTAAGAGATGGCTTGAAACACAGCCTTGTGGACCCTGCTCCTGGGTGGTCCACCCTGGACGTGTGGGATAGAGTCTTACTGTGTAGACTTCTTAGAGGCTTCCCCAGGGGACTCATATAGATGCCAGGGCAGAGGACCACTGACCAAACGTTTCAGTGACTAGCACATAAGCTTCCTTCTCAATCACGGTGAATATGTTTCTGTATAGCCACTGAGTGACACTGATCTAGGAAAAGATAGGTTAAGATACTGGGGAAAACCACGCGGCTAGGCAATGATCAAATTGAATGCTTTGAGCTAAACAAGAACTTTAGCTGACATATGCAGGCTGGAGTTTGCCTTTTCCTCTTCCCACTCTTGTTCAAGGAAAATGCCTGAGAAGAAGAACACTGTGTGAGTCTACCCAAAGGCTTCCCAGGGGGAGAGGCATCATTTGGGCAGTTAGCTAGGCCATGTGCGTTTTTGAAGTCTGTGGAGGAAGATGGAGGTAAGATGAGGGTGTTCCGCTCTAAACCGTCACGTGCTTCGTAACATTTTTTTGGCCTCAACAGAAGACACACAAATCCAGATGTCACCAGAATAATGCTTGGTGAGCTCTCTGCCAGAGCAGAGCAGCGGTGTGGGCAGGTGTCCAAGACCTCACCCCCAGCTCCCACCTGCAGCAACTTGCTGAGTAGGTGGTTCACTTCTCCAGCTAGCTTCCACAGAATCAGGTGGGATGCTTCGTGAATATATGCCCGTTTGGTGCCTTTCTCTGACATTCTGCTTGGCCGTGCCTTTTCTGCTGACTCCCTCTTCCTAGGGAGAGCATAGGCCGGTTGATTAGCATGCTCTACCAGTTTGTGGAGCGTGGGACTTGTCCCTGAAGACACAGCCATGCTCTCTGGACTGGAGAACCCTCACGGGACCTGTGAGCTTGTTTGCTCAGTTTGCTCTTGGGAAGCCGTGCTAGCTGCTGCATGAGTGGGCATCGCCATGCCTGTCTCACACTGCCCTCTTTCATGCCCTATCCATGTCAGTGGGGCAAAGACAGGGTCATGGTGCCAGCGCAGGTCATCTGCAGTCCAGGGGACACGAGGCTGCCTCTGGCGCTCAGAGTTTGAGAACTTTCAGAATGTAATGCTCAAGCTCTGGCCCCTCTCCAGGAGTCTATTTTAGGAAGGTTTAAATTAAACACACATAGACCTCACCCAAGAGGCAAGTTTCTGACTCTCTGTTTTCCTAGCTCTCCCCATGGGCCTCCACCCTCAGGTAGAGGAGACAGTAAATGGCTCTACTATCTGACTTGGAGAGGGTAAACTGAGGCAAGGATGAAGGGCAAGCACCAGAGGCTAACAGTCCCTCAGCCCCTCCCACTTCACCATTCTCTGTGGCTCCCAGCAGGGAGACAGCTCTCTTTTCCTTTATTAATGGCTTTACTCTCCATGTGATGTGTGCAGCCTGAGCTTACCATAAGTCTATAGGGGAAAATGGTGGGACCATTCTTTTTTCTGAAGGGAGTTTCTAGTGGGCAACACAAAGGCAGACAGATTCTACTTTGACTCACAGAGACCTCGGCTTGGGTCTGAAAATTGTGTGGATTAGATAATGACAGAAAGAAATGCACACAAATGTGGAAGTTTTGAGTGGAGAGTTTCGTGGGAGCCTTCCCGAAGCAATGAAGACACACATAAAAAAGTGATAAAATGTATATTTTTTTATGCTAGGTCTGATAGAGTATGGACACTCAGGGGGAGATATTACTGGACAAATGAGGTGTGGTCCAATGGTAATAGACTGGGGGATGTAGCAGGACCTGTGAGTTCAGCTGCTTCCCTGCAGGCCGACATCTTCAATAATAAGGGTGCTCTTTCCTGTGGGAAAAGGGAAGGAACCTTCTCAAGGAGGGTCTTAGACATGCATGAGGGAAAGCTTGGAAAATCCTTCCCATGCTGCATGAGCTGCTACAGGAGAAGGAGGTGTGCACTATTATTAAATCCCTTCAGCTTGTCTCACTCAGCCCACCAAGTATCACATTTGAGTGTCGTATCTGAGCCCCATCAGCAACAGAGTAGTGACGTCACAAATATGGAACTTAAACTGACAAGTCATCAGAGCTACAGCACCTGCTGTGCCAGGGTCTTACGTGTTCCCCTAGTATTGGATGTGCTGAAGGTTTGGCCTCCAGCCTGTGGCACTTCTGGGGACAGAGCGTAGAACTTCAGGAGGCTGAGCCTAGTGTAATGAAATTGTTCCCTGGAAGGGGATATTTGGGGGCTGGCCTCTTCCTCTTTCTCTTTGCCTGCCACTCACAATGAGGTGTGCAGCTTAATGAGCCACATGCTCCCCACCATGCTGCCATGTCTGCACGCCCCCACCCCCAATAAAGATGGTTAGGCGAGCATGGATTAAGTCTCTAAAACTGTGAGCCCAAACAAGTCTCTCTCCTTTGTCACAAATGTATGTCACAGTGATGACACACGGCTATTTAAAAGCAGGAGTTCTTTTAAAACGATGTCAACTGAGCCTGGTGACACAGGCTTGTGATCCTAACTCCTAGGAAGACTGAGGCAGAAGGATTACAAGTTCAAGGCTAGCCTTAGCTACAGAGTACATCCTGGACAACTACATGAGATCCTTTAATCAAAATTTAAGTAAAAGGGTCTGGGGTCTTGTTGAGTCAGTAAATTGCTTGCTGTACAAAGCACGAGACCCCAAGTTTGGATACCCGGCACCTGTGCAAATAGCTAGGCCTCTCCGAGTCCATCGCTAGGGAGGTAGAGACAGTAGGGTTTTCAGGGGTCACTGCCAGCCAGCCTAGCTGACCTGGTGAGCTCCACTCAGTGGGACTCAGCCTCAGTTGAGACTAGGTCTCAACAAATAAGATGGAGAGCGACTGAGGAAAACAGCAGACATGGATGTTTGGGTGCCCACGCACCCGCACCCACACCTGCACACACACTCTCTGCACTGTGTGCCTAATCCTCATGAGGACCCTGCCGCTATTCGTATAATCTTCTTTCCATAAACGAGGAAACTAAGGGACAAAGAGGTTGAAGATTTTGCCCAAGGTCACGCTGCTCTTGGAGCCCACAGCCTGGCACTGTCCCTGTGTCTACTGCCCCTGGTTTGAGCTCTTAACTCCCCTCTGTACCAGCACACATACCCAGGGCAGATGCTTAATAAATATTTGTTGAATACTTGAATGACCGCAACAAACTGTACCATTTAGATCAACAGCGGCTGTGGATGAAAAAGCAGCATACACACAGTCCATAGACCGAACGTCTATGACTATTTATGGCTCTCATCTGGGCTGGGACACAAATGGTACTTTTGTGTAAGGAGACATTAGAAGGGCTTGAGCAGTGGGGAGTTCTAGCCTGCATCTACCCAGAGGGGTGGGAGTGACAAAAGTGGCCCAGAATATCATTAGATCTATGATGTTTGCAGTGCGGATTCTGGAATGCGGACAGGGTAAAAATAGAAAACAGGTAAAATCTAACAATGTCTGGTCTATTTACTAGTCTGGTTCCAATGTTGGCTTCCTGGTGTTGATAGAGTATGGCCACACCATCTGTGGACACTAGGGAAATGGAAGGAGGGAATGTGTGGACGGCCTCTGTGCTCTCTTTGATACCATTCTGTAGAACTAGCATCATTCCAGAGTCAACATGTACTTTAAAAACCCATAATTAGCCAGGCACTGTGGTGCATGCTTGGAATCCCAGCACTCAGGTAGGCAGAGGCAGGTGGATCTCTGTGAGTTTAAGGCCAGCCTGATCTAACAAAGCGAGTTCAGGACAGCCAAGGCTACACAGAGAAACCCTGTCTTGAAAAACCTAAAATAAATAAGCAAGCAAGCAAGCAAACAAACAAAGCCATCACTGGGCCAGAGAGATGGCTCAGGGTTTAAGGGTGCACATTACACCTGCAGAGGACCTGAGTTTGGTAACTAGACCCCATGTCCTATGGTGCACACCCACCTGCAAATGGGACAGCACATGCTTCTGGCCTCCATGCACACCTGCACTCACATACATACCCTCATTCACACACACACACACACACACACACACACACACACACACACACACAATTTAAAAAAAAACCTAAAAACCTGTAAATGCCATAATAAGGCCCAAGAATAAGTTGCTGGTGAGATATGGGCCTGCTCGTCAGTGTGCTAATGTGTTATTAATCCAGATAACCCAGAGCAGGGGCCACAGATTCAGGCTCCAATCAGCACAGAGCTAGTACAGCAGGCCCTGTGGAGGCTGGGGACCATGGGCTCCCTCTTACCCATGGTCTAAAGGGAGAATCGCCAGCCAGCTAGAGCCAATTGTCAAGCAGGACTTTGGGGGCCTAGCCATTAGGATGCTCCAGCCTTCAAATGATTAAAATTTGAGCACCCTTGCTTACACTTCCTACAGTAAAAAAGATGTCTCTTACAGTAAAAACGACTGTACATCCTAAGCAAACATAGTCTTCAGGTCAAATCCCAACCTGTGCTCTTCAGTTTGCAGCTTTTGAGTCAAAGGGATCCAAGAACGTTCCTGAATATCCACACCAACAAAATAGTCTTTAGGGGCAGGGCTTGTAGCTTGGTGGTAGAGCCATGTGCTCAGCACACGTGAAACCTGAGTCTCAATCCTCAGCAATCAAAAAAGGAAAAGGAAAAAATCTCCCTAGAAATGTTCTTTCCTAAGCGTGGGTGGAGGCAGGGGCGGAAGCCGCTCCCCTCAGAAGCACGCAGAAGCACATAGCCAGGCTCCGTCACTCACCTCTCCCCAGGGCTCCCCCGACCACTAAGGCTCTGGGGCCAGTCAGCCCCCACGGGCAAGCTGAGCCCTCTTCTGTGTAGGCCGTAAAGAAGCCAAATGTTTTGCTGCATGGATGGTCGAGCATTTGAATGTGTCTCAGACACAGCATAAAGTTTTGCTTTCAGGAATATCTTTACTTTGAGTGTGTGTGTGTGTGTGTGTGTGTGTATGTGTGTGTGTGTGTTGGTGGGGCCTCCTCCTACTCTGGCTCTATAAGTACTTGCTTTAAAAGCACATTACAATTAAGCTCTGTTTTTCTCCAGTGTGGATTAGATACCGGCTTAGCTTTTTCAGTGAATATGAGTCACCATTGCTAATTCTGTTAACTTCAAATCAGTGGTGAAGTGAGGTCGTTCCCAGTCTCCACTACTCCTCAGAGTCCCCTGTAGAGTTCTGTAAAATGTCACACTCTCAGGGGACAGCCTCTTGAAGTTTTGGTCTCAGGGACATCTAGAAAGATGTCCTTTGATGGACATGGGAGGCCCATTCCAGAATCCATATAGTTTATTTTTTCAGATTTATTTTTATGTATGTAGTATGTGTGTACATCTATGTGGGTGCATGTCAGGTGTGTGCATTAGCCCATGGAAGCTGGAAGAAGGCTTCAGCTTCTCCAGAGCTGGAGTTCGGGTGGCTGTGAGCTACCTGATGTGGCTGCTGGGAACAGAACTGGGGTCTTCTAGAAGAAGAGCAAGCATTCTCAACTCCTGATCTGTCCTCTCCCCCGTCATGTACCTTCAGTCATCTCTGGGTTGTATCTAGAACACAAAGCAGTGCGAATGCGGTGTAAATGGCTGCAGTGTTGCAATGCCTAGGAATAAATGATAAGGAAACAAATCTGTGCAGGTTCTATACGGGCACAACTGAAGAAATTGTGGCAACCGATCTACAGTTGGTTGGGTCCCTATGCACTTGGAGGACCCACTGTATATATCTTAAAGGCTTTGAAAGGAATTTTTATAGTCGGCAGTGCTTGGAATTCACCGGTTTGGAGCAATTGGGTCCCAGCTGTGCGCTTTGCTCCTGGGTGGTACAAAAGAATGTTTGTCTTTTTTTGTGTGTAGATTGTAAACAACCACCAACCTCCACGCCATGTACGTTAGTGTACCGTATGAGGAGGCTCATTTCCTGCAGCTCTGAGAGGACTGAGGGGCAGCCCAGGGCAGGTCCCACGTCCAGGCTGGGGATGGCTCCTTGGCGTCTGTGTGGTCCTGGGTGACTTGATTTTCTTTTCCATCTGAGGTTGACATTGGGTGTACTGAATTTCTGGGGAGAGAAAGCAATATCAGGACCTGCTAGCCACGTACTAGGAAACTCATAAAACCTGGGTGGTATCTAAGGGTTTTCCATAGAAGAGGAATTTCCATCAGACATCAGTATCTGTAGACATTATATCCCACAGGCGATGATTCCTTCACTCCGTAAATGTTCCCCGAGTAGCTGCTATGAACAGGGATATGAGAGTGAGCAAGATCACAAAGAATAAACCAAGAGTGAGTGAGCGATTTACAGTCCAGATGTGCACAGCAGGGCAGGACATGTGGCCTAGTCCCAGCCAGGCCGTCACGACTGCTACTCGGTCTCTCTTGCAGATTGGCAAAGTCAACACTGCTCCTCATTCCTTTGCTGGGGGTTCACGAGATCCTCTTTTCTTTCGTCACCGATGACCAAGTTCAAGGATTTTCAAAGCTTATTCGACTCTTCATCCAACTGACATTGAGCTCCTTCCATGTAAGTATTCTGACTGACGCCTCGGTTCAGAGAAGGAAAATACAGGGGGGGCAAACAGACAACAGTGGAGCTGGGGACAGACAGAGTTTGCCAGCACAGGCAGGCTTTACTGGTGAGGACCCATGACATTAGTAGGATGTACGGTTGGAGAAGCGCTGCCGGGATCCTGCCAGCATGATTGGGTGACTCAGAAGGGAAAAGCAGTCTTGTTCCTGGACTGTTATAGGTTGTGTGACTCATGATCATATTAACTGAGTGTCACCATGAAGCCTTTTATTAAGGGCCTATTTTTTGCTGTGTGGTCTGCAGAGCATCTTACAAAGCGAACGTCTTCCGTGCGTCCTGTGAATGCACGCAGCACACAATACCGCTAGGGTAGGGAGAGTCCAGATCAGGGGGCTCTTACTCCAGACAGATGTGCATGCACCATAACGAGAAACAGGATTTCAGCTTTGCTTACCCAGATGCTTTGATTAACTGCTGCTGACTCCCTATGAAACATCAGCTTAACGTGGCTCTCAATCTTATTCCTTCTCATGACTCTGAAAGTCAGGCATCAGGGTAGGACATGGAGGGATGGCTGAGCACTGGCCTGCTGAAGCCTGCTGGGGCCTGTGCACACTCCTGCAACATCCTGAGCTGGTTCTGGCTTCGTTTGGGCTGAATTCCCAGGGCCTCATGTTTTACTATCAACTATGTTCCTTTCTTCCATTTGGTCTGAGGTCTCCTGTTCCCACATGTTCTTGCCTTGGGGTCTCTCCACAGAGTGATTGCTCTTGGGAGCCCAGGCCTCCCAAGAGCATGGTATGAACAAGAACTGCTGGGCCTTTTAAGTGCCTAGGCCCAGAGCTGACATCTTGATAATTGTACTGCAGTCTGCATTTTAAAGCAAGCCTGTGTCCTGGGCTGGAGTGAAAGAGGGTGAGCCTGAAGAGGGCTACAGGTGCAGAGAGGTGCAGAGAGGACAGAGGCCACTAAGGGGACAGACCTCAGGAACGCATATAGGCATAGCCACATTCCTCTTGTGGTAGCAGTCTTAGAATTAATCAACTTCCCCGGACAGCGGTGCACGCCCTTAATCCCAGCACTCAGGAGGCAGAGGCAGGTGGTTCTCTATGAGTTTTTGGCCAGCCTGGTCTACAGAGTGAATTCCAGGACAGCCAAGGCTAAATAATAATGATAACAGTAACAGTAATAATATAGACTAAACCAACTTCAACTTCAAACTAACCACTTGATGTTGACATCAAGTGGGGCTTCTGGAATGAAGGAGAAAGAACTCTGCAAGAGTTTCTCCCTAGAGAGCCACAGGCACTGGAATGTAGCTGCTCAGTTGGTGGTCAGCTGATTTAGTATCAGGCAGGAGGACCACGGACTCAAGGCCAGCCTGGGTAGGATAGCAAGAGTTCTTTCACAAGCAAGACACAATATTTAATATTTCAAAAGAATAGCAACTCCTTACAGAATAGGAGCCGGCCAGGCAAGCAGGAAGGCAGAGGTGTGGCAGGGGGCAGATGGGGTAAGTAAAAAGATGTCAATCAATAGCTTCGTGCCCAGATAAACCGTCTCAAGATGAAGGTAACATGTCCTCAGGTAGATGAAGACTGGTGAGAATTTGCTGACAGTTGTACAAGGGGTTTCAAAGGAAGGCCTGAAAGAAAAAGACACTGTAGGGTAGCTCAAATTCACAAGAAGCTAAAACACTGCCAACGGTTGCTATAGAGTTGAATAAAGACAACATGGTATATTTTTTTTCTTAACTGACTGAGAAGACACAATATGACTGTACAATACAGTAATGATTATGTTAATGAGCTGATAACAGAAAACGATCATTAGGCATCACAAAAATAGCACAAGAGAGGAATGAATGAATGGGGAGCTACTGAAAAAAATTCTACGCTTTACCCAAGTGAAGTTGCTATTAATCTGACACAAACTGTGATGAGTCAGGATGCATGCTGTAAGCCCTGGGCTGCTCACCACTGCTACATTGTACATTGTCACAAAAACACCACCAAGGGATTGAACTCACACACTGGAAAGTTGGTTTGGCAAAATCCTTTGGAGTTAGCATACCCATCTGAAAGACAAAAGCTGAGGCACAGAGCGTGCGAATGTGCTAACAAAGGCAAAGATGGAAGCTTTATCGAGATTAAGTCCTCAACTGGGCCCACCATGTCACACCCAGTATGTCACACAGTGTGTGGTGGGCATCCTGAGCATCCTGGGCATCCTGGAAAGACTGTAACCAGGGGACACCAAGTTCGCTATACCACAGTCTTTTGGCCTCTGCTGCCCAGAGGGCTGAGGCACCAAGATGCTGTGCAGAAAAAACTTGCACCAGAGCTGGGACATGGCACAGCGACTGAGCGGTGCTCTTCTTCCCCTAAATTCTTCGTGGCTTTAACCGGAGACATTAGACCCATTGGTAACAGTATTCCCCCACCCCATCATTGAAACATGTTTAATTTATTTCAGTCTTTTGGGGGAATTTCAAAAGCTGAGACTGAGTAATTTGACTTTCCTGTGTTGCTTGCTCTAATCTTCTGCAAACGGTAATCTCGAAAGAGAAAAACAAAACAAAAGCAAATCCTCCATCTGTTTGGTGGCCTCTTGCCATACTGGTTAACGTAAGCCCCAAATCACCTGATACCACACACACCAGGCAAGCAAGCTAAGGACCAAGCACTTGTGTAGAGACCATGGGGCCTAATTTCTAAGGAGGAAACTTCACTTGCCAGACTCTTCAGGCCTGGGGGATGCACTGGCCATTCCGGTAATAAGCCACTTACCAACTCGTGGCTTAAAGCAGTAATCACTAGGTTTGGATTCTCCAGGCTTTGCATGCGCTGTCTTTTTGATAAATGCAATTTTGGCTGGACCTACAAACAACTGAAGGTTCACCAGGATGGAACACCCTCAAAGGGTCATGCACATTGATGTGACCTGTCTGTCAGGAGCTCAGATAGGACCGTTGATGAGCAAGCTCCATTTTTCTCCATGTATCTTGGGCATCTCACAACATAACAGCTGGATTCTTAGAGCACCCCGAGAGCAAATGTCCCAAGAGGGAGCAAGTGGAAATTTCTATCCCCTGAAGGCAGAAGCTCAGAAGTAAATACCTAATTAGATCTATGCTTCCGCCACATTAAGCTGGTAAACAGTCACAGGGTCGTCTTGGACTCAGGAGGGAAAACGAGATTCAGGTTTTAGTGTGCGGAACAGACTTAGCCTGTATAATGAGGAAAAACACCGGGGCTGTCTTTGGAGAGGAGCTGCCACAGTGCCCAGTCAGCAGCAGAAGCTCTGTTCGCCTGCTTGTACCACCAAGGAACATGAGAATTCACAGACACAGCATGCTCTGAACGGGGGTGGAGACAGAAAGTGCTTGGCTGTAGTCACAGGCTCCCCATATCTCGCCAAGCAGAGGTGAGTGTGGAGATTGGCAGATGAGGAGAGACATGTTTGGTGCCTTCTTGGTCCTTTTCTTGGTGACTCTATGAAAGGAATCAGCGAGAGCAGGCTTAGTCCCATCAGCTTCCTTCCCTCATTGCCTTGGAGGCCCCTCTGCTCTTCAGAGGTTTACTGCATAGCCATCAGCCTCCTGCTATCATCAGGTCTTTGGAGAGATGGCCACATGCTGGGGACATGTGAAGTGCGAGCCATGTGTTTTGTGGGACCTGCCCCTTCACACTTGCTTTATCTGGAGCAGAAGCCAGACTGCAGAGTGTTCCCAACCCAGTGAAGTGAAGACATGCCTGTCATTTGAATCCTGTTTTAGCCCGCTTTGTGATGATTCTGGCACACCAAAAGCCACCTCTTCTTCCACCACGTGCTCAGATGTAATTACTGCTTTTCCAGTGATCCCACAGCAAGCTGTGAACCGCTGATTGAATTTCATGTGTGGAAAGGATGAACTGCGCTACCAAGCCTCCGTTGAGCAGGATGGCTGTGGACTCTCCAGGTGCACAAGAAAAGGGAAACCCCACATTTGCTGGCAGAATCTGAGCTGGGAGGCTCCCGGCATTATTCAGAAGGGACAGGTTGGCAGAAGTAAATATAAAGAAAATCAGAAACAACTGCCTCCTGGGGTTGTATTTCATTACAGCCAAAAGATTTAGGAAAGCTGGGCAGAGTGGTGCATACCTGTGAAAGCTTAGGATGTGGGAAACTGAGGTAGGAGTTTGGACCAGCCTGAGCTACACTGTGAGACCATGTCCTAGATAGATAGACAGACAGACAGACAGATAGATAGATAGATAGATAGATAGACAAGATATAGAGTCAGTCTGCCATTGTGACCCTTCAGTTGGAGATGTGACCTTTCCTTGTAGGGTCTGGCATTTTGAGAATCTTCTTTTAAACTCTCAAGTGCTCAAGGCCCACACATATCTTTTCCAATATGTTAGAATACATCAGTTAGGAAAAGCCAAGACATCTATTCTAAATAGCTATGAAAATAATAGAAAATAAGGTGTGTCATCACAGTTTAGAAGTAGGTTGACATTATACATGACAAAACCCTTTATTCCAAGTGACCGAAGCCCAATCCATTCATTCATTCATTCATTCATTCATTCATTCATTATGTAATGCATGTCTCTTATGTGCCACATAGTTTTAGGTGCTCAGGATCTGGTGGTGAAGTCTAGGTGTGGATTCGGTTCTCACTGAGTGATACAGAGAAGGCTGACAATAGCCAAAGGGTGAGTCACACTGGAAGTCCAGTGTTTAAAGTTGGAATCCTGCAAAGACCTTTTGGATGTGATTTTTGAGATAATATATGAATTTTAAGAAGCCAAAATTGTGGACAGAACATCACAGAAAGTGCGAAGGGGCACGAGGAATAAGTGAGCCGTGGTGTGCCTGAGTGGTGTCCACACCCTCGTTTAGCCCCCCTCCCCCCACACTGAATGGCATCAGTCCAGGTTAGGTTTTGAAGAATGACAGAAAAGTCGTGTTTTTCCAGAGTTACAGTGAACTCTGTGCACAGTGAGCTGGGACACACTACTTTCAAGCTAAGTGAATCTGATCATAAACAGAGGTTCTGCCTGGGACATATTCTGCAAAACAGTTTGAACATTGATTGAGAGGTGACCATTATTACACATGGAGAGGAAATCTTTGTTTCTAAGACTGTGGTTATGTTTTACTGTGAAATCAGAAAATTTCTGAGGTGCAAACCAATTTCAGAAATAACAATACGGGAGCTGAAGAGATGGCGCAACAGTTAAGGGTGTTAGCTGTCCTCGAAGAGGTCTGGAGTTTGGTTCCCAACACCCACATCACATGTCTCAGAATAGCCTATAATGCAGCTGTCGGGGATCCAACATCCTCTTCTGCCCTCTACAGACACCTGAACACATGTTCAAACACACAACAACAATACATACTCTGCAACAAAACAGTCAGGATCACCAGGAAAAAACCTCTTAAGTCCCAGCATTTCAAGTCTGTATGTTAAGTGTCTGTTGTGTGTAATTTGGTGGCCAAAGCAACGAGGATTTATAGTCACATGCGTGTCCTGTGGCTGAGAGTCTGACAGTCTTCCCCTGGACATTCTGGCTTAGGGTCACCAAGGTGGCTGGAATGTAGTGGCTGAGAGAAAACGGGGCACGGAATGAAGTCAGCACCGCCGAAGTCCAGAGCGCAGATCACCTCAGACCTTCCATGCTTACTCTGTTTACTTTGTGCTAAGTGAGACGAGAAACCCCTGCTGGGAAACAATCTGTTATTTCAAAGAGAATAGCTAGATGAGAGCTAAGGGTGTTTATTAAGAGAATAGCTAGACAAGGGCTAAGGGTGTTTATTAAGGCGCGCAAGTGAAAATTTCGGGACCGGCCATAACTGGATGCAGTCCACAAACAATCCACGAGCCATCTGTCTCCCCCATCACTGGTCTCTCTTGTTGGCTTCATGCCCAGATGGGCTCTCTCTGTGACATGGGAAGATGCCAGCAGCCTTCTCTATGCTTAGACTGCCCATGGTTATAATTATCATGACGGACATGGGGGAGAGAGTACAGTCTACTCTCCTTTCCAGTGAAAAGGGCTCTCAATGGCCTTGCTCCTGTCACAGAGCCTGTTTGGGCCAATTGTTACGGTGATAGCCCTCCTAAAACATGAGAATCTCATGACTGATAGTTGTGCCACAGGCTCGGTGAAAGAATACAAGTCAGCAGCACTTGGAGGCAGAGGCAATCAGATTTCTGTGAGTTCAAGGCCAGCCAGGGCTATGTAGTGAGACTCATAGCAAGGGAAAAAAAGAGGAGGTAGAAATGAGTTAGTCAGTAACCACCACAGAAAAGTAAAAATGGGACCAGAGCCTTCCCCGCATTTGTCCCATTGAGTGAATGACCCCGTGTCTTGGGAGTCCAACTATAATGGACTTAATTGTACCCCTAGTACCCAGAAGGCTGTCTGGGTAAGCAGAGGCACCAGCCAGCGCGGCAGACACTCTTCTCGGGGATCCACAGACATGTCTTCTACCGAGCAGGAGTTCACACTCTATTTTCCCATTGTTCCAGGGATTTCTGGTGGCCTTGCAGTACGGCTTTGCCAACGGAGAGGTATGTTCTCAATGCTGCCATCCTGGCTTCCGGTGAGGTGGAGACGATGCTTCTACGCTCCCTAGGACACGTATCGGGACAAATATTTGCTGTGATGTGAGCACCCTTTAGAGAGAGAATAGGGGGCAGTTTAGACTCACAGGAAAAGATGTCAGGAATGGTGTGAGACTCTCAGAACCCGGCCCTTGGTCTGTTGGCAGCACAGAAGGACTAAAATGTGATGGTCGAGACGAGCATGGACTTTAGGGTCTAAAGGTCTGCACCCAAACATTGACTGACCACTCAGGAGCTTTGTGGCTAGCCATTCAGCTTCAGTTTTCTCATCTGTGAAGTGTGAATAACAGCTGGCCCTGTTCTCAGTGCCTGGGCATTTTCAGCACGGAATAAACACTGAACACCGGGAGCTAAGCTTTTTACATAAAAAAAAGTTATTTTTATTTATTTATTTATTTTATTGCATTCTGTTTCCTCTGTGTGGTACTCAGTTTTCTTTTTTTCCCGTTACTTTACAAACACCCAGGATAATCAATGTACAAAGAAAGAGAGGTTTATTTGGCTCATGGGTTCCGAGGTTTCAGCCAATGGTCTGTTGCCTGACCGTCTTACCTTTAGATCTGTGGTGGGACAATTCACAATGATGGGGATGCCTGGTGAAATGTGGTGCTCACCTCGTGAATGAGGGAGGAAAGGAGAGAAGGAAGGGGTGAAAGAGAGAGTCAGACAGAGAGACAGACAGAAACAGACAGAGACAGAGAGACAGATAGAGAGACAGAGAGCATGGGAGCACTCATATCCAATATCTTCTTCAGGAATAGACACTCCTCAGCAAACTACCCTCAGTTAGGTCTCACATCTTAAAGGTCCCAGCACCTTCCCAAAGGGCAAGGGCGGGAGATTAAAGCCTTCAATGCAAGAGCCTTATCCAAAGCATAGCGCCTGGGCAAAGGCTTAACTGGGCCAGAGGCAGAGGCCAGGACAGCGTTTTTAGGAGTTAGTGGCTTCCCGGCCCCTTTCATCCTCTCCATCCTCCGCTCCAGGGGCTGTCTCCTCCAGCAGAACACAGCCCTCTGAGCAGCAAACAAACCCTGCTGTGCTCGCTGCTCTTTCTGTGTCTCCACACCAGAGCTCCTTATCTGCCAGGCGGGTTTCAGCTGAAGCACCTCTATGCAAAGTCCCGTTATCTAAAGCTTCCAGTCTCCCATCAAAATGTTCATTTAACAGCCCTTACCACACTGCGCTAGATGTGCTCCCTCGCCTTGCTTGTCTTTGTTCTGCTTCACCATCTGAAAGGTAAATCTCCCCAAGGCAGCCCCCAGTAGGCGCTCAGTAGGTAACTTGCTGGACACGTGAGCAGCGGCTCCAAGATGGTGACCCTACCTTTGTCTCCCCTGGCAGGTGAAGGCGGAACTGCGCAAGTCCTGGGGCCGCTTCTTATTAGCTCGCCACTGGGGCTGCAGAGCGTGTGTCCTGGGGAAGAACTTCCGGTTCCTGGGGAAATGTTCCAAGAAGCTGTCGGAGGGAGACGGTGCCGGTGCCGAGACACTCCGGAAGCTGCGGTCCTCACCGTGCAGCTCTCGATCGGCTTCTGGGACCCTGGGAGATCGGGGGGCACAGCCTCACCGGGGCCATGGAACTTGGCCCCGGGGAATCAGCCTGTCTGAGAGCAGCGATGGGGACTTCACCCTGGCCAATACCGTGGAGGAGATCCTGGAAGAGAGTGAGATCTAAGGCCGCGTCCATTGCCCCAGCTCTGTAACCGGGTACTCCTAGGAGGGATGTTGTAGAGCCCAGGATCATCCTCCCATCCGCTATCCCCACTTTGAGGTGAAGTGTCTCCTGGGTCGTCATGCTCTGTACAAATGAGTCTGTGTAATGTGCACTGTTCCTCCTGCCCTTGTCACTCTACTGCCCTCCCCTCGTCAGGCATATTTCCCAGAATGTCCACTGGTCCCTGGGGCTTGCCCTAAATCCAAGTGAGTGGAACCCACCACGAGAGAAGTCATTTATTAACTAGGGTCCAGCCAGTACTTCTTCCCCCCGCATGGCACATGGCCTCCTTCCGAGAATGGGTGTAGGGTCCGCTGGAGCCCCACCGGAAGCTTTGAGGTGTTAAGTTCTGGGGAATCATGGGCAGCATTCTAAGAGAGTGAGTCTGAGATGATGACCAAGAATTGGAAGCATTTGCCAAGCCCTTGAGGAAATTCTGGGAGGTCCACCTTCGGCCAAACCTGGGCAGGATGGAGGGAGTTGCTGCTCTGCATTTGCTGCTCCCCTGGGAGGGTGTGGTCCCATGCTGTCCCCAGACCCCTCTCCTCCCTGCTTCTCTTCTCTTCCCCTCCCATTAAGTCTCATCTCCCTTTCTCCATCTCAGTTCTGTTTGGGGTTGATGGAAGTTTAAATGTCACACTACTGTATGCGCTAGTTTCTGTTCTCACTGCTGTGGCCGAAATACCTGGCAAGTAGCAATTTAAGGGAGGGAGTGCTATGTGGGATCATATTTTGGGAGTACAGTCTGCCGTGGCCGTGAGATGGGTCCCAATGGGGCGGCTCATGAGGCGGCTGGTCACTGGCCTAGTCAGTGTGTTTGTTGGTTTTTGTCAACTTGGCACAAACCTAAACCTCTCTGGGAAGAGGGACCCTTAACTGAGGACTTTCCTCCATCATTCTGTCCTGTAGGCAAGTCTGTAGGAGCATTTTCTTGACTGATGATTGAAGTGGAAGGGCTCAGTTCACTGTGGGCGGTACCGTCCCTAGGCAGGTGGTCCTGGGTTGTGTAAGAAAGCAGAATGAGTGAGCCATGATGAAGAAGCCAGTAAACCACTTGCTTCCATGGTTCCTGCCATTGCCTCTGCTTGAGATCATATCCAGGCTTCACTCAGTGACAGGAAAGCCAAATTAACCCTTTCCTCTCTTCCCAAACTACGACAGCAGTTGGTACGGGAGAGTGAGCTACTGCTGTGGCTAGCCTGGTCTTGCTGTTTTGGGGAGGACTATAGAAGTGTTGGAATTTCAGGCTGGAAAAGCCACTGAGTGCTCAAAACTTAGTGGGCCTTACTGTGAGAGCTGGGTAATTAGAGTGTTGAGGGAAACACAGTCGATGGAGGCTTGTGAGTTTTCAGAGGGAAGGGAAGACTCTGTTTTGGCTGTTTGAGCTTTTTTGAATTTAGTCTGTAATTTCTGGTCAGCTGGTGCTGATGAATCCACTCACTAAGAGATCAAAATCACTGAGACAGAATCTTCTGGGAGGTGCCCTCGGGGTCAGGAGCTGTGGACTGATGGGGAGGCAGCCAGGTTGTAAATCAGGCTGGCAGCAAACCTGGGGGAACCAGGAAGTCAAACAGCAGAGAAAGATGGATTCTGGCGCTCTGCTCTCTTCTTCCGTTCTATTCAGCTGGCTTGGGCCGTGCTGCCCGTGTTCAGCATGGTCTTCCCTCTCAGTTAAGCCTCTCTGGAAAGGTCCTAAGGCACCATGAAAGGTGCTTCTCCTGGGTGATTCTAAATCCAGGCACGCTGACAGTAAAGATCCCACTGTCACCCGTTCGTTCTTTGGCCGCAGGTGTTGGGAACCTTTGGAATGTTGCCATTGGTCCTTGTCTTCTTCTTCCTGGTTCCACCTGCCCTCCTGAACTTTAGCAGCCTTGCTGGTTCTACATCCCTAGGCTGAGAACCGCCCTTCCACACTTGGTTCCCCACTGATCCTTCAATAACCTGGCTTCCTTGGTCAAGGATTCTTCTTCCTACATAGGTGCTGAAAACCCAGGTGATTGACTAGGACTCTGGCTGAGTGTGGACTTGCTAAGGGTGGCATGAGATGCCCAGGGCTCTACATCTGCCAGGCTTATTGGTACTTCATGCCAATGGGAAATCAGTCAAGGTTGGTTTGTGGCTCAATTACACAAACCACAAGAAGTGAGGATGCAGGGTGATGGGGGAGGGAGCTGTTTGTGCAAACATTGTGCAGATGGGGAGAAAGGCTGCTTTTTAGTGGGCAAGTGTATGTGTCCATGGTTGGGTATGTGTCCATGGTGGGGTATGGGTCCATGGTGGAGTATGTGACAGAAATACTGCCTTGACACTTCTCAAGCAAGGCTGTCAGGCTCCACAAATGAAACTCAAGATATTCTGTTGTATGTGAACCTCAGATGATATCCACGGATCATCTCCTTACATAAGTTTATCCCAGGACAGAGTCCATCTGCAGCTGGAGTCTGATTGTGCATTGCGGCTGCTCTCTTTGTGAGGAGATTTTCAGGTAAGGCCAGGGCAAGGGTGAACCATCTAAGCTGATCAGTCGCTCTGGAAATCTCAGTGATGAGATAAATTTTAACTTTGTGTAACACTTAAAAGAAACCAAACCCACTAACTATAGTCCACGGGCCACTTGTAAGGATAAAGTTTGTTGGCACCAAGGCAGCAGCTGAAGCTCCCGGGTATCAGCATGGGTTTCAACTATGATCCTGTCTACAGTACTGACAGTGTGTTCCTTTTATCAATAATTTTGGTGTTGAATAATTACATTAAAATATTATTTATCCTGATTATGGAGCTTTTTGGTGTCTCCTTACATTTTATGCTGTCCTCAGCCGGACGGGAACAGAAGCAAAGACATTAAGCAAGTGCATAATGAAACAAGGGTTTTGGAATCTAGATTTTCAGAATTTATATTAAAATACATTTCCTTCCCCCCGCCCCTTTTTGCAAATGTCCTTGCCCTGTCATTGGGCAGGAATGCTGGGGACACCTTGCTTTCCTGGCATGTGCCCAGGCCAAGGCTGGTGTGGAAAAGTGACTCCAGACACATTGGTTGAGGGAGAGTTAAAGTGCCTCCGAGGGGCGTTAGGTATTGCACAGAGCAAGCTTTCTGAGCTCTTACCAGGAATAGGAAAGCCCATTTTCCTAACCACCTCCCTTTGCAGACAGGGTCATCTTCCCACACTGCTTCCTCTTGCTGTGCTACTCATTGAAACAAGTTTATTCACTTTGCTTTTCGTGCTCAATATTTCTCATTGAGCTGGGAGTTTCCCACCTGCCCGAGGAGTGTCTCGCACTGTTTCTGACAAGAAGTGGGCACAAAGAGTGTGGTCCATTTTTGTGGAAGGCTCAGAAGCAGAGGTCAGATGTCAAAGGGGAAGGGCAGCATTTCCATTTTTCCAAAGCAGCCCTTAAACCACTCGGTGTACTTGCTGCTTGCCGGTCTAGCCTGATGCTCACAATCCTCCTGGCACTGGGGCGATGAAACTAGCTGTATCTCTGGGCTGCATCCCCAAATTGTGCCACACCCGCCTCCTCCTGGTCCTCCTCCCCCCAAAATTTAAAGTTTTTTGAAACAGAGTTTTGCTACATAGCCAAGGCTGGTCTGAAACTCAGTCTGTAGTCACAGTGGCCCTGACTTTACAGTCCTTGTGCCTCAGCCTCGCAAGGGATTACAGACATGTGCTACCACTTTCCACACGGAAACCTTTTAAGTAGACCAATGGCTGAATCTGATTCCATAGACTCTGACTAAATACCCAGTGGTTAGGAGCAGGAATCTAGGCATGGCTGGATCTGATTGCAGATGTTCTGACTGAATACGCCAAGACTGAAAGCAGGAACCCAGGCATCTACGTCCATCTATGGAAGTCTTAGTCACAGGAGCCCAAAGTGGGAACGGCTCAGCGTCTGTCGCCCCTAGCTTCATAGTGTCTAAGCACCATGTGGGAAGCAAGCTGAATAGATGAATCTAGAAGAGCTGTTTCTCATGATAGATGTCATTGCCACCATGGAGCCATTTTAACAGAGCTTCCTATAGAAGACTTTGCAGCATATCAGGATCTTTATAACCACATCTGTAGTATGATACATGGAGGCAGAAATGGCACCAAGCATTAAGGGACTTACGGGTGAATCTGCGGGAGCCTTAAGGACTTTATGATTAGGCAGCCTGGTCTTTTAGACTCATAGTCCACCAGGAGACTTAATCAAGGCAGGGATGAAAAGCGGCCTGAAGGGCGTTCCTAAATTACCGTGGGGTAGACTAAATGCCCCCTTTTCCTTCTGCACTGGCCCATAATTTCTACGCTAGAAATTTCTGAACAGTAATCCTACCCAGTAACTCCCTCATCCCGGAATTGCTCAAGCACTGTTGCTGTGTTGTGTGTGTCTCTCTTCCACCACAGACAATACACAATCCTGACATGTCCAGGACCCAAACTTATGGGGGCATCATAGAGGCTCTAGCGTATGTCCTAAGTCCTACGGTCACTCCCTGGCCTCAGTGTTCTCATCTGTATTGCATATATGATAATACCTCCGTCCCTAGAATAATACCCACAGACCCCGTGTGATGCCTGACTCACAGAGAACATCCAAGTGCTTATTTTCTTGTTCTCTTTTTCCCAAGAGTATTGTGTCTGGGCTAGTGATTGGGACAGCACTATGGCTAAATCATGGGATCTGGAAAGGATCACCCCAACACCCACAAAGGGAGACCTCTCACCCTCAGGAGGTTTGTGTCCATATATTTCCCTGACCTCATCTCGAAACCTGAAGCTGGGGAATCAATAGGCTTTTTACCCAATGTGTCCTGTGGTCCTAGCGAAGCCACTTGAGGCATTCTTAGGTGTCCCCAACGCTGGCACTACATATCCTTGGCCAGCCTCTGCCTGTCAGCTGGATGACCTTGGGCAAAGTGCTCCTATGGCCTTATAACTCCCATTTCCTTGTCTCAACACAAGGGCCTCGGCAGCATCTATGGCTCATCCCTCATCGCTCACCAGCCAGATAGGGCTCCTGTTCATCCCCTAAATCAGTGCCAACCCAGGGTCTCCCATCTCCATAGCTGGTACTGCTGTTTAGCTAGCCACTTGGTGCCGGTCACAGGATGCTAACCCCAGCAGCTGTCCACCCCTCTGCTACTCCTGAACCCTGGCCACCCTTGGGACCTCTTGGTCCCCAGCTTTGGCGATTGGTTATATCCGCCCTGCTAGAAGCTTGCTCGTAAAAACGGACCTTTCCTAGTTCTGTCGACGCTGTGGCAAAGGCGGCAGGGCACCTGGCAGGATCACGTCCTCTAGAACCAGAGATGCCCCTTCCTGCTTCCACGGCTCTGTCAGTCACTCTGAGATGCAAACTCTCCCCCTCCCGCCCATCTCCTGCCACAGTCTGCTATGAGCAGGAAGACCTTCTTTGACCATTTCTGACAAGCCAGCCCCTTTTGTGTCACTTACTCCCTTAGTGCTCTGCATGTCACCATGGGGACCCTGGTCTTGGCACCAAGCTCCATCAGCCTATTGGAGAGGCTCAATGCCTGTAATGCCAGCTCCCAGAAGGCGTAAGTGGGTAGACCTTCCCGAGTTCAAGATCAGCTTATGTTCCAGCGTGAGACTTTGTCTCGGGAAAACTAAACAAGATCCACCTGCCCTCTGGGCAATTACCTCCAGGAAAGCACCACTCAGGGCCATGGGCATCTTCTGAACCCTAGCCGGCCTGGAGTTGTAATTGCAAGAGACCCTGGAGTTGCCAGGGAGCCTTTCCTTTTCCAGGTGGGAAATGACCAGCCAGCCTTGTACCCAGTCCTTTTGCATTTATTGGAACCTGCTTACCCAGCAATCCCCAAAGGAGCTTAAGCAGGGCTGACGTTTGGGACTCCTATGACCTAAGCCTGGGATTATCACGGGGCTACCTGGGCAAGGGAAGGAGACAGGTAGGGTGTGAAGGGACACCGAAGACAAAGGGAAGCAGGAACTGTGTCCTGCTAAGGACCTTCAGTTGGCAGGGAGAGGTTTGGTTTCCCACCTCTCCAGGTTCAGGGTGTGCGTATGTGTGCTGACATGCTCGCACTGGGGGTGGGGTGGGGGTGGGGGTGAGGGAGGAGCTGAGCTGTTGTCATCACTGTTTCCTTTCCTTTATCCTCTCCTTCACTTTTTGAGGTTCAAACTGGATCAGTCGCAGAATTTCTTTATTGGCCAGGGTCCCCTCGATGAACTCCTCCTCTGTAAGTTTATCTGCGTAGCGGAGGAGAAACATCAGTCAGGACCGGCTGTCTCAAGCTGCAAACACCCAGGAGAACTGAGGGAAAATGCTGAAGATGCAGCAATCCCAGGGACCCACATTACTCTCCCAGACACTATCCCTTCCTCAAGACTCTTGAGCCTCCCTCAGATCATGCTGAAACAGCTAAAGACTGGCGCTGTCTCCCAGGACCCACTTGTATTCTCCGTGCCTTCTGCTCAGACAGTTCTCTTGCCATGCTGGTTATCACTGATTATAAGTACTTCCTTTCATATGCTTTTGAAATTGCTCCATACTCCTATAGTCTAAAGCTCTGGGAGACTGAGAGAGGCAGGCTCACAATCTGAGTGCAGACGTTGGAACTGTCCCCAAGTGAAGGAGGCGTGAGAGGTCAGGGGACAGTGACATGCCATGGATAGCCTGGCTTGCAGAAAAGTCTCTTGTGTGCCCACAGCACCCAGGCTACCTCATGACACCGGGTGACACAACCTCTGTGACTGCTTCCTCTGCTTGCAAATTCCTCATCTCTCAATATAGAACACCTCATTTGGGATGAGGATGGAGAGAGATAGCCTCTGCTACCTCTCACAAGTCAGGCGTGTGTGTGTGTGTGTGTGTGTGTGTGTGTGTGTGTGTAGGTTCATCCCAGACAAATGCATATCACTGTGGCCTTCCTCTGTGTGCTTCATGCTGCCGTTCTTAAAGAGGGTGGGGCATAGCGGACAAAGAGTGAGTCAAAGCTTGTCCTCAGGAAACTCCGGGTCTGTGGGAAGACATTTCCATATAGAAAGAAGTCTAGGATGAGGCAGATCCTTTCTGTTCATGGTCGCTCACGTGATCCTCAGCACACAATGTAAACACAGTGTCACAGGGCTGATTTGATCTCCACTGGCTTATGTTCGTGGCCTTTGTCTTATATTCATATCCTTAGTCTTCCCTGGGGCTGGGATTCAGGATACTTCTCTGCCTAAATCTGGGTGGTGAAATATGGATCAAAGTTCTAACTTCCTTGCCAGCCTCACTCCAAACTCAAAAGTCCCACTACTGGAGCCTGTTGCCATGATGATGCTCTCTTCAGATGAGCCATAAACACACATGCACATGCACACGCACACACAGGTACACAGGCATGCACAGCCCAGCAGGAGTAACAGCCAGCCTTCTGACACCACCCTCCCCTGCGGAGCCATTTTCAGATTAGCAAAAAGTAGCAGACGGACCCTGATACATGGAAAGACACAGAGGGAATAAAGGGGGTTCAAAAGTAAAGTGTCACAGGAAGCCATCTTGCACAGCCCGAACCCATGCAAGCAAAATGTTCAGGGGACAAGTGGCAATAGGGCCAGGTGCAGGATGGAGGGAGAGGGTGCCTAGGCACAGCACTGAGGAGTTATCACTTTGAGGGGGAGGTGGGGACACAGATGGCACTTGGGAAAGACCACGAGGAACCCTGAGAGCCTGCTTGCCTTGCCCTGGCTTCCACCCTTGGGTCTTCCTTGACGTCATCATTTGACTGAGAAGTAGGGATGGGTCATCTCTACCTTTGTTCTGTATCCTTCTGAGGATTTGCATATTAGCCCTGGTGACAGCATGACCTCAGGACACACAGTGGGCTAGCACTGGTTATTCAGTGAGCCACATTGTGCTCTGTTTACTGAAACTAACACTTTGGGTTTTAAACAACTCAGCTGGGGACATCTCTCTCAATATATATATATATATATATATATATATATATATATATTTGATATGGTACCAATAAGTTCCATATTTCCACAGGGAAAAATTTAAGAACTCCTTAAGGCTGTTTACTCCTCAAGTTCTTGTCTCCCAGTGGGGCTATGTCTGTCTGTCTTTTCTCTGTCTCTCCCTCTCTTTGTGTCTCTGTGCCTTTCTGTCTATCTGTCTATCCTTGCTTTCTCTGTGTGTGATGATGATGATGATGATACCAACTCTTGTACTATATTCTTCCAGTAATGGCCGTGCATGCTATGGACCAACAGCTCCAGTTAGCACACTCTGGACTCCATCTTTCTTTAAGTTCCAGAGGCCGCTTCCAGCCAGCCTTTTAGCAGAGCAGGGACACCGAGAGGCCCGGCACAGGCTGTCCTCCCAGTACTTTCTAGCAATGTAGCAATGTAATGGACACTAATCCCTTCTTGGTGGGGTTTTTGGGTCACCAAAACTAATTTCTTAGTTGGTCATGAGGTCTCTGCTGGGTGAGGTGCCATTTTCTCTTGTTCTCCCTGTGCAGGGAAAGCAAGCAGCCTGAAGAGAGAAAAGGCTGCACCCTGCTAAAGTTGCCTTTGTATACACATGGCCAAGAAGCCTGCAGACTTTGCAGTAGTAGTCCTCAAATCTAGCTTAAAAAGCTACCAAAACGGACACCCCAGTACTCATGAAGCCGAGGCAGGAAGATCAGTAGTTACTGCCAACCTGGAATACATAGTGTTTTCCTTCCGCCCCAGCCCCGAACTCCTAAACTCCAGGAGTGAGTGAATTTTGCAAGCAATAGGGGTATGTTGATATTCCCGTAACAGGCATCACCTGGAAGGTAGTAGCAGACCTGGTGCATTGGGCCAAGTCCTGTTCCTGACCTTTGAAGATAGTTTGGACAAAGTGTGGCCCAAACGACTACAGGAAGTGTTATCCCAGTTCGACCTGGGCCCTGTGACTCAGATTAGGGAAGTCTGTTTCCTGCGTCTCCAGGAAACAGCAGAGGCCTTAAGATCAGAGGTAACAAAGACAAGGAATTCACCATCATCTTTCTTTCCGAAGAACGTCCAGATCTTCGCAGCCCGCTTTTCTGGGGTGTTCTCATCATCTGGAAGGTGCTTCACATCCTCAGGCTTGATCATTTTGAAAATAGCCTGTAGCAGACCGAGGGAAAGACCTTGTCATAAGGAGCAGTGAGGGCATGGTGGTCCTGAGAAATCCGTGCTTCACACCACACACAAAAATCTACCAGAGATGGATGAAAGGCTTAATTTTAATTCCTAGAGCTAAGCTTCATGACATCAGTTATGATAATGATTTTTGAGCTACTGGGATTATGTTAAAACCTAAGATGCTTCTACACAGCAAAGGAGCCAACAAAATAAGATAACCTTGGGATGGGAGAAAATATTTGCAAACCTTTGATAAGGATTAATTTAATAAGGGCTTAGTATATAACACATATAAAGAACACTTACAGCTCAATGCTAAAATAATAGGTGACCCTGAGTGTAGTGACGCACACCTTTAATCCACTTGGGAGAAAGAGGCAGCCTGGTCTACACAGAGAGTTTCAGGCCAGCCAGGAGAGACTCTAGTGAGACTCTCTCATACAAACAAACAACAAAACCAACCACACACAAAATCAAACAAAATTATAAATAACTGAATTGAAAACAGACAATGGAACTGGACAGCCATCTCTTCAAAAAGAAAGTAAAATTAAAAAGATAGGAATGGCCAACAGGTATGTGAAAAGGTGATCAACTTCATTAATCATTGGGGAAATAAACGGAAATCAAAACCATAATGAGGTATCTGCTCACATCTGTTGGGACAGCTACTCTTTGAAAAGCTTGCCTTGTCTGTGTCTCTTGTCAGATGGGGCTGGGGCTATGGCTCAGTGGTAAAGCTCTGCCATGAGGCTCCCATGTTTGAGCCTCAGCACACAACAACACACACACTCCCATTTCAAACACAAAATCAAGAGGTGAGTGTTGGAGTGGATGGGTAGAAAAAGAAGCCCTGGTCATTGTTTGAGCCTTCACATCATGGGTTCTCTTTCTTGGTGCCCAAACAGCCTGTGGGATCAGGCGCTCTCCAAGAAAATAAGGTTATATACAGTCCAGGAGCCTACAAGAGCCCCGTATGTTCTACTGCATCAAAATTTCTGATGGCAGGGCCCAGGCATCAACGGCATCTTTGAAGCCTTTGTAAGGGGCAGTGAATGTGGAAGAAGACTTGCGTTTTCATGTAATTTTTAAATTTTCTGACTAGTTTTGTTTAGTAAAAAGAAAAAAGAAACAGAAATTTTCCTGTAATAATTCACAGAAGCCCTGAGGTTGGAGTTTGGAGCCACTAGTACAGACCCTACCTCCCACAGACTTGAGAGAATCCAACAGCCTCTGCTGGGCCTGTGAGGTACTTCAGTTCTCTAGCAGGACTGGCTCATGATCATAAATGCTAACACTTACTGAGCTCTCCCATCAATGTGTCACTTTTCTAGGCATTTCTTACATTAATTCTCAAGACAACTCTACAGAGCTGGAATTACTGGTCCCATTTTACAGACAACAAACAAACCCAGAAACATTTAACTTGCCCAAAGTTACCTATGGCAGCAGAGAGTCTAACTCAGGCAGCTTAGTTCTAGAACCTGCGTTCTTGCAGACTAAGCTGGGGGAGGAGGCGTGGACAAGACTGGCAGAGGTCTTCTCAGGACACAGGAAGCCCTTCAGGTACCCTTCAGTTCAAGGAGGAATCCAGAGGAAGGCTGAGCTTTGGGCTCATGGATCCCCTTCAGCTCCTTCTCTCTCCAGTCAAGGACAAAGCCAGAAAAAGGTGCTCCTGACCTATGAGATCGCAGAAGTGGACAAGGTGGCCCCTACTTACCCACCTGATAACCTGCTTTCAAGTATTCTACTGGCTTGGTAACTTCAGGTCCAGCCAGGCTCAACAAGGACACTCAAAGCTGTAGGAGCTTGGCTGTTAGGCAGGCTCATGGTGTGGGTAGGTACACTGACATGAGGACCCAGAGGCTGCTGTCTCTGCCCCTGCCTCCATGGAGACTCAAGGGAATTACAAAAGGGCATCAATGTCTGTGAAATTAATCTGGGCTTCAGGAAAGCCAACAGCCATGGGAAGTATGCTTCCTCACTGGTGCTAGGACAAGGACATTAGCCCTGGTAGTTCAGGGCAGTGGCTTTATAGACAGCACACACGTCCCCAGAAGTGAACTGAAATACAGATAGCTCCTAGAATTCCTCTCTCCTGATCCGCTGGCACCATGTCCAGGCATGGTGGCTAAGTACTGGCAGTGACTGGCTGTCTGTTCCACCTCTCTTCCAACCAGAGGGTTGGTTGGTGGTTGGGTGGTGGGAGAAAGCCAGGCTTTCAGGATTCTGGGAAAGGCCATATAAATGATCAAAGCCTCACTCTGGGCCCAAAGAGGCTATATGCATTTCCCACGGTCACATAATGAGTTGGTGACAGAGCTGGTACAATAATTCACCATTTCTGACTTCCAGACCAATGCTCTCACAATGACCTTGTAACCGGGTCACCAGCAAGGCCTTGCACACTTGGCACAGCCTCAGCTCTCCCCACTCCTTTCCTTCCCTTTTTTCTAGAAGAGCATCAACCTACCACTCTTCAGGTAGCTTTGAATTGGTCCCCATCCCATGCCATCCTGGGACCCCAAAACTAACCCAGAGGAGGTTGCTCTGCAGGCTTTGCCCCGCAGGCATGTGAATACTTCTTGTTGGCTTCCATTCCAGGGATGACCTAGTCTGCCCCCAGCTGCAGCTTTGCTGCTGTGTTTGTGGCTTGTCCTAATAAGGGAGGAAGAACCCTGCAAGTAAAGGCATGATTACAAACGTACCAAAAATTAGATAAAATATGAAGAATGCTGTTCCTCCTAACAGGAATGGAATTTGAAAAATAAAGCATGGAGGACTCAGAAGACAGTCAAAGAAGGAACTCTAGGTGACATAATACAGGGAAAAATGGAAGTTCTCTAATGTCTAAAATTATAGGACTGCTTGAGTGGCCTTATGACACTTCCAAAGGGTGGAATTTTAAGTGGCTCTTAGAAATATTCTTTAACGTAGCTATGGTGGTTCACACCTATAATTGCAGCTACTGTGGCAACTGAGGCAAGAAGGTTGAGAACTTGAGGACAGCCTGAGCTACATAGGGACACACTCAGAAAAATGTTTTTGAAGAATTTATGATGATATAGAAAATACTCATGATAAAAGAGTGCCAGGAAAGCACGTGAAAACTCTCACGTCAATATGTTAGGATTCTAGAATTGCCTTAGAAGAGGTAAAACCCTGGGAAAGGCACGTAGCAATGTGCTATCAGTACACTGGTTAGAAACATTAGTTTTAGTCGGCAACAGTTCGTTTGCATCATTTCTAAATTTCACAGACTGCTTATATATTAGACTAAATAAAAAAACTATTTGTGAGACGCCAAAAATACCCAGAACAAATTGTAGACAGGGAGAGGAGACAGAGCTCTCCAGCTTGAACGACCACGATGGTGAGAGCCTTGAGGAGCCCTGCCAACACCCACCGTATCACGGCCAGAACAACAAACCAACCAGGACCGGAAATAGATTCCATGTCCCCTCTGCTTTTTAATTGAAACGTGTGTGTTTCGACTTCACTGGTGTGGAATTTGAATGTGTGTTGCTGAAACAACTGGAGACTTTAATGAAAAAAGGGAACGTGTGTGAGAGGAAAGGAGGAAGGGAAGAGAGAGAGAGAGGAGGGAGAAATGAGGAAGAAAGAGGGATGGAAACTAGAAGGGAGAGAAAGTGAAAGGAAAAGATCAAAGGAGAGGGAGGGAGACAGAGAAGGAGGAAGGGAGGAAGGAAGGAAAGAAAGAAAAGAAGGAAGGAAAGAAAGAAGGTGGAAGGAAGAAAAGCAACAAAGGAGGCAGGAAGGGGGGATGGTGGGGATGGATGAAGGAAGAAGGAAGGAACGTGACACAATATTTATAATATGTTCTTTGGGAAACAGACAACAGCGGTGCCTACCCTCTATTCCTGACAGTTCACTGGAGGCCCTTCCCTGCCCACGCTCCTGGTTCTTGGCCCAGCCCCCACTCCACAGGCAGCAGGGACAGAGCCACACTGACCATGACGATCTCCAACACTTCGTTCTTGCTGATGGTCCCATTGCCGTCCACATCGTAGAGCGAGAAGGCCCACTCGAGCTTCTGCGTGGGCTTGCCCGCCGTGGTCATGTGCAGAGCGATGACGTACTCCTTGAAGTCCAGCGTACCATCGCTGTTGGCATCGAAGCTGCGGAACACGTGCTGTGCATAGGCCTTGGGGTCGGAGTCCGGGAAGAACTTGGCGTAGATGCTTTCGAACTCCTGCCGCGTGATGCGGCCGCTCGGGCACTCCTTCAGGAAGGACTGGTACCAGGTGCTCAGCTCCTCCTCCGTGAACTTGGTGCTCAGTTGCAGCTCCTCCAGGATCTCCTTGGACAGGGCCCCGCTCTTGCTGTTCCCCATGGTGAGGGAGAGTGCGCGCCGTGGGGGCGGGAGGGACAAGTGTGGTCACCTGGCTAGCGAGGTTGTGTGCCCGCTGTGGGGTGGAGACCCAGGTGCTGATGGATTAGGGGGAGATTTGCAGCCAGTCCCTCCCAGCCCTTGGAGGGAGGAGGGGCACAGAACCCTCCCGAGATTAAAACCTCCGCTGTGCCTGCTGAGAAGAAAGGGACCATCTTGGGACCCTTGAACCAGGGACCCTCCCACACTCAAGCTCCGGAAGAGCCACACTGGGCTATGCTCGACTTCCCCATCAGAGGGGCACCCATGGGGCCTTAAAATGCAGAGGTTAGGGGCAGGCAGCCTTGCCACTTAACCTAGAGCATCCTTAGCGATGCTTTTCTAATCTTTCCCTCAGCCATATTTGGGCCTACTGGGCACCTTTTCAGCCTTTCCTTTATCCAGTGCTCTATGGTGTGGGACAACCCACCCCACCTCCACTGGTAAACCCCAGGCTGCCTGACAGAACGGAAGTCCCAGAACGGAAGGATTGGGCTCCTATTACTTGTTATTGCCGTTGAAAGAACAGTGACAAAGTAGCTCAAACTGGCCGAAGGAGGTGCTAAATACACACACACACACACACACACACACACACACACACACACACACAGCCCAGGACTCACTATGAGCTTACTTAAATGTTTTAGCTTTACCACAGTATAAAACATGCCTTATGCAAACAACTGCCGGAGATAATTTCCCCAGGGGATGTAGTTCAGTGTAAGTGTTCCGAGCAGACTGAGCCGGGCCAGCCTAATTTACAGAGTTTGGCGGGGCGGGTGAACTATGTACCGTTTTTACTTATGTTGTGTTCAACGTGAGACGGGGTCGTGGAGACCCGGCTCCTCTGTAAGTCAAGCGCTGTTGTCTTGTTGTTATTGTTCCTTAAATGCCAAGGGTAAAAGGAGCAGGAGGGCTGAGGAAGGCAGGCCAGGCAGGCGGCAGGAGACAGAGAGGCCTGTCACACTGGCAAAGGACGCAGGTGAATATGCCACCTGAATGCAGTCCCAGGAGTTGTAGCATTTATATACATTTTGTGGTAGTAGTTGTTCACGTACCAGCCATGGCTGCCCCTCCCCCACCTCGTACTGTTTCCTTAGACATTAGAACACCGTTGTGGGTACAGGAGGTTTTAGAAAGAAAAACCATCCTTACCTTCTGACGCTGTCCTTTTATGTGATCCCCACACAACACTGCCTGACCTTGCAAACTGGAGTTTCTCTTTTCCAAGGCATCCCCCAGAAACTAAACATATATTCCCACCTGTCCCTGCTTTTCTGTCTTGGAACGGGCTTCGAGGAATTATCTGCCTGTCTTAGTCAGGGTTACCATGGCTGCGATGGAACACCATGATGAAAAAGCGACCCAGGAAGGGAAGGGTTTATTTGGCTTATGATTCCACAGCGCTGCTCACCGCTGGAGGAGGTCAGGACAGGAGCTCAAGCAGGGCAGGAATCTGGAGGCGGGAACCTAATGCAGAGGCCATGGAGGAGTGCTGCTCACTGGCTTGCTCCCCATGGCTTCCTCAGCCTGCTTTCCTACAGAACCCAAGACCGCCAGCCCAGGGACGGCAGAAACAAAAGCTACAATGAACTGGGCCCTCCCACATCAATCACCACGAAAGGACAATACCCCACAGGCTTGCCTCCAGCCCGATCCTATGGAGACATTTTTCTCAGAGGAGGCTCCCTGCTCTCTGATGGCTTTAGCTTGAGTCAAGTTGACATGAAAGTAGGCAGCACACTGCTTACCCTGTGGGATAGAGGGTGATAAAAAAATGCTTATTTCAGAAGGATCTTGTTTTATTATGGAGGCCTGGGCTTGGGGATGGTTGTGTGAAGTGAGGGCGGTCTTGGGGATGGGGCCTTCAACTTGTGTGGTCTCATGCTTTTCCCAGGTTCACACTGTCAGAGCCAATTGCACTAGGCGGTGTCCAGCTGTTGACCTCTGCACAGTGGCTACTCCATGCAGGGTTAAGCCCCAAGCCCTTTGGGATCACAGGTGACCTGTGCTGTGAACTTACAGGAGAATCCACTTATGGAGGTCAGGGGCAGATGCAGGTGCCTTGGTCTGTCACTATGTCTTCCTCCTTGAGAGGGGTCTTTTATTGAACCTGGAATTAGGCTGGTGACCCTCCTGTCTTTCTTTTTTTCTTATTTTAAAGATTTATTTAATATATACAGTGTTCAGCCTGTATGTACACCTGCTCACCAGAAGAGGGCAGCAGATCTCACTACAGATGGTTGTGAGCCACCATGTGGGTGCTGGGAATTGAACTCAGCCAGTGCTCTTGACTTCTGAGCCATCTCTCTAGCCCCACACCTGATTTTCTACGTGGATTCTAATTACTTGAACGTTTGCTTGCACAGCAACTGTTCTTAACTGCAGAACACTCCCAAGGACTGAAAATAGAACTTCTTAAAATGTTCACTTCTTTATGGTGTGTGTTTCCACAGCTTAGGAGACAATACTGAATACTATTTCTTAGTGCTGCTTTCTCTCCTGGACCCTCACTGCCCTGGCAGGAAGCATTTGTTCTTGAGTGTGATTACAAATGGGCCAGCCACATTGAAAACCACTCACCCCAGGCACAGCACCGGAAGCATGTGAAACAGCAGCGTAGCCTAACACCTCCCCAGGGGGAGAGGATGAGAGTGAGGCCAGCTGCCTCCAAGCCCTCACTCTGAGTCCTTTCTGAAAGGTGGTTACAAGTGTCTCCAGGGGAACCAGACATAGATGACTGTAAAAGCATTTGTCCCACAAGCCTGACAAGGAGAGTCCGCTGTCTTCTGACTTCCACACGTGAACATACTAACAATATATACATTTTAAGGTAACATCAGGATGTCAGACCGTCTTTGCAATCTATCATAGGAGGCAAGGCCACCATGGTCACAAGTAAGAAAGAGTGGCTCCAAAGACCTGTCTCCAGTCCTGGCTGATGCTGGTGCTGAGTGACAAAGTCAGAAACAGAGCCCAGGCTTGCCAGTTCTGGGCTTTGTGTGCTACAGCAACACCCTGCCTCTCCCTCCTTCCCCTCTTCTTCCCTTCCTCTTTCCCTCCCTTCCTCCCTCTCTCCATCTGCCCTCTCCCTTTTCACTGGCTTTCTCACTCTCACTCTCTGATTGTTCTTTTGTCCAGACTCTCCATTTCCATAGGTGAGGATCTGGGGTTGCCATGGCAACGAAAGAGGTGACAGTAAAGAGTCACATGGTTTTGGATTTGTGTGTGTGTCTGACAGAGACCTGGCTTTTCTGTCCACGAGGAAGCAGGTTGGCTGCAGCTGGGTCCAGCCTCTGTTCTTCAGGTTGCTGTGTCCTGGAGGGTCCGCCTGCAGGGGGGACTCCCAGAAGGACCACAGGCAGCTGTGTTGATGCTGTGGAGAGTGAAGGGTCATGACCTGGAGGTTTGTTTGAAAACCTGCATAAACATCTTCTATCAGAGGGAACACTCATGCTCCTCAGCCAAACAAGTTTGATGGAGATGATGGACTGTGAACTGATTTGTTAAGTCTGAGTCGGGCCGATAACCCTGCCCAGTGCTCCAAAGAAAAACCCATGGCTGTCGCTGCGGCGGAGAAGGCCATTCGTGTCATTCCTCTTGGCCTTGCCTGGACCATGCAACCTGTGCTTCCCTAGAGGCCATCCCTGCCCTGTTTGTGGGCTCAGACCCCAGCCCTCATGGCATTCCTCTCTGTCCCCTGCTCTGAGCCTGGAGTCAGGCCTTCAAACAGTCTGTATTGGACAAGGGAATGGATGCAGTGGGGATTCAGCCTGGTAAGGGCTCTCAAGTGCAGCCCCCTCCCTGTGGGAAGCAGCTGCCTGTCCCTCCAGTCAGGACCCAGATTCTCAGTCAACTCAGAACTTCTCTGCCTGCCACACTCCGCTTCCTCCTGCCGAGACCCTGGCTCTACCTCCAAAGAACACCCAGGTCTTGATTACCAAACCCACCTGAGGCCAACACCCCCTGCCATGCTGGTACTTACAGGGAAGATGCCTACATTCTCCCGATGAGCATCAAAGGTTTACGACAGCTGGTATATTCCTGTAGACTCTCCCTGCTCATTTTGCCACCATTTCCGAAAGTGGATCCTCCCAGCCTTCTCCTCTGCTCCAGCCACAGTGGCCCCAAACGTTTATCATGGCTTCCTCTTGGTCTAGAACTTTCTTTGCTGAGAGATTGCCAGCCTCTTCTTTCCCCCGCTCCCCATGTGCCTATTCTATTGAGACCTTCTGCCCAGGGCCACTCCAGTCACCCTGGCATACACCCAGCCTTGCCATCCTGGTCCCTCCACACTCCATGCTCTGCTTCTGCTTACAGTGATGCGCTTACTAGCTCTCTGGGCTTTTTCTGTGTGGTCCTGTTTTCCAGAAAGCATGGAGAGCTGTTTGTTCTG